>NC_143406.1:14325671-14979043 GCF_052110815.1 Crocodylus siamensis
AATCTCTCCAAATTGGAGAGATTTGGAAAGATTCAGTGATTCAGACATAGAGACAGCTTTAAATGGTTTTTTTACATACCTCTAGGTAGCAGGGGTTCGTGAGTGCTGTGATGCTGGGGTGCATGGAGTGAGCCACAGAACGGCAGGGGGACCACATCCCCCCACTTCTGGTCCACTTCTGGGTTCAATGCTGAGCATGTGAAGGGCCCCCCCCCCATGCTCCTGTGGGATGCTCCATGCACCCCAGCATTGCAGCGTTCACAAGGCACACCTGGTACCTCAAGGTATGTAGAAAAAACATTTAAAGCTGTGTCTATGTCTGAATTGCTTATTTTCTGAATCAGCATTGAATTTTCAGATTTGGATTTGGCCAAATCGAATCAGAGACAGTGATTCGAATCAATGAATCGAATCACTGTCCCTGATTCGGGCCGAATCTGAATTGAATAGGGCCTGTTTTGCACATCCCTTGTGTATTGTATTTAGACTATAGTACCAGTGATCAAACGGAAATACAATTTAGTGGTGTGCTTCCCAAAGGCTGCTGAGGCCCCTTAGTCCCCAGTAGCATTAATGGGACGTGTGAGTGCTCAGAACCTTGAAAAATGAGGTCTTTCCCAACAGCTTAATGGCATCTCCTTGCAGTAGTAACATGACAAACTTTAGCTTTTTGCATTCCATGCTGCTTTCTCTTCATTTAAAAAATATATATATTGTCGTTATTGCTCTGGCATTCACCTCCTACTCTTGTTTGCTTTTAGCTACTTTCTAAACCACAGTTTCAGTATCTATTAAAAACAGCATAAAATAAAGAATGGGTTAGGATTCTCAGTATTTAAAATACAGCATGTTGTTACAGCTGAGCTCAAACATGTTTGCCCACATTTTTTAATTTAGTGAGTTGGTGAGTCTCACCTGGATGGGGTCACAGTAACATGGTGATTTGGGGCCAAATCCTCATGTGGCATTAACATTGCTTTGTTGACTTTTTCAGAGATAAGCCAACTTTCCCTGGCCAAGGATTGGGCCATTTCTTTTTCTTTTCAAGTAGGAAAAAATGGAAAATGGCTCTTTAAAATGTGTCATTTTATTTTTGATAATTGATGGCCAAAGGGGGCTCTAACACTGCATTTAGGGCCCAGGGTGACTGGGCTTTGAGTACATTAGCCCCAATCCATCACTAAAACATATATCAAATTTTAAATGTATGAGGGCGCTTACCCACATGCAGGGAGTCTGCTCCCATGTGCTGGAAATTTAATTGAGTCTGCTCAAGCACGTAAATTGACATGTGCTGGTAGGCTCGCATGTCACATGTATCAGCAGCACGCATCAGCACTGAAAAAATGGTGGTGGTGCACTTTGAACTAAAGCACGTACAAGGTGCTTTAGTTCAGAGCGCACTGCCACCATTTTCTTAGTGCAGATGCACGCGGCACCACTGACATACCTGGTTCCAATACAACACTGGGCACTTTTAATTAGCGCTAATTAAAAGCACCCAGTGTTGCGTGAGGAACACATGAAAAAAATACCCTCAGTGCTCCCATAGAAGCCAATGAGGCTAGGGACAGAAGTTACACATAAACTGGTATAAAGGATCATAAACTAGTTCAGACCTGTAACACAACAGAAGTTTAGTGCACATAAACCGTTTTTCAAAATGGCTGAAACCAGTTTAAGAATAAACCTGAGTGGATGTAGTATCAGACTTAATTAATTTAGTTTAAATCAGTTTATTGAACTTCTGTCCCAGATACCTTCTAGATTCAAGTTAACTCCCAGTCTCCCAGCATCCAAGGATGCTTTGCACCTCCCCTGAAAACCTTCCCTAGCAGGGTGGGTGGGCTAAGCTTGGCCCAAGTTGTCTGCTCCAGCAAAGCAGGAGGCATGCTCCAGCATCCCCCAGCTTCTGGCCTGAGCCACTGCCAGCATGTGGCTACATTTCCAGAATTAAGATGAATGTCTGTTCACTTGCTTATCAGTTTAATCTACACAGCTTGGACTAACCTGTAAAGATTGAATTGATTCAGACTCAGGCTTTTTGACTGTCTGTACTTAGCCTGAAACTTCTTTAAAACTTTGTTAGTTGGGTGCTGTTCAGTAGAACCAAGCTCGTCTACAGTATGCTATCATGATGGTTCTGTAGAGTATTATATGCAATTTTGGTGCCTGACCTACCTGAACTAACTTGTGGTTAATCCCTCTGTGGATATTAAGCCACAGAAACCAAATGATGGGAAGATTTCTTTTGGCCCCTGGTTGTCACTGGTGTGCAGAGAGGTGAAAATAAAAGTTAAAAAAAACCCCACAAAACTTTTGTTCTATTAAAATGACACAGCTTAGAATCTCAGATACTAGTGGATTCTTGGCACTAGCCAGATATATTCTGAACAAGCAGAATTTTCCTAATAGTTCCCTGGTTAGTTATTAACTTCAGTGGGATTTGCACACATTTAAACTTAAGGATGTAAATATAGGTTTACATGCTTTGGGTGACCGGGGGCTTCATGCTGCAGTGTGAACTACTCATCAACTTTGGATTGTTTGAATTGTAGAAAAGGAGTCCCAAACCAAAATGGTAGGTAAAGTTCAGTGTGTATAGTATGATAGCGGTAGTATTGGTGTATATATATTCTATGTAATTTTGGATCATTTATCTGGTTTGTTGGATTTGAGAGCTCTGGACTTTCATCTCTATTAATTTTCCTGTACCTGCAAATTTACTTAGTTTGTGCATTTTTTTCTCTTTTCACAGCAAATGCTGACTGATCCTGAGGGAGCATCCCAAGAGGGCAGTATAAAAAAGGTAGGGAAAGGTTTAACCTGATGCAAGTTGTATTTAGTGCGTGGCTTAAAGGATCGTGACCATTTTCATTTGCAAATAATTTTTATAAAGGCCTATATCAAAATGCATGCACTGAATGGTTTTCACTACTTGCTGCTGTTTTCCCTGGAAGTAGAATTGTACCCCTACATTCAACAGGATATTTTTTATGTGATTTGTGAATGTAGTGCTTACAAAAGAGGAAAAGGTACCTCTTTGAATGTTCTTAGTTACAGCTGGACTTATAGGCAAGTAAGAGTCTAGACCTAGGAACCCCACAGAAGAATATTTGTCTTACAATTGTGAAATCATTAGAGGTGACCTCACCATTAATGTTAGTTGTGTGAAATCAAAGGGAGTTGGCATGAATGAATAAGAATTTCACTGGACATATGCTTGGCATCACTTTGTGATACTCAGTGAACTTTATGAATTATAATATACCTTTTCAGAGACAATTATTCTTTTAAATAGACCAGGGAGAATCATGATCCCAGCATAGCCTGGCTGTGCTACCATTTCTATAAATCTCTATCCTGTTAGGCTGTTTACTAACTAGTGCCTCTGTCTGTCTAACACCGCATGTTTCAGTTGACGTTCTACTATATAGGTTAGGACTATTTTCAAACACGCTAAAATGGGCATTGTTTCTGCTTGTGGTCTTGGTTAACAGTATTATCAAGGTAACAAGTTGCATTTGATTATAATCTATCAGGGCGCCTTTCAGAGGATTAACATATCCTTACTAGACTAATGAGATAGCCTTAATTCCTTCCTTATGTCATGACAAACGGTCAATTTTTTCTAAATGAGATATGAAAAACTACGCAATATTTTAATTTGGAAAATGACAACTGCCTTTTTCATTCATCCACTAAGGCCATCTTCAATACCATTTCTTAGCTCTGAAAGTTAAAAGGAATCAGTCGTGAAGCCTCTGCCCAATGCCATGGAAAAATAAGCATCGGCAGGCTCCAGAATTAGCTTGGAAACAGATATTGAGACACATCTATACCCAGGATGGACAATTCTGTTCTCTCCAGGTTGAGAAAAATAAAACTTTATTTCAAACGCTATACTTCCCTGTATGGAATGTCTTCTGACCATCCTGTGACCTTGCAAGAGGACCTATTTCAGTGGTGCTGAACTTTTTACCTTGTTCATCTCCATAACTCATTTGGTGTTTGTCTGTGCCTCAGTGGGATCCTTTTGTCTGAGCAGACATGGTGACAAGGTGGCAGGTTCTTATTATCATAACCCACTTATCACAAAGATGGAAGTAAATTCTCCATAGCCCAGGGACTGCTCAGCTATTTCTTTCTTGTAGTCTTTAATTAAAATTTCCCAAATTAATTTCAGGTCCCCACATTAACGTAAAGAGAACAAGGCTTTGCACAATGGCAGGGGGTGCAAGGAGACATTTAATGGATATCTTCAGATGACAAAAAATATCCAGTTACATTTCAGTATGTTTATTTCAAAGAAAATGTGGCAAAATTCATGTCCCCACCCCCCAACATTTCTTGCCTCTTCAATGTTTCCCCAGCTGCAAATGTAAAACTGGACAATTATGATATTTGACTCAGGGAGTGCCATTGTGACTTTTTCTTTTAAATGCATTGTAGAGAAGCAGTAGTGGGAGTTTATGAGGTGATAAATTTATTGAAGGATGGGCAGTAGGGTTTTACAGCCAGGGTAGAAAAGGTCAAAGCAGTAAGGTAAAGAGTTCAAGTCTAAACTTAATGGCTTGTGAAGGGACTATTGCTAGACAGCTTTTTAGTCAGAAGGAAAAAAATGAAAAATAATCCTTTATAATTTCTGTAGCATCAAGGAATGGAGGGGGGTGGGCATGTATCTGTGGGGTAATGTGTTTAAAAGGAGTAATCTTTGCTTTGTACTTTTTAGTCTGGTACAAAAACCCACTGGGGGAAGATTAGAGTATTTGAATTTGCTGAATCATTAAATTGTCATATCCCAATGGATACAACTTTTAGGTTGACTTCTCTTTATTCCTGTTCCTTTGGAGGCCTGCTGGTAGGGGGGAGGGAGGGAGGCTGACTCATTCACCAGCCATCCATCAGGACAGAGATAAATGTGGTGGGTGGGCCAAGGCGAATTAAGAAAATGAATTGTGATCTAAGGGGTGGTACCAGTGCTTGGAAGTGGCTCACTTGCATGGCTGTTGCATCCCAGGCCCTACAGGGGGCAGTTGCAGGGACCAAAAAAAAAAAAAAAAAGGAAAAGGAACAAGTCAAATGTGAACTAGAAAGAAGATCTGAAAAAAGAGACTATGGAGGAGAAGGGGGGACTGACAGGAATGAAGTATAGAGGGAAGGAGATGCATGAAGCTTTTTTCAGTTTAAATCTGACCTCAGCATCCTTTTTTTGGGTGTTAAATTACCAAGTGGAGAAAAAAACTTTTACTTTCCAACTCTTCTTATAGACATATAAAAAACAGCAAAATGTTCCTGCAGTTTACATATTTGATACTATTCTACACTGTAATAAAGAAAGCTCTTTGCTTGAATGAATGTAAAATAAAAATTAACTCAAACTTTTCTTTTTCTTAGTATTTTTCAGTTTCGCACAGTCTCTGCATAACTGGGCTCTGTAGGAACAAGAGGCAGAAGTGTCCTATTAACATATGAAGGCTGTGGGGTCACAGAAAGCAGGTTGTCTAGGATTTTGATAAGCAGGATCTGTTCCATTTAGGTTTTGGGCGCAATTCTGAGAGTCATATTTTTCACAGAATAATTGAGACTTATGAGTGTGTGTCTCCTTGCCAAGCAGAACTGCTGGGCTTTATATATATTTGCATAATATTAGCTTTAATTATATTCTGGCAATATGTGTAAACACCAAACATTTGTTTGATTCTTTTATTTGGGGTGGGAGGGAGCAAGGTTTTCCCTGACTAGCTTCAGGGAGCAGTTCACATTTTGTTAGTGCACTGCCTGCATGCACGCGGGAATGTGTGTAGTACCAAGGCATAGATACAGATGTTATACTTCCACAACCATTTTCAAGGGCATCTCCTTGCTGCTGCCTTTTTTCCCCACCCTTAAAGGGTAGCTCACATGGTTTCTTTTTTTTCTTCCGAATTTTCCAGACTTCCCCACTGCAGGTAACACATCTAATACTCCAGTTTGTATCGCCGTCATCATCTTTTTGCTTGAACTGAGCTGGAGGTGAAAAAGTCAGGTGCAGTATTCAGAGAGGAAAGAATGCCAGCGTCTGTTCTGTGATGTTTTTATTTCTGAGGGTAAAGCTGCATGTATTTAACTTTAAAAGTCACTTCGGACAAACATTTGAGAATCATACTGAGAGGAGCTCAGGGCATAGGACTCCCAACCAGCCTCTTTTGGATGCACTGTTTTTCTAACTGTGGTGACAAGAGACCTCAGGGACTTCTGTCTTCAGCAGACTCTCTATTTAGTTTCTGTTTACTTAGAGGGAATAGCCTAAGGGGCTACTGGAGAGAAAACATCTGTGGGAGATAATCTATAGAGTTATCTATCTATCACTCTTGTCGACCCTGTCTCTCTTGAGAGCAAGCTGAGAGACTTGTAATAAAAAGGCATCGCTGAAGAGGCTTTAGGGACAAATAAAGAGACATGTTAAGGGCCAGATGAAAATGGATAGAAGACATTATTAAAGCTCAATAGCCGTCTTATCAAAATCCAATAGGATAGACATTTGGCAAAAGGTTTTAAATTTATTCTTTGACTTTCTGGAGAGCTTGAATTTATCCATTAACAAGAATGTACTACACAGGAGTAGGAGATAGTATCAGCTTTAAAAGAGTTGGATTCAATCTGGTATCTTATAAAACAAAATTTCTTTTGTCCTGTTTTAGTTCACTTTATTTTTATATTGCAAAATGTAACACGCTCTTAATACAGTGTGGATGGGAAGAAAATATAAACTAAAAGTAACCTTTTTCCCAAAGTAGCTGAACTTACATTTTTTTCTAAATAATGTTAGCATGCTCAAGACTATCAAAAGCTGCATGAGCTACTGAGGTAAAAGGAGTGATATTGTAATGGAAAGCTTTTTAGTTTAATAAAATTAAAAATGAACAAAGTTTTGTTGCTACAAACATTCACCAGAACTTGTCCATAAATCTCTCCAGGTTTATTATGATGTACAAAATGCTACAGGTCACAGAAACCATCTGATACTTTAAAAACACATTGTTCCAACAGGATGATTGATTGATAATTATGATAATTTGTGAAATGATTATTTGGGTATTATAACCATAGCTTGTCCCACTGGGTTGCTGTGAAGACATTTTCTATATCATGGGCCATCAGAAATGGCCCCTGGTAACAAGGGATATGGAAAGGTCTCGTCGGTCTCTCCCAACGGGATTTCTAGGACTGATGAATGATGACCCAGAGGAGTAAGAAATCAGACTTCAATAAGCAGTCAGGAAGGTAGTTAGAGAAGAGCAAGGGAACTGTTAACTGTCTTTTGTGGAGCAATTACTAGCTCAGCCATACAGCCTGAGGCCTAAGCAGGGTCTGTCATAATACTAGATATACAAGAGGGAGATTGACTTCCAGATTTTAACACAAGCTGTAGAAAGTCCACGGATTCACAGTATTGCATATCACACTCCTGTGCAATGCGGGACACTTTGTATTCACATTTTTTAGAAAAAAAAGCTTCTCGTGACATATTGATGCACTGAAACTGTTAGTATGTCTTCTAAAAAAAATCCTAGCATTTCAGTGACTTTAAACTTAGACTTCCATAAATGGAAGCCATTAATGCAAATGTCTGGAGATAAATATGAGCTGCTAGAAAAGCCTTTGCACTCTCATGCAGCCCCTACTGACCAGAGGGTGAATTGAATGATGTCTTAGCTGTGATTCTTGTGTGCATTTATATGTACCTGATTTTTCACAAAATTGTCTACCTGTTCATAAAATGTATTAATCCAGCAATATTTTCAAGCCAGTTCCAGAAAGTGACCTAACTAGACCTTCATGATGCTTCACAAAACGATAGGAGACTAACAATATCCTGTTATCATATCTAAAATCCAGTTCAAACATGATCTCTGCCATAGAGTTGCTATTTCTTAAAGAGCGTCAATTTACTTGTTATGTGGGTTATATCTTTATGAAATAAAAGTATGTTTAGCTGCCACAAGCAGAGGCAGCTTTGAGTTGATTTTTATAATCTTTTCTTGAATAGACTTGCGTCATTCCAATAAGCCCTCTACAAAAGAGTGGACAGTTGTCTGGGAGTCTTTTTTACAACATTTCTCTCTTTCCATTGTTAGAGGGCTGCTAATAAAAGAACCAGGAGTCCATTAATTCAGTGAATGAACATATAGTAAAGTCAGTTCCCTCTTGAGAACAATAATGTTGAGGTCAGCTTAGGTTTCCATGGAAACTAAGTACTTCTAAGAAGTTTGCATCCTTGATTTTGCTGAAATGAAGCATGTAAAGTAAAAAAGGTGTAAAACAGGCACAGAAAAGTCAAGAAAACAAAGTGTTGGTCAAATAAGTTTGCATCAATGATATTGGAGATTTAATTTCTTTAATACATTTGCTCTTGTTGGAACTGTACTCTGTGTGTGTGTGTGTGTGTGTGTGTGTATGTGAGAGAGAGACAGACAGACAGACAGACAGACAAATGGTTTTCTGAAGAGGCTTTTTTTGGTACTTGAACCTATAAATCAGGTCAAGTTAAGAAGTCCAGCAATTGTTAAGATCTCTCTATGTAGAGCTCTATATCCAGCAAACTACAGTGGACTCTCAAGTATGTGACCACAGCACTGTTACAACAGTTTCAATTTTCAATACTGTCAATAGTGTAGATTATAAGGATGATAAATGGCAAATAATTCCCTGTGAGTTAATACCAAGCATAGAGTGAGAACTGCTTGTACCAATACAAACATGACCATTTGTAAATTAAGGTGATTTTTCCTCCTTTCTACTCTGAGTCTCCATTAAATCAGCATAGCCCCCAGATTAATTCTTTTCGCACCAATTTACAATTCACTGTTATATTTTCATGCCTAAGTGAATAGAATATCTGGGGGGAAGGTGCGTTAACTCTGTGACTGAGTGATTTATGCACATTGTTGGAAATGACATGCATCTGTACTAAACAGTATCTGTTAAGATAAAAATGTGTACTGACTTCTGGGTTAGACAATTATAAGAGGTCACCTTGCCTGGAATAGATCTGAAACATAAACACTCTGACTTTGAGGAGAACTGAATTCATCAGGAGACACGAGTACAGACTTTGGAGATGGGGAGAAAAAGAGCTTGTTCATTTGGCAAAACCAACAGCTGTGATTTGTATCCTTTTATATCTCTGCATGGAAAGTTTGAGGAGGGGACCAGTCAGATAAGCTATTCCTTTCCTAGCCCATTCCTGGTGCCTACTTAGTGACCACATTAAGGAAGATGCCCAACAAACAGGTTAAGAGAGCTTTTTGGGGATTGGTGCAAGCAAATCTTGTTGAGATAAAAATAACCACCACCAAAAACCATGCATTTATATCCCTGGTTAATGAGCATGTGAGTCCTTCTGTATTCCTGGAAGAGTTTAATCAAGTAAGTTTCCACAACTAGGTTCTCCCATAAAGGATCACCTAATTGTTTGCTCTTTGCAGTTTGTAGTGAGCGGTTGGCTAATTAAGTCACCTGGTGCTGCTTCTACTGCCTGATCTCATGATTAAACCTTTTTTTTTTTTTTTTTGGAAGAGTACGAAATAGCAGACATGGAAAAACAAACACTTTTTGTTATGACTTATTATTTGAATAATCACCTGTACTAAGATTTGTGTAACTTCAGGATTCACATACTTTTTTACAAATACCTGAGAGCCCTCTAAATAATGTGAAACCACGTGACTAAATTCCCCACTTGCACTGGGGGAAAATGTACACAAATATATCTATAGCTATTTAACCACCTTTTATCAGCCACACTCATCTGTGTATGTGTGTTTATGTACTTAATTCTAGGGATTCTCTGTTAAAAGAACTGAATATAATGCCATCTGTAAAATTCAAGATGCGCAGCTTACATATTCATTCATTTACATCAAGACAGGCCTTCAATTTTTTTAATACATTTGAAAGCATACTGCCTATTGTAAGAGAATGAGCTGCAAAACAAAGTAAGAGGCTGGCATTTACGTTCTGCCACTAAGACGATTACTTGTGAAATAATATTCTGGATGATTAGGAGGTATTACAGCCTCCAGTTAGTTTAAAAATGCCAGAATGCCCTAGAGATTCCCCATGAATCTGTTGCCAGCCGGCCCCTGTCAGAGCTGAAGGCGGCACTGTCTGGAGCCCAAAATCAACTTCAGGAAGGTCATGTGAAAGAAAATCCTCAGTCATCAGGAAGCCCTTGGCCTCGTGGCCTCTCTGACATTTTCTGACAAACCTTAAATCACCAAAGCAGACAAAACATCACAAATTTCGGAACGATAGCCTCTGGGACTTCAGGACTGTATGTTAACTTAGAGGGTAACTCCCCCTGCTTCCTCACCACCCAAACCTACCCTGCCGTTTCTTGCTGGATACAAAGGATGGAAGTGGCACAGGGTAAACAAAGAATCTGGCCTAAATTCAGAACCATTTGTGAACTGAACTGGGGAATCAATACTTGAGTAATTTGCACTCTAGTTTGAGAAAGGGTGGCAAGGTGGCATGGATGCACTGGGGAGAGCTACCTACTCTTTAGATATAACATATGGTGTATGCATGGTTATCTGTGTGTGTATATATGTATAAATACATACATACATACATATGTGTGTGTGTGTGTCATAAAAATAGAGTATACTGGGTAGGAAAGATTTTTTTTCCGCCAAAATTAAGCTGGAATTAGAATTTATTGTATATGCTACATACATTATAAAAGCCAGATGGTACTATTAACATGATCTGTAATCTTCAGGAGCATACAATATTTAGCTAATTAAATCATCTAGCTATTAGAGGGAAGAATCTGAATCCTCTGTTAGACCTCTCCTGCTGAAAAGCCAAGACAGAAATTGTGAAAGAAAGGGATAGAAGAAGGAGGGGGAGAAAAGAGAGAGAAAAAATGAATTGGCTCCTAGCAGCTCTGTTGCTGTTACATAAAAAACAAAACAAGTCAAAAGCTCAGGCTTCATATCAGTGATCTGGATATGTATGACCTAGACTTTAAAACAATTAGAGCAACAGTGATAAATAAATTATTTTAATCCCATTTCTAGTTCAGGCATAAACTATATTTTGATGTTTCCTATTAGATGACTGTTTTCTTTGGGCCTAGAGAACTTCTGCCTATAAAAAAAACATGTTACAAAAAAAATCCCAGTTTATTTTGCATACAGCCTTTTTAAATAGAGGCATGATCATTAGAAGACAAATTTTCACAAGTGTCTTCTAACTTTCCCAATTTTCCACACGCAATGCCTGCATTTGTCTAAGCATATCAATCAACTTAATTCCCTTTCCTATTTGTGCAGCCACAGAAGCTGGGTATGCATTTGATTGAATATAGAACTGGACACAGATTTTACACTAGTGGAAATTTGGTTATTATTATTATCTTAATTCATATTAATTACTTAATTCATATTAATTACAATTAAAAGTGAGCACTTTATGACATCTCATATTATGTTAGCTTATTGATTTCAAGACCGAAGATGCATATAAACAGCAAAGACTGAAGAGCAGTAGCTTCCTGGAAAATAGTTCATCTTAAGCAAGGCTGCTAAAAATTAAATAGTCATTCTGAGGGAAACTCTGAAATTTAACAATAAAAAAATTCTAAAATATTTAATTGTGAGCTTATCTAAATAAAATATGCTGATAATTTCCTGGAAAAATGTTGATACAACAGACATGTTTACTGCAACAAATTTCAGTTTAATGGAATCAGCAGTATTTGGCCAAAGTTGTTTCATTTGGTAAATGTTCAACCAGCTCTTGTCTTAAGCCTTACTTGGATGCTATAATAGTATTTCGAGTATATCTGTATGTAGTATTTTAGCATACAAAGCACTTTTCAAATCTTTTCTAATGAACTCAGAGGTCACAGACTACAGTTTAATTCAGGACTTTCAGACATTCTCGGCAGCTTCTCCTGAACCTCCGTCTCCTTCCCTAGCCAAAGGAGGACTCAGCAATTATGGAAAAAGTCAAATTTCTAAGATACTAAGCAAACATTATTCATCCCTTCATTGGCCTGGCACTCCCAAGAGTGATGAGAAAAAGGAAGACGGTATCTGGACTTAAAATACTATATTATGTACTTCTGTCTCAGGCTTCCAACAGGGCCTTTGAGCTGCACATATAAAGACCAAAATAGGAGTTAGATCCAGTATTTTAATAGCTCTCCTTCCGTCTGTCTGACCAGATGGTTTCTGAATTACCCAGATTTTATTTATTTATTTACCAAATGCAGATCTGCAAAGCCAAGCAATAGCCTCCTCGTTAGTTGAGTTCAAAGTTATTAATCCACTTCTTAGTTTGTAGAGGGGATACACCTCAGTGCTGTGTGGTGTTGTTTGTATCTCTCCACAAGTGCACAGTGGGTGAGCACTGGGGCCCCAGTGGTGAAGGTTGGCTGTGCAGGGGCTTTGGCCTGTCCCGAACCTGTTCAGCAGGGACCACTCTCGCCATGGTTGTTCAAGGCCAGCATGTTGATGTGTGGGGTTTGTCACAAGAAGCTTGTTTGTGACTTCCTGCAATTCCCGTTCCTTGGTCCAGAGGACATCTGCAAACAAATCCTGGTCAGGGAGGTTGCTCCATATTACCCAGATCAATAAGGAGGACATGGTCTACAAAAAATAGAGAACTTCAAATACAAGATGTCACATAGAAACTTACCTGTTATGAACACAGCTGTAACCACTCAGGCCCTCTAGACCCTTACCAAGTCCCACATGGCTCTGTGGATACAAGGGGGAAAAAGTCAGGTGAACACTTCCAGAATTTAATACCTCTCTAATAAAGCACAATGAAACTTCATAGACTGTCCTCATTTTATCAGCATGTTATTCTCTTTCACCTTCTCTTTGTATTTAGTTTTATTGCATTAACACCCTCTTCTTCCTAACAGTCTACTGCACAACCCTAAAGACAAGATAATGGCAATGAAATGAATGACATGTGAACTTCATCCTTCCACCTTGCATTATGAATTGCACATTTTATACTGGAGATCTTCTCATTTCAGCTTGATGGTTGAACACCCTCCTGTTGAACATCTCCCTGATAAGGTTGGGGCAGGTTGAGTCATGGATAGTGAACATTATCAAACTTCTTCAGGTACTTTGTTCTGCTCTTACAGAATGTTTCTCTTCACCAACTGCTGCCCACCAGGGCATCTGAAGAGCTTTGAATTCTGATTCTATTTAAATGTAACTTTGCCTCATCAATGCACTATGTAGCAAGGACTTAACAGGCCCAGATTTTCAAAGCTAAGAGCCAAAAGCTAAGCTGCTAAATCTTTACTTACATACCCAAATAACTGTCCTAATTATTGTGAAAATTCCCTTCATATTAATAGATGTTTTTTATTAGTGAATATTAGGCCATTTGCTCATGTAAGTGGTCTTACAAGCTTAACTATAAGCACTCTTTAAAAAAAAAATTGATCCATGTTACTATGGCCTTTACAATAGCAACAAAATCCACTTCTGCATAAAGTAGGTTGTACATGGTTAAAAACTGCAATGGTTTTGCTGGTATGTAGGGCAGAGAGAAATGCGGGCGGGGGGAGCAAAGAGGACATGAGTCCTGTTCTACATATTTAAGAATTTTGTCCTTTCCTTGAGGTATAAGGGGGTAATCCTGTGATCAGCCCTTGGGCTGGAAAGGAAGGACAAAAGCATTCATTTTTACACTGCTATATTTTAGTGGAAGTTCTTACATTCCAGAGCCTGTGGATTAGGTACAGAGAAAAGCTGTGGGGAGAGAGGAAGCTCTCCATGCTCTGGGCCCAGCTCTACTCTGCTTCTGCTCGGGTCCATTTAACATGCTGTATGGGCAGCTGCCATTAGAAGGTCGTGGACCACATTGAGGCAAGAGTCTGTTGTCATATCGACTTAATTGATTGATTTAAGGGCATGGTGCAATGAATGCCGGCCCAAAGCGAGGGATTTTAGCCTGTTACAGAGCAGTTTTCCAGGTCATTAATAATTACTGTGGAGATAGGTATGCACGTTCGCCATCAGAACATTTAACTGCCTGGATATTTGCAATGGTTCTTCGGGTTCCAAAGGAATTGAATAGAAATCCTGATGAACTGGATGCTCTTTCTGAATGTCTTGGTTCAGAACTGAGCCAATGTGAGGCAGCTGATCAATTAATTTCAGTTCACGACTGCCTTGTTATAAGGCAGAGTTAGAAATGCCTTGTTATAGTTAAATCAGAATGCAAATTCCAGATGCATACGTATTTGTTCCCATACCAAAATAGGCTTCACTGGCTGCATCTACACAAGACATTGACTGCGCGTTCATCCAAGACTACTGCACACTAGCGTCGCGTGGCAGAACCCGTGACACGCCACTACTGCACAGTAGTCTCAGGCTACTGCACAGTCATCGCCACAAGAAAGCTGTGTGTCGGCACCACTGCACAGTAATGCGGGTTACTCTGCAGTCTTTAGTACCAGTTTATGGAAGTACTAAATGACTGTGCAGTAACGACTGCACGGTCAACATCTCGTGCAGATGAGACCCCTGTGGTTTAATCACAGTGCAAATCCAGGTTTCCTTAAGAACTATATTTCAAAATGAACGAACAGAATAACATTTTACATATCTTTTTTCCTCCCCAATTATTTCTATGTGTCTTAAAGAAAATTAGCTTACCTCTCCTGCTCACTTTCTCCCATTATTGAGCCTTTTTAAAAAACCTTGGGTGAATTTTCTTTCTTTCTCATAGTTATATCTAGAAATGAGTCAGGACTTCTTGGTTTTATTCCTGTCTCAGGTGTTGTGATTCACGGTGTTTACTCTGGGCAAATTACAGAAAGTCTCTTATGATGCTGAGTTCCTATGTGGGCTTTTGGTTTTGCTTATGTTTGCTAATGATGTTTCTTATTCTGAAATAATTCACTTCTCCTAAACCTAATATGCCTAATAGAGTTGAACAATTTTCTGAACATTATTTATTTTAGCATCATAGGAAGGGATAGGAACCTCTTGGTTTGTGAAGTCCAGTGCTGTGATGCAGCTGGCAAACATTTCATATCAACTTTCATAAACTAGTCTTGCTCCATCTTAAAAGTTTTAGGCTTTTTACCACCCCACCCCACCCCTTACTGGAAGTCTAGTTCCAGACCTCACTTCTCTCCTGGGTAGAAACCAACTTCAAATTTCCATGGCCATTATGGCAATTTATACCCTTTGCTCCTAGTGCCAACCTTATCTTTTAGCTCAACTAGCTCTTTTCCCTCCCTGGTGTTTATCCCATGCCTTGCCCCAGTGTATTTATAAAGGGAGATAATATCTCCTTTCAGACTTTGTTTAACTGTGCTAATTGAACCTAAAGTTCAAAGTAGGCTCTCCTTTCCTTGGTCATCCTAGCAAGGCTCCTCTGAACCCGTTCCACAATTCATGTCTCTGCAATGTAGGGTACCATGATTCCAAATGAATCTCCAGCGGTCCATGATTTGTTCAATGTTGTTCATTCTTCTTAATCTCAGCTCTCCATGCCTCACCTGCCTACAGCTAGGCTATAACCAGGGATCCAGGTTTTCTCTGATAAAAAATCCCCAATTTTTAGATTGAAAAAGTAACCTGAAATCCACATTTTTCCATGATTAAAATGAAACACTACCAATATATAGATATAGATATAGATAGTGTTTCATTTTGATCACAGAAAAATGTGGATTTTGGGTTAATTTTTGTAATCTGAAAATTGGAAAAAAAAATTTTAAAACAGAAAACCAGGATCCCTGGATAAAACTAACGTAATCCTAATGGACCAGGACCACATTTTTACATTATGCTGCCAGGTTATGTTGGTGGATTGCTGCAAGTGTTGTCTAGTGGCTAGAGCCTTGGCATCAAAGGAGGCCTGGGTTCTAGTTCTTACATTGACCTTGGCCTGCTGGCTGACTTCAGGCAAGTCACTTTACTTCCCTGGACCTCAGCTTTTGGTCTGTAAACAGATGCAACAATCATTTCTTTTTAAAGCAATTTGAGATCTGAAGTTGATGAGCACCACGTAAGAGCTGGATATTATTACTGTTTCCCAGATAACAAGATTTCTTCCAGAATGCAGTGTTGGTAAATTGAATAATAAGTGTAAAGCTTTATTATTTAATCCTGGGACCAGGTCTCTGTTATTCTTGAGTGTTACCCAAGGCTTCAAGCATCCTCCACAGGAATGTTTGTGTTCTTGTGACTCCAAATACTTGCACAAAAGAAGACTAGTAAAATGCCCGTAACCATGAAAGCAGTATATTTTGAGATGATTTTAAAGGCCCCTTTCTGTTGGTGAATACTGTATGATACAGAGGTTGGAGAAAAAGTTACTGGTGAATGTCAGAAGTTTTTGGAGTCTGTTTGGTTTGGATGCACGCTCAAAACTTTGGATGCTCCTCTGAAACTTACCTGAACCCCTTGGGGCTGAACAACATAGATGGAAACCTTATGCATGACATTTTAAATGAGATTTTTTTATAATTCCTTATTCTAACTGGGCTGGAAATACCCAAGAAATAGGCTTCCTTTTATTTTTGCTGCTCTGCTTCTGATTCAAGCCAAAATCTCTAAGTATTAGAGCATATGAAAATAAAAAAGAAAGGTTGTAAGCTAACTGATTTTCTTCAAAGTTCAAAAATGGTTCAGAGTTGGACAAAAGGAAAGGGGCTGTTTTTGTTTGGTGTTATTGTGGGATGTAAATGATTGGACTCTTATTTTATCCAAACTGGTTCTTTCTTACCTAGGCAGAACCACAAAAATGGATATAATTTGGCATGAATACTAGATTGCAAATGGGCTGCAGAGTTCACTGCACATCAGGTACCTAGCAAATGGAGAGAAATTATAATCAATTTGCCTGCAGATTTTTAAAATTGTTGATAATCAAACACATCTTGATCCTTACTAGTTGTTAACTGTTCTCACAGTTATTCCTTATCTTTAAGTGTATCAAGACTTGTTTGTTTTGGGTCTAGTATTTCTCGCTGTCTCTCTCTGTGTATTCTTTAGGGAAATGGTGTAGTATATAAGACTTCCAGGGAAAGCAAGAGGAGTTTTGTCAGCACCCTCTTTAATTTCTCCAGATCAGAGCATGTTTTTCACTTTTTGATAGGAAACAAACTGTTGAGAGATGAAAATCCAACTAAAATAAACATAAAAACAGAGGACCAGTAAAAAATAATGCATATAAACTGAGTATGATTTTTCTCCACTAACTGTAGACATGAAGAATCTCCGTGTTCTCTGGGAACTGGCAAAGTTTGCTTAATATTTTTATGCCCTTCTCTGCTTCCAGTCTCAAATAGGATTGAGAAATGATATATCAACAGTGTGTTCCCAGGTTATTCTTGGTTCATTCTCTGGACCAAGCAAAATCAGGGAGTTTTTGGGGTGAGCATTTTGGATCCTTAGGTGAACCTCTGGATAGTTTGTGATATTTCTGTCACTAAAATATCCCTTTCCACAGACAATGTCGACACCTTGACACACTGGTTCATGGTCATAGAGAAATTTAGGGTCCGGGTAAAGCAGTAAGCCCAGTTCTGACTTGTCTGCATCCTGGAGTTCTGATTTGCTGTTCAATATTATCCTGTACCTCCTCTTGTTCTGTCTTGTTGTGAGGGGTCCTACACACATCCAGCTCTATGACTGGCCTTTATGAAACAGGTGATTCTACTGAAATAGTGTCAGGTAGCAGAATAGGATGTAATGAGCAACTCTTCATAATTTCAGTACCTAAACAAAAAGAAGTGTGTTCCAAACTTGGGTAATTTAACTTTGGTAGGAAGCAGGAAGTGTACTTAGCCCTCTTTAATAAAAGTACATGTATATCAATCACATAGAGATCCGATTCATTGTTCAATATCACCCTGCATCTTTTCTTATTAGTCTTCCTAGTGATTATTGTCCATTTAACTGCTAAAGTTTGCCTGATGCTAGATTAAATCATCCATTTGTGTAGTGACCCTGTCCAACTGTTATGCAACTCTTGTGAGAGACCCGATGAAGAATATCTTGTATTCAGAAGCTTGTCTAGCTTTATCCTGACTACAGAGTTGATCCAATAAAAGATATGGCTCTAAGACAAAACTTGTTCTTGTATAATTTCTGGACCGTAAGGACTACAGTATTACACTTTGTTACTCTTCTGTAACAAAGACTATATCCACAGAAGACACATCATTCGTCCTCCTTTGGGAGCAGCATCCAAGAAGCCAATGAATGAAAGGACTTGGCTCAATTCTCATGCAAGTCGGTGTTTAGTGTTCAGGAAAAGTGGATGATTAAGAGAAATTCTGTCTGCAGAACTGTCAGTTGCCTCCAGTACACCAAAAGTTGCAAAGGTACAGGGTTTAAGTTTCTCTCCACCCCTTTGTCTGGATAATCGAAAATTAGAGAATGCAGATGGTCAATAAGTAAAAATATCTTGCAAATTAGTGCTCCAAATTAGTTTATAATTCATATAAAATCCAAATGAGGATTTAATGGGAAGGAACAGATATCCTAGTGGACAGCAAATTCATCTTGGAATGTGTTATGAGAGTTTGTTCAAAGAAGATGTAATATGTCAAAATATTTTCCTGGTTCAGCATTGAAGTATTTGTCCTTGTAGCTGACATTACTCGGTTTCTATGTATCATTGCAGTGGGTGGAAACATCTTTTAACTGCCAGACAGCACTTACCGATAAGCCAACCAATTAATAATGTTGATTTGAAAAGCCTAAGACTAGGTGAGAAAGCAAAGTCCTTTGGTAAGTCATATTTACACAGTATTAAGAGTCCCTTTTTACCTGATCTAGTAAACATGGTATTAGGAGCTCTGTGTTACTGAAAAGCTGAGAGACTATAGTGATATGTATAACTGATAATTGCCACTCCCAACCATTCAGTGCCTACTTATCATGCCTTTTGTACATACATACCTTTGAAAGAGACAGCTTATGGCATATGTATTCCTTCTTCCTAAGCACTGCTGGGTGAGCTTTATGATACATTGACCTGCTTTATCAAAGAAGTAAACAGAGAGGAAGAATCAGCATTTCCCTCAAAGTTGGTTGTCTTCAAGTTGTAGACTTTAACTTAGCTCTAGAGATATAAACAGCAACCAGCTGTTTGCTCAGCTGATGCATAGTCTCCTCCCTTTGCAAGGCTAAATGTATTCAAAGGACAAGATGAATATAGCTTCTGGTGAAAAGGAAAAGTGATCTATACGCAAGCGCAAAAACCATATAATGAAGCAAATGTAACTATTTCTACACAACTGCTGCTTTTAAAAGATGGCCAAAGCTCCTGGTTTGAATCAGATAAGCTTTAAACACAGAAACACTAAACTTATAATATACTGGTAATTAAAGTTATAATCATGTCAGTAATAAAGGAGGTTTTGAGTACAGTGGCATCTGTAAACTGACAGCAGAACGCAGTCTAATATTTACATAAGCAGACATGCACTTAAAATAGAGTCAGGGTGTCTATATAATACAAGGGACAAGATGATTAAATAAAAAGTTATCTTGCTGCACTGAAATGTAGATACATAAATTATCATGTACTAGATTGAGAATGCCCTAGGTAGGATTCAGAGGCAAATGTTACAGATCTTTACAACAACGGGAAATAGACTATGGAGGTGTTTACATTCACAGTCCTGTTTTCATTCACAGTTTTCATTCACAGTCCTGTTAGGATTTGTGTTGTGCAGATAGAAAGGTGTTTACCTCTTACTTTCTTACTGGGTGTGTCTACACAAGACATTACTGTGCAGTAGGACTGCATGAAGCTTCGGTACCTGATTCTGCTCGGTGGAGATTTGGCCCAATTCGGTGGCTGAATCGCTGAATCTGAATCAAATCAGAGGACCCTTTAATATCTCTGAATTGAATCAGGACCCTCCGAATCAATTTAGAGGGATTCGGAAAGATTGGGAGAATTGGACATAGAGACAGCTCTAAATAATTTTTCTACATTCCTCTAGGTAGCAGGGGCTCATGATCGCTGTGATGTTGCGGTGCATGGCGTGCACTCACTTCCGGGTTTGCCGGGGAGCGTGCTGGGGAGCCCCCCAGTGCCCCCCCGGCTTGGGGACTGGTGCCTCCTGGGTCTGAGGGGGGGCACCTGGGGTCCCGCTGTGGCCGAGCGCTGAGCCGGGGAGGTGTGCGGGGGAGGCAAAGAGTGCTCCCTGGCAGACCTGGAAGTACTTCCAGTCCACTTCTGGGTTGGCTGCTGGACATGTGGAGGCCCCCCCAGCACATTCCTGTGGGATGCTCCATCTGCCCCAGCATCACAGCATTCACAAGCCACACCTGCTAATTCAAGGTATGTAGAAAAAATTTTTAAAGCTGTGTCTGTCTGAATCATTGATTCTCTGAATCAGCATTGAATCTTCAGATTCGGCCAAATTGAATCTGGGACAGTGATCCGAATCAATGAGTTGAATCGCTGTCCCTGATTTGGGCTGAATCCAAATTGAACAGGGCCCACTTCGCATGCCCCTACTGTGCAGTAGCATTGGGAAGCACTAACCGTGATGCAACGTTACTACGTAGCAGTAATGAGATACTGTGTTGTAGCTCATTGCTACTGTGCAGTAGGATCAGAAAAAAACTGTGCGTGGACACTACTGTGCAATAATGCCAGTTACTGAGCAGACATTTAGTACTTGGTTATGTAAGTACTAAATGGCCGCACACTAACAACTCCAGCGCTCGTGTAGGTGCAGCCAATGGCGCTTTCAGCAGCAACAATTTTGGTTTATGAAAGCATCAGATGGTACCAACCACTTCCTTCCATGGACAACATCAAGAACAAGACTAATCCCAATGCATTTTTTTGATGAAATATACCAAATATGTAACAAGGGCTTTCTTAAGTTACTTACAATTGAACCAAATTGAGGACATGGGATAAAGGAGCAATTTTAAGCATCTTGTATTTGCATGGCGGATTATTAGCCAGTAGCCAAAGGGGGTGTGTGCGCGCATGCATGCATGCAGGCTACTTATATATTCAATAGTGATGGCATAAACATAATGAATTGTGCTGCTGCCTTCTTCTATTTAACTTTATCAGTTCCTGCTTAAGTTCAGATGGATGGCATTAGAAATGATTATCTACATTTTTGCTCAGAGAGTGGACTTGGAGTACGTTTCGATCTGTTTTAATGAGAGTAAATTTCCAGTGTAGAGTCTTTGTACTCTTAAGCCTTTTGTCTTTCTGGCTCTGCAGCATATAAACGGGGGCACGTTGACTGAAACTAATCAATTCTGCTATTTTTCTTGTCTCAGTAAACTTCAATTTTGAAATGTTCTGCCATTTTTAAAAGAAATACACTGTTGGCTTGAAGAAACAGTAAGTAACCTACTACACATGTCTCCAGAAACATCTTGTTAAATTTGTGAGAAAGTCCACAGTTATAGCTAGATGGTGACCATTTATTTCTGCAGTAATATCGGTGTATGTGATACTATTCAGGTGAGTAGGCATTCAGCAGAGTGAGCCTGGGTTGAAGAAACTGGCACTTAATCATCATAAATGTATATTAAATACCTATATTTTCCCCCCAAGAAAGTGCTTTACTGCAGTTCATATTTCAGCTGATAATGAGAAGTTAATAAAATCAGGATTTTGTGCAATGCAGGACCTCTGACATCTTAATCTTTATTAAAGAGACTTAAACTACCAGGAACTGCTGGTGCTGACTGGCACAGCCAGACTCAAGAAACACCAGGAGAGACTGGTCAAATGAACTGTTAAACAACTCTTCCTTAATCCATCAGAGAGAAACAATAAGTGCTGGAAACATCTATTTACCATGCATCAATCACGCTTACCTAAGCAATTTCTAATTAATTATACTTCTGTTATACAGTTCCTTAGATGACTAGCTTGAGTGAGACACTGGCTTTATTAAAACAAACAAAAAAATCTGCTTGGGTTGACATATCAAATATTGTTCTTCATTCTGAAAATACCCCTGGAAAAAATATTAGTTTTCCTAGACATAAGCTTGTAATAATTTTTAGGATACATTCCTACCTGGAACTTAAATACCAAGCTTTCTTTCCAAGTACTTTAGAAAAATGCCTTAAGAGTTTCTTTTTCTTTCTTTCTTTTTTTGGGAGGGGAGAGTGTTGGGGGAGAGGGTCCATTTTTTAGATGCTAGAAATTTTGTTTTGTACAATATTGAAAAACTAGGAGAAAATGAAACTGCAGTCATCTTACACAAAATGTGAGGTTTCATTAGACCTATTGGAGATTGGTATTCCTGGGGGAAAGGGGGGAAAAAACAACAACAAAAATAAAATAATGGATCGTCATGAAAGCTTCCCTTGCGCTGCCCCCTTTTTGTGCTGTTTGCTTTCATCCAGAGTTATACAGACGTATTGAAATCACAGCGATGTGGATAGACTTTGTCCCTAGTATGGACTAAGGCTAGGGACAAAGTCGCATTCAAAAAGCTGGGATGGATCTAAGTTACGTAGTTTTCTGTAGACAGCGTAGTTTAGATCAGTAGCAAACTGAACATGCGTCTGCCTTTTGATGGGGCTGCAATCTTAGATCAGGTTCTGCCATTTTTAAGCCAGTCTATGTGTGCCGAACTTCTGTTCTGTTACAGGTATAGACCGGTATGTCATCACTTACATTGATAAAAGTGTAATTTCTGTCTGGCCAGAGACTTCAGTCATCCGTTTCTATTCCTGGCCTTGCACATGTATAAGTTTATTCATATTTTTTCTGACCAATATTATTGTTAGACTGATAAATTGAACTCCATTAATTTGCCTGTATTCACATTTTACACAGCCACATGAGGATGACATTTCTTTTTGATTGACCCTTGACGATGGAACATGGCAGGGGGGATAAATACATATATGTTTAACAAACCCATCATTGTGTGGGGTTTTTAATGTCGTTTGCTAATCCACTGAGGGAAAGGGGAGGGATAGAGTCTTTGTCAGTATCCAAGCAATTAGGATAATTAAAAAAGAAAGCTTATTGGGTAAACATGCTCTTAGATTGTGACCTCTTAATTAATGGACTACAGGGAGAAATTACAGCAGTGGCAGGATAATTAACACATGCATTTAAAAAGAACTGTTAGACAAGGGTATTATAGGATAGTAAGACACAGATTTGAATCACCGAAGGACTATGGAGGTGAACAAACACAGTTGAACGAGGGACAAGATTTGCATGTGTGAGTGCCCCAGTGCACAAGAGGGAACAGATTAGGTTAACTTTGTTATCCCGTGTAGGCGGCTCTTTTAGAAACCTTCCCCCTTCAGAGATTTATTTCAAAAGCCCATGCCATTGTTTTGTATTGTCTCCACCTGAAATAGCTCTTTGCCACTGAACACGTGTTGCCTTTTTTAATTGTACTAAAAGCTACTACTAGTAAGGCACAAGAAATTGTCTTGCCATCTTTGTAAAAGGTAGTAATTGCCTGGAAATATCACTCATCTATCCTGTGACAGAATCATAAAAGGTTTTGTTTTTAACTCACCCTGAGAAACTGAGCTGTTTGTAGCTCCCAACAGAGTTGTCTCTTATTTTTGTTGCTCTTATTAGTTCTACTAATTTAGAACTTTTTGTATCGTATCTACAGTGCCAATAACAGTAAAAAACCAAGGCAGAATCTTCTGAGTAAGAACCCAGACATTCATACATATGCACTGTACTTCCAGAGAACAAGACGCAACGTTCTATCATCTTCTACCGTCCAAACCCTAAAAAACCTTGAAACCTTTGCTTAGGAAGCCACCCATATGCGTATGCTTTCTGTCTCTCAACCATAGGCCAACCAGCTAAATTGAAACTTTTCTTAGAAATACTATTTTTCTGAAAAGTTTCCAAAGAGCCTCCTAAACTGTTCATCCAGTTTTTTTCTGGACCTGTTTGTACATGTGCATTTTCACATTTGCATATGGCTAGATATCGCTGCTAATAGGATCCAGGCTGTCACAGTACTTCTTGACACTGTACCTGGAGCTTCCAGCAAAGGGGACTCTTTTTAAGTATTATAGTACATTTATCTGATGGCTGCTAGTGGCAGTCAGAAGTCTAATGACTGTCACTAGGAAGAAACAGAGTGTGACGGCCTGATGCAGTAGGGCATGAGAGGTGTCAGCGATGGTGAAATTAATTTACTAATTATGAATCTAATAACAGAGTCTATATGCTCAGAAGGGACTCTTGGAAGCCCCTTGTTAAAATGACTATGCAGCCTCAGCCGCCAGTTAAACCCTACCCCTCAATACCAGCTCTCTTTCAGCACCTCCCAGGAGCAGGCAGGGTGGGATGGAGCATTTAGCTGCCTGCACAGTGCCCACAAACACGCTGCAGTGTCCAAGTGCTTGCAAACCTTTCTGTAATTACCAGAGTGTGAGGTTGAGTTTAGGTCAGTGCAACCTATTGGGTCCCACTGTCTGATTAAATGATGAACTCAACCCTCAAAATGAGACAGAACTAAACCAGGCAGGTCGAAATAGCATGAAGACTTCCACCTGTTTGCACTGCTTCTAAACTCCAGGATCACTTTCTTTCACCTGCATGTCCCCCTCCTGAGTCACAGTACACTGATGGCAGGGCCTTCCCAGCTCTAGCATAGTCTTTTCCAGACAGGAGCATGTGTGGACTTGCACGAGGAGTGATGGGTAGTGCTTAAACATGTGGAAATAATGCATAAAACTAGAACAGTTGTGCATGACTTTAAGGATGCCATCCATTGGTATTGGAGAGGTTGCTCAAGTTTTCCATCCCAGGCAAGAACAAATGTTTTCAGAGTGAGAAGAGGGGAAAATCCATCTTTTTGACCTCTAATTACGTTCTTCTTCCCTTGGACTTTTTTTCATACACTGTGCCCTATTTTAAGAGGAAGTCAATTATTACATTTAGGGGATTGAACAGTGTGTGGTTATCAGAGTCATCAGGGGAGTGTATGTTTTTCAGCTGGCCTTTCACACCTGAGTCGTATTTGGGTAATGGAAATGATCAGTGGACACTCCATGCCACTTTGCTGAAAGGCAACCTTGTACTTTTCTTTAGAAGGAAGAAGTCACTGAGTGTCTGAAGCTGGATGTCAGGATGTGCTTACTCTCTGTGGAACAACTCGTGAATCAAGCTTGAGGCATACCTGAACTCCTGTGAGCCTACAAAAAGGAAGGATGGGACTGGAGGGGTGTCCGAGCTGTGTGTATGCATGTGTCACACCTGAATTTGTACACATGGTGATAGAGTGGAGCCTGGCACACACACTCACTGCTAACTCTTTTAAGCCTGTTTGTTAACTTATAAAATAACAAATAAAACCCTAACCAAGAAAAGCCTAAAATATAACTACTGATAACTACAGCCATTGTGTGGAAGTGGATATCAGCAGCACCCCCCTCCCCAGTTTTACGTTCTCAATCCCTCTCTCTCTCACTGAGACACGCACACACACTCTTCAAAGAAGGGGAGGCTTTATACAGTTTATTGAGATGTGATTTGCATAAATTCTTGCTGTTCACAATATCATGGGGAACAAAGAGATGCTCTGCCAGGCCCATATTTCTTGCATCCAACAGTGCGCGTGTCCCAAATCCCACCCACTCCTTGGTAAGTCTCAGTATTGCTTCTATTGTCTGTGCATGTGTGTCACTCGTTCAGCACAATGCCCACCCCACCTTGAGTATTATACATCTATGCAGACAAAAAAAAATGGTAATAGCTCTATGAATCTTTGATTAGTGACTTAGGCCCCAAATTTTTAACTAATTGAGTACATTAAATAATATGTCCCTAAAAGACTGACTAATACAAGACACTTTTCAAAGCTTCTTTAATAAAAATTCTATTTGGGATTTGACCATAATGGCTATCCTTGCTTGCCAAAACATGACTTCTTAGCAGGTGACTTTCATCAAGTACATCTGAAATAGTACCTAAATGAATTAGCAATAAAATGGACTTAGGCCGAGCAGTAGGAGCCTCCATTAATCTTGGGTTAATCACTAAAGAGATGCCATTCACTTTTCTTAAGAAGTCACATTTTTCTCCCCTTGCTGGCGACCAGATTTCATAAAGTAACATATTTCTAATGAAAGGGCTCTGCTTGAATTAAAACCCTGAAGGTTTATGCAGATTTTAGTTTTGATTACTGCTGGCATGGGCTCTTAGCAGACTCCGGAAGGTAGGTCCGCAGTGAAAGAGTCCCAGCATGCAGTTCATAATATTCTTTGAAATAAAATAGTGCACTTGTACTTAGTGGCTTTAATCAGCTCTGACTTTTGATAGTCAAACAATAGCTAATTACAGTAACACCTGCCTTCTAAGTCATGTCATGTAGGTTATTGCCAACAAGAGACCTTGTATCTTAGCTGCATGATTATTATAGAGTCTAAAACCTATCTGTACAAAAAAACTAGAGCTGACACTCTGCAAGTTTGGTAGCCATTATACAGTTTTTTATTTTCTGATGTATTTCTAGCTTTTCTATTTGCAGCTTTCTGTGCTTGAAAGGAAAAGAACCAATTTTTGTGACCACATTGGGAATCTAAGCTTTAGCAAAAAAAAAATTTAGTTGCATTTGTCATGGTTTGTCACTAATGTATGTCATCCACAACAGATTCTGAATTTATATATTTTTTAACTTATTTGAAAGTGATTGACAATTTGCCATGTATAGCAAAGTAAAAATACATTAGTATTCCTGATATGAACTGCCCTCTGGCATCAAATGGTATATATGCATATAGTTGAATTTTATTTCACTGTCTGCAAATATAATAGTATTTGGTGGCATAGGAGCAAAGTGAATCAATTTACTTAATCTTTATCCAGACTTCGAGGGTTTGCAGGAAATAAAATCCCTATTTAAATAGCTGCTTTTGCATCAACTAACTAGGTTTTCCAAAACAAGTCTCCCACATTTTTCCCACATTTTTATTTGAAATGTACAGTCAGGCGAGTTGCACTCTAAATGCGAGCTACTGTGGAAGCCATACATTATTGTCTTATTGAAGATTTTTCTTTTCCCATTAATTTTGCTAGCAAATACTTCTTCATTTTCACAAACCCAGTCAAGTGAGTAACATCAGTTGTTGGCTACAGGCTCAACAGACCCTGTAACAACTTTCCAAGAATTAACAACACAGATGCATGTAATGATAGTGATGGATGCTCCCACCTCTGGGCAGAAAGAGATAATGGGCCACATTCTCTTCTTAGGGATGCTGGTTTCAATGACCAAAATAGATGGTCCAGTAAAAAGGTATAGTGGTAATTTTGATAATCATTGTGTTCAAAGTGATTGTGCCATTTCAAAGCTCCAACAAATAATAATCAAACCAGGAGAGTGACAGGTAGAACTGATGTTACAGCCTGTACGTTTGTGTCCATGAAAAAAACAGCCTTTAAATTACAGTTAAGATGTATTGAACGTGATCATCAGGAGTTTGGCTGTTCAGATCTCTTAAATGAAAGAAAATACTTACATGGATTTAGTAAGGAGTAAATTAATTTGCTGCAGTGTGTTTCAGCAGAGTTCTTAAATATATTGAAGATTTATACAACAAGAAAGATTACTTACAATGTAATAATAATAATTTATATATGCCCCAGTAGTACCTTCAATATGATTGTTGCTGTTCAAACATATACGAAGACATAATCCCTGGCTGAAAGAAGTTATAGGCTGGTTTTAAAGCAAACAAAGGAAATGTTATAGGGAATTATACTTAGTGCAGAATAGACCTGAATGCATGAAGCTTAATGTTTAATGCTAGACTTTAATTCACTAGGAAATCTCAGTGCTGAGCATTTCCTTTTTTTTTTTACACCAGTTAAATTTGCGAAGCAGTGAATTTTGTCAACAGATTACATCAGCGTAAAAAAGTTTGCATCAGGCCTACAGTCAAGGAGTTCTCTTGGGGGCAGTCTGGATTCTGATCCCACCGGGGCTCCTGGAACTTCTTTGATTTTCTGAGTGCTGTTTTATTTTTTGGCTCCTGCTGCAGTCTAGGAAACTGATAACAGGGCAGGACCTAATGCTGCGGAGGCCTGACACTGATTGGATGTTACCACAATGTGTGTAATAAATAATAATTGATTGTAATGATGATTCTGTATGTGGGAGAATGGCATTATGTGGCTCACATCAGGGCTTATTACTGCATAATTTTGAAGGAGGGTACAGGAACTGACTGGAGTCCTCTGTGATCTTGAAAAATAAGACTGAAAAAAATGAACAAAATACACTAGGAAAGTTTTTTTGAACACTGTTGAGAGCTAAACCAGGGGCTGGGTAATTTAAAAAAAAAATCAAATCAGTTACTGGGCATTTATATAAAATGGTTAATGTGGGTCATACAGGGCTTTTGCCGTAAATGCAGTCAGGTTGGCTTTGATGAAAGGGGAAAAGGAGTGCATGTTAAAAGGTCTTGACGTTAACTTCACATCCATGAACTACATTCAGGTTCAGCATTTAATATGCTATCTTCCCCCCTATTTAGTTATTCTTTCTCACCCGACCATTTGTCATGTTCACCTCAAACTGGGCAGCGAGAAATCTTCTTTATATCAGTTACCATGTTTGCCATATCTGATCAGTTTGATTGATCATGGCCTGAGCTACAGGTTGGTAATAAGCTGTTTTGAGGGACTCCCACATTTCCCCTAGGACGGAATTGGCATGACAGCATTATAAACTGGCCATTTATCAACCTGCTCCCTAGTGGTCATTGTCTGAGCATTGTTAGGCTGAGATGCCAGACTTGTACTTCACAGGCGTGGGGGTAGACTCAGAACTCCTGGACACTGAGTTGAAGTTAATAGAAGCAGCACAGCAATAAATGACACTGCAATGGGATCAAAATCCTAAGTGCAGATATCACATTTAAATTCTACTCAATTCCTCAACAAGCTCCAGCCACAGAGTCCACCCTCTCGGATACATGTCAGACCACGTTGTCTCTCAGGATGGGGGCAGGCCCAAACCTGCTCCCAGAGTGCTCCCACTCTGTCTGAAAAGAAAGAACTGCTTTGCCAAAGTTTGTCTTGCAGATCGCCTGCCTCCTTCCCTGTGCTCACTGTGCTACTGAGAAGTGCTGATGCCATTAAGTTAACATAGCACTTTTCTTGCTTTAGTGCTTTACAGATTTTGCCCTGAGAGAGTGAGAATCTACCGAAAGGCCACCCAAGCCTCTTAGCACCCTGCCATGGCCCCTCTTCCTCCAGGAATGGTGTGAACCTGGTGGCCTCCCTCACCTCCCAAATGTAAAGACTGAAATGACAGATCCCTCACAGGATCCTTTTCTTCCCCTTCACTCCTCCCAAAGAGTATAGCCCGTTCTTCAGAAGACCAGAGCCAATGACAAGTGTCCTCTATAGCTATGTGGTTTTGGTGGGGCACCCTGGAGCAGAAGGTCCTGGAGCTAAAAACTCACACCCTATGTCCCAGACCGTCTCCCCAGCCTTTCTGCTTCCCCTTTCCCCCACTCTCAATTCAGTCAACATTGCTGCCTCAATTATGTACAGGCCACATTTCTTAGCTTTTCTTTACTCACATAACGGGATAGATCATAGAAACCCACTTTTACAGCACTGCTTCATACTTCCCCGTGGTACATGGGACCCTTCTGTTTCTCTATTCCATCCCTTTGCTGGCCAGAATACTGCCTTAATGCAGGACCTAATAAGGTCCCACTATACGAAGAGAGGAACTTATGGTCTGTGAGATGTTACTATGTTCTTCCTAGCTCGTATTGCGCATGTAAGAGAAAAAAGGGGCATCTCTGCTTTGTGATCTCTTTGTAGGTGATCTGTGGCAGGGAGGTATTCGTTTCAAGGCTTAATGCTGCTTTATGAGCCAGTGTGTTCTGCTCTGCGTTATTTATTTGTTGCTGAAGGAAGTCCAGTGGAAAATAAAGCAATCAGAGCAGCACCCACCATGTAGACCTGGGGGAGGGAAAGTTTCAAAACTCCATTTTGTCCATTCTGTCAAGCATCACTAGATAGCAGCAGTCTTGCTGCTGTCATTACTACTATTAATTCATGATGTAATGACATAAACAACACGGGACGGTACAGAAATATAACAATGCAAAACTCTTCTTCCTAAGGAGTTTTCTCTGAAGAATTTTTTGGTTTTTTTGGTGGGGTGGCGGGGGGTGAGGTGGTATACATACCTTTAAACATTCTCCTATCTTACAAGAGCATTCTTGCACTGCGGGGTTCATTCTATTGAATAACATTGGGATCCTAAGTTAAAATTGGAATGTTTCCTTCCAGCAGGACTGAAACAGTTTTAAATGACCAGGACTGCCTATTAAGACAGTCTTTGATCGAGGAAGTACTTAATCACATGCTTAATTTGACATCAATAGGGCTGCTTGCACACTTAAACACTTGCCTAAGTTTCCTTCTGGATCAGGGCCTACAGTTTGAATAACTTCAAAGAATCCTCAAGTGTCATCCTGATGATAACAGGTTATCAGCTACCTGCTGCAAGAGAGAAAGAATCAGTCCTAATCTCTGAATAAGATGGAATAAAACATGGCAAAACTTTTCTTCTTTTAACCTGCATTCTGTATGGGTTTTTTTCCCCACAGAATTTTGGTAGTGACTTTTATTTTACAGGTTGAGTGTAAAGTTATTCCCAGTCTGCACAAACTGCAGTTTTTAATCTTAACGATAGATTTAGTGACCGCTGAAGTGTAAAATAAACCACTGTGGCCTAATCAATCAAATCTGCATAGTTCAGAGAAAGTACCTGTATAAGGTTTTTATATCAGAATGTCTGTAATAGTAATAGACGTTTATTAGCAACCATAAAGCTGTTGGAATTTAATATCTCTCTAAATAACACCAACAGCATTAAAACAGATCTCTAAAGCAAATGCAACTGCACCATAAACAGCCCACAATGTAAGGTTTAAAGGCTATTACAAGAGCCCCAAAAGATTCATGGTTTGTGCTATTACTTGGACACTCTATGGTGAATTGAAAAACATTGCAATTATAGTACTGAGACCTTTTAATAAAGTATCACCAGTATTGATGAAGTGATAGGCTTTGTATTTCAGTGCAAAATATATATAATAATTGTAAACATATCTGGTTAATCTGCAGGATAGCAGAAACTTCTCAAAAGTTTGTGTTACCAGCTCAGCCACTTCTGAAATGCCTCCAGAAATCCTCTTGTAAATCTTAGAAGATCAGGTTTTATCCCAATAACGTACTTCTGTGAGGTGCTAAGGACCCTCGAGCCCCATTGAAAATCCAAGGAGGTTGTAAGTCCTCAACACCTGTTTACCAGTCCCTCCTGATTTGGAGAGAACTAGAAATACTCAGTGGACAGATTTGATTTTGCATTATTTTAGCTTGAACCATAAGGTACAACCTGAGAAAATGTGTATTTTTAAATAAAACGAACGGGGGGGGGGCAGGGAAGGGAGCCCTATTTAGTGAACTTTTAAGGATCTTGAAGACTGTTTACAGTTTCCTAGAAATATGAAGAAAAAAGCTGTCGTTGGGTTCATTTCTTTTACTGGATCTTTTACTGAACCCATATTGTTCAACATCTTCATTAATGATGTGGACATCGGAGTCAGAAGTGGACTGGCCAAGGTCGCTGATGACACCAAACTTTGGGGCAAAGCATCCACCACAGAAGACAGGAAGGGCGATCCAGGCTGACCTGGACAGGCTCAGCAAATGGGCAGACGAGAACCTGATGGTGTTTAACACTGAAAAATGCAAGGTTCTCAAGCTTGAGAGGAAAAACCTGCAGCATCCTCATAGGCTTGGCAGTGCTACGCTGGCTAGCACTACAGAAGAAAGAGACTTGGTTGGGGGTCATCATTGACCACAAGATGAACATGAGCCTGCAATGTGATGCTGCGGCTAGTAAAGCAACCAAAACACTGGCTTGCATCCATAGATGCTTCTCGAGCAAATCCTGGGATGTCATTCTCCCCTTGTACTCGGCCTTGGTGAGGCCGCAGCTGGAGTACTGCGTCCAGTTTTGGGCTCCACAATTCAGAAAGGATCTGGAGACGCTTGAGAGAGTCCAGAGGAGAGCCACGCGTATGATCAGAGAAAACAGACCTTACAATGACACGCTGAGAGCCATGGGGCTCTTTAGCCTGGAAAAGTGCAGGCTCAGGGGTGATCTGGTGGCTACCTATAAGTTTATCAGGGGTGACCACCAGGACCTGGGGGAACATTTGTTCACCAGAGCGCCCCAAGGGATGACGAGGTCAAACCGTTATAAACTACTGCAAGACCATTTCAGGCTGGACATAAGGAAGAATTTCTTCACTGTCCGAGCCCCCAGGGTCTGGAACAGCCTGCCATTGGAGGTGGTTCAAGCACCTACATTGAACACCTTCAAGAGTAAATTGGATGTTTATCTTGCTGGGATCCTATGACCCCAGCTGACTTCCTGCCCTTTGGGCGGGGGACTGGACTCGATGATCTTCCGAGGTCCCTTCCAGCCCTAAGGTCTATGAAATCTATGAAATCTTTTCTGCTGACTATAATCAGAGCTGGTGATAACTGAGCTGGAAATCTCAGAGGAAAACTACAGCAAGTCCCAAGTGAACAGAATTTTAATTCTAGAAATGCAGCCACATGCCTGCAGTGGCCCAGGCCAGAAGCCAGGGGGCACTAAAGCATGCCTCCCTGATCAGCTGGAGCAGACAAGTTGAGCCAAGGCTATAGCCCACCCACCCTGTAAGGGAGGGGTTATGCAGGAGGTGCAAAGCATCCTGGGATGCTGGGGGACTATGAGTTGACTTGAATCTGGAGGGGATCTAGGACTGAAGTTCGAGAAACTTAAATCAGTTAAGTCTGATAGTACATCCATCCAGATTTATCCTAAACCAGTTTTGGCCACTTTGGAAGCAGTTTATGTACACTGAACTTCTGTTGTGCCACAGATTTGAACCAGTTTCCGATCACTTATAACAGTTTGTGTGTGCTTTCTGTCCCTAGCCCTAATGTTAAATTGTGCACTGTTTGCACCCATGTATTCTCAACCCATACATAATAAAAATCCATCAAGATACATTTAGGAAATTTCCACAATGCAACTTTCTTTCAAAATGTAGCTTTGACTGAGTGCCCCTGTTTGTGGGATCAAAAGATCAAAAGGATCTTGGAGTCATTATAGACTCCAAGAGGAACATGGGCTGCCAATGTAGGGATGCAGTCAGGAAGGCTAACTGCACCTTGTCGTGCATCCTGAGCCGGGCCAAGGAGGTGATCCTCCCCCTCTGTATGACATTGGGCAGGCTGCAGTTGGAGTACTGCATCCAGTTCCATGTGCTGTACTTCAGGAGGGATGTGGACAACATGGAGAGGGTCCAGAGGAGGGCCACTCGCATGGTCAGGGGGCAGTAAGGCAGGCCCTATGAGGAGAGGCTACAGGACCTGAACCTGTTCAGCCTCTACAAGAGAAGGCTGAGAGGGGACCTGGTGGCTGTCTGTAAACTGGCCAAGGGGGACCAGGAGGCAATGGGAGAGTCCCTGTTCCTCTGAGCGCTACTGGGAGTAACAAGGAATAATGGCCATAAGTTGACGAAGAGTAGATTCAGGCTAGATATCAGGAGGCGCTACTTCACAGTCAGGGCGGCTAGGATCTGGAACCAACTTCCAAGGGAAGTGGTGTTGACTTCTACCCTGGGGGTCTTTAAAAGGAGGCTAGATAGACACCTTTCCAGGGTCACTTGACCCCAGTATTCTTTCCTGCCCATGGCAGGGGGCCAGACTTGATGATCTGCTTAGGTCCCTTCCAACCCTAACAACTATGAAACTATAAGTTCATGTCTACATGCCATCCAACGGTAATACAGCAACATATTTGGTGATGTAGCGATCATGTGGGTCTACATGTGATTGTCAGCTACATCACTGTAGCAGCATGCTCCCCAGTTATAGTGTGATGCTACGATGATGTAGCAGCAAAATCTGCCTGTGCGCCGCACACACGGCACAGGAACCACTCGTAGTGTGCCATGCTTTAGTACTTCCAAAAGGAAGTACTAAAGCGTGGTGCCAGAGCAAAGTCACTGTACAGCAATGTGTAGACATGCCCCAAGAGTTGCAAAAACAAATAAGCACCACTGGAATTTTGTGCTTGGCTCCTTTATTAAAGGGTGCATGATAATTGGAAAGTTTTGCCCATGGATGAATAGACAGAGTTACTGCCTAGAACTGACTTGGTGGTGATCCTGCTGTGGCGCATGCTACTCTTCTCCTTGAACTGTGAAGACAGCTGCTAATCTCCCATACATTTATTGGATATGAAAACTAATAAAATGTTGTTTAGCGATCCTGACGCAGTCTGAGGTCAGGGCCCCCAAGAAGCAGTTGTTTTTTTGGGTAAATGTGGTCAGCTCAAAGCGATGAAAAAGAACAAGGCGTTCAGATGACAGGAGGTCATGGACACATAGCAGAATAAGGGGTGATACTGTTTAGGCCTGCAGCTGTGGTTAACTGACTGCAGTTCTGAAGGTAGCTTTCTCAGTGGAGGGTAATGAACCCTGTCATGGAGAAAAAGTAACCATGTTGGCCCTGGCAGTGAGAAGGAAACATTGAAAAGCTCTGTGCTTTCAGCACAGTCCCTCCAGAGTAAGCACACACGTTGCTGTGCTTCTCCCGCTTCAAAAGCAAGCCTGCCCTTACTTATGGCGTTAGCTGGTTTGAATAGTCCAGGGAAAGTGAAACCAAAAGAGAGATTCTTCTAAGCCCAGAGGCCGGGGTGAGGGGAGAAAAAAACTGCAGCCTTTACTCTAAGTGCACAATTACAGGGAGCTTGAGACTCTGAAAAGGTGTATACAAGGTCATTGGAGCCAGGGAGGGGCTGAGTATAGGGGAGAGATGCTTTGAGGAAGAAGACCATGAAATGGTTGGGGAGATTCCAGGACAGATTACGTTGGCTGTAAGGAAGCGTCAGAGTTGGCGCTGGATGTGTCGGGGGCACCAGATGTGCCCAGGTGCACAATACCCTGGCTCAACAGCTGGCTTTTCAGAACTCTAGAACAAGGGCAGGCAAAGTCCAGACCATGGGCCGGATCCGGAGAGCAGCAGACTCCATTTCCCAGCAGCCCCTGCCCACATGGCTGAGGCCAGTCTTCATGGAGACCCCAGTGGCTGATCTCCATGGCAGGGGCCAAAATGTGGCAGGAGCCAATCCCCATGGCAACCCCAGCCTTGTACTATCACCATTGCAGCTGGGGCTAGGGCCTCGATAGAAACTGGTCCCAGCCATGTGGGCAGGGGCTGCTGGGAAATGGAGTCCAAGTGCTGGCTGGATCTGCCATTTTGCCCACCCCTGCTCTAGAACCTGTAGGTAAGGGGTCTCTTCTGGTTTGTGAGCTCACTGGGAGTGTAATAGCAGCCTTGAGCATCAGCTGGAGGTTGTACAAGGTTCAGCAGGTTGCAGCTGGTTACAGCTGTATATTGTGGTGTTCACCTGCATGGCCCTGTAAAGACCAAAACAATGACGTGCATCTGCCCAGAGGGTCTTGCAAGCAATGTGAGAGGGATGGAGGCTGGGAGCAAGGCCCCTCACTGTGGACTCAGTCAAAGATGTCAAATTCCTCCTCTGCTCAGGGCAGAGGTTAGAGACCGTGCTGTGTAGTAGTTGGGAGGTGGAAAGGAAGCTCTCCTCTGCTATGGATAACTTCTGTCCCCCTCCTTTCCCACAAGGGAAGGTGATCACATTTTACACCATATAAGAGCACTATGAAATGATGGAGATTGTGGGTTTAGCAGCAAAGTTATAAAATAACAAACTGACTCAACTTAAAAACAATTCCGGGAGACAGCTCATGTGCTGCTGTATTGTGATAACAAGCCATGATCTCAGCTCAGGCGGCCGAGGGGGTGACAGTCTCAGCATCCCGGAGTGTTTCCTTTCCTTTCCACGACGGGGAAATGAAACACAAACACAGTGAGGAGGACAGTGGCAAGCCAGGCAAAGCCCACTGATTGTGGAAGGGTATTATGAATGGGCAGACTAGTTCTCATATTAATGCGCTGCATGCTCTGTAGGAAACCCCCCAGCACTACACAAAGGAAAAGCTGTGTGGTTTTCTCTTCATCTTTGTATTCATCTGTCAGATCAATACATATGTATTAGAGCTATGTGAATTCTTACGAATATGTTTGCCATGAGCATTATTGAACTCGTCTTGGTTTCAGCAGCGGTCATACTATTTTGGCTTCTGACAAACACTTAAGCTCCTAAATGAAACCAATGAATTCTCTTCAGTGTTATGCATTGCTCATGAGCGTTGGGCAACCTCAAAGGATGCTCCAGGATATCATCAGAGATATTTTCCCTGATGAATCCCAAAGGAAGTAATAAAACTGTGGTACCTCAGGAGAAACCCACCCATTTCTGTCCCATTTATCTATTTATTCGACCACTGTGTCCTGCCTCTGTGTTGACTGTGAGGGTCAGGGACTGTTTTCTTCCTTACTTTTTGTTCAGCCTTTAGTGCAGCGAAGCTCTGACACAATTTACCTCTTTGAGCCTGGCAATTCCCTGAATTAGCCTGTGCCTCAGTTTCCCATCTGAAAACTAGGATAGTTTATACTTTCTTCCCCTTGCCTCTTGCCTGCCCATTTACATTCCTGACCATAGGCACTGGCACTAGCAATTCTTGCAAATAATAGAAATGTTGAGCAGCCTCCTCAGTGGTCACATGAGTTTCTGGTACTGGGAGGACCTTGAAAAGGCCTAATGCGGAAGACAAGAACAGCCTATTCCCCCGACCTTCTCCAATGCTTTGCACGTTGTGGTATCCTTCATGTCAATGCAAAGTAGGGAAAAAGCACTTCCATTCTCAGTGGCAGCCTTTTATGCCAACATTTTACAAAAGGATAGGGTTACAAAAGGCTAGGGGCAGTGGAGAATTGGGACTACCCAGTCATGCTCTGCATGTTCTCTGTGAACCAGACCAAGTGAATGGAAATAATGAGATTGAAAATGAAGAGTTCAGTTTCTAGGAGTCATGTTTACGTGGGCTTAGAAGAAGGGTTCACAGGTATCCTGCACTTAACCCTTGTCCAGAGAAATTCACCCTTTCTGACTCACCTCCTGCTTCTGAGCCCACCAATGTCCTTCTCCAGAAGTATAATCTGTCCAGTAATGAAACATGCACCCCTGGTCAGCAGGCTCCAGTGCTCCATTGTAGCAGCACAGCACACCTGAGAATCCAATGTTATTATCTGATTTTAAAAGGAGAGGTATGTAAATGTGCTGCATGGCTATTAAGCTAAATGTTTTCCCCAAGACCATGTTAGCGCTAATCTGGGGTCACCTCATGTATGAGTTGAAGGTTGGTCTTGTGATGAAGGCATTGTGTAGGGCCACATGGATCACTGGGTATGGCCACACAGGCTCTGTTGCCTTCTCCTCCAGAGATGTCCTTTGTGGGAACTGGGCACTTCCCGTATCATTCTGTGCCTCAGTTTCCTCCTCCCACCTTTTTGCCTTCCTTAATGCGATTTTAACTTGGACCCTCTGTTTACTAAGTAAATGCACACTACAAAGGGGGTCCCAATCTTGGCTGGGGCTTCCATCTTCTCTTTTAGTCCCAATTAATAGCAGCAATTCATTATCGTTTGATGAGTAACTTCTCGTGTTATGCCTATTTGCGCACGTGCAAACAGGATAAGACCATTTCAAAGGCTCTTCTTTTTCCAAGCATTAGTCACAGTGACACCAATTGCAAGATAATGGCCATACGCATTTGGAGTCATCTGAGGTTCATATCTGGGGACTAGCCAGTAGATAAAGTGAGGTTGAGGAGAACATTTATTTATTTGTAGTTCTGCCTGTGTTTCTCAGCTGAAACCGAATCAAAGAAAAGTAGGGCTGTTCGGGACTTCTGGAGGTCAGATCGAGTCTAACCCCCTGCTTGAGTTAGGATCAGTCCAATCCAAACTGTCCTTTACAAGCCCTTGTCTAACCTGTTCCTGAAACTGCACAATGATTCCTGCTGCACAACTACAAGGTCTATTGCCCAAAGACACCGAGAGCGTTCTAATCTGCCCCAGGTAAAGGCAGAGGGACAAGGATTTTCAGTGTCCTACCACTACAAGTTTTGTTAAGATGCCGCCACAATATCGAAAACATTTCCTCTCTCCTCTCCCCTAACTGGCCCACTGTACTTTAGGAAACAACTTAGTACTAGAGGCCACATTTAGGCTGCACCTGCTACTGCAACAGCACCATTAGAAAGGGAAACCTTGAACTAAGAACAAGCAAGAGAAGCACTGGACAGTCTGCAAGCATCCAGAGACCACCTAGAGTCAAGGCTTGTTGGCTTTTGTTTCCCAAGTCCCTGCCCTCTGTCACCAGCACATAAGTATGTCACTACCTACAGTATATACAAACCTTTACACCTGTGCTGTTATTCTCCCCCTGTCAGACACTAAAGAGTGCAGTGCCTATGCAGAACATTAACAGGGGGTACATCTACATGTGCCATTAAGGTGGCATGATAATCTCTGGCACAGTTTGAGCCGGAGAAAATTGCTCCTGGGTGCAGCATTTACGTGTGTGCCTGCGACCACAACAGTTTGAGCCAGGGTGGAACATCCCCAGCTAGCAGCAGGCTCAGGGGTTAGCCCTGGGCTGCTGGTCACAGTATTGGATGGTGGTGGAGGGGCTGGCTGGGGTGCAAAAATGTCCAAAGAGCGGAGCTGTATGGCTAGACAGCAGGCGGGGGTCTGGCTTCCTGCTGCCTGGGCCGACTGTGTGCAATTTCCACCTGGGTCATGTTTTATATGCACATTTAGGTGCTATTTACTGTAAAATAGTATTGTTGGGGACAGAACTACCTTGCAGCAATGAAAATTAGTTTGCTGCAGTCTAATAGTGTTGCACATGGAGATGCTATTCATAGTCAAATGTTTAATTCCCAGACCCCCCCCCCACCCCCGTGTAATTTAGGGCCTGTATTACTCTTTCCATTTTTGAGGTAAGGAAAGTGAGACAGTGGGCGCATCTAGATGTTCATTAATGCACCGTAGTTATTGTGCATTAAGTATAGTACTTGGTTAACTATCAATGTGCAGTAACTTGTGCGACTGTGCAGCAGCACCAGTGCATGGGTTTTTAGTGACGCTTACTGCACAGTAGCATATTAGCACAGTTTTTGCTCAGCACGGTACCGCGCAGTGCTATTAGGCTACTGTGCAGGAAGTGTCTTGTGTAGACATGCCCTCAGGGTTGTGAAATGCCTGCTGAAGACTACCAAAAGGATTAGTGGTTGGACAGGGTCATAATTCACAAGTTCCTCCCTCAGATATCTGGCAATAGACCAGTGGTCCACGATGCTCTGACTCTGCTTACCACTAGCTACATCTATCTGATTCAAGTTAGTCTACTTCCATCCATAAACTCCTTAAATAATTTATTGCCTCATTGAATATTTATATGGATTATTAGTATGCAGATTAAATGAAACAATACACAATGGCTCCACATTTAAATATTATAGTCTATCATGTCATAACAGCTGACATGCAGGGGTGCTAAGCCTATAAAGTCTTTATAAGAGTTTTGTTAAAAAATAAATGTCCTCTCCAAGCACAGCACTCATTTTTCCAAATGAAATAATTTTTATTTAACATATATTTTTTCTACTACTTCAAATAGAGCCAAAGGCACTAGTCCTCCTCCTGGATTAGCGGCCCGTACGATTTCAATTTATAAATGAAGCCCTTTTTGATTTGCAAATAAAAAGCATCTGAAACCACTAACCAGCTTGGCTTTTATTTTTATGTCTATAAAAATGTCTGAACCATTTGTTTTTAAAATTTTCTAAGTACAAAAAAGTGCTCCTATGAACTGGTGTATCCAAGTTTCAGTTGGAAGTAAACTTGTTGCAGAACAGAGTTATTAAGCTCCAGAAGTTTCAGATGGAAATTCAGAGCAATCCTTCAGCAGAATGCAGCTAGCTGAGAACTTCATGTAAAAATAACCTCTGTTACAGTGCTCTCACATCTCAATTAGACATATGGAAATCACAAAGTTTACTTGGATTTGGATGCTGATATTCAGGGGTAAAATCTTGGCCCCGCTGTAGTGAGAGTAAGTGTTGCCATGGACTTCTCTGGGGCTTGGCTTTCACCCAGATACATAATCCAGTATGTCGGAAGCTTCTGCTCTCCCCGGGACAAGTGCTTCCACAACAACTGGTTTCAGAGTGAGAGATATCACAGACAATCCTATTTTCTTCAGAGATATCACAGACAATCCTATTTGCTAGGCCGTGTCTATAGCAGAAGCACTTTACAAGCATAAGAATGCCAACATACTACATTTTCAAAGCATTACTAGTTGGGAGATTACTTACTTGGCAAATCTGTGCTTTGTACCAGTGTACAGGGTCCTGTATCCTCTAGACAGCAACACATTGCTATGCTTTCTTTCCCCTGCTTTAGCCTGGGCAAATGTAGGCTGTGTAACCAACTGCATATCTTAGATTGCATCAACTTACTTCAGCTATGTTCCATGTAGCTACCATGCGCAGGGTCCCATATTCTCCTTAATCTCTACAAACCCATGTAACCACCTACAGTTTTTAACATCCATTAATAAAGTTTTAAAATCTGCTTTAAAAAAACCCCCAAAACTTCCTATATGTGAGTGAAAGAAGCTATACCAGTAAAAATGAAGTGCTGTTGGCATCACTACACCCTCGCTACAGACTTCTGCCAGCATAGCCGTGTTGTTCGCAGGTCATGCCTTTCTGTCCCCGGGCCTGACAGCTCTGGCAGGAGTCTGTAGCGTACACCTGACTTTGGTTCCAGTTGCAAACAGGAAGAAAAAAGGCTCAAGGAACTAAAACCAAAAAGTCAAATATCCAAGCTTCCTTTTTAATCTCGGGAGGTTGATCTGGGGTGGGTTTTTTGGAAGACATACTGGCTGGTTCCTATTTTATCTGAAGGTCCATCTCATTTTTCCTCTTCTAAGACCCTGATTACACACTATTTTTTTTAACGTATGCTTTTAGACCTGCTGCAAAACCTGGTGTAAAAGTGATTTGTGTTGATACAAGATAAACGTTACTGTGCCAGGGGAAAACACTTTTAAATGGTTACAAAACCATTTTTCTAGTAAGTATAGTTAGTGCAGGAAAAAGCCAAAGAGGCTTCTGTTTAAATATCACATATTTAGGCCCCTTATTTTACAAGTGAATCTTAAAATAAATGTGAGAAATTAGGGGGAAAATATTTATCTGTTTTCCCAGGTTTTTTATTCTGCCCTTTTGACAGCACTTGAGGTAGTCATTTTCACTCTCTTCCCTGTTAGCCTGTTAATCCGTTTCCCCTCTTGTTTGTGTGAGATTTTCCTGAAGGAATAAGGGACAGAAGCAGGAAAGTAAGATTGTAAAACCACAGAAAAATGGGCAGGGGACTTGGAAGCAAATATAGTCCTCGAGACTCATTTCAGTTCCTTTTTTTTTTTTTAACCAATTACATTTTGAAGCGACTGAATGCTACTTTAAATAAGGCTTTTTTTCGCATTCTGGACAGAATTCGATCATAGAAAAGGAATAATTTTTAAGCCTGTTTTTAAAAACGGTTTCTTAAAACAGGTTAGCGATAAGCACAGATAAAAATCTCTGCTCCCTGAGAATGTATTAGGATATTCATTGTGATGTAATGACCATCAGTTCACACCTGTACAAACTTCTTATGAATGAAAGCTATTCTGAGAATTTTCCTTCATTCAGGCTTTCACTCTGACTGTTAAGATCAAACTCAATGTAAACAATTCCAGGATTTGGCATTTATATAGTAGTATGTCAGGTTACAGTAGCTTCATTCTAAGCTTAAGCTAAGCCATTCTTAAAAGAAATCAATGCAGCCCTCATTAAAGTTATATGCCATTAAAATATAAATGGAACTTCAACGAGATTTTTTAAGCACACAGCTTATATGGAGGTGCCTAGCATTTTTATAATACACTGAATTAGATCACTTCCTCCCTTATCTAGATACTAATTTGTAAAAGTATAAGTGGTTGCAGCATAAGGCAGTGCAGTGGATGCTTAGAATGTAAAAATATTGAAGTTACAAGGAAGAACAGCATTTGAGAGCATAGCGTTGAATTGATTGCGCTAGTAATTTTTCAAGTACAATAGGGCAAAATTGGTCTCATTTAGGAAGTTGTGTGAGAAATGTGTAAATTATTAAAAGGTATTTTGGTATGGAAAAAAATCCTGACTTCTTTTAAAATTCTAGGATGAATATGGGACCCGGTGTATTAATGTTGACTGTTTTGATATATACGTCTTGTTTGTTTTAAAGCGTATCCCAAGAGAAGAAATGTTTTTAGAAAAATGGGCAGATTTTGTATTTTACACTTAAGACATACTGGGGGTTTTTTCTTAAGCATATTGTGTTGCCAATGCACTCGTCATAACTACTGTGTGAAGGCGCCCTCTGTTGCTGAAAGTTGTAATTGATAGTAACGAACGCAAATGTTTTTGGCTGAGATTAGCGAATGTTCTAAAACTTAAAATAAAATGTCCTTTTTTCTCCACTTCTCAGTGCTCTCCACAAACACTGCCAACATTTTTTAACCTTAAAAAAAGTCAAGCACTTGTGTTTTCTGGCTGACTAATAAATAATACAGTACATTGATTCATGACGAATGTTATGCTTGTTTAGATAGCAGGCATGGTGCTATAATTTCCCTAAAAACAAAATCCAGTCTAAAAATAAAGAGTGCTTACCTGCCATAACAGATGACTGATATCCTGCAATTATTTGCTACATTGTAATTCTATGCTCAAAGGCCCCTGATTCTAAGTGCAAATGCAGTCTTTTTTGTTAATGAGCCATTTAAGCCAAGCAGATTGCTTTGCTTTATCTTTCTGATTTTTCCTCTATGATAGAACTTTACCTTTGGGGATTAAATCCTGGCTCTACTGTCACTAGAGAAACTCCTGTTAACTGCAAAAGCAGGATGTTACCCTGACTTTCAGGTTGTCCCTTGTCCTCCTTCCCAGCCATTCATGGTAAAATGTTGACGGGGAAGTACTCAGAACGGATCCGTGTTGTTCAGAACTCCTGGCACAATAGCCCAGGCCTTGCCCGTAGCAGTAAGAGCAGTTCTCTCCAGGGGATGAGAGTGGAGAAAGCTTCATTTAATTTAACTAGTTCAAAACTGGACGCTTATCGGGCAAAATCTACATTTCATAAACATGAGCCTTGAGGCATCATTTATTAACTGTGGGCCTTTGGCTTAAAGCAGAATCATAAAATATAGTTATAATGCCTCTTGACAAATATAAATGCTAGACTTGCAAACATTCTGGCCAAACCTCAGCTTACTCTCAGCTTCTTATCTTGGGATGGGGAGAGAGACCCCCACCACTTTAATTTCATTTCATATGTCTAACATTTTGTTAAAGTTATTAAAGATAATGGGACAGAATTCTGTTCCCAGTTACGCAGTAGCCTAAAGCATTTTCACTGACTTGCAAGTAGATAGATCGCATTCGTGATGCTGGAAGTGAGGGAAGAATTTGCTTTAATAAATATACATTTTTGTTTTCATGTATTGGTTTACAAGAGGGTTAATTTTCAAGAGAGCCATGTCGCTGTTTCTGTTTATGTCAAGTCTTAAGTATTGTGGTTCTGTTCCCAATATCGTCTCTGTGAACACTACAACAAAAACGACAGTACTTTTCTGAGTATTATGATTATTCTAATAAAATAAACTGCTCTTGGATACATGGTTTCCAGGTCATTGAGAGTAGAGCTGTCTAGTAAAATGTTTGTTATGGATGTAATACAATTTAAAATCACACTTACCCAGGTATGTTACAAAAATATTAAAACTGCAGTTCCATATGTTTGGTGTTATGCTAGAACACCATTGTTTTCCTGCAAGAAGCAGTATTTGTTGTTAAAATGATTAAATTTTGTGGCAAAAATGGCAAATTTATACCTGAGACATGTTCATGTTTTGCACAGAGGACAGAACATTTCTATAGAAGTGGCTAAATGCTGCCTTGCTGACTCAGTTTATTAAATTCTTCCAAATGCTCTTGGAAATATCAGTTTCTGCACACCCACACTGAGAGGTTTGCAGCAGCCTTAGCATGGAAGTTTTTTCTGTTATACGAGAGCAAGTCCCTTATACCCGTGTAATGATCTTATGTGAGGGACTCTCTTGAGTGGGGAGATGATATAGTGATGATAATTTTTGGCACCATCACTGCTGTGTGAGCCACTGCTGAGGATGTTGACCCTTAGACCCATGAACACCCACTACTTGCAGAGCAGAGGGTTGGAATACAGAGGAAAAACATTATGGTAATAAAAAAACCTGGCACTTTTGGTAGCAACAGGCTTTTTCTGAAATTCTAGATTGATTTCTTGAGATATTAGAGCCTCCAGTATTTTGGGAAATGTTCCAGATTTTGAGAATGTTGAGATGTTGTTAGACATGTTCTGAATTTGTGGTTAATGTAGAGCTGCCTGAACCTTGTTTTAAAACTGTGTGGATCCCTTTAACCCCTGAACCACATCAGAATAAGGCCCTAAGCTAACAAAATAACTGTGCAGCACACGCTGCTCCAAACTGTTTCGATTTATAACAGCATTGGAAATATTTCTGGGGCATATGTGTTCAATATTGTTTGCTAAAACTTGAAAATTAATTTATAGAGGAGAGGAACAGTAAAAGTTGATTCATGGTTCATCATCCTTTCTGTAGCACCAAAACAAGCTCCTGCAAATTTATATAAGGTGCATACATCTGTAAAGATAATGTAACATGTCTAGTGGCAACTTTGTTTCTCCTTCATTTTAACCATGTTAACCTTCATTTTAAAAAAGTTAACCTCTATATGAAAGAAAAGGTATGTGTGTGTTTTTATTTTTTTCCTCTTCCTGTATATGCATATTTATGCACATGCAGAAAATGACCTGGTATCTTGAAATATATGACATATGTACTCACAGCTATACACAGTCTGCACTGTATTTGGTTCGTTTCTGTGTCAAAACCATAGGGTCAGTTTTGCAACGCTTGTAGACAGCACCAAGTGCATGCAAAACGGGGTGACTCTGCAGCCCTCGTTTGCAACGGTAATTTTAAATTCTGGAGTTTTAGAATCACTCCAGAGTTAATCTATTAGGTTTTATAGGGGACAGATTAGAGAATGCAGGAGCCATGGGAGTGAGAAAAACTTCTTCCTGCACCCACCCCAGCCCCACACTACAAGCGTCAAAACTTTGATCCATGCACCTTCCTTCTTTGCACTACTGATAGCCTCAACACGCTTGACCAAAGCAAGAGCTTGGACACATGGCACTCCAGACTCAGCCCACCAGGCCAGAGCCCTATCAGGCCCCATGTCTCTTTTAAACTACAAGGTGGCAGTCTTCTACTGCAGAGTATCATTAACCCTATAATCTGCAGATTAACACGATGGATTGTAGGAATGCCTAATGGCTGGTGTACGATGTCAGCATGTACTCCTAAAGTCAGTAACCTGTGACTTAGCAAAATCAAAACCTATAGAAGTTCTTTTGGAGAAATGTCAGCAGGAGTTTGTGCACTATACTATTACTAATAACCTGTGTGATCCAGGATGGAAACCAAGCATGCCTGGTAAATTATGGTTCTAAAGACCCTTAGGAAACATTAGTTGTCGTGTACTATGTGGAAAGGAGTCATTTTTAACCTAAATAACTTGGATACTTCATTATGAGCCAGCATGGGCTGAGGAGCGGCAAGCTGTTGGGACTTTTCCAACTTTGTTCTCAAGTAAAAGTCCCTCTTCTTGAAAAGTTATATATATATGTATATTTATATGTATAAAACACCATCTGTGCATACTGTGTTTTACAGACAGTTACAGATAACAGGCTCCCTGTGTGAGAAGTTATAGCCTAAGTTCAGTGCGAATGGAATATGTTGTGTTGCAATATAGTACAGCAGCAGGAACATACGCTTTTTTCCATGTGTTTCCGGTGTACACCTGAAAGAAAAGCAGCATGAAGGCAATCTCTCATTCTGTCCTCCCCAGCTTTGGCTAGGACCACAAGCAGAAGGATAATGCAAGGGAAATACTTTTTAAAGGGTTAATCAAACTTTTTGACCTCCAAAATAGAGAACTTCCAATACTGAAACAAAAATGGTGAAGAACCATTTCTGGTTTAATTTTATCAGTTCACCCCTCTTCCATTCCTCTTACTGCCAGTTTAAACCACATCTCATTGAATTTAATGTACTCCGAAATACAAAGTGGAGGGGACAGAGAGAAAAGGGGCTAGCTGGCATTGTACCGAGAGCTTCCATGCAGCTTTTCTCAGCAAAATTGTCAGAGTATGCAGTGAAGATCTCATGTCACTTAATCTCCAAAGGGTTAACTTTAATTTCAAAGTTCCCAAAATGTCAGTGCTCCTTTATCCAAAAATACAACAACTGGCTTTATCAACATATGCTTTTCATTACCTACAAGACTTACAATATTTTTGGTGTCTGTATCAACTTGATTCAATTACTGGTACCACTGTGAGGGAACATTACCTCCAGGGAAAAGGGGGTGAATGCATCAGTGCCCATGGATACAGTGTAGGGAGCAGATTAATATAACAGATTTACATCAAGACTGCTGACTCCATTACTTTAAAACTCCTGTAATTGACTTTTTTAAAAATGACATTAGCATTTAAATGGTACTATCGTTACAAGGGTGAAGGTTCAGCAGAATATGATCAATTTATTGAGCTCTTCAAATGTTCTTTTGATATTTAGTTTTTGTTGTCATGCCGGAGGGGTTTTTGTGTTTTGTCAGACACAAAAAGTCTATAGCACCAAGATCCTTGAATTGGCGGCCACTGCAATGATATGGATGATAAAGTTCACTTAGAACAGAGTATGTGTGACCCTTCTTAAAGTTGTCTCTTTTCTTTTCTTTTTTTAAAATGCCTGTTCTCAGATTTGAAAAGACCTTTCACGGAGCTCTTCCCAGTAGCAAGCAAACATTGTACAGAGATCATCTCTCCTCTGTGACCAGAGAAGGTGGTACAGACCCTTGCAAAATCCCAGATGGGGATAAGATCTGTGTTTCTTTGCTGGTTGCATCTCAAAATAATTTTAGTTGCACATATGCCATATTGAAGCCCAAACAGAGGAGAGCTACAGTAAATGAGATTCCCCATTTTTTCAAGGCCTTTCAAATTGGCCTAAAGGAGCTAGATACCCAAATCCCATTTATTTTCAATGGGAGTCAAATGTGTGAATTGCCTCAAGTCTTTTTCAAAATCTCAGCCAAAACATATTTTTTTCCAGTGGTGTTTCTGGTATATTTATTCTGTATTTGTTCAATTGGAATCTGATCCTGGGAGCCCTGACTGACGTGAGTTATCTTTGGTTAGTCAAGCGGGTCCATTGCCATCAGCTGGGCAAAACTCCATGTTTAGTTTCATCAGTGTGATGCTGGAGCATATCCAATGAGGCGAATGGTTTTTGCAGCTTTTGTAAGTATGGCAGAGAGTGCATGTACAACAAGACAGTTCCTCTGCCCTAACTCACATCAGTTGTATCAGACTCTCACTTTAGGCACTTGAATAATTTAATTACTAATGAGCTATGAGACACACAGCTGAATTTTGCTACAGGTCTCTGACCCTTGCAACTTGCAGGACCTAAGTGCATGGCTGCACAGAATTTTTTTGGCATTAGCTCTTTTATGAAGGGAAAGAACAAATGTCTTCTGGAATGATTGAAACATCTTTATGTGAGGATGCCATTTTAGGCACATAAGTTACTCTCCATGGATAAAACCAGTATGGAGAGTAAGGACAGTACACTAAAAGATGTTGGCCTGTTTGACTTATAGTTGTCATTCCTTTCCTAAACTTTCTTCCATGTATGTGATACTGAGAAATGGTGAGGCCAGTTTGGTACCATATCCTAAGACCCGCTTTGAAATGTCCCCCACAGCTCAAATGAACATTATTTGCACCTTTTATAAAGTTTGAAAGGGTTTGGAATATTTCTGTTCTCATTTTTTCCCAAGAGTGTAAACTTCCAGATTGTGGTCAAACTGGCAGCCACAAGGAAGTGGGTTTCATTTGTATTTTTTTGGCCCAACAGCAAGCAAGAAGTAAACCTTGAGGGAAAGTCCTTTTTTGCAAGATGCCCATTCCAAAGGGTTTGGTAGTTGAAACAGGGCTCAATCCAACGCCCAGCAAAATCAGCGGGTGTTTCTTCCCGTGATTTCAATGCTGAGTGTTGGGTCAGGGCCAAAGCAGGAAGTTATTGAGACTGAAACTCCAAGGTATTAGATGCTGCCCTATCACTGTACCCCAGCACACTTATTGAAGAGATTCTTGAGTCCCTCAGTACCTATGTTGGCTTTATCTTTCTGCATTTTCCTATGAAAAGTGTTCTATCCCACAGACCTAATTATTTTTGTTTTTAATGCACATCTGTTTACTGCTCGTTGTTATTTTTTTAATTGGACATTATTTAGCAGGTTTGGCTTATGATGCAGAGCCAAAGTGTCCCATATTGGAAGACGGAGTGGTGTGATCTATGTTATTTCCAGCTAGACCTGGAGCATCTGCCCACAAGAAGAATCCCCTTTACTAAGCCATAGCATCATTTCAGTATCATGGCTGGCACTAATAGACCCCCCCCCCTTTTTTGGAAATATCACTGTTGAGATCAAGGGCTACCAGAGAGGCTGCAGACTACACTGTCCTCTAGTGATGATGTCTGTAGCACCAGGGAGGGACAAAATAATGGTACTGCATAAATGTGCAGCAGCTCCTCTCTTCAAGGCTGCTTGTCCTGCTCCTTTCACCAAGTTCCATTACCACTAAGTTCCAAAACTAAACATGTTCATGTGCCCTGATGGGTCCCCTTTAAGGGTTTTTTTTTTTCCTATTTAAAAAAAGATACTGGGAATCTAAATTATTAGGTTGACTTTGCAGCTGATGGCTCTGCTGCTGATACAGCTGACATATACCAATCTGATTAGTCTGGTCCACCGTGTCTAGAAAAGCAGGTCTCAAGAGTTCAAAATGTGGCATTAGGTAACTCAAACACCCCTCCTGCTTGCCTCGCTATAAAAATGCTTGGTAATGACCCAGCTCGACCCTGCCAGCTCTCTCTGACCTCCCCTTTTCAGGATGCTGCTTAATTTGCACTAATTACATTCCAGTCTGACAGGAACTTGGACATTGTCTCAAGCTTTCAGGTACTTTTGCTGCCTTGTTCCAGTACAGAATGCTCTTGAGGCTGTGATGAAGGAGTATTGTAGCGATGACCCAAGAGCTGTTCCATACAGACACACTGTATTTTGTGTTGTATAGGACGGAGGCAAAGCTATAGGTATAAAAGCGAGCATAATACCATCGGTCTACCCTCAGAATTGTCAGGTAAAATCCATGCAAGTAGACCACAGTAAGAGGGGATGCATACTGCAGATAGGTCACTAGAATGAGAGAGAACTTTTACGTTGCAATCTCTATTTTGCCATGTCGAAAATTCGGGTTGACTCTTTTTCTTACCCCTATGTAAGTTAGTACATGTATGTATAGTACCTGTCCAGAGCTGCCTGTCTGCAGGACACAAAGTCTACTTCATAGCAACTTCTGAGGTTTTATTAAGGTTTGCTCTTGTCTTGTGTTGCAATGAAAACATGGAAACTGGAAACATGGAACTGAGTTATAAAGTCTGTTTTCATATTGACACCAATTTTTTTTGATGTGGGAAAAGTTCTTGGGTCCAGGGCATGCATGCACACTGTCTGCTCTCTCCATGTCTCTATTGCTGCTTCATACTTTAGAACCGGTGGACTGGAGTATTCACCAAGATGTGGGAGGCCATGTTCAAATCCATTCTCTGCATAATTCACAACTGAGATTTTATTTTCATTTTATCAATAATTTCCCAACCACCTTCCTATATGTGTTTATATAAATATAACTATGAGATACATGCAGAAAGATACGTGTGTGTGTTTTAAAAATAGTTTTTCATAACTTCTTTTTATTGCAAAGAAAGAAAATGAAGTCTGACAGTGACACTGAAAAACCAGATATTGCAAGTATACAGCAGCAGCAAGTGTGTATGTGCAGTTGAAAGGGGGTGAAATTCATTATGGAACTAGATTTCAGTATGACCTTTCAAAGGGTTAGCTAAAGAATAAAAATAAATCTGGTGCCACAGCTTTGTATGATTTCCAGAAAAATAAGACATGTGCCATTGTGAGAGTGTAGGTCCACTGAGGCTTTTATAAGCAAGGCAGTATCAGTAAGGTAGTTGCATGTTTCAAAATATTGTATCATTTTAAAATGCAGTGCACATTAGATCACTGAAATGGGATATGCCAATTTGAACTTTGTCATATAATGCAGCTCTGTGTTTGCAGAGAGAGAGGCACCCTGAACCCAAAATCCCTAGAGCTGTCTTTCAAAGAGTGATAGTTACGGAAATTAGCAGTGCAGAAATCCATACTAATCATTCATCAGGAGTCTTATTAACTGTCTTACCAATGTTATTAGGAGTGGGCCCTGCCTTCCAACTTGAGCAGCTGGGAAAGAGGCTTCTTCTCCAACAGCTGTGAAAAAGTGTTGCAGGCCCTGATTTTAGGACACCGTTGTTAAGGTGGAGTTTTGCCACCAAGTTAGTTCCTATGAAACCACTGAGGCACATGGGAATAAAGTCTTAATAATATAACCTTGCCATTGTAGTCTGCCTTGTTAGGCCAAAGGATCTGAAACGCAATGTGAAGACAGGGTTTAATCCTCCAAAGACACTCTTGCCTGTCACCCAAGACACTCACGGAGCTGTTTCAGCTCCTCATTTGTTAAGCGTTTTTTGTGCCAGGCCCTTAAACTTCTACCTAAGCTGCAGCTCCATATTAAGTTGTTGCAAAATAAGTACTTTCTTCCTATCATCAAAACAGAGCTTAGTGTTCAAACAGACCAACCCAGAACAATTAATTTGAGTGGTTTAATTTAAGCATGTTGATTTACTGGAAGCATTTTATCAATTATGCTGATTATCTTCATGTTCACTGTTCTGATTAGGAATATATTAGTCTCTGTGCTTGTTCTGCTTCCTCATCATTGCAAGTGGGCAGAAATAAAGTCAGTGTACAGAATGTTTCTGTTAATACTGGTATCTAAGACAGTAGAAACTCGTAATTTTTCTTTGACTACAAAGAAATGTAGGAACTATAGATAACAAGTTACATAGGCCTACTGAAATCCTCGTATGGGCTCATTTATTGTCCTGAGGTGTTTTTCCCCCCAAAGAATAGGTTTTTTGCTTGTTTCTTTTTTCCCTATTATTAACCTAAGATTCATTTCTTAAGGAAAGGAATGGATCACAGGTTTTCTTGTTTTTGTTTTTAATATATATGATTTTCACCCTGGGTGTGTATTCACTGCCCGTGCCACATTCCGCAAAATCAGATTAGATCATTGTTAAGCCCAAGTTTATTAAGTCTTTGAACCCTCCTCTGACTAATATTTCCACCTTAAGAGAAACAAAGAACAAAAAGGAGATAAATAATACTTGAAAAAGACAGGATCATTTTTGGCTGCTTTTTTATCAGCAGTTTGACTGTGTTCCTTAAGTGTTGAAAAGGCCACTTGCTTGGCAAGTATGACACAAATAACCTTCACTCTTGACTGCACTGTCTAGAGACAGTTAAAAAAAAGTGAGGATAAAGAAAAAAATAGTTATTTGGTATTTTTAATGACAATAAACAATGGAAAATTAAATGAAGATTCATGTTGCATTTGTTGTGGGATTGTGTAGTAGAAGAGCATGTTTTATATTACTGCATGTTTGTTGTATCACAGCAGCCTTTATGTATAATTCTTTTATGATCCATGTTTCAGGGTGTAACTGGTATAGTCTGAATGCAGCATAGATTCAAGTGGACTAATTGCCCCTAATTTTTATATTGTGTGGTGTGTTACTTAACAGCATCAGCGTTTTACCTAAGAGGCAGCTACATAAATCAATCTGTGTATAAAGTGACATATGTACCTATAGGTAAAGGAAATTGAGACATTGTGGGGGTGAAGGTATTAAATAGAAGATCATGAGTGTGATGATTTTGAGTTTTGTGACTAGTAAAGTGATATAAAGTTCACTGGACAGGGAAGTAGGGCTGAGATTTTCAAAAGGACATAAGAGAGTTGGGTGCCCAATACATGTTGAAAGTCTGGGTGCTTTATTCCTTCAGTCCCTGCTGGAATTGCAGTCAAAGTAATTAAACTGCCTGATCTCAACTTTCAGCACTAACTAGTGATTTTTGTTTCCTCAATTTTAGGTTGTTTGTCTTGTGACAGATTAGATAACCCAGGTTTTTAGAGGATGGGTTTTCAGCATTAGCTGAACAGTAGCCTCTTCTAAAAACAGTTATAGCATCTGAAACTTGAGGAACTCCAAATTACAAGTTGCTTTAAAAAATAGGCCGGTAATATGAAATAACTTGAAACAGATTTTTAAAAGATAAGAATTTGTCTATCAAAAAACCTTAAAAGTTTGTGTTCATAGAATAATTTTGGAAATAAGTTGGTAATTCTAAATAAAGAAGCTTTCGCATATAGTTAAATAAATATTTATCAAGGTTTTATACCAGGTTGATCTTCTAGTCACTTTGACTTAAATCAGCGCATAGCATGTGCCTGAATTCTTGGTATCATTGGATAACATCAAATAATCCTTCTTTCCTTCTAACATTTTGTTAGTGTTGGATATTCTGGGAAACCTTCAAGACTCACAACCTTCATGCCTGTTTGAAGGGCAATATTTAAGGAGTCACATAATTTAAAAAGATTCCTAACCACAATCTGTAGTGAGGAAATATTAGCACAATCCTGTGAGGTTCTGGGTACCAACTATAGATACAAAAAGCATTGTAACCCTATTGAAATCTGGATAATCAGTAATAATAGGAAGTGCTTGACACTTGAAAAAAAATCAGTTTGCCTTCTGCTGAGGTTCTCTGAAAATAATCTGTACCCCCCTTTACGACTGTTACAGCTAAAATCATTCAGGGCTCCTGGATATGAAATTATGCTAATCAGTATAAATATTTGCATCTCAGTCCCACACCTATGTACAGTATTGTAATGAAACCTTCTAAAATTGCCATGGACACTGGTTTTGATAATAATATCTGGCTAAAGGTTGTATTGGTATCTGTATAGTGATTCATCCATCTATGAACCAGGACAAAGCATTAATAAGAGGGATTGTATTGCCAGGGGCAAAGTTAGAGTGCAAACTTATCAGAGGCACTGAACTTTGATGCTGTGCTTTTAAATATAATTCCATTATTATTTCATAAATAAAGAGATTAAGGTACCCAGGCCATGAACTGAAGATCACATGGGAATGCATTTTAGGTAAATTCATGAATAATATTTGCTTTGGGGAAATGGTTTTCTCAACTGATATTATGCCTTTAACATTTTTTTAAGAGTTTAAGTAGCTTTTGTTGAGACTTTCTGCATTCATCTACACGAGATGCTTCATGTGCAGTAGTTCTAATAACAGTGCACAGTAACATGTCAGGCAAAAACCATGCTAATACGCTACTGCGCAGTAAGCATTTCAACAAACCCATTTGCTGGCATGCCTATGCAGCAGCTATAGTTACTGCACATTTAGTTACACTTCATTAAGCAATTACTAATCTAAATGTGCAGTAACTGCTGCACATTAATGATTATGTAGATGCACCTACTGTGTACATGCTGCCTGACAACATGCAGTACCTGTTTCTTCTGCCTCTGCATCCATCCCCTCATTTCTTTCCTTCCTCTAGTAGGCTCATGGCTGTATACTAATTCACCTGCTAACTAAAAATAAAATCCAGCCACGTAGGATCAATTCTAGCACTGCTTATCACTTAAAAAATATCATTCCATTAACATTTAATGAGGGAAATGCCAACCCATTTCATCCTTACCCCAAAACATGTGTACATGCTTCTTTGTAGTGTATGTACACGTTCTTAGGGAGACATACAAACACACTCTTCTCTATTCAGAGAGGTTTTTTACAGGGTGTTCTTTCACAAACATCCGCTCCTATACAAACTTTGCATAAGAATACTTCCTTTAAAATAACAATTAGGGTGAGTCATGAAATCATTGCATTAAGAGATGGAAAAATCTAGCTAAGTTTCAGCCAGTCGCTTCCAGGTGTCCAAGGGGGAATGCTCTCTATTGTGTATCTACGCATGTGCTGTCCAGTCTGGTTTAAAAAGTGAAAAGATGGCTTTTGCCATTTACTTGGGGATACAGTTCCATAGGGTGATATGCAGATTTCACTGCCCGATTTGTCCTCCTCTTTAGCTTATGTTTTCTTCTTTTAATTACATTGTGAGTTTATCCCACTACCTTCTTGCTCCCTGCATCTTTCAGGTAAATGTTAGCTCTTCTTATTGAACATTCAACTGAAAGGAGGAATGGCAACTTTGGCTTTGGTAGTGGCAATTCAGAAATGAAAAAGAGAAAACTATCCATTGTTTTTTACTGAGCCAAACTGATCCAACTTTTCCCTTTTAGTGCTTTGCAATGGTCTATAACTGTGGATGCCCAGAGGTGCTGTATTCCATTAATATAAATTGCAGCTAGCACTGGTTTCAATGTTGTGATACCATGAGAATACACTGCTTAGAACAAGGTAGGCAGAAAGCAAAAACAGGAGCTTTTGAGTAATATTTATTGCAGGTGGATGTGGGGACAGTTTAGGCAAAACTAAGAGTTGTCTCAGGTTTTTTTGGCAAAACTTGGCAAAAAAAATGGTTTTGACATATAGTAAATTCACCCCAAAAATGGAGTTTTGAAGGGATCGACACTATTTGCACATTCAAGTTTAGTTTTTGGAACATAATTTCAGACAAAAAATATCTGGCAAAGTTCCAGGGGTTTTTTGACACTTTCAGATTAGAACTTTTTTATCTTCCATTTAAAAGCAGTTATTTTTTCCTTGACAAATTAATGAAAGCTGAAAGAGAGATCAAGTACCCCACCCCCCTGAAAATTGCTTCATTCCAGGTGGAACAGAGCATACTGAGCTAACCACAAATTAATATTTTATCATTTTGTGACCCCTAGCCTCCCTGCTTCTCCACTTTAGTTCAACCTATATCTGACTGTCAGTTCATCCTTTTGCTTTGAAGCTAGAGAATACACTTGCAGTGCTCCAGAAGCAGACCAGAAAAGACTCAGCAACTTGAACAATCACTGTTATTTCCCCAATTACCCCTTGTGTTAGGGGAAAATAACCTGCTATAGTACTTTAACCTGACACCACCTTTCTCCCTGTGTCAGATAAGCAGTGCCTGCTGGCATATATGTGGAACAAAGCTTACAGGCTGGCTATTCTCCATGCACATCCACCAGGGAAGGCAGTGGCCCCAAGAAACCTGCTCTCCACTGGGGCACAGAATGACAATCCGGATAAACTATGGGAGGCCTCACCTCTCTTTTTTCCTCCCGCACAGGTGCACAGAATGCATTACAACCTTGCCCCGTCCTAACAAGTCTCCCTGCACACAGGGGCTTTTCACCCAGCAAGAATATAGCATAGTTGCCACCATCCTCGTTCAGGTTTTGGGGCAGGGTCCGGGAGTCTAATTTATCACTGAGAATCCAGAGGAGCTGTTTTGGTAGTCTGTCCCTGACTGCAAATTGTTCAGCTAGGTCTGGGTATCTCCCTTTCCTCCTCAGCAGTACCCACTTTTCAGACCAAGTAGAGCTCACCCCAGCACCGCTTACCAAACAGATTATTCCTCTGGGGGATTTCCTCTGCCAGGGAGGCCAGGGGCTTGATGTTGGGCAGGCTTCCTTTTCCCCAGACCCTAGCAAGGCCACATCGCACTAAGCTCATCAAGTGAGAGCTATTGATAGTGGTGGAATCGTATGCATTTCACATTGAATTTGGCGGCATCTGGGTATTTAGTATTCACAGGGGATAGAGTTCTCTCAAATAAAAGGCACTGCATATCCTTTCCAGAAGATGTAACTATCCCTTTTCTTAGATTCATACATGAGGACTTTCCCACTGTTCCTTTTGTTTAGTCTGGACTGTGCTTGATTTAAATCTTTCTTATGCCTCCAAATCTCTGTAGGCAGAAGACAACTTCAAAAGGAGCCAAAAATGACTAAATAACATCCCCAAATGACTAAGTCCCTACAATGTTTTTCAGAGTTGATCATCATTTCATCACTAATTGTACCAGGTAGCCTGCTGAGTGACCCAAACAGGCCGTCTTAGCTCAAGCAAAGCTCTATACAGATGGAGCAGCTACTGGTGAGAGGGTTTTAACAGAGAAGGCAGAATCCTTCAAAACATTTCACACCAAGTAATTTATTATTCAGGAAAAAAAAAATCTGATTTAATTTTTCTTATAGCCATGGGAAATATGGCTCTTTTCCCAAAATACAGCAGGATAAAGAATTGGAATGACTCTATATGCATTGAAGGGACTGTTTGTAATAAATCTATAATATTTTTTATTTTCTTTCATAACATTTCAGTTCTCATCCTGCAAAGGCATATTTCATTTTAAGTGTATATGTGTAGACATTTTTTTTCAGGGCTCAGTATTATTCATCATCATATATCACTTTAGAAACATTCCATAATTAAGTTTCACAGTTCACCATCTGATGAGGATATTCATCCTGGACAGGAATTTTCTGATAATTTTTTTTAAATCAGGAAAATGCCCATTTCTTGCAAAAAAAAACAAACAAACCCAAACCCTCTTTTCCCAGGAAAAGGCCAGGATTGACAAATTTCTCAACTCAGAATGAAAAATGTCAGAACAAAAATATTCAAAACTGAAACATTTAATTTCAAGATTTGAAGTAAAATGAAAAATTCTATTTACTGACTCTAAATTATTTTTTCTTGCCAAATTGAAACGAATGTACTAAAAATAATTTACATCAAAACTGAGCATTTTCAAACAACTGATTTTTTTACTGAGATTTTTCAGATGTTGACTCTTCATCTGTTCAGGACAAGAAAGTGTTTCAAATTCTGCAATATGCTAGTTGGACAGGAGAGCTGTTTCACTCCCTGTTCTAGTTAATATCATTATTGTTTTCTTCCTGAAAAGGGAACGGAGACATAGTATTAGAAACTGATGCTGCAAAAATTGTTCACGTAAGTTGCTCTTAAACCAAATCCTGGAATTTCTCACCCAGTTTTTATTCATACAAACTCTGACCAAAGCCAACAGAAGAGCTATTTGTGAAGAAAAGGTATGAAACAGATTAAATATGTGAAATTCAGTAAAAAAATAATTCTTACTGTACATAAGAGAGTAATGTTTTGTTAGGTATAACAAACAGCGCAACACGCTAAACAACACACAAAGCCCCTTTAATTTCATCAGCGCATCTGCATGGTGCCCTGTAGGATAGGAGCGTAAATTTTTCTGAATGTTATTCTTTTGTTAGAAGCAAGGATTTTTATTGAACCAACTGCGTAGTTGGGACAGAGCTAGACAAGTTTTCAAATGCAAGACATTCTCTCGTTAGAATATACAAACCTTTTAGCATTAGCCAGACTTTCAAAACAAATTCAACCAAAATGAGGTTATGCATCTCTGATCTTAGCCATGGTCCTCCTTAAAAATGTAAAAACAGGCTGCCACAAAGGTGTTGTCCAACCTAAACAATTCTACGCCTGAAAACCAGGGTCTCTGATCAGCTGCTGAAGTGAATTGACTAAAGCGGAGTCTACTAGATTGCTTTCCTGTTGAATGACTGTTTTAATACATTAGAAGTAACTTTTGTAACCTAAGACCAATAATTTGCTACATTTTTGCTTGCAAAAAAGTAACGTATATTGTTATATCGCCTTTTAGTACATCTTACAAGCAGCTTGACTTTTTTTTCTTTTGAGCTGACACTCAAAGCAAATTTTCCGTTTCCTGAGCTTTCTGTAAGTTTATATAAAACTAGCAAGGACAGAAGTTTCTGAAGAATTGAGTGAGAGAGAGCAGGAGACTGGAGGTTGTGATTTCAAGCTTTGACATTGACTTAACATACCTTTTGCCAGTATATAGTCATCTGCCATATGGGTGCAATAACTCTTACCTATCTGCTCAGTAACATTATGATTCTTAAGTCATGCTTTTTAGGAATATTTAGAACCCAGCTGTGGTTTTAAGTGTGAAGCATTAACATTATTTCCATAGGACTGTTTTTAACATGAATTAACCAAGAAAATAAAGGGGCATAAAGAGTATGGCACACGACTTTCTCTTTACTTGACAGGTAAATCTCTGTCACAAATGCTGTGCAACTTTGTTATTCAGTAGAATAACAGCAGTGTTGAGGCCTGCCCCAAGAAGCCTGCAACCTGATTATGCATGAAGAAGCTTTTCGTTTTCCTTAAGCTATCAAAATACTTCACCCACAATGGATATAACTTTTTTCCAATCACCACCCTCAAGTGTAAATACTGGCTTTGCAGAGGAACTTGCAATGATTTTGTGATTTTTTTTTTAAACTAAATTCTAAAATAGATTAAAAATAAAATAAAATAGATACTGTGGTTAAAAGTGCAGTAAGAAAGCACAGAAATAAATGCACACATTGTGGAGACTGTGGGTCTGATTAAAAGTGCAAATTAGATTTAGATTTCCTGAATATCTAACAGCAGCTAAGCATTTTTTCTGTCCTTTGTGCATGAACATTTCCATTAAAATTTACAAAGGGTTTGAACTGGATTAGACTCCCACAGTTGTTTTGAAATAACAAAATACAAGTTGGCTGACAGGGGCTGTTTAGAAACCTTTTGCAAAAATTATCTGCAGAAACACTAGCACTCAACAGTTACAAAATGTCTACTGTCTTGCCCCCTCTGCCAAGTTCCTTTGTCTTGCCATGAGGAGGATAAATTATCCAAGTTGCAGAGATAAACCACAGTGAGGTGAGATTACTGAAGCTAAATGCTAGAGCTCCCAGCACTCTATCCTCTTATACTGCTGTCTCTGAGCTTTTTTTTGGTTTGGTTTTATGAAATCCTGTTTTTGGCTGTATCAGTTAGTCACTTAATGAATAAACCACCAAATGTGGGTTTTGGGGTTTTTCCTTTTTTCCCCTCTCTAAAAGACACAATTAATGTTTTGGCTTAAGATAGCTAATCTGTAATAAATGTGTGGGGAGCAGCACAATATGATATTGAAGTATAGTGCAAGGAATTTTCTGAGAAATAAGGCATATGATACACTGCTTCAAAGAGTCTGAAATATGTTGGGGAGGAGGGAATGCTACCTCATACATATTACCATAAATACTTTACGACCTGACATATTGTGGTTATGCTCAACATTAGCTAAGGATTGGGCTAAGGGCAAGAACACAAATGAAAGACTGTTTTACTATTACAGTCTTGGTACTCTTTTATAGAGTATGTCCATAAGAATGTATTCCATTTTTTAAAAAGGGAGGGGAAGCAAGAGAGGTTTCCCTTCAATAATTTCCCATCCAAGATACCTTCTTTCAAATCAGTGACAAAATATAAACTCACTAAAGAAGGAGAGAAAATATTCTGGAAATGGGCAGTGCCTGCCTTCTTTAAATCTTGGTTATAAGACTTACATATGACTTTGATGAGTGATTAGGAATGTCTTTGGATGCGTCTGACCCAGAGCTATAGGAGAGAATAAATTTGTGGCCTTTGTTTCAAAATTCATTCTCCAAGGATTGTCCCAGTGATACTGATACTGTTATGGATCACAGGGCTTTTTTATTTTCAGTGAAAAGAATCCAGCTAACATCAGTGACACAGAAGCAGATGACAGATGGATACAAGGAGTTGTTTTGCTGAAGGAGGGTTTGGCTTTGCTTTTTTTTGCTTTTTTTTTTTTTTTTTTTTAAGTGTAAGACCTGGTGTTTAGATAACTTAATACCAGATAACAAGGGGAAAGATGGTTTAGCAACTGGAGGCAGAGGGCTGGGATCAGTAGGGAAGACGGAGTGCTGAGAAAAGGGGAGATGGCAGAACATCTCATTCCAAGCAAATGCTTTTTCCAGGTTTGGTGGGCCTGGCTTTGCACTCTTTGGAGTCTGGGGTTTAAACAAACCCACCTGAAGGAAAATTCGGACAATCTCACAGTTAAAACTAGTCTCGCTAGGTGTGAATTGCTGACATCAGTTTTATTTCTGGGGCCTACAAAGCTATGTAGGTAGGCTGAGAAAGCATATTCTGATCACATGACAATCCTTCTCCGAACATCCCGTCTTTGTTACAGCCACATTTTGTCCTGTCTTGAAAACAGACCCCAGACCTACAGAGACTACAGAGCGCTCAGTGCAGTGCAGGTAAAGTCAATGAGATTTTGGGGGAGCGGGACAGGGACAGAGGGTGAGCCTTCCACGGTAAGGGGTGAATAAGAAACTTGCTGCTTGACAGGAGAGAGCTTAGACTTTAAGTTTTGGGCCAGGTGTTTTTTTCTTTCTTTGTGTTTGTGCTGAACCCAAAATAGTGAGTCATCCTCATTGTAATGAAGGGTCTCTTGTTTCCATGATAATACATATGACCAAAAATAAAAATAACCTCAAAGGTCAACCTGCCAGTTTCCTTTTAACACCCCACCTGTGTTTTCAGACCTTTCCTTGGGCTTGTGCTGAGTGTCAGATTTGTAATAAAACTTGAAACCAAGGGTAACAGCATCACGTGAAAGCAGGATATTGTTTATTAAGCCACTTGTGAGAGGGATTTTAGGGGTTCCTAACCAGCTGCACTTGCAAAGATTTGCCATGCTCCATAGTTTGAAGATGACAGTAATAAGCCCCTATGGAGCTGCATCATTTTGTCTATGATAAAACTGACAAACTTTAAAAAAAATCCTCAGTTTCAAAACCATGCTAGTGCCCTTCCTGCTGAGATGCCCTACTCCCCTCTAGGGCCTGGATGCAACCACACCTCATCTGCTTTCTCTGTCTGAATTCTGTAGGCCTTGCTGTGTGGTCCCAGGACTGACGTGCTTTTGGCATGTTAAATATGGTGGCAGAACAATTAGACACATGTCCCACAGCACTTCTCTATATAACTCTGAAAGCATCTTTCAACTTGTAAAAATCAAACCCTTTATGTATTGTTTGGACAGTCGTCTTTATAGTGGTAGCAGATGTACGTAGCTTCACTTGGGAATTCTGGTCTTCAGCAAGCTCTACCTGATTTCTCTGCCTGAAAGATATGTAAACTAGCATGTCAGCTTGCATCTGAGAGGCCATGTTGAACAATTCCTTTTCATTAGCCACAGTTCCTGTATAGCTGCCTATGCAGTCTGTGTAGTTGAGGTTTATTCAGTTTTAGACAGGAATAATGCAAATTCCGTCCTATTTTTTGCTATGGAATAAGTGTGCAAGAAGTAATAGTAATTGTGCTCTCCATTGCAAAGAGAACTATGCAAAAAGCTCAAAAAGAAAAAAAAATTGCCCATAATTTTTAAATAACCATGTTAATCATCTTCATACCCTTTCTGTGCACGTTCAGACAAGTGCCCCTGTGTGGTATGTGGCACTGCAGACCTGACTGTGGCACCGCACACCACATGCACCACACATGCAGGCAGTGCAGGGCCAGGTTTTGACACCAGGATCTCCCAGCATCAAAAAACCCTGCGCCAGAAAAAAAAAAGGGGCGTTGCACGTGGCGGCACGCACTGGGGCGTTGCACGTGGCGGCTCTGAAACCGGAGCCCGACTGGCCAGAGACACACTCCAGCTGCCAGCCAGGTTCCCAGCTGCAGGATCGTCACAGCTGCAGCCCCCAGAGGGCCCCAGAGCCCCAGGTAAGGCTGCTGGGATGGGATGGAGGTAATGCAGCTGGGTGGCCCCAAAGCATAATAAATAAAAGGTCTCTCCCTTTCTTTCTCCCCCATGCCTTCCTCTGTCAGACACATGGTGAAATGCAAATGTGGAGGGCTTGGTGACTGGGGTAGTGGGCTTCAGAGCTTGTTGGTTTGAATCTGGCTGACATTGGTAGCGACCAGAAGTTCAGTTCCATCTAGCAAGCCTCTGAAGCTACCATTACAAGGAGGCAGGAGGGACAGTGGGAAGGTTTCCCTTCCCCATTCAGAACCAGCTCTGTGGGTAAGTAGGTATGTGGCTGTGTCCATCTGTGCCACCTTTTGGAAGCATTCAGCGGACCTTATGGGCCATGATTTCAAAAAACCTTCAATCTGGCCTTAATTTGCATACATGCAGCTATAGCCCAGTTGTATGTGTTGGTGTGTGCATCTATGCCATACACAAGTATACGCATTTTTCTTTCTGTATAAATCAATCCCACCAGCCCTTAGCCCATTTTGTACTTCTGTCCATCCTGAGATCAGAGACAGGTTTACCTTGCCTATTAAACTTGGCTGCAGATCCTACTTGGAGTTATTTTATATATCACTTTGAGCAGAGTTTCTGCCCTAAAGCAGACTCTGGCACACATCTGTACAGTATCAGAAGTGGGTGGGACCTGGTTGGCAGTGGACTCAGTGCATCAATTAAAGGGTTAACTGCCAACCCAGAACACAAACAGAGAGATGCGAGCAAACAGTCCTCAACAGAAATTGGACCCATCACTTCCTTCTAATGAAAACCAGATCGCTCCTGCAACAATAATTCCACTGTTACTAGATACCAGTCCTGGGCTGAGAGAAGCATCATTGTTGTTTCTATAAAAGAATGTCCATACGTGACATGTCTAGGTTTGCTGTATTGGATCATTTGTTTTTCTCTCTGGAAAAGTTTTAAAAAAAAATCCCCAGTCTGCCAGGTCAGTGTCTGAATGGCCAGACCTCCACATGCAGCAGGGAAAGAGTTTGTAAGGCCACTGGGCTCAATTCTTCTCGAATGTAAATTAGCTACACTGGAATGACACACCTGTTTTACTCTCTGAGTATCTGGCCTAGTCTCCCTAAGTAAATGTGGTTGAGCATTTAGCACGTCCGTGCATCTTTCATTGCATGTGGAGCCGACGACATGGTCTTGCTTCCCACAAAACAGCCATTTGTCTGGGAATCCCAACTCTGCTTCTCTTCTCGAGACTGCCTGTCACTTATGCACCAGCATTATCCATGAAAGGAAGACTTGGCCTGGGACATTTTGACTTCACAGGCCACAGCTGGGCTGTCAGAAGCAAGAGAGAAAGATTGGCATTTTCCTGGACTAACTCCTGGCTGCTTGCATTCAAAGAATCACTTATTTCTGATTCTGTAAGGCAGGATGAGTGTGTGTCCTGAACTGTATCTTCAACAGAGCTTTTTATTTTCAGGAAACAATTGTGATCAGCCCATAAAAAAAGTCTTTCTTAGCAGAATCATGAAAACACACAGCTCCCCCCCAAACCTCCTATTTTTGCTTAGGCAGCGATTGGCTGCCCACATCCCTTCTGAGAGTGTTGCCTTCCTTTCCTTGTGCTTGGGTTTCTTTGCAGTGTTCAGTGCTCCCTCTCTCTTAACACCCTCATCACAGTGTTGCACATGGAAGCGTGTGCATGCTTCAGAAGGCATACACAACACACAGACCCCATGCCTTAAGCAGTGTTTATTTGTTTCTGTTATAGCTCCTATCTTCGTAAAGGATTTGCTAGAGATTCTCATCTTGCTGAAGCCAAAGATTCTTATCTCACTGATCAGGTTCAATGACTAGTCAAATCAAGTAAGAAGGTCTTTTATAAAATTTATCCTCCTCCTCAATATCTCTCAACAGCCAAGTTGTTCTATGAAGCCTGGAATTTAAACTTACACAAATATTCCAGTGCTTTTTAAACATGTTCCAAATAGACATTTATTTTGGCTACAACAATATTTTCCTTTTATTGCTGTTATGAGATTCAACATTTCCAGAAATAACTTCTGAAAGGTGCACATGGGTCTTGAACACGTGTGATCTTCACATACAGTGGATGGGTATTTTTAAATGCGTAATATCCCTAACTTGCATACGCTCAAAGGTGATGGGTGCATTTGTGAAGCTGAAAGAGTTCCTATTAATTCCTTTTTTTTAAAAAAAGTAAATCTTCCTTAGAAGCTGTAGTTATGGTATTCCATAAATTCATGCAGTTATAATTTAACTGGTGTGTTTTATGAATCCTAGGCTGAAGCCTAATGTTTGGGGTTTATTCTGAATTTTCCTCATAGTGATTATATGATGAATAGGATGTGGTCTGGGAGCCCTCTTTTGGGGTTAGATTTAAAGCAATGTGTGATTGTTTAAATCTAATTTAAACTACTAGTTATATATGAAACAATTGCTTACTTCTGTTCTAGAGGCTGCATAATGACATATCTCATTATTTAGCTCTCTGCATTTTCAAAGTGCTTTATAAACATTAGGTAATTCCCACAATCCAAGTCTCAGGCAACAGGTAAGTATTACTGTTGCCTGCTAAAGGTGAGGAAATTGAAACCCTGAGAAATGAAGTGACTAGCTAAAGGCCACATTGGGAAGTCAATGGCAGAGACCAAGTTTAATCATGATCAAGCCTGCCAGGCTCCAAGTTCCATGTTCTGACTGATGCTGGATGCTTCTGAAATGATGATTCTATAAATTATGGAATAATATTTGTATGCCAGTGTTAGTGAGGGGCGAGCCTCCAAGGTGAGATGTTTATCCAAACCAGACCATTAACAAATTCCACTCCAGCCAGCCATCTCTCTTTCTAGCCCTGCCTAGAATGGGACAACTTGGGGTCAGGAAAATTAACTTAGGCTTTGTATTTATTTCAGGCTCAAAACTATGTCCATAACAAATGTTTTGTTCTGCTTTTGAGAGCTGCTTTGTTACTTTGATGTTGATTTGTCTTTTCAGGGTCAGTTGGTGGTGGTTTTATGGTAAATATATGCACTACATTTCTCTGCATTTGAAATGCTTGTTTTTGGATTTCTCTGCAGAGCGTTGTGTGGGTGTGTGCGGATTTGCAGATATATATATTACATGCAAGCACACGCATTTATGAAGCGATCTCAGTGTTATAGGCTGATGTTTAGAGAGACCGCTCCATCATTTCCCATTCATTTCTATAACACTCTGAATTCTGCTGACCCAAGCCAAAACCTCTCCACTCTCTTCTGCTCTTGGGGAGGAGTTAGAGATTTGTGAATGTGTGAAAGTATTAGCTGCCAGTTATGACTGGAATGGAGCCTAGAGGAACCCAAATCCTTCAGCGGGAAGGCTTGTAATACATTATCTCTGGAATTGGCCCAGCTTTCAAAACCAGGAAGTATTAATAGGAATAAATGTGAGCACTATTAGCACTCCCCAAACCACAATTTATTATCCATTTTGGGTGCTAAATATTGTTTAGTTGCAGCGTATGTATTGATATAAAATATAATGAATGGAGGCAGGTATGAAATACAGAAAGACCCAAAATGGGGAGAATTCCTCTCTGTAGCAAGCACCTTGTCCAGACAGGCATTTCTCACTGTGTTCTTTATGTTGGTCAGTTTGTGCTTTGAAGGAATTACTGCATATACGTTTTCCATTTAAAAAAGAAATTTCTCTTATTTAAGGTGAAGGCAGCAGGAAAGTGGTGATCTGGGGCAGGAACAAAAGTGACACCTTAGGGGCAGCTGTATAATGAGGCATGGGGACAAGGTCACTAGGGAGCAAGGTAAAAATGAAGAGCGGCGTGTGGAAGAGCTGTAGGTCCAAGCAGCAAACAACTAGAAGGACAGTGCCGTGTCTTAACAAGCTCTGTTCGTGCCCCAAGTTCCAATTCTGGGTGAAGCCCTTCAAGTGAATCTGAGCTTTGTCATCCATTTCTAGTGCTGATGTATGCCCATCTCACCACGTTGGCCTCTGGAAAAGATTGACCTAAGCCAGCCTTTGGCGGAGTTGTGATGGGGATGCTTGCATAACATCTGCTTGTGTTTTGCCGAAGTGTTATTAGTTCCTCATTTCCACAAGCACCAGATCAGTTTAGAAGTTTGGAAGAACATCATCTTTGACTTCGGTGGTGTTTTCGTTTCCCCGGTGAACTGAAAGTGAATCCTTTCTGCACTGTACAGACCAGGCTGCCAGGGCTGTAAACAAAGTAATAGCAAAACGCTTCATCTTTATAAAATTGTCGTCCGTTGCCCACTGCGCTGAGTGCTCTAGTTCAATGAGCTATGCAGAGGCCACGTTAATTATACTGGCTTGCTTCTGTTACCAGAGGTTCTTTTTTTCCTACTCTTTTTGCCCCTGTAGTTCCCTGTAAAGTTCCTCCCTCTCCTCTCTTCTCCTCTCCTTTATTCTTTGATCTACTGGTTAGGGTTCAGCTCCTTCATTTTTTGCAATTATTAGTCTGGAGTGAGGATGCCCCTGACCTTTTACCAGCAGTCTGGCAGACATATGGGACAGGAAACTAGGATTTTATTTCAGGCTTTCTCTCCTATTCATCTTAGATGGATTACAACAGTAGCAGCTCCCGACTGTCTTCATGCCCTCTCTGTGATAAAGTGACGGTAGCATTCACACACAAAAAGAAATGTGCAGATTAGTGCTCTCTGGATTGAGAGTGATTGAATGAACACAGATCACTGCTAGGCAGTAAGATGCAGAAGCCATATTCTGTACATTGTTGGGAAGAATTCCTTTTATGTCAAGATCAGCTTCAGAGCACAGTCTGTTCAAGAGAAGAATCTCTGCAGATGTCCCTGTGGCAAATTAGTCATGTGCTGCAAAAGAGAGGGGTCTGCCTCTTTGTGCCTCTGCTTCTCTGCTGCGTTCTTTGGCCTCCAAAGTTTTGCAAGTTAGTAAGGTGGCAACAGCAGCCAAAGTAAATCCAACTGCCATGGATGCTTTGCAAAAGATTGCGGCAGGGCATGGGATTTTTCATAACTCCAGGAAGATAGGTAGACCTTTCTTTCAAGAATGCCTCATCGATTGATATTCAGGATTGCCTGAACCATCATTTGTGCACCAAAAGGAAAAAATATAACCAGGGATATCTGACATCTTGTAGCTTTACACCTATATAACTCATCCATAAGAAACCATAGGAACTGGTATCCCCCCCCCACCCTTTGCCTTACATAACCCTTAAAAATTACAAATGGGACCTTTTCCAGAAGTTCTTTCAGGAGCCTGTGACCTAGAGGTGGAATCACTGTTGGGTTCTTTGTGTGTGTGCATGTTTTACTATTTCATTATTTCACATCAAAAGCCTTTAAGAATCAGTGGAGACTTCCTAAGGAAGTAAATGCAACACTCCCTCCAGAACTTATAACATTCTCAGAAGGTTATTTCTTATCATGTGGGGGCACAGAATTGGGTTTTTGTAGGTTCAATGAGCTGCAAATAAGCGGGACTGTCCCCTTACCTCCTCTCCCCCAACCACTCCCTGCTCCCAGAGGTTATTTTGGTTTGGTTTGGATTGATTTGAGCCATGTTGCCTTTAGCAGTAATAGTTAAAAATGAAGACAGCATCTTGTGTGAAGGAGGGGGGCTGGGAGGTGGAGAGATGAGTCAAAGAAGTGACATTGCCCTGCTTGTTGAATGTATCTGTGGATTTAAATGACATCTCAGGGGACAGTATCAAACTTCTAAATTCCATTCATCCATCAGATGGGAGAACAAGACCAGGCTTTCAGTCGGACAGGAGCTGAAGTTTTCTCCTGCAGTAAATGAGCCCAGACCACACAGATAAAGAACTTCTTCTATTCCATTTTAAAACATTTCAGGGTAGAATCATCTGTCACTAGGCTCCAGGCTGGAGGCCTTTCAGCTCTGATTAAAGTATGTAGTTCAGTGCAACACTGAAGCTTTTGAAATGCTTTCCAATCCTTCTCTCCATCTTACCTTCCAGAGTTGGCTTCACAGCTTCTCAGAGTTTAGAGCAAACTGCTTGGCATTCAGATACTGCTGATAATATTTTCATTCTGAGCAAACACTCCCCCTGGAAAGGATGGGTCATGCCAAGCAAATGTTTTTCTGCTTAAGCTAAAACAATGCCATGCAAGCTCTCTGCTTTATGAATTATGTGTGCAATTCACTCTTTTCCCTTTATCAACTGCCTTTCTACCCCCAGTGTAAAGAACATTTTATGTACGCTTTGTGTGGGGAGCTAGGTAGAGCTTTTGGGGATGTGATCTGTGACCCATGCCCTCCCTTGCTCAGAATCAGCTTCTATGTCCTCTCCAACCTTGGCTAGTTTTAGGTATTACAAATCTATTCTGGATAAGGCCCAGTCCCTTAAACACATGTTAAATGGGTTGAGATGAAGTCCTGGGAGAGCTTAGGCTTTGACTTTACCAGTTTGGGACATGTTAGAGTAGAGGCAGCTTTATCTGCATTAGGTTTTTGGAGAGTACTCACTAGCGCATGTTAGTAAATGTGCAACAGACCTTTGTTCCTAGTCTAAGTTAGGCCTGTTCACTACTCCATGCTATGAGCTGAACTCCCTTTGCTCCTGTACATGAGCACAGACACAGCAGCCCCTTCCCTTATACCTGCTTTGAGCTCTCAACCACAAGAGCCTAACCAAGAATATCTGTAGACATGGCAGAGTACTCTTACTTTTTGCAGATCATTAATTGGTCCAAAAAAGAGGTTTGGGTAAGCCAGTGCTCTGCACAAACCTAAAGTAGATTCAGTCAATAGCAAAACAGTTGTTTGTTTGTTTTGGGTTTGTTTGGGGGGGGGGAATTTGGGGGGGGGGTTAAGTATCAGGAATGCTGAAATGATTCCTTTTGTCATTTCAGAACAAAACATTTTGATTTCCAGTCTGGATTCACCAGATGACTTGGGCATCTCACAAACCCGAGAAAGGAAAAAGTGGTGCCCTTATGCAAGACAATCTCATGGTCAGGGCATTTGACAGGGATTGGGCGACCTGTGTTCAAATCTCTTCTCAGTGGTCTGGAGAAAGATGTTGAACATGGTTCCTCACCTCCCAGGTGAATACAATAACCACTGGGACACAGGAAATTCTGGGGTGGGTCTTTTTCAAATTCTGCCCGTGAAGTTCTAGTCTATGTGAATAATTAAGTACTCATATTTATAGTATACTTATACTCTCTAGTGCTGGGCAGGAGCCACCCAGTGGAAGCTCCCACCCACCTGCCTAGTGCGGTGCAGCAGGAGCAGGAACAACAGCCACTGCTGGAGGCAAGGGGAGCAGTACAGCCCTGCCAGCCTGGGCCCTGGCCAGCACATGCAGCTTCAGGTGGGGCTGTTCCCTGTGTGGCTGCAGCTAGCCAGGTACTGTTCTGCTCCCCTTGCCTCCAATAGTGACTCCTTCTCCCATTGCTGCCCCTGCTGCATGGGTGGGGGGAAGCTTCAGCCCAGCAGCTCCAACTGGAGGTGAGGGGAGCAGAGCACCATCTGGCCAGCTGCAGCCACACTGGAAACAGCCCTGCCAGAAGCTACGCTGGGGCCCAGGCCAGTGGGCGCCAGCAGGAGCATGGTGCAGACTGCCTCGGCAGGAGTGGATGGGGCTCGGCCCATGTGGAGCCACATCCAGTCAGTTGGCAGAACAGATCTGGCCCATGGGCTGTATTTGCTCACCCCTGCTCTATACCCTTCTCCTTAGGGTATTTTGGTAGGCAAGGAGGACATATAACCCAGGAACTGGAATCCATAAGGGGATTCACCTAAGCCCCCTGGTGAATCTAGTCTATTGCTAGAATCCATTGTTTATATTGTTTTTAAAAAGCAGTTAAATATGCTCAGAATCAGTACAAAATATTTTGTTTTGGATCAAATAAGCTCTCTTTAGAGGCCTGTTCTTATGTAGCTTCCCTGTCTGTGTCTGCTTCTGCCCAAGACTTGAGTATTGTGTGTCCTCTGCAACACATGGGGCTTTGCAAGCCCAGCTAGACCAAAATCAGTCCATGTGAGGTCTCATTTCTAGAAGGAAGAGTTTGGGCGAGACTGCTAAATGAATGCTCACAGCCTTGTTTTCTACCACACTAGGTAAAAGCAACCATCAAAATATCTTACTGGCCAGCTGTCTCCAACTGTGATATATATGCATGCTCAGTGTGAGATTAACTATCCTTTTTGGATTGGGTTGGTGTGGGAACTGGCAAACCTGTTTGGATTAATCTGATTCCATCTCCATAGATGTATAGTTAAAAGTGCTTGTCCTTATCTACGTACCTACCTATTCATAGTCAAAATATATGCAAGCAAGAACGTAGAAGCTTCCAGACTGTAAAGATAGGCCCTGCTATATGAACTTCTATCACCAAACCTCAATCACTAACTTATTCACAGCCCCTCAATACCCACTTGCTAAACATCTATGAAAAGAGATTAACATTGTAGCATGCCCAGGTTCTGTTGGCTAGAGGAAGAAAGCAGGTTGCACATTTAAGATACCCTACTGCCAACTGCCTCTCTTTAAAGCCAGGAAACTGTTAGCTCAGATACCTCCACAGACTGTGGACTGCAGCAGTAGCATAGGGAGAGGTGCTCCCTTAGCACAGCAGAGCCCAAACCATCCAGGCATTTACAAATTAAAACCAACACCTTGAACTCCATCTGGAAACTAGTAAGCACTGCCCATAAACTACATGGTGCTGATATAATGTGCTCTTAAGCTCTGGCTTAATCAGTAGGCAGCTGCCTTGTGCGCTGCCTTTTGTTTTTGCATGGTCCAAAGTTGAAGCTGCATATAGAGAGTATTCTTGTCACCTGGTCTTACGGTGACCAAGGCATGGAGAGCTGTAGTGAAATCTTTTGGGCTAGGGACAGGAGTTACACATAAACTAGCTTAAGTGATCAGACTGGTTTAAACCTATAACAGAACAAAAGTTCAGTCCACATAAACCAGTTTCAAAATAGCTGAAACTGGTTTAAGATAAACCTGGTTGAATGTAGTATCAGAATTTACTGATTTAGGTCAAACCAGTTTATGAAGCTTCTGTCCCACACCCCTTCCTGGTTCCAGTTAAATCACAGTCCTCCATCATCCCAGGATGCTTTGCAGCCCTGGGCTAGGCTGTGCTGTTCTGTCTCCTCCAGAGATCAGGGTTAGCCCCACCCCTCTACTCCCTAGCTGGAGCAGTGAGGGCTGGCTGATAACGGGGTGTGGGTGGGAAACCTGACTGAGGACCATAGCTGGGTCTGCCTGGGAGAAAAGGGAGGCAGCCCCTGCAAGACTTTTCCCTCCTGGAGCAGAGGGGGCAGAGGGCACGGGCAGGCAGGCTCAGGCAGATGGAAAAGAGTGGGGTTTAAACCCCCTCTCCCACCAGCACAGGGCCTCAGCTGGGGTCTGCTTGGCAGGGGGCTGACAGCAAACCGGCAGACCCCACCCCCTCCCACCTCTGCCAGAGACTGAGGCAAGTAGTTAATAAGGGGAGTGGGAAGGGTCGTAATTCCCCCCAGCTCCCCCAAGCCATGGGGGAGGGGGAAGAGGCTGGGGATCTGGGGCTGGAGGGACTGTTCCTTGCTACCTGTGAGCACAGGACCAAGCCCTGCAGGACCAGACTGAGAGGTGGGAAGTGTTGGCAAAGACCTGGGACAGTCATCACATGTATATGCTGTAGATGGAGCTAAGGGAAGAGGAGAGGGTCTCTGACTGCTTGGGCTGGTGTGACCAAAGAAAGCAGAGAACCACATTTACATTATAAAGCAAAACCTGTAAAAGATGTGAGACTGGAATACCTAAGCAGAGACAAAAGACACTGAATGAGAATGTACAAGAGTCGTGCCAAAGGTGCTATAGTGACAAGCATACTAATGTCAAGGCACCCAAGGGAGGGAAGGGGGTGCAAGCGCACCTGTAAAAAGTGAAGTAGAGGTAAGGCCTGTGAGATCTCCACTCCAACACCTAAGACCACCTGCTGATTCCCCAAGGACTTTCTGAATACCTGGCTGTAAGGAGACATTGCCCTCAGGATTACGTAAGACTTATGCAAGACTTTCTTTTCTCTTTTTGGTTCATTACATTCCCTTTTAAGGTAGACTAAGTTCTGTGTGCTCTCACTGTGTTTTACTGGGCCATATCTGAGCTTGAGCAAAGCTTTTTGGTTGTTCTTTGTTGCATGCTTGAGGTTGCAAATTGCTGTGTTCAATAAGTTTGCTTCAGAGAATGGACTATTCTTGTTCAAGTTTTTGTGAATTCAGTGCCACTACCTTTATCCCCACCTACCCCCTCCTCAGCCTGGCAGGGGCTGCCCTCCCATCTCCTCGAGCGGGGAGTGGGGTCCAGGCAGAAACCTGGCAGGTGCTGTCTTTCACCCAGGCAGACCTGCGCTGGAGTCCCATATGTGCTGGGGGGGATTTAAACTCCCACCCTCACACATGGTAGCCCCAGGCTGGGGCCTGGCCATGGCCCCTCTGCTCGAGCAGGGGGTGGGGGAAAGCCTCGGAGCTTCAGTCCCTTCCCTTTGGCACTGGCTAGCAGGCTGGAAGCCATGCTGTAGCACCCCCCGGCTTCTGGCCCGAGCCACTGCAGGCATGTGGCTGGATTTTCTGAATCAAAAGTAAATGTCTATTCGTTTGTTTATTGGTTCAATCTTTGCAGCTTAGACTAACCTGCAAAGACTGAATCAATTCAGACTTGGGCTTTTCTATACTTAGCTTTGGAAAGAAACCTCATCATACTTCTTACCAAGGACAGATAGAGGAAGATGTGTATGTATGCACAGAGGTGTGTGTGCACACTTGTATGATTGCTGCCTGTATGCCCAGGGCAGGATAAAGTATTTCTGACAAGCCATCCAGACTACAGACTGTGTAGTGAGCAACTCTCGGTCCAAGTGTATGTTATGATCTTCATCATTTCTTCTGGCTAATTCTCTGCCACTTCTGTCTTATCTGGGTTAAGCCATAACAGAGCCATTATAGTGACTGTTTCTGATTTAATGAAGCTATACAGTGCAAACCTACCGTGGCTTCTGATTCCTTATTAACCAACCTCCTTGACTTGCCACATGCATTGAACAGGAAAGGGTGATGAGAGAATTTCTGGCCAAGCTTTGACTCAGGCCCAGAACCTTTTGCAAAAGTTTGAGGGGAGGAATCACAAGGGAAGAAAAAGAAAATGTTTTCTTAAAAATCTGAGTGAGTCTGGCACTTCCAGGTTTAGGCTTTGACCAGGAACAAAAACCACAAAAGAACAGTGAATTGTCTTCATAGTCCCAGCACAGCACAGCTAAGGCTGATTGGAAAGCTCAGTAAGAATCTATTTTTGCTAAACATTTCAGTCTGATTTTTAGAACAAATGAGTTTGGGTAAGCTTCAGATAAGATCTGAAATGTGGATTGCTGGTCTCACTCATTTCACTGAAAGCTGCCACTGAAACATATCCTCAGTTAACTTTTCTATCTACAGAGACTCAGCCGGCACATACGATCCTAATGATTTCCACCGAATTCACAGTCTATCTGGGTCATTATTATTCAGTCAAAATTCATACAGCATCACAAAAGAATGTGCACTTCATGTTTATAGTCAGCTCTACTATGTCGAAAGAGAGAAATATATGCCAGAAAAAAAAGGATGGAGGGTATTTTTTAACAGAATATTTCACTTTAATTAAAACAAAAACTATCTTTTCAAATATGAAATGTCAGGCTGGTTAACTTTGCATCCTGACTATGGAAAGATACATTTTCATCTTTGCAGTGCCCTAGTTAGTGGTTCCTGGCACATTACATTAACTAATTTGAGATCGAATTATCAAATTTGCTCATTGCTGCTAGCACTAATTTGAAACCTTACAATAAAGAACAGTTTGAGAGGCAGATGAAAGGTTGCCACCCACAGAGGCTCCAAGACCTGTCCCTGGTGTATCACAGCAAGGTTCGGAAAGATTTTGGGTAATTGCAGTCATGAGCTGGAGTTGATTGAAGAAAATTATACCCCAGTTTTTTACTACAAGTTTTTTTTTCTTTTTCTTCCTTTTTTTTTCTTGTGGCTTTTCTTAAATTATGTGGTGAAATACAATTAGAAGGAAGACAAAGTATTGCATTTTTAATAACTTTATTAAAACTGCACTTATGACTCCTTACTGCTTACATCCCATTTATGTTGCTGAAGAATTCTTTATTTAAAATGTATTCCTATCTTCTAGTTGTTATAACTGTTATGTTGTCTGAGGTTTTTGTTTCTGTTAGAGACTTCAAACTTTCAGCCACAAAAATGTTAATGGGATCCAAAATTATGTCAAATCTTTTACATTCCTATTAATGAAGAAGTTTTGCCCTCCAATCTGAGCCTTCTGACTTTGAGACAAGTGTCTCAGTTGTTAGTTTTGAGCATTGCAGAGGTAATAAAAGCAGTTTTCTGACTTCTCCCTGAGACATCCAAGTTTTATAAACGTGACTCATCCCTTCCTGAGATGGCCTGCTAGGATTACCTTTCACAAGGAACTTGGATTAAAAAAGAAGCCATGCAGGGAGAAGCAGCAGGGGTCCTGAGAGAAGCAGTTTCTTTCTGACCTTCCTGAGATAAATAATTAAGATGGAGTCTAGATAAAGATCACTGTCAAAGGTGAGGGGTCAATCTGGCTAGCTGACCTGAAAGGTAAAATTGGCCAGCTTATTACAGCAGCGACTTGAAGGCATATGTGTGTCAGCAGGAAACAGGCCAGTTTTTTGCTCTGTTGAAGACGGGATAGTGTTGAGGAGGGGGCGGCAATAAGGTCTTCTGTTTACAATGGATATCAATCAAATTGTGTTTATAAAAATCTCCTCCTCCAAGTCAAGGTTAAGGGGGCAGATTAGGGGATGGTAACAAGGCTTGAAATTTGAAGAGTGCAAAGGTTAAAATGTTCTTCTAATTTGGAGCCCTTAGGCATTCCCACCTTTAGAGCAGGCTATGCAGCTGTTTGGATTCTATTTTACAAAATAAGTGAATATTAATGTGTGCTCAGGTATGGAAAAACCTCTGCCTTAGGCCTCCTCCCAGGAAGTGCCTTCTGAGAGACCCTGTCTCCACGTTACAGAGACACCAGTTTAAGTGATCAGAAACTGGTTTAAACCTGTAACAGAACAGACATTCAGTGCACATAAACCAGTTTCAAAATGGCTGAAACCAGTTTGAATGCAGTATCGGACTTAACTAATTTGGCTCAAACCGACTTATGCAATGTCTGTTCCAGACCCATTGCTGGTTTAAGAGAAGCCAGACTCCCCCAGCATCCCAGCATGCTCTCTGGGCTGGCCGGGGCTCTCTGCTCCACAGCAGAGCTGGCCCCTCCCCTCTGCTCTCTAGCTAGAGCAGGGACCGGCCCTAGTGGAGACACCAGCTAGCATGGCTCCATTAAGGCAGAGTGGACAGGTAGGGGGTTTATTCTTCCCTCCTTCCCCTATCATTCTCCTATTCCCCCACTGCAGCCGAGGTCAGCCTGCCTGCCAGGGAGCAGAGGGGAGGGGGTTGCAGCAGTGGCTCCTGGAGCTTGCAGACCTCAGCTGCAGGGAAGGGACAGAAGGAGGAATTAACCCTTCTCCCTGTCCCCTTCACCCTCCTCCTCCTCCTCACGGAAGGGCAGCGGGAGCGCGGAGCTCAGCTGAGCAGGGTGTTGGTGTGCGGCATGTAAGGGAGGGTGGGTGGTGTAGGGACCCCCACACACTCCCCCCGTGGCATGCAGCAGCAGGTGGGGACATCGGGGTGCAGGGGTGGCTCTGACCAGCAGTGCACGGGGGGAGGGAGTGGACTCTGCAGGCTGTCAGGAGTGGGGCTCCCTCCACTCCTGGCAGAGTGCAGGGACTGCGCATCCAGGATGGAGGGAGACAGTGGGCTCCAGTGCAGGGCTTCCCCCACTGCAAGGGCTGGACCTACAGGCACAGGGAGCAGAGCTGTGGGGATAAGGCAAACTCCTCTCCCTCCCGTCTCGCAGTGCTGGCTGGAGCTGTGCCTGCACCGGGCACGAGCACCCTGATATCCCTGCCTGCTGCTGCTGCTGCCAGGCAGCAAGGGCTGCACACCATGGGGGAAGTATGTAGGAGTCCCTTTACCCCCCACACCCTGCGCAGCTGAGCTCCATGCTCCCACTACCCCTCTGCAGGGAGGAGGAAGAGGGGAAAGAGTGCCCCCCAGCATGGAACAACACCTTACCCTACCCTGGGGTGGGAAGAGGAGTGGGGGGAAGAGTCCCCCTCTGGGGCTGGACAGCATCACATAGAGCTGCCCCTCCTTACCCCACAGCAATGGGGGAGAAACAGGGGGAAGAGTCCCCTCGGGGGCAAGGCAGCCTCACAGAGCACCCCCGCCTGCCCCACAGTGGTGGCAAGGGAGGAGGAGGGAGAAGAGGCCCCCCAGCACCGAACAGGGCCCGCCTCCAGGCCCCCCAGCAGTGGGGGAGAGGGAGGAGGGGGAAGAGTTCCCCTCTGGGGCTAGGCAGCCCTGTGTGCCAGGATTGCTGCTGGGGTGAGCCTGCTGGGGCCTGGCCCTGTCCCACCCCCCCAGCTCAGATTCCCTGTGGAAGGGAAGGGAGAGCTGCTCTACCGCCCCTGCGCTTCTGGCTTGAGCCACTGCAGGCACGTGCTGAATGTCTATCCACTTGCAAGCTGGCTCACTCTCTGCAGATTAGACTAACCTGCAAAGATTGAATCACTTCAGGATGGGTGTTTCTGAATGTCTGTCCCTAGCTCCAAGGGCTTCAGCACTCGGGCCTGGCTTCAGGGGCTTGTTTGGCATTTTGCTTTTGCAACTTCCTGCAATGTACATCACCCTCACCCTCAGCCTCTGACTCAAAAATTCTACTTCAATCAGAGGAGATTCTTGTTTTAACTCCAACAGGTCCCTAGACATGAATCATTTATTTTAATTAAGTCACTTCATTTGGAAGGCAGGAAGCAAAGGATGGGAAGTGATGCTCACTGGTGCTCAGATACTGCAGTGACACGCACTGAATAAATACCTAGAACAAATGTTCCATGCTGGGCTCTCTATGATGGGTCCCCTGGCACTGTTGCCCCTCTCTCTAACCAGCCCTATTGCACTCAATGCTGTTCAGCAGCCCGTGTAAGATGAGGGCACCTGTGAAGAGGGCTTTTTCACGGACCTTCTGCACCAAAGTGAACTTCATCCAGATTGTCTAGGGAGATTCACAGGATGGGGAATTCTAGGGCATCATTTCTGTCCCAAAAACAGACTGATTATGATACAACAATGTACAGGAGAGTTGCACTGCCCTTTAGACAAGTGGTGCTGCAAGCCACCAGCTGTTATGAAGCAGAAAGGAAGCTAAATGGCTGTAGTAAGGGCAACTTTCAAAACAATATATTAATTGCAAATCATTTGTCATTAGAATAATCTAGGTAAAAGAACAGTGAGATGATACAACAGCTGTATATTACAATAGCTGAATGGTGTTGTTTTAGGAAGCCCTGCTTTCCAAAAATCATTCCAGTTTGCAGCGTGTTGCTTTGAGAAAAGTTTGTTCTCAGATAGCCAACTCCCAAGTTATCGCTCTGCCTCTCTTCTTCTCTCCCCTCCCTGTGCTGATATAATTAAAAACAAAATAATAAAATGCACAGCCCCCACCACCATACTGGCCTCTGAAAACTTAGTAAGCAAACACAAGGTTTGCATATCCAACAGACATGGGGACACTATGATCCCTTTTGCTTGAGCAAATGCAAATGTCTCCTGCATGTCCTCACTTACGCAGTCGGTGCATGTGTAGATTCTGTGGGCCCAGCAAAGGCATCTACATTTGAAACAGAACACAAAAGGGAAAAAAATATAAGAAAAAGGAGCTGTGCCTTTAACTATCACTGCAAGATGTCTGCAGTTTGGGTTGGCTTTTTTTTTTTTTTTTCTTTTTTCTTTTTTGGAAAAAAAAGGCAGAGTGCTTGGGGGCTAGTTCCAGAGCTCAGTGACAGAGAGGAAACAGGGCCAGGAATAAATGGCCTGTTGATTTACTCAAGTTACATCATTTTCTTCCCCTCAAGAGCCTATAAATCTCACGCTCCTTGTAAAAACAGAATTTAAAAACAATTGAGAGCTTCTGAGACGACCCCTCAGCTTCCAGCCGCTGTGGCCTCTGAATATAGAGCTGCCTTTCACAGGCTGGGCCACTTGTTTCATATTAGATACTCAGGGAGCCCCACTTCCAGCCAAGCAGCAGAAGCCGTTAAGATATTTTATAGTCATCCTAGTGGTTGAGATAACACTCTACTCATACATATCTCAGGGCTTTAGCTAAACAGCAGGCTTCCTGACTTGGCCATCAAGCTCAAAGAGTCATTAATTCACACATTTGAGTTTTCCATCCCTCCCATAATATTTCTGATCAAAGACACCAGACTGGCTGAGGTGCCTTTGTTAAAAAGGGGACTCTTCTGATTATTGTGAAATTTATGACCTCTTCACTTTGAGGGTTTACATTTAAAGAAAAATGATCAGTGGTTAAGCTGGCTACAGCACTCATTAATTTTGTTATAAGCCCTACATCTGAGGAGATTTTTCAATTCAACAGGGATTTTATTTTTATTATTATTTCTAGGCTAATGGGCATACGGTGGGCTTCAACTGTCTCCAGGGTCGGGTTAACCTTCTGGACAGTCTCAAGTTCTGCAGGGTGCTAGAGGGATGCATTAGGTGGGTGGAGAGATGCCTTTGCTGGGCTCCACATTTGCAGCAGCATGCTACTTCACACCCATGCTCTGAGTGCCTTTGTAAAGAGGCCATATTGCTGATTGTAGCAGCTGAAACTGTAGCAATTTTTTTTCTAAAAAGCAGTGACAAGAGGAGATGGAGTTTATTGAGAGTTGCTGCAATTACTAAAGCTTAGGGGGACCTCCACGACTTAATCCAGGGCAGTAAAAGCTGCAATTCAAAGCTCTCTAGGAACCTTGAAGCGACAGAAGGGGCTTTTCTTGGGCTATTTACAGCCTATTTGCCTCTGTTGGTAACACTGTGACATCTTGTATAATAATGTCAAGGAGGTATCACCATAGCTTAATCCAAGGTTTCTGATGATTAAGAAGCAAGTTTTAACGCAAAGTTCTAGCCTCATTTTCTAGAGCTAATAAACTTCAACGTGGATTTGGTAGTATTGGGTGGACTTGGGTATGTAAAGCTTTAAAAATCCACAGTTCAGGAATAGTTCCTGTGACATGCACTATGAACAAGGATTATTCTTTCATTTAGTAATGGAAGAATAATGGTTACTGCACATGGTCCTTCCGTCACCTGCTAAATGTACAGACAGGAGAATTTTGAGTTTATTTCTCAAGAAGCACTTTAAAATGCGACAGTGATATTGTGATTGTACATAGGAAAAAATGAACCAAAGAATGAAACAAACAATTCCTTATAGACCACTTTTTTCCCCCAGAAGAAAAGAAATAAATGCACAAGTTGACATAATTTATAAATGCAAGTATCTGCCAGTATTTTTTCTTGCTGTCATCCCAATCGTAGTAGAGGGGCAGAGTGGGAGGGGAGGACTTCCTTCAGGCACAGTACACATAAACTCAGTAGATTTACTTATAATTTGTGAAAACAAAAGAAAGGTATCTGATTAATTGCTTCAGGGGTTGAGGTCTAACTCTTGATGGTTTAGAGAGCAGTTAGTGCCCCAGATACTATTTGCTTTCAGTTTGCACCTTTTGCTGGGAACTTTCAAACTGAATTGATGGCTAGATTGAAACATCTGGTGGACCTTTTTCTTAGGCGGGTATTTTTAACTAGATGGAATTCTATAAATAGAAGGGGATGCCTGTACATTTTAATTACTTACAAACCCGAGTAAGACATTTTTCCATGTAAAGTATCCACAGGGGGCTACACTCACTCTTGGCTTATGCACACTGCTTGTAGTACAATAGGGCCTACAGTGATGGAGAATCTGTTCGGTGGAGGTTTTGAGGAGGAAAGTATTCCCTGTGCTGTGTTTGTGGCCAAGGCAAGCAAGCTGATGGTACACAAACCCACTGCAGCCTCCACCCAATCTGGGAATCTGCTGTGGAGGCCTAGCAGTGCGTGATAGGCCTTGCACCATAATTTCTTGCTTCTATCCCTAAACAAAATTATGCAAATGAACAAAATGGAGAGCCAGCCGCCTCGTCGCACTTCCAGGTGAAAGGAAATTAGGATGTGATGATGAGCCACTTCACTAAAAGAGCTTGAATTCACCTCCGGTCTGAATCCTGATTCCAGCCCTAACAAAACACTTTGGTGTTCAGATCTTTGCATTCATGCAGTCTGCTTTGTCACTCTGTTGTGTTTGTAATTAAGCATGCAGATGCCATGTTCATCTTTTCACAGGATGTTGCCTTTAGGACTGGCTTCCAGAGGCATGTTAAATATAATCTTATCATCAGATGGGCTTAGATATAGATTCACCAAAATTAGTTGTCTTTTACTATAGGAAGATGGCAGAATGTACACTAATGTCCACTAGCAGCCAACCTGAGTCTTGTATAAGCGAACTGTTAAAGCATATGGAGGTGGAAGAATCTACGTCTTTCGTTTTTGTGACAGAATTGTAGTCTGCTGGCCTCATGATAGATTTTCTTCAGATTGTATTTACAAATGAAATAAGACATCAGGTGTGAGCCAGAGGAAAACGTGGCCAGGATAATGTATCCAGATACAGCTGCTTAAGCAGCCAGCACTTTACCAGGACTACATGTGCTGCCATTTTTAGGCAGAGGGAGGCAAAGATGAAGAGAACTCGTGCAGTAGCCAGCCAACGCACTGACGGATAGAGGACAGCTATGGGTTGTGGGTACTCTTGCACCCAGCAGTCTCAGTTTTTCCTGTCCTATGTTAGTGATTGTTCATCAGGTTCATTACTGGTCAGTTAAAAGTGAAAAATGATCACTCAAAATGCAGTGTTCACTGATTCCCCATTCATTGGTGGCTTTTATAATGAAATGTCAGGAACTGCTGCATTTTTGCATGACAAAAGCTGGTGTGTGCGTTTTCCGTATGAATTTTGCTGCATTTTGAAGAAGATACTCAGCTGGAAACACTCCTCAACAGCAACATGCATGCAACAGACCCAAAAGGAAATGTCAGACTGACAAGGCACAGATAGAAGTGACAATTTTCACCCAACTGGCCCTTAGAAGTACTCTACAGCCACGACCAAACACAAGTACAAGGCTGCAGAGTGCTTTAAAAAGGCCGATGACATGACAATCTGAACCCTCATTGCATGAAGGTTCAGGTGAAGACGCTCCAGAATGGAGCGCCTTCATTAACATCTGTCTTCATGTCCTGAGAATAGGGCTGGGCTGACATAGTTCAGCCCTGCTCCCACCACTGTCTTCAGGTAATGGAGGGAAAGGAGAGGAGCAGGGGTGACGTGGAGGGGGTGCATGCGGGTGCACGTGCACCCACTGAGCGTGGTGGTGCGCCCCCTGCAAAAAGGCACCGCTGATATTATCGGCGACACGTGGGGGTGGTCGCCACTCACCACCCTGCTGCCAACACCACTGGCAGCATCTGCGGGTAGTCCACGATCACCACTGCTGGCGGCACCTGTGGGTGATTGCTGACCCCTGGGCAGTGCTCGCCACACCCCGCTACCCCACCCCACTGCCGACAGTGCCAGTGGCATCTGCGGGAGCTCCCAGCTTACCGCCACCGGGCTCCTGCCGCTGCCAGGCTCCCCCACACACCGTTCATGGAGTGGAGAAACTTCAATCTGATGTTTTTTCAACTGGCACTGGAGGGTGGAGTGGATGGATTGGAGCCCCCCCATGGGGCCTAATCCACCTGCGACACCCTCTAGTGCCTTCTGAAAACTCCCTCTGCTCCCTGCCCCACTCCCATTATGAAGATTGCTCCAGGGCTGGGAGAAGGGAGGAGCAGGGCTAGGGGAGAGCAGCTCCAGACTCTCAGCTGCTCCCCACAACCCCCTGGATGCAGCAGAGAAGGTCTGTTGGCTTCCTCCAAAGCCCTGTGAGCTAGAGTGGAGAGCTGCACTTCTGTCTGCACCCACAGTGACCACTGAAGCCATCTTACTCTTTTTGCCCTAACCATACAGGGCAGTGAGGCAGTGGTTATTGATTATGACACATGCTTCTCTTACCCCATGTAGGTGTTTTGCATGCTGTTCCCACATATTTCCAAAGTTTGAACTTCTAGCTGAGGGTCTGAACAAGTAGAATCTGAACTATTTTATTTACTATGGAACCTCATCTACATTTAGGCGAGTCATAGTGTTTGAGGAGCTCTGCTTTGAGAGACTCGTGTTCTCCCCCAGCAAGATGTATTGTAAAGTTCATTTGCCAGACCCTTGTTTTCAGAGAAATAGAACGAAGTTCAGCTCTGGTGTATCTGGAATTTGGCACAAGGAGATGTACTTTTTCATTTGCCCAAGGGATTGGCATCAGCGATATGTCATGTGAAAAGCAGCCACACAAGAGCTACCCAACATGAAAAAGAGCTACTGTAGGACAATGCGGAGCTAGCTCATAGTGCATGAGAGCTGGGGACAAAGCATTCCTGCCTGAGAGGATCCAACTATGAAATAAACAAATTTCAGAAGAGATGGAAAAATCCAGAATTTGACAGGCTTAGGAAACTCTATAAATGTTGCCTTTTGAAAAAGCCATTCTATCCTGACAAGATTGCTTGATTGATTTTGGGAGCAGAGCCAAGAGATGCCAATGCTGTGAGTGTCAATCAATCAATAAAGCATGATTAAAAAAACCCAAATCAACAGTCAAGCAAAATAAACAAACAAAATAACCCAGAGATGTCCCTTATAAGTGGGAGAAAGCCAAACACCCCACGGAGTTTGTTATAGACTTGACTCTTGTGGTTAATTTTATGTGGAAGAAGTACAAGAATGTAAAGTCTAGCTAGGGAGAATTTCCTCAGGGCTATTTTTCCCTGAAGCACACAACTTCCAGGCTGCGTCCAGTACAGAAGAGCAAATCACTGGAAACCCTATTTCCGGGTACTTGTTCCTTTTTTGCAGTTTGGAGTATGCTATAGAGTCAACGGGCATGTCCAAATGAGTTCACACATGTCGTATGTGGCACCACAGACCCATCAGTTGCAAGGTAAACTGCATGCACTGTGCATGCAGGCATTCATCACACTGCTAATTTGCTGTGCAGTGGGGTTTTTTGACACCGCGTATCAAAAAAAGTGAGATCTGAAAAAAGCAGGGAGGCGCACATGGCAGCAGCATGCGCCACCTGAAACCAGAGCCTGGTCAGCCAGAGCCACACTCCAGCTGCTGGCCAAGCTCTGCACGCTGGATTGCTGCCACTGGACCGCCAGTGTTATGCGGGGACTTAAGCGCCTAATTAAAAGAGGTGGTCCATGCCTTATACTGGCCACTCATGTAAAGGGAGGTGTTTCTTGGCTCCGGGACAATTAGCTGGTAACCAGGGTATATCTATCACTACCCAATTTACCAGGCAATTAGATGAAGGTAGGTTAACTACCACACACACTCAATTAGCACTGAAATGAATAACATGGTTTATTAATAACAACAGCAACTATCAAGTAAAAACATCAACAGATAATCACAGGTTTACACTCCGAAATACTAACCACAACTCATCAAAGAACATCCAATAACTAATTAATCAATTAACTATAGCAGCGAGAAAAGAGTGGAATTTATTACAGAGGGGCAAGAGTAATTTTATTTATCCCCGCCTCTGTCTGATCTGTCCCCAGCCGTCCGTCCTCCAATACAAGTCAGTGGTGGCTTACTTCCCACATTGCTGCCTTTCTAAAAAGGGTGCTTAACTAATAAAAGGACAGAAGAAGGAAGGGATGGACTTCTTAATAAAGCAAAGAGCTGCTCTGTGTCAAAGACACATGCACCCAGGGAGGAAAAGTCTGGGGAGCCGACTCTATTTACTTTAGCATAGGAGTAAATCCAACCGCATGGAGACCTTCGAGCCTCTGGAGTATACATGGCCTCCACGGAGTGTCTCTCTTCTCCTTCAGTCTGTCTCTCCCTGTGCTGGCACACCCCAGTTGATCTCCAACACAGGCCTCAATCAATCTTACTCCCTTGACCGCACTATGCACACACCATCAGCCGTTCACCGACACAAAACCTCACAGCCACACATCCACCCACAGACACGCATGCATTCCTCGAAAACACATGCCCTCAGTGCCACACACAACTACACAGACCCCCAGACACACACTGAGCTCTGCCCACATACACCCTCTATAGGCTGTGTGTGCACATTACCTAGGTGGCTCCAAAATCTTCACACAACACCTCTTTTAGGGGTCTTACATCATCTTCCATGGGGCAAGGTCACTCACAGTTCACTTGGTGACCCACTTTCCATCTGTGCTGTGGTACTATGGTGTTATCATCCTTGTATGTAGACCAAGACCCTAATTTTGGCCACAACACCAGGAGTCCCCCAGGACCCTAGGTAAGGCTGCTGGGGCCAGCCCAGATACTGGCTGCAGCCTCCCCTACCCCACCCAGGGCAACTTGCTATGCACCAAAGTGTGCACGCATGAGTGCTCCCCAGGGACAAATAGCAGTGGCACAAAACCAAATGTGTGTGCTCCTCTGGACACACCCAGCATGTTGAAGATACGCTCAAACAGGGATTTGTCGTTCATTCATTGGTAGTTTAACCTAGATTCTTCAAAATCAGATGCTCATACTAGTACTAAGGGAAGAGGTCACAGAACTTTAGTTATCTTTCCTGAACTACATTTCACTTAATGTCTGTGAGGCTTGTCAGAATTAAGAGCCCCATTGTATAGATGTGGAAAATGAAGCCTCCCAACAAAATCAAAGGAAGTCTGGTCATTTCCTTGAAAAAGAGTCCCTTGCAAACCCCTCTGTCACTTTCCGGAGGTTCTCAGTATGGCTGTAGCAGTGCTTGGAATTGAACCTTTTCCTGCAGGCTCCCAATTGTGGGCACATGTGCTATTGCTTGCACCTATACAGTGCTTTATACCAGGGCAGAGTGAGCATAAAACACACATAGCTAGCACCTCTCCATTTCACACGTTTTGTACATGTACATAGATGGTGCAGTGCTCACTTTCATTCACAAAACTCCCTATACATCTCTGTACAAATACTGTGGTAGCAATAGGGGGGCACCTTCCCCTCCAAAACTGCAGTGGACCTTATTCCTTACACTTTCAGTGGGATGCTCCAAGCTGCAGTTTTAACAAATCTATCTTCTTTCTACTTCTGATGTCATTTTGTCTTTGTTGTACATAGAAAACTTTTTCTTTTGTTCTTGTCAAACAGCACAGACTCCTAATGTACAAGTTTAGGATATTGCATTGCATAAGAGCAGCCTTCCACCTCTGGGTGAGCAGTGCTGGGTCCTGATTCAAAGGAGGGCATAGCACTTTAAGACCATCACCTCCCACTGAAAGTGCTCAGCCCTTCGCTGTTTGGAGCCCCTACAAAGTACCACCCTAGGGGCAGTTGGGGGATGAATGAAGGAGCAAGAGGTTGGATTCTCTGCTTTTAGAGCCTAACATTGCAGATTGTTGTGGGCCCTGGAATACAGGTTTGCCTTACACATCACCATACAGTATCTGACAATCTTTTAAATCTGCTTTTGTAATTGTAGTGCCTCTGTCACCTAACTTATAGCTTCTTTTTATGTCAGTGCAAACTGTTCTGTTTATAATTCCATGTACAGCTGCTTCGGAAAAAAGCCCTAGGTAAAGCCAGCAACTTTTCTTCAGCATGTATTGTAGCCCGTATGACTTCCGTGCAGAATTCTGTTTCTGTAAGGGCCTTTTTCTTCCTTGCTGATTAGCAGCACTGAGGAACCAAGTTGAAAATCTAGTTCACATTCACACCATAGGCTACAAAATCTGCTTTTTCTTTTCTTCCTTTTCAAGGACAACAATGCCTGTTTCCACATCCTCAATCAAAAATCAGTTGTCCAGGCCCCAAATACTTTGATGAGTGGAAAACAGGTTCTGAATTCCACTGGTGTCTACAGTATTTTCTTTCACCAGGGTATTAGAGAACTACTCAAAAAGAGACCTCACAGATGCCAAGAACTGTTGAGCATTGAGTTGTAGTCTTGATGGTGCTTCAGTCCCTCTGCTTGGTAGATAGGCAGCGTTTTTCATGCTGTTTGACAGTTATCTCCTCTGCGGCATTACTGGGCTTATACATCTCCTTTCAGCAGCCCCAGATAGAGCTGACAGCAAGGGGATTCTGTTTTGTCTCAGGGAAGAAAAAAAAAAAGGTGGTCTTTTGGCAGTAGCCAAGGCCACACTCAAGCACCAAGGGGCACAATGTCTCCTCTGTCTCTGAGAGAAAATAGCTTCTGACAGGAATCAGCTTTCAGTCAACTGCCAGGCATCTCTCATTATGGGAGGCCCGACCTGCAGGCTGCTATGTAGATAACCTGTTATCGTAGAAGATTGAATGTGGAGTTCAATTGCCTTGCGCCGCTGCTTCAGGAAAACTGTATAATACATTCTCCGCAAAGTTTGCCAAAAGGGGAAAATGCAAAACTGGGAAAATTCAGTGCTTCCAGGTGTAGCAGCCCTACCTAGAGATTTACTTTAAACACAGACTTCCTGTCCAAAATGCAGGCAGCAGTACTGACCATGTGTTCATTCAAATTATAGTTAGAACCAACATTATATTAAAATGAGCATGTGCAGCAGATGTCCCGATGTCCTGGACGTGTGTCCTTTAAAGAGCTTTGACATTCTTTTAATTATAATGCCATAAAAATCCTCGAGGTGTGAAATGCAAAGTGTACCCTGAAGGGTCATGCATTAAACCAGGTTGCATTATATCCCTTTGGCAGCTGGTTAAACAGAGGCACAGAGAAGCAAAGACTGGGTTTTTCAAAAACGTCCTAATTCTGAGTGCCTGTTCCCCATTTAATGCCCAGGGTTTTATTTGATAGGCATTGAGCACTAGCTCTGCCATTCATTTCAAACTGGACCCTTTGGTAACCTGGGTGCATCACAGAGGTCTCCCAAAATAAATACATGCTTCCAAAATATGGAGCTGTGAGTTCCCCAGGTTACACAGGAAGACAATGGCAAATCAGAAATCCAATCCCATTTGACACGTAGGGGCAAGTTTTTCATACACTTACTCTGCTTTGGGAGCAACGAGCTTTCTTAAGCTCTCACTTGCTTCTCAAGTCTCATTTGAAATGCATCAGCTTGAGCACCCATTTCCTGGAGCCCCCATCCACCCATCTACATCCCTGCCCCAGGAATCGTTTTTCATTGAGACCATACACAATTAGGGCCAACAAACTTAGACAGGCCTATTATAGTAATTCTGTTTATCCTGACAATAAGTTATTTGACCTCCGGGCTGATCATGTTACTGATACTGAATGTATCAGCTCACTGACGTACTTGCTGATACTGTGAGCACCAGTGCACTGACATCTGGGATTATGAAGTTGGATCGTAGTTAGCAACGGAGATAGCAGTTGCAAGAAGGAAGACATTAGCAGTTGCAAGAAGGAAGGTATGGCTAAGAAAGAGCTTTATCGTGGCCTGGTAAAAGCACCCTAAAAATTGACATTTGTACACTTTTGTTTCCTAGCTGGGGATAGAGGTTCCTTGAATAATATATGCCATATTAACTATGCAGACATTATATCAGGGCTTTGTGGAAAGCCAATAAACTATGCTCCAAAGGTAGACGAAAATGAACATCGCCTGTTTTGTTAAGTGTAAAATGGTGACAAACACCAAAGGGTGGCGCATGATCATCCAGTGCAAAACTGGATTGTCTAAATGTGGTGCAGTTCTGTAAAGTGGGCTCTATGTTGGCTTAACCGGCATGACTTCTGAAGTACTCTTTTAAGGTTTGGATACTTCCCCACAAGGTAAATAGGAACAGGTGTCCACTGAGAGATACATGAGAGATGCACACTGCTGAGATGCATATGGATTTCCTTTTGTAGATCCAGTGTGTAGCCCCTCGTGCCAGAAAACATGCAGTAAAGCAAAGCAGTATATTGTGAGCTGTATGTCCTGGGCAGCTGTTCCTCAGGAAAAGTGTCAATGGTATTTGTAAGGACAAGCAGGGGACATAGTGGAGACATCTTACCCACAACTCAGACACCATCCATAGCAAATAAAATAAAAGCCCCTGAATGATGCTAGACTCTCAGTGAAGTTGTCCTGAGGAAAAAAAAATAACTCCACCACAGATCTTGCCCACAACTGCAGCAGGGCTTTGTTAGGACAACAGATATTCTTGCGAAAAAGTATGCCCGGATTCATTCCGGTGAATTATTTTCTAATCAGCTAGTCTCTCCGATACCACCCAGCCCTGCCTTTCACCTGACCACTTACTAACATGACTAATTACCTTTCTCTCATGCAGTAGAGTGCGGTCTTCCAGAGCCCGGACATGAGCGGTTTCCTGGCTCCTTCTGACTCTGACCTTGGGCAAGTCACTTCTCCTTTCCCTGCTTCTCACATCTGTAGAGGGGAGGGGTGACACCTTCCTTACGGGGCGTTCAGGATTAATGTGTGAGAATTACCTAGGAGTCCCAGGAGAGGAAGTCCTGAAAACGCAGGGCCTAATGAGGCAGACCTGTAAGTACTGCCTGTCTAGCTTACATCTGTCCCCAACTGAATTCAGCTGAATTCCTTGTGCCAGGAGATGGGGCTTATATTTGCTGCCGTAAGAAGGACCTGCTCACTTCTGCCACTGCGCCGCCTGTCCACCTGATACTCAATGCAGCCATGATTTTTTTCATCACCTGCCCCAGGAGCTGGAGCAGTTACAAAAGCAGGGAGGAGAAAACATGCAAAGCTCATCACGAGTTCAAAGGCCCACAGACACTTTGTTCAATACAGGCTCTTTGTGCCTATCTTGTACATGACATAGCTCACTGAACAATTTGGTGACTACTGTACATTGTCAGCTATCACCGTCCTGCAATGGGCCAAGGGTAGCTCTGAATGCAGGAAGGAAAAATGCTTTCATGTCACTTTTATCTGACCCTGGGAGCACAAAGCAAGTTTGCAGAAGTAACACCAAGTTATTCTGAATAAATATGGGTGGGATTGTCCAAGTCCTCCCTGGGGTGGAGAATTCCAGTTTTTTCAATGGAACCGTTTGACCAAGCAAGGACTACTGTGTGCAGGCCCAGGGTGAGGACTGATACCCATACGAGGTCCCATTTTGATACGCTATCAGACAATAGACACTATCACAGACCTTACGACCACAGGCTGAGAGCCATGGGGCCCTTTAGCCTGGAAAAGCGCAGGCTCAGGGGTGATCTGATGGCCACCTATAAGTTTATCAGGGGTGACCACCAGGACCTGGGGGAACATTTGTTCACCAGAGCGCCCCAAGGGATGACGAGGTCGAATGGTCATAAACTACTGGGAGACCAGTTCAGGCTGGACATAAGGAAGAATTTCTTTACTGTCCGAGCCCCCAAGGTCTGGAACAGTCTGCCAGCGGAGGTGGTTCAAGCACCTACACTGAACACCTTCGAGAGCAAATTGGATGCTTATCTTGCTGGGATCCTATGACCCCAGGTGACTTCCTGCCCTTTGGGCGGGGGGCTGGACTCAATGATCTTCCAAGGTCCCTTCCAGCCCTGATGTCTATGAAATGTATGAAATAGTAAGACCTGGTAGCTGTTGTTGCATCTTTAGTTATTCCTCTGAGGTAAATCCTGCCCACTTGTCTGTGCCTATAGAAATCAGCAGATAAAATTGTAGAAAAGTAGGGCTGTAAGAAACCACAGAAGGTTGCATCTAGCCCAGCCCCTTGCTCAAAGCAGGATCATCCCTAACTAAACCAGCCAAATCAAGCATCTGTCCAACCTGCTCTGCAAAATGTCCATGGATGAAGATGCCATAGCCCCTCGAGGTAACCTGTGCATGACCACTCGCATAGTCAGAAAGGTCTTTCTAATATCCAACCTTAGTTTCCTCTGCAATGAGACAAGTTGTTTTTAATTACCAGAATTTATCTTACTAGACAAATAGCTGTCTAACCCAGAGGTCTCAGTTAGGGATCAAAACCCTGTGTGCAAGGTGCTGTACAGGCACAACCCAGCTCAGAGCTCACTACATGCAAGACAACTGGTGATGACAGCTCATATAGGAAGAATAAGGTGCCTGCAGTTTTGCTTCCTGTGGGGCGTTTGGGTTTGGACAAGCAAGTGGTTGGTGATTCAGACTCCTGGAGACCTGGAAGCTCCTCGCCTTGGACGTGTAGCATTCCTCCGTAGGCTGCTGCGTGGGTCCTTTAGCTCTTGGTTTCTGCAGAAAAAGGGGAAGGAAACAAACAAAGGGGAGGGAAATCCTGCAGTGCAGAGGCCATGGAGTTCAGCCTGGATTGGACCGTTCCTTCCCTGACAGCCCTCAGGGGGCTCCTCTTTGCCAAATCTGTCTCCCAGTGGCATCCAAAACCTGTTCAATTATCTCCGGTAATTTTGTTCTCTGCAGTTGCACAAGCTTTGCTGTCTTTCTCTAACCTGATGCTTGCCAAGGCTGCAGCAGATGATGCCTCTCTAAAATGAAAAAGTATGTATTAATAGGTCAATAATTTCTAAACTGTAGCTAATCAGAGCACCTTTTGCAAAGAAATGGGAACAAAGTATTTTGAGAATCATTTTAACGGTAAGTGCAGGAGTTGGTAGTACAGTAAAGATCTCATTTTTCCCATGCTTTGATTTGCACAGCATTAGTCAAACCTGAGCATCTGAACAGTTTGAAGTATGAAGGAGTATCTTAAATTCAGAAGCATACAGCCCTTTGCTCTCACTCACCGAGGTGCTGGGACATTTAGGGCACAATGGGAGTTCTGCAAAAGGAAAGTGCCAAGGCTTCTTCAAAGAAAGCCACTTTGGGGAGCTATTTGGAATCACTGTCTCTTTAAGAATGAAAGCCCCAGTCTGCCACAGCCGTCTCATTTTGATTCCTATCGACAAGTGATGATGTGCGGTTCTGTGCGGAGAACAACAGCTTGAATTCTCAGCCAAGAGGGGTTAAGGATGGCTTTTAGACTCCTGTGACCACCCACTTCACCTTGTACTTGTCAAACTCCACAGGGTTTCTTAACCCTTGTCTGTCCTTAACTGGAGCTTAGCCATAATGCTTTCTTTAAACACAGGGGTGTGGGGGGCATTGTAAAGAAGGCTCTAAACTTCCAGACAGGCAGAGTTGCAGTGCCTGGGTTTAAATGTTTTTTGCTATGTAAGAAGTTCCAGATAAATGGGGGGGTTTTCCTCCCAAGTCATTAGCACGGCAAGCCTATATTTTCCCCCTTTAAATTTTCACTGGCACTCTTGTAATAGTTACCTTAAATGTCTTGGGACCTCTGCACACTGAAAACTTCTCAGCTCAAGTGCTGTGGCTGTGAGACCTGATAAAGCTCTTTCAAAGTCAGGCTAAGTATAAATGTGGATTATGATAAGAGCTGTTCAGTTATTTGGTCTCAATGAAGGGCAGACAATGTTTTTAATTTCTACCCTTATAAAACAAACTCTTACAGGATGTGATACATGATAATTATGTTTCACTAGAATGCCTTTTAACCAGCAAGGAAGGGATATTGTTTTCTATTAAATTTACTGGACTTTTAGTATAACTTCTTAAGAATGCTATTGGCAAAAGCCAAAAAAAAAAATTGTTTGTATATCTTTAAAATATCTTTAAAGCCATCTTTAAAGAAAAAATCTTTAAAATATATGGTGGCTGCTGGTTCCTGGGCACTTCAGTAAGGCCCAGCTCAGGATTTAGGAGCCTCAGTTCCATTTGTGCCTTTGCAAATCTCCCCTCGGGTCACTTAAGTAGGTCCCAAACTTTTCGCTCGCTTTTTTGAAACCTTCTCTTGGCGAGTCTCCTTATAGATAAGGGATCTTTTTTTTTTTGTAGGGAAATTACTGATCTTGGCAATACACTCGTCGGGACATGTTGCGTTCACGGCCTTCATGTGAATAATTTTCCACATTTTGGTTCCCAACTATCTGAATCTGCTGCAGGGAGATTCATTTTGAATCTTTGGCTCAAATAAAAGGAGGACCTGTCACTAAGAACGACCCTGTTTTGCCTGATTTTATTACCAAAATTTCTCACGGCTGTAAAGTTCACTTCTGAGTTTGACTTAGCAGAATTCCTAGCTTCTACAGTTGTTTTTCAGAGGCTGAATTTGTTTCAAGGAGCTTTTGCAGTGAGCTAGATTCACTGCACAAAAGTAAGAGGTCTAAAAATGGCATTTCTTTTATTCTTTTAAAGGCAATGCACCAAAGGTTGTCACCTGTTAGCTCACTGGTAGAAATTAAATCCTATCCTTGCAGCCATGATTCAGGGTCAAGAGGTAAGGAGATAAGGCTAGGCTTTTTGTGAATGGGAGCTTGACTTTCAGTGAACAGGAAGTAAGAATGAATGCAAGGAGAATGGCAGGAGTCAGAACCGTGAAACTCCAGCCTGGTGTGATCTGATAAGGGATAGACACTAAACTTAACACTGACAGGGTGACTCCACTCAAAAGCTAAAGGAAAAAAGTAGCCTGTGGTCTGCCAAGGGAGCATAAAGTGTTTAAAGTTCCCCAATAATATTGTGTAATATTCTTTAAAGAAAGGAATATTTAACGACCCCACTTTTCTCTGCTACTGCTTTGCTCCAGTGACATTACTGCAGCTGAGTTTAATCTGTTTGAATTCCCTAGGAGCACCCCTGTGCCTGAGCTTTGCATGTCTGCAGTCCAGAGATGCTGGAGGACAGAGCAGCAAATAGCCAGCCTGCAGGTGCAAGAGAAGTCGGTTGCTGGGAGTCTGTTATTCTCTTTTTGATGCCCATTCATTCCTGTTAGCAGGCTGGGGAGCTCTGCTGGTTCTCAGTGCTGCTTCCTCAGGTACCCAGCTGGAGAGCAGGGCTTTGCAAGGGAAATCGCAGAAGTCGGCCCTCCACTTGGCACTGCTGAGTAATGAACTGATCACGTGAATATGTCAGGCAAACTCGGTGCCCTCAAGCATTTAAAATGTCATGTCTTGTAATAGAGAATGCAGCACTGGCTCTGAGCAGCACCTTGGGGATGGTGGGGCAACAGAGGCAGCAACACTGCCTCTGGGCAGCAGATCAAGGGTTGGCAAGGTAACAGAGAATGCAGGACAGGGTCTGCCCGGGAACCCCAGGGACTTCAGGGTAATCGAGAGTGCAGAGCTGGTTCCTGCCAGCTTGAGGCGAGTCCCTCCCTGCAGCGCAAAATACTGAGCAATAAACAGACGTTCTCTCACTTTGACCATGGGCCTGCTTCTGAAATTGCTTTGAGGAGTGGGCAAACTGGCATACCGTGCTCTTACGGGGAATATTCACACCACCAGCCTGGCAGACAGAGGGGCGACTGCAATGCCAGCAGTTTCCTTGCATATAGCATGATTCTTCCTTCAGCTTGGTTTCAGGCTTGTGCTTAGACAGCAGGTCTTCTTATGAAATAACTCAGCATTATTTCAAAATCTATAACACGGTTTCATTTTTCTCCCTCAACTTTGAAAACGTAATTAGAATTCCGCTCGCATTAGGTACCAGTTCCCAAGAAAATCATCAATTAATTGATTCCAATTAATCTTAATTGTTTCTCATACATTTCAATTAGTCTGTTGTGTTGTTACCAGCAGTACCACTCAATTATACAAGTAATCAACATGTCTTTAATAACTGTAGTGGAAAGATCCCTGTGAAAAGAAGTTTGGTAGTAATAACAACATTTGGGATGTCAAAAAATGTTTGTGTCACTGATTTACTCCGTGACTGGAGAGAGTAACTTCCTCCCTGCTGCAAAAGTGATTTTTTGATAGGGAGAGGAAATAACCGCATTGTACACGTGTTGTTATTGGGCAAAGTATTCAGACCCTGGGCTCCAGAAAATTACCATCTTTTCCTGTTGTTCCACAGCTAATAGAAGGAATTAAACATGAAAAACAAACCTGTTTATTGGTAATTAAAATAAAATACAGTGTCTCATCACCCATGAAGGACAATTATATTTCCTCTGTGGGAGAGGTTTTTAAGTTTGCAAAGAAACTTGTGGCCAGATTTTTTTTTTTTTTTTTTTTTTTTTTAAGTCAAAAGCCTATATTTACACAAGTGACAACAGTGTGCAGAAATGTGAAAAATCTGGAGATGGTGCTTGTCCATGTCTCCTCACAAACTGTAACTGAACCTATTTTCACATAAAATGTTGTTAACACGTATTTTTGTTAGGGAAATATTACCCTCCAATTTTTCCTATTATTAGGCCTGTTTTTAGAGAGACTTCCACTTTAGCAAAACCTTCAAAATGCATATTTTCAGTGCAAAAAAATCCGTTTCAGAACACATTTTCATAAAACAGTGCTGCACTATATGAAACAAACCAATGTTCTTGCAAAAGTCGGCAAAAGAAAGATTTAAAATGTTGCTCAGCACACTTGGTAGCAACTGCATCTGTTTAAGGATCCCAGAGCCTAGTTTGCACACAAACTCCCACATCATTTGTCCCGAGAGCTTTATTTTATGGGCATTTTAATATTGCACTGCTTATTGATACCAACAATGAGCAAAATGGAATTTATTGTACAGATTCCCTCATAAAATGGTCAGCTTAAGCAAGGCAGAGTTCACGGCAGGAGAACAAGTTCCATACCACTGAGCACATGGAATTTGAGTGCACATGTCACTATTAAATGTAACTGGAGAGGGAAGGAAATATTTTTGCTAAACTCTCCTAATGACAAAGCAATAACATTTGCTACCAGTATATCTCTCTCTATCTCCATGGTACCCTCTGGGAGAATTGGGAATAATCTCAGATATAGTGGTAAGCAAATCTTAAATGCATTTTCCCCTGTGAATGGTATCGAAGTGCCACACAACAATCACGCTGAGCCAAATTTTGTCCGAGTAGAAATCTGTTCGCTGCAGAGGGGTAACGTGAATGGCATCCTAGGGATTCTGTGCGACTCCTGGAATCACTGAGCAGTATTTGCATTGTTGCTACTCAGTGGCCTCCCAGTTTGATTCAGTCTCACATTACAAACCTCCAAATTTTAAGGCATCAATCAGTAGATGTTTCACAGCTCTCAGGGACTCGGTTAAATACAAGTGACCTCCTCCCTGTGTCTGTCTGCTGGGAAGAAACGGACTTGGGGGACCACAGAGTAGTTCGGAGAACATTCCTTAGAGAAGCCCCATATGGCAGTAGAAGTACTTGCTTTCAGTTTGTTAAGCACCCCTCAGAAGTGGAAAGTAAGCTTATTGACTCCCCTCCTTTTTTTATTTCTAATGACAATTAGGCCCTTCAAACATGTAAAATGATCCACTGGACCCAATGAAAACTCATCTGTGAAAAACACTTTCTTAGTCACATCAGAATTGGTGAGCGAAACGCTTAAAAATTTACTTAACAACATTCGGGGAGAAGCTGAGCTGATTTATTTTACTTTAAAGTGGCCAATCCAAACAAATAAATGGTGCTTTAAAAGAGCCAGGCAGGTCTAGGGACCTTCGGAATTTAACCTTTAACTTTTGGGTTTAAAAACCCTTGGACGTTAATCTATAAAGTAAATTCCAATGGAAAAAAATTCACATGGCTGTATACTTCATATGAAATTATTTAGCTCCTCATTTACAGTAGGTGCTTTTAAGACAGAGAATTGTAAATCAGCTTTTTTAATTCAAATTAAATTAAATGTTAATCTACTGAAGTTTGTGCTTTGGCTATGCCAGTGTGTGGGCTAGATTTTAATCTCACTCCACATTCATGCTAGTGTAACTCAATTGACTACAATGGAGTTCTTCACATTTGCACAGGAGTACAGACTTTGGACCCATTGTATGTCTGTTAACTTGATTCTACATCAAAAAATGAGATTTCAGCTTCACATGATCCATACAAAAAACTGGCTTGCTGAAAATCCATGGACTTATTAGACTGATACATTTAATACAAAAATAAATATGAACATTGGATGGAGAGTATTAAGTAGTTCACATTAACTCAACATTTACATGCATATTACTTTACTAAATAACAGAAAATAACTGAATTTTGTGTGTGGGAGAAAGTATTTTATTTTCAAGAAATACAGCTGTAATAGCACTATATTATGAACTGGTTTCCAAACAAGTGCATAGGAGACTGCGACCACAACTAAGAGAAAAGGCTGTTGGTAGTATCCAATGATGTTCCCCACATCTGAGGTTCTGCAAACTCGAATGAGGTTCCTGGGTAGCTTCCCTTGGGCTCAGTAGCTTTGTTAGTGAGGCTAGGAATTTCACAGGTGCCTTAACCAAAGCCTAGGATCTGGCACCTGGTTTTTCCCTTGAAGATTTTGGGTTTCTGAAAACTCCAAACTTCATGAGAATCAGGGGTCAGGAAAGCTTGAAGGCCAAAGGATGTATTCATCTGACACCCCGGGAAAGGACAGTACCTGGTTGTGCATGGTCTAATTACAGCATCTTTACTTTCAAGGGATAGAAACCTTAGGAGTTATCTTGAAACAGAAGAAGCTTGGAGGTTTGATCTTGCAAGCCCTGCACTTTTGGGACTCCTGTTCACTTCAGGGGGACTCAAATTCACATGGAGGGCTTGGCAGCTCTGGGCTCTGGTTCCCAGGCCTCAGAAGTTGTAGTAAGCAGTAGAGCTCCTTTCTCCTCTTTCTCTCTTTGTGTGCGTATCTTTCTTCAATCTTATTTTTGATGTTTTAAAACCAAACAAGATATCCATCTATTGTTGTAATAAATAGGATCACCAAAAAGGTAGAATATATACCAAGAGATATTTTTCAAAATAATACAGCTCAGGTATTTGAGTGGTTAAAGCACTCACTTTATGCAAAATCTCTGACCCTCCTTTCTCCCTCTTTCTCCTTTTCTTTCTCAGAGTGGCTCTAATATTGGTCAGTGATGCTGTCCCTGCTTCCTTATTCTGAATACTTGAGGGGTCCATGAGCAATGTTGAAATTGATAGGTTACCAAGGAATCGTTCAGTTTATTATTTCTGTGTGGAGCTAAACTACTTTACATTATATCCCTGCAGTTGAGAAGCCAAGTGAGAAAGACAAGCCAAAATTACATAAAAGGCTCTTTTGCTGACCGTAAGGTTCATGTTCTTGGGGTCATTAGCATTGCATTGCAATGCTTCTGGCTGAGTCCACTGATAAACAGTGAGCCCTCTCTGCTCTGCTTTTTATGGGCTTTCTGAACAAGGCTTTAATGTAGCTTATTTTCCATAAGTGAACTCTTGAATGTTTTGGGTTTCTTCCCTTTTTAAATTTCTTGCTTTAAGACACCCAGATAAGAAAGATGTTTCAAAATGGGTTTTTTGTATTTTCAGTTCTCCCAGTTCTTGACTTGTCTTTCCCCAGTAAGGTCATATTAGTTGTTTAAAAGAAATAAATGTTTAGGGCTAGAAATGGCATCATCTCTTTTAAAAAAGTAAAAAAAATAATTAAAAAAAAGCTTCTTCTCTTGGAAAAACCTGCTGTGACTGCTAGACCAGCTATGAAGTTTTGTAGGAAACTTCCTGTGCTCTAAGCATGCTCTTTGGATTTGAAGAGTGCAAAAATGAAACAAAGAAAACATTCTGGGGTACATACAGGCCATGCTTAAAACACGGATAAGGTTTGTAGGTACCTGAAAGTAACTTACCTACATGTCATAGGGAGGGGAAGGCGTGTAGATAATCCTGACAGAGTGGTTTGAGACATCATCCTGGAGCCAGGCAGCCCTCATGAATTCATCTTCCAGCGCTATTAGTGATTTTGTATGCCTGCCCTAGCTAGGACTCTGTCTTCCCGTCTGTATAATGGTTCTAATAATGGGGCTGAAAGTTTGCAAGGTGCTGAGAGAGACCCTGTGAAGAAAAGTGCCAGGTATTTATATTGTAACTTTGATCATACACACTCCTGAGCCCAAACATCTAATATTTTGCCTCCTTTGTTTCTTGAATGCTACAGATATAGGTGCCCATCATATTAAGCCTTCACTCAGCTGGTTGACTAAAAGGTGGATGTGTTCGTGTTTCTTCTGTTCTTACTTAATATATTTTTCCATTTAAGCATATGTTGCTCCTGAAGGCTTCTGTATACAAGTGTGCAGTCAGACCTATATGTATAAATCAGCATTTTGCAATGCAGGCTCCCTTTTTGAAACATTCCCTGATTCAAAAAGATCCTGTGCAGAGCAAACAAACAACAGCAGCAACAAAAACCCCTTCAATCTTTTAACGCTAGAAAACAGAAAAGCATTGCTGTGGCTGCTCAGCAGGCCCCACACAGCTCATTCAGGAAGGTGATAAGAGTGTCTGGGATTCAATGAATATTGGCAATTTTTGATGTATATGGGCACCATTCACCACGGAGTAAAGATGTAGTATTAAACAAAGCCTGGGGTCTTGGGGTCAGGGACTGTCACTGTGGAGCTGATATCAGTTACAGAACAGACAGACACAGATTTCATTTATCTAACACTGAGCATTGTGTTAGAGAAGTTGGCGGTGCTAATAATTAGAGACGATAGTGCTTGGGAGAAACCTGCTCAGCCCGCAATCCCTCTGTCTTTCTTAAAAGACAAAGCAAAAAAAAATAGCCCTATACCTGCAAGCTTACAGCAAGCTTAAAATAAACAGAGAGTGCAAAATCTGATCTGGTGCAAATTCGAGATGCTCTTAGGGTTAGAGTTACAGCTGTGGATATTGGAGGAAGAACAATTCAGGTCGCTTTTTTATATCTATTTACTTTTACTGTTTTGTGGACTTGTTACTACCAGCTTCAATATGGGGGCCGTTAGTAACATTTTGGGGGAAGATTGCTTACAGTCCACTCTTGGGGTAATTAAGTCATTCAAAGAGTCCGCTGCATAGAAGAATGTGTTACCTATTGGTTTGTTTTAACAGCTCTTAATGTTTCAGCGGTGGCATAACACCAGAATCATTAATGCAGCACCGCAGAGAATGTACTAAAGGAAACGACAAGAGGCGTGCTTCTAAATACTAGTGGGTTTTTAATTCCCTGAATAAAAGGGATAATCCATTTTTTTTTTTTTTTTTGGTCTGGTTTTTTTGCATCAGTCCTGGAAGCACTGCAATACCAGGTCGATGCATGGAGTGGATGGAGCAAGCTCCAGTTCCACCACCCAACACCAAAAAAAAATCTGCTCAATATAGACCTCCTATGGAGGACATATCAGAGACAATCACCTGCCCTGGGGAGCCTGCCCACCTGGGTGATCATGATGTTGCCCCTGGCCTGCCTGCGTGGTCACGGTGCTTCCCCTGCCAGATAATCCTATCTCATCTCAGGAGAGGTGTTTGTGCTGCTAGAACTCCAGGTCATTTTCTTCCTGAGAGAGAGACCAAGAGTAGTAAGTACATTTTAGAGACAGGGTGAGTATCTTCTCCAAGAACTGCATGTGAATTGTTAGTCAGGAGGACCCCAGGGTCTAGCCAGTAGACAGCACTTCCTCCCGGAAGCACTGGCATCTTGTGAAACAAGATAAGAGTTCTTTAGTACCCTGACATTGTTCCCAGTGGGATAAACAACATCAGTAATGGTTTGCTATGGTAATCTGCCAGACTTCATGCTGTCCCCCTTTCTTCGTACCTTTGATGGTATGTTGTCAGGTCCCTGTGTGTTATGATATCACCCGTGCTTCTGAGTTTACTGAAGCTTGTAACTATGATAGGTCTCATATCTTGAGGTAGGGACTGGAAAGAGGAGACTCACTGATGGCCATGGGGACTGAAGCCCTTGCTTTGTCTACACAGAAAGTAACAAACTGGACACAAGATGCTGACTGCGTTCAACCCTGGTCCTGGAGGGTTCTGCCTCTAGCAGTATGGTTGTGGGGAGGCAAGTCTCCTGGTCCATTCAGTCTTGGCCTCCTGGCTGTTGGTGTGTTTAGCAGCTAGGATACAGAGCTCTGAATTATTTACTGATTCGGCAAAATCAATCTGGATTTGGGAAGAGAACTAACTTCATGTTTACGGTATAAAATAGGTCTGCTCACTTGTGTTAAATTCCTCCCTCTTTCCCTCCTGCTCCTTACTATAACAATGGTAAAAGTTTCAAAAGTGATATTATGAAGTATAGGTTGTTCCTTGGAAAAATCTCTACAGTGGCAAATAAAATGCCTATAAATATCAACAGCTGCACCTCCAGAAATGTAATATATCTCATCCAATGCACCAAATGCCCAGATGGAAAATACGTAGGAGACACCAAACAACAATGATGCACCAGAACGAACGCACACCGGAAATCTATCAAAGACAGGAATACCCAAGTACCTGTGGGGGCACACTTCTCACAAGAAAACCACTCTCTCTCCAATCTCTCGGTCCTGATCCTCAAAGGAAACTTACAAACACTTCCCAGAGATGAGCCTGTGAACTCCACTTCATCAGCCTCCTGGATACTAAAAATCATGGACTAAATATAGACATTGGATTTATGACACATTATAACCTGCCTGACAGCTGACTTCCCGGGTACCTCTCCACTATTCATCCCCCTTCTCTCCCCCTCACCCAGCCTGTCACCCATTGATTCCTCAATCTACATTTCACTGACTGCCTGTCTTGCATGCAGACCAGCCCAGCCTCTGGCTTCTTTACTTTTCATTCCATCCAGGAAGAGCACACACCAGCTGCTGAAGCTTCCTTTTTGAACCCGAAAGCTTGCTTAAAAATTGTTCTCCAACTATTTAGTTGGTCTAATAAAAGATACCAGATTCACCCAAAGAACTCTGTCTGCCAATAAATATCAAAGTTTTTGCACTTCTCTAGAATCAGCTTTATGGGTCAGTGTATCAGATAGCATCTCGAACCTTCCCTGAAAAAATAAACCATTATTTTTGGCCAACTTGCATTGATTTAGTCTAGTTTTTTGATGGTGCTCCCTGTAGCAGGTATCTTTTGCATTCTCATCTGTGTCTTCAGGAAATAAAGCTGACAGAAAATTCAATAAACCAATTGTTTGTCCGATTGATTGTAGTTTGTTTCAGAAAATTGAACAGACAGAACAGTGTTAAATTATTAACTAAAAGTTACCGCTCACAAGGGACATGTTTTTGTAAAGATCATCTAAAAGAACATTTTTATAAAATTAATAGACAACAGAATACTTGTAGATAATGAGACAGTATTCCTAAAGAAGTGAAAGCAATAAGCATTATTTATTAGAAAAAAGTATTTGTGTGAATGCAGGGAAGTTGCTTGTTGATGGAAGTAGCTTGTACGTACAAATGTTTGACTCCTTCAATTAGATGGTTTTGCTTGGCTGTTTTACAAGCCTGGTTCAAATGTTGCATTTTTCAAGTGTTGGCCCATACTTAGTCATTAGCTTACTATGTACTTATTTTGACTTAATAAAGGCCTTTAACATCGTTTAAAATATTAGAATAAAACACAGATGATCAGAAATAAGACAAGTAATTCCACATCTGCATCTAGTTAATGACTGAATAAAAAAAATGGACAAAATATTGATTTGGGATTGGCTCAAAATACACTTTTAGCTTATCTTGAGAAATAGAGCAACCACAAAAATTTAAAAAAAAATCGGCTCAGTTCAAGTGAAGCAGTGGGTTTGACCTAAAATGACAGATTGCATTTTGTTTTTGGGTTCTCGGGGCTATTTTTAAAAAAAATAGGTAAAATCTGGAAGGATTCCTAGTTTTGAAATGTTTCAGTCTGGAAATATAGAAATGAAACATTGTTCCAGCTTTTTAGAAAGACTTGACGTTGTTTTTCAGCTGAAACCATTTGGTAAATGGGACATAAATTTGTGAACAGCTTCAGGTGACCTAAATCAGTATTTTTCAACAAAGAGATTTTGCCTGAAAAATATTGTTCAGATCTAGTGAAAGTCTCACCCTGACAGAACGTGGCCTTTGCTGGATGCCTCCCTCCCCAAAACATTGTATCAATGCACAGGCTTTGTTCCATGTCCCAAAAATCAACAGTCAGGATGCTTTGGACTAGGAAATGCGTGAGTGTCCGTCTTTACGGCCACAGAGAAACCTGCTGAGTCAGCAGGACCACTTCCTGAGGCATGTGGGGTTTTTTTGCAAGTCTCCTGTCCATGTGGAGCGTAAGAGAGCTGATAGATTCACAAAGGTGGCTTGGCTGAAGGTGAAAGGCAATGCCATGGTCAACCAACAATGATAACCATATGCCTGGAATATAATACAGTCTGCTAAGCATCCATGGTTTTCTGTTTACTCCCAGCACTTTTTATACTTTCAAGCACTCTATTGCAGAGCTAGTTAATGCAAACATCACTCTTCTGGGGCAGATATGCATAAAGCTCCTTTATGGATAACAAGACCCGGTGGCTAGGTACAGACAGTCAAAAAGCCTCAGGCAGAAGCGATCTAAGTTACGCAGTTTTCTGTAAGCAGCGTACTTTAGATGGGTAGCAAACAGAATATATACTTGTCCTTTGGTGGAGGTGGGGGAGTGTGCAAATCTTAGATCGGATTCTGCCATTTTTAAACCAGTCTATGTGTGCAAGTCTTCTGTTCTGTTACAGGTATACATTAGTTTCCAATCACTTATACTGGTAAAACTGTACTGTCTGTATATGCCCAGAGAGATTAAGTAACTTGCCCAAAGACCAGGGAAACAGCCGGTTTAGGAATCCCTAACTTCTGTGCCTGCCCTTGCTCCATGAGACAATGCTGCCCCTAGTGCATGAAAGGGTGTATTAAATGTATACGGCATTTAAACAATATAGGCTTTGTGATGCACTTAGTTTTATTTCTGCTGAAATGGAACCTTCTTAGGAGAGGATTATTTTATTTTTTTTAAAAACAGCTTTTCCTGGCTTGTTGGGTATGGAAAATGTTTATCAGATTTCCCTTTTGTTTATAGCATTTGAGAGAAGTCATAATGATGTTCCTGGTCAGTTTAATCCCTGCAAAATATGTCAGCCCAGTGTGTTTATGTTTTCTGTTCTGTGCATTTAGTCAGCCTACTTTACAGCTTTCAGCAGGACACTGTGCTTTCCTGACAGCTTGTTTTCTGACATGGTGTTACACAGCAGGGGAGAAATAAAGGGAGGATGTTTAGGTTAATGTGGCTTAATAACAGATCAGGTTTAAAGTCTGGAAAAGGCACAAGGATGAGTCTTTTATCCTAGTATAGATTGTGTGGGATATTTTAGCTTCTAGGTTCACTAAAAAAATGTGCATCAGAGAAGAAAATATTGGCGCTAGTGGAAAATATTGGAGTTTGAGAATTTGGGTAGCTTAGCTGTCAGGAGCTAAATCGTTGGGCATGTGAGTTTTACAACCTGTAGCTTCCACATATAGATCTCCTACTGGAGAACCTGTGTTGTTAGATCATTTACAGAAATATGCCATTGGGAACAAGGGTCCTCTTAACAAATAAAAACCCATGTTAAAAAAAAAAAAAAGAGAATACCTGGAGCTTCTGTAGAAACTCCTCTTTATGGTCATGCAGGCATTAGAGTAAGAGAGACATCTTAATTATTTGTAAAAAAGTATATTCTGTTGAAGAGTCATGGGAAACTTGTCATCAGGGGTCTTTACCAGGATGTCATTTCCCCAGCTGAAGAATCATTTATTTATGAAACATCTTCATCCAGTGATTGGGGCTGTACAAAAAGAAACCAGGGAGTCCAGCCAGATACTTGGCAACCAGATACCAAAATTCAGGAATTTAATATTCTAAGTTCCTTATGCACCTAGCAGCAGAATTTGGGGTCTACTTGGTGTCAAGCAGTTAAAAGGTTAATGATCTGCAGTGGCTGCTACTGTCACAGAATGGACTGTCCAATGGTTAGGACATGAGCCTGGGATTCAATAGGCCCTTGTTCATTTAGCCTCTCTATGCCTCAGTTCCCCAAATGGGAACAATGGACCTTCTCCGCTGTACAGGGTAAGTACCTTCACAGACGGTGAGCTCATAAGATACTCTTTTAAGGGCAGCCAGATAAACAGCATAGGTAGATGGATGAAAATTATACAAGTTGTTTAACAAACCCCTAATTACAATTAAAAGAGCCACCTCAGGCTTATAACAAGATACTGTGATACTGTAACAGGGGTTGGGTTTTTTCCTGGACTATACAGATAATCATGACATGGGGCTACTGGGAAGGGCCAGTCACTTGCACTTTTGAAGCAGAAGGTATCTCATATTCTGTTCCAGGGATCTACCTTCTCAACTGCACCTGGAGGAGTTTGAGAAAAGCGCCTAGTGACCCAACTGCAGAAGGGGTTCTCTGACCACCAGAATGAACAGGAGACCAGAGAGCTCTTAAGAAGTGGTGGTCACTTCTGTAAGAAGAGCAATCAGTAGGAAGGCAGCTCACCAAGAAGAAGCCTGGTAGATTGTAAGCTCTTTGCAGGCAGGGACAGTCTTTGTGCTATTTATTTGTTTGGTGTTTAGCAGAGCGGAGCCTGCTGGTTCCTGCTGGTTCACAGCTGGGAATCTTAGGTGCCACCACAATACAAATTGCAACAATAATAGTGACCTGTATCACAGAAAAGAGAATCCAGATGTCAGTCTTCCATAGCTGTAGGTGACAACTGGGGTCATGGATACTACAGAGCTATCAGCTTCCCTCAGCAGTTAATGAATTTCTTTGCCAGGCACTCATAAGAAATCTGATATAGTCCAAGATAACTACTCTGCGATACAATGCATGAAATGATGACGAAGGGACCACAGTCCAAATTCTGCCTGGTATAAAAGGTGGTGACAACCAAAAGTGTGGCCTGTCTCGGGGATAAGGCTGAAAGATGAACGTTCCAAGCTCTCTGGGTCCAGCACAGAGGCAGGCCAGTGGGCTTGGCAGTGATCGCTTCCGTTTTGCATAGCTGCTAGCTTTTAGAAAGCTTGACATCCTCCTTCTACAATCAGATCTCATAAGCAGGCCCAAAGGGAAGCTGACACTTGCTGAGAGTGGTACTAATTATTATTGTTGGCATTATATCACTGTATGAAAGCCTGAAATGAGATCGGGGCCTCTCAGATACATAGAGAAGACCCCTGTCCCAAAGAGCTGACAGTCAGATTGGACAAAGGAAAGATGTCTGCCTCCATTTTATGGATGGGGGACTAAGCCACTGCTCACTTAGAGGACTTGGCCAAGGTCACAGGGAATGTTGTTGGCATATCTGGGAAGTGGACCTAAATTTCTGCCATCCTGACCAGAGTTTTAGACACCAGATCATCTTCCCTCTTTGCTATTCTAAATAAGGCAGGACTGCTATTTGCTGGGCCCAGAAAACAAGGTATGTGATGAATTGCTCCTGTCTGAGTTTGACGGGAGTCTTGTTCATTTTGATGCCTCTTGCCAGTTTCAGTCTACTAAGCTATCATGGTCTAGGCCAGTGATGACCAACAGACCCTCTGGATGTTGTATTCCATTCACTTCTATTTAATTCTGAGTCATTTGCTCCATGCCTTGATTTAAGCTCACATGAAGTGATTCCCAGGAGTTAGTTGTTAAAATTCATGCCCAATGCCTTTTTGTTTTAAACAAAAAAGAAAGGGTGTGCAAAGGGGGAGGGAGCGGGCTGTGCTGCTGCTTTCTGCAAATACATGTGCTGGTGACAGAAAAGCCATCCTTGTCCCAGTGCTCGATTTACTTCCACGCTGAGTCCTCTTTGTGCCTCAAGAGGAGAATGCACAGCTTCTGCCACTTAAATGGGCCATTTTTCTTGCAAAATATACCTTTTAAAAAGCATTTTTGGAACGAGAGTCTTGCTAAGTATAACAAGGTAAGTTATCCTGGCATCGTTTTATGCTGCTCTCCAGCTGTTCGGAAGCTGGTGTTTTTAGGGCGTGTTTTTCCCCCCTCAGTGTCCAATTTATAAAAGATGCAAAGGAAAAGATTTTAATGTGCATAAATTAGGACAAAAACACCTTCAAAAAGGGAGGGAATCCTATTGTCAGGCCTCCAGTCTCCTAGGAATAATACTGCATTTTTGCAAATTAAACATGCTGGACTTTGCTCATGTAATGGTGATGAGAGGAGAATAAAGCAGCTGTATTCTGGATATAGAGTGATGGAAATGTCCCAGTAGCCCTAGTCTGAAATTATAGTAATAATTCTTGAATTATAGCAGTCAGAAGTTAATGTATTTCTCCTCAGTATTGTCAGTGGCAAACCAAAGTCCATTAATTTCCTGCTCGGTGTTTGTTTGAGAAATCATCCCCTGTCAGCTGCTGCTGGTGAACTTGTCTTCCAGCTGCATTCCTAGACATGATCTCTGTCTCCCAGCCAGGGTCCTATCCCTGCAGGAGATAAGATACAACCAGTGTTCACTATGAGGTGTCAACGGGCTGCTTTATGACACTTGATGAGTGATAAAGGCTATGGAAAGGTGCTGATGTGGCCACATTAGTTAATGAGGTCATAACTAAAGTTGCTGCCCCACTGATAACCTGCAAATCCAAATAATGTGAAGATATCAGTAGGGTGTTTGGAAGTCCTGTCCCCCATATTCTCTTGCTGTCAGTCAGATTCAAGCACCCAATCAAAAAACAACAAAAAATGCTTTCAGAAGGGTAATGCTCATTCTTTTCACAGTTTCCAGAGCTGGTCCAAGCAATGAGAAAGCAGTGGGGTATGGATATTTGTGCTCAGGCTCATTACAGTCCTGTCATGAGAAGCCAAGTATTTTCTTTGTATATAATAAAAGAATTGTTCTGTTGGATTTTACAGTGCACAGTTAACTTGAAAAGGCAAGACTTTAATGAGCCTAGGCATACGTGGACAACTTTATGCTGAAGAACCAATGCAATCCAGAGGGGATATTTTGGTTATTTTTCATCAAACACACAGCAGCACATTGTATCCATAGGCAATGATTGGTTTTGTTGATGACAACATTTTTGGAAGACACTTTTTTTCCTCTTCTCCAAATATAGTGGCTTTCAGCATGAATACTTTACCTGAAAATGGAATGAGTCTCCCTGCCAATCCATGTGGAAGCTAGAAAGGAATAGGCCTCAGATTTGGGGAGTCATGTTAAAGTACACAGGCCCGTGATTTTGCTCTTGCTAGGGTGGGCTGTCATAAAACTGCATAAAACTTTACGAGCAACTAACTTGCGCAGTAGCCTAATTGTACTGCACAGTAGGGCTGTGTGAAACGGCACCGTTCCATTTCGACTTGAGTTTCGAGGTTTCGACGGAACAGTGTTCCATTTCGAATTTCATTTTGATTCGAAACAGCTGTTCTGTTTTGCTTCCTTGAAATAGTGAGGCTGTTTCGATGCAGTTTCGCTAGAGCAGGCTGGAGGTGGAGAGTCAGCCCAGCTGGGCTGACTTCCCATCGCCAGTGCTATATCAGGCTGGGGATGGGAGCTGTGCTGACTCCCCGCCTCCAACCCGATCTAGTGCTGTGGAGGGGAACTGAGCCTGGGCTCAGTTCCCTTTCCTGTGCTGTCATTGGCTTCCCAGTGGCAGGAGATGGGGAGAGCTGCACTCCCGGCTGCTGCTGGGAGCGTAGTCCTGGTTCTCCCTTGTCTCTCACCACCTCGCTTCTGGCTGCTTTGAAACTTGAAACGTTTCAAAATTTTTTAAACATTTTGACTAGCCTCGTTTTGTTTCGAGGCTGTTTTGAAGCCCTTCATTTGGATTTCACTGTTTCAAGCTCAAAAATGAGTCAAAACAGTGTCGAATCAAAACAGCCGGTGAAATTTCGCACAGCCCTACTGTGCAATAGCATGCAGGACAAAACAAGTGCTAATACACTACTGCACAGGAGCATTAGGCTTCTGTACCGTTAGTGTCACTAAAAAGCCATGCACCAGTGCTACTGCACAGCAGCGCCAGTTACTGCACATTTATGGATAACCAAGTACTAAACTTAATGCGCAGTAACTATGGCAAAATTAATGAACGTGTAGACACACCCAGGAAGTAGTAGTGATGCAAACTACCTTGGTGCTTGAGAAGTGCCCAAAGCCACTGGCAATTTGATCTTGCTTCAGCTGGGCAGGGCTGTTGTGAAATTAAGATTTTGAAGGCGCATCAGCAAGGTAAAAAGGTGGAGACTGTAGAGTTTCTTTAGAACGCCACCAGTAGCTGCCTCCCATAGTTATGTACAAAACTTACTCCACTGCCAAGCATGTCTGTTTTCTTCCTCTTAAATTGTTTGCTGTTTCTGTTGCTCCCCTCTTTCATCTGCCTAGAGATGCTTTCTGGCCTCTTTTCACCACACAGCAATTATTCTTGTTCAGCAGTTGTCAGGGAGAATAGGGTAGGAAGAGGACTTTCTCTTCCCTTCATCCAAAAAATACCACATGGTTGTTATGGTAGGTTTGAAAATCCTATTGTCATCTTTAATAATAGTAAATGCCTGGAATTCAGTAATCTCTTAAAATGTGCTCTATTTTTTCCCCTTTTTTCTCCTCGTAAACAAGTCAAGGCCTGGCAATGTCTTGTCGTGCCGGTAGTGAACTTTCTGTCCTTCCCTTCTTAGCAACTCAGGTCTAATTTATTTAATCAGTGTAGCAAACTTTCAAAGGGTTCCATGCCACCTCTTTTGTGTCTAAGGTTCAGATGTATTTTTAGCACTTGTTACTCAACTGGGTCTGTGCACTGAAGAAGAATTAATGATTGTTTTGGGTTTATTTTTGTTCAGACACTCAAAAAAGAGAGATTTTGCAGACTTTGAACATCTCAGGGTCTTTGTTGTTTGGAGTTTGGGTGGTGCTGGGTTTTTAATGATTATTTGATTTTTAAAGTGAATTTACCTCTGATGAAAGGTAATGGGCCTATGGAATAAAGGCCTCAATTTATCTGCACAGTAGGAACAGCACAGGGAGGGGCACCACTCACTTCTCTAGTGTGTCCCACCAGTGTGCCCCAACCCTGAACCCTTAAGACCAGTTCTAGTGGTGAAAGGAGACAAGTCTCTTTTTAAGGGTCAGAATAATAGAAGAGATAGAAAAAGAACTGACCCAAGCCCTCACCTCACATTTTAAGAGAAGGCAATAATTTATCTCCTTTAAGATTCAAAATAGTCCTTATGACTGCCACGTTGTTGAACTCCTGGCAACTCTCTTCAGTCCAGGCGCGTATATCCTGCAGTAGTACAATAAAAGAACTTCTTGTATTTTGGGTAGAGCCAAAAGGAGAAACTATTCATAACCCCATGGGGAATATTTATCTATGGTTTCCAGACCAGTTTTGGAGACTACTGTCATAAGCATATCCCTTGATACTGGAATTTATTCCCTACATTGATCCAACAAAGCCCAAGTCTGCTAAGTCTCAGGGCCACAGATGTTTGCCCACAGTTTCATGTAAAGGAGGGTCTATGTATGTAGAGGAACAGATGCATAAGTAGGGCGGGCGAACAGGGCAACTGCCCTGGGTGCCTACTTGGGGGCAGCTGAAATAAAATGGCTGCCGCTGGCAGCTGCATGATTGTGAGACTGCATGGAAACCAGAAATCAATACTGCCCCTGTGCCCCAGGTACCCAGCTCCATCCCTACACTACTGTAGAAAAGGTTCAATGTGAGTTAACACCAATCAAAATGTCTGTTGCCATTCCACCTGAACCAATAATTAGTATAAATTACATGTTTACATATATTGTTTTTTCCCATCACAGAATATCTACCAGCTGGCCTGAATTCCTTAAATTTATGCATTATTTGAAATAACTTGATAATACTTTTGTGTGGATATCGCAAGGATTTATTGCAAACAGTTCTCTGGAAGTATTTCATACTTTATACTTACTACCCCAGCTGTGTTCTTTATACAAGTCACATGTTACTACTTCTGTTAAGTGATTGGGTGACTGCACAGGCACTTCTGGTTTGGATAGGTATGTATGTGAATGCAGTGTTCATTATCTGTGAACAAATTTGCTTTGAAATTCACTTCGTTCCAAATGAATGTTTTGGGAGAATGGCTAAAAGGTGTCTGTTTAAAAAATGGTTGTGTATTCAAGGTAAAAAGTTTTTACTCTTCACCCATTGTTAGTTTCAGTTTTATTTCAGACTGATGTCCAGGAGATATTTTGGTGGCACATCCTTATAAACTGTAAAATAGAAGCTAAGCAAGACTCCAGATATTGGGTTAGCTTGGATAAGAATCAGGAAAGCATTCAAACTCTTTTAGTTGCTTATGCTAATCAAATCTTTAGAGGCTCACTCATTTACAAGGGTCCATGCACTCTTCAGTCTCTTTTGCTGAGGCTGCCATAGAGAGTGCCAATTTAGTAGCGGTAGTTTATTGCTTTGCAGTACTGGAGATGATGGTTGGCTCTGAGGTCAACAGGCAGACCATAAAAAATAATAATATAGTCATAAGTCCATGTCCCCCACAATTAATGTACCATTTACTCCAGAAAATATGGAGCTTCCGCTTGTATTCTATTTTTAAATTAGACCCAAATCACATTTCTTTCCTCAGGTCTTAAAAATCACTTCTACAGTGAGCAAGTGAGTTAAACTCCCTTAGTCCTTTTCTGAGGATACTTGTGAAGCAAGGTTATACTTTCCTCTGTTTCGAAATGTCTATTACCATCATCATTGTCATCATCATTGTCATGGTTGTTGTTGTTGTTATTATATAATGCAGAAGAATGTATGTGTGTAAAAAGGTAAAAATTTGCTCCAGTTAAGACCTGGACATAGAATAGTTGTTTTACCTTCCTGTTGCTATAGACATGTGCATGAAGAAACCTTGTTTAATGATGGACAAGCTGATTCAGAGTACATACAAATCATCTGAGTAACTGTCTGAAACTCAGACTGGACCTAATCTTCATTCAACTGACTCTGAGTCTTTAAAATATATTTAAAACAGAGAAACATTCAGTCTCTCTAGTGTATCTGATGGTTGGTGCAGATTCTGCTGCACCATTCAAATCAGAAGCAACTCCACTGACTTCCTTGTGCCAGTGTAAATGAAGGCATAATTTTCCTCAACTTAACTCTTTATTCATGACCCTAACTAAAATTCTTTAAGGGATCTGTGCAGACAATACTCCTTAACTATTTACCGACAGTACGTACTTATATTGAAATTTTGTCTAGGGCATTTCTTAGGCAAACTCTGACTGTATTCAGTGGGGTTGGGGAGAATCTAAGGAATAATTATATTTTTATCATTATAATATGTTGCTTATTGGTTTAATAGGCATGTTAATAGGTTTGGGTATGAGCATAGCAGTGCCTCAGACAGCATTGCAGACTTACCTGTGTTACCTCATTTTTGGCCTACAAGGGGTCAAACATGCCTAATGATTCCAGTTTTTAACTTACATTTGTGCTTATTATTATTTTTTTATTTTGAGCTGCCTTAATGCCTTGTAACTTTCTATGCCTACCAGAATTTATAGCTTTTTTATAGCATAAGTTTGAACAGAAAGCAATAATATCAATAACTTTGAAATATGCTTGAAAGTCTAAACCAGCCTACCAAAAACTCCACAGGAAAGCTTTTTTCAAGCAGGATTTGTGCATTATTTGCATCTTATATCTCGCCGTCCTCCCTCCCCCCATATTTTTAGCTGTACAATAAAAGCCTCTTACCACTTTGCTCACCACATATGACACAGAAGTTAACCATAGACACCATGAACAGGAAGTGAAATGGATTATAATGTTTATATCAGGCATAGTGAACAGGATGTCTAAGTCCCTGTTTAAAGGTGCCTTGCTATTTTCTGTTTTGGTTTTATCCTCCCTTTTTCCAGTGTTTATTTTTTTTAATATAATTATGATAGAGCAGTCATTTTGTGTGTTAAGTGAAGCCCAGAATATATAAACTCACTGCAGGTTCCTGAGTTATTGTATTGTACCAACTAGTGGATGACTGTGGATCAGCACTGGAGCTCTCCCAACACATTCCCTTTCCATTGCAGCCTTGCGTGGGCTGAGCTAAGGGAGTTGAAAGGCCAGGAAAGGATATTATCAAATGAGATGGTTGCTATCAAAAGGGTCAGTGAAGTCCTTAAAATATCATCCCCTTTGCAGAGTGGAACCACTCTAAATTTCTCTTTTTCAATGACTGCTTCCTGTTAGCAAAGTAATGTTTTAGCATGTGCCCTACTCTGGCTCCTGGTTGGATGAAGGAGAAAGTCTGCCTTTGGGCAAACAGAGAGAGAGCATTCAGGATCTTTTGTTTCTTCTTTCCCTTTCTGTAAATTCCATCTTTCAGCATTTACTGGACAAAGTATTTCCAGGTAGTATGGGGAGAGCCCGCAATCCATTCTGACCTCTCGTAGAATTTTTCAGCTGACCTGGTGATGAGTTTGTAGATCTGAAGTTGCAAGCCAATTTTTTAAAAAAATTAAGGTAGAGGAATTCACCTTCTTGCACTAGCATAATAAAGAAACTATAGAAGCCCTGTATTCTACTGTGGGAGAATTCTCCTGAAGCAGGAATTCAGTGGTACAGTTGCAGGCTGTTTTGCAAGTCCTCTTTCTCAAAAGCAAAGAAATGAGGTTAAGCATTAAGATGCAGAGGCCTGGGGAGGAGAGATCCCCTCGGAGTGACTCTCTCTGTGCTGCTCTCCCTTTTGCTGAGCTGCCCATTTCCATCTTACACTGGGGGCTACTTCATCTGCCACGGCTGTTTGGAATTGGGAGGAAGCAAGAGTCCTTACCCTGAGAATGCAGCACAAAAAAATTATGCCCTGAGGGCCTAAAGATAAACTGCTGAATTTGTATTTAGAGACTTTCATAAGAAGTCTTCTTCTTTTTAAAACGTGCTAAATTAGTCATCATCTGCCATTGGCTTCAGTTGTAGCTGCTAGGAACTCCACACTATTGAAAAGCAGCCCATTTACCTGGGTGTCTTAAAGTTGTAGTTAAGTGCCTAAGTTCAGACATACTTTAAACAAAATGCCCACCGTTCTCCTCCCAGCAGTAGGAATTCCTCCTCTGATACCCACCAGGAACATGCATCCTTTATAGCAGACCAGGTGAGTAATGTGAAACTTTTTAATAGACAACTTGGCCCCATAAAAGGTGTCGCAGCCTATTAATCTGCCTCTCTCGTATACTTGGTCTCAAGGGCCAGCAGAGTCTTACCCTTATACTTAGCATGTACATGTTTTACAGCTTGCTTACATGGCACACAAGCTAAGTTTCCCACAACATGGGTATAACCATGAAGCAGTGCCTGAAATGTGAGCATAGGCTTAGAGCTGCTCCATGCTGGTACTGCCATTTCTTAACTACTGCCCTTTATGTCCCCCTAGCTTGTCTTCTGTCTGTAGGGGGTGGAACAGCTATATTTTCAGGTGAGTTGGGCCTGACAGCTGGAGCAGATGCCAGTTTTGAGCTGTATCTTTTCTGGCCATAGCTTGCATGTGTCTTGGTGGCTCAGAGCTGACATCTCTTGTGGCTCCAGGGTTCATTTCTCCATGTTGAGGGGCATGACGTAAGTGCCAGGGTCTTCAGTAGGATTAGACTGCATGAATTATCCTGGGATTTTAATCAGTTATGATGACCTAACTTTGGAAAGATTGCATTTTGCCTGAGATAGACATATCACTGATTTGATGCTCTAACAGACATGGTTCTAAATGAAGAACCAGGCTCTCTGCTTCAGACTAGGCCAGGTTTCCAAAATGTTTCTGACATCTTCATGGAGCGTGATGACATTGCACTTCAGTGGTGAGTGAGCTCATTTTGCAAAGGATTTTATATCTGATTGTATTTCACAACACTAAAGCCATAGGTCATTTATCCTGTAAGTCAGTGCCCTTGGACCCAGTGCTGCCTGATAAAATCCAAGAAAACATATTCCTGTTTACAATGGTACCCTGGCCAATAGGGCTCCAAATGCCTAATGCAGAGAAACTGTATAAGTAGGAGACCTTATTTGGGATTCCTGTCCCACTTTGGGACTTGACCGGTTTTCACATGAGTAGTGCCTTCTGGAAGAAGCAACCCAACAGGTCTTAGCCCCTCTGTCCTGGATCAAACCCATGCAGCTGTCCTTCCAGCTGCAGAGGCTTTCATGCAAACCTTCCTAGAAGGCTCAGCTGTTCCCCAGACCTGTCCTCTCCAACCCCCGTAACCTCCTTGTCTTCTTTGAGGGCATTGGAAAGGCTGGTGAAATAAAAGAGGTCAAAGTATCAATATGTCAGAGAACCCTGACCCTCCACGTCTCCTTCAGTTCAAGTGCCATTCCTTTGTTTTCCTGTGCCTAGCTGAAATCAGAGCCAGCAGCAATGAGTTGTGGAAAAGTCATAGGATTCAAACTACTTATGTCTAACAGAAGGACCCCCATTGTCAGGGCCAGGGGACTTCTGATTGTTGAACTGTTCTGCTGTCTCAAGGTCCTTCAGGACTTCTCTGTACTGCTGGGTACCAAACAAGGTGACAAAAAAAACACTGAGCTAGAAAATGGTTCCTGAGCTTATTAGAACCAACTCTGACTATATATCCACAACCTCCAGGCTCAATGATGGCTACTTATTGGGCATGTCTATACATTCATTAACAAGCCATAATTATGGCACGTTAACAGGAACTAACTTAATGTGCCATAATTGGCACTACTGGGCATTAGCGCAGATGAACGGTTTTTATGTGATACTAATGCTCAGTATATTAATTCTACTGTGTATTAGCACATTAGCATGGTTTTTGCCAGCCACACTAATGCGCGGTAGAATTATTCTACTTCAATGTTAGTGTCACACGTACACGTGCCCATTGCATGTAGAAACAAAGCTCTGTGCCCTGCTAAAGCTCTCCCTGGTGCGAAACACAGCAACATGTCTGCTTAATAACAGACTGTTATGAATTCAGCATCAGGATGAGGACTAGGAGCTGTCTATACGTTGAGCAATTTAATTTTGCAACTCAGGTTACTACCAACCTTATCCCAGTAGGAGTAAGAAGGCGGTTCAGGTCTCAGCCCTGCTCCAGTTTAAACTAGTGTCAAGACTCCCAGTGAGGTAGCGTAGGACTACACTGGGTCCACATAGGGCAGGGAGGTTTCCTGCTCCTTAAATATGATTCTGACCCCATGTCCCACACCCAGGAGTGCATCCAAACACCTGCAATGATGGGGGACTCCCTGTGCTGGGCAGTTTATCTGGCCTGATGTTACTAGCTGAAACTACTTTCACATGCTCTTGCCAGATGTCCCCTCACCTCCAAGTACTCGGCCTTATCAGTTCTACTTTTGGTTACCTCTGTCACCTCATTCTTTGTTCCCTTTTGATTTTACTTCATGTGTTAAAGATTTCACAGTTTGACGTTTAGAGCTACTCTTGCTTGTAGCGTGACTGTTGTTTCTCCAGTGTGGTCTTATAATGTTGCCTGCATGGGTTTTGGAGAGAGCCTTTATATTGAAGTCATTTTCTGACACATACCTTTTTTTTTCCATTTTTTCTCTCCCTGCTAATTTTTGCTGTTGTACTGAGTGTGAGCTAAACTACATTCTTATGTACCTCGGTTCTATCATTCTATTCATTCTATATTTTTTTTGTATCTCTCTCTTCTTCCCTCCATGGGCCCAGCCTCTGTGATTAAGTCTGCAGCTCTCCTGCTGTTTTTAATAGGCCTGTAGTCCTGACCATCTGATGAGAACCAAACTGCACAGCTTGCTCCTGAATACTTTCACTGGAATCTCCTAATGCACCGTATTAATCATTACTGTCAAACCATTCAGGCCCTAAATATGTCCACCCAGTATAAAATTATACTAAACAGGGGGGAGAAGACTGGGCTCATATTAAAAACACACAGTTCTTTGACTTCTCAGTCCTTGTGGCCCAGGGTACTGGTGTCCCATCTCACAGACAATGGATTACTCAGAGTAGGCTTTAATGATTCATATTCATAAGTTTCAAAATATAAGCATAATGAGTAAAAGGAAATATAGAAAGGTGTGGCTTCCTCTTTCATTTACCAATACATATGCCTGTGGAGCAGTTTTCAAGTGTATTCAGTTCAAATGTATCTGTCTTAGTGAACTTGCTAGGTCTTGTGTGCAATATAAATCTTCTTTTGCTGCAATTAAAATGCAGTAATTGCTATATCAGTGGCTGTCACACTGAGTTATTTTATATATGGAGTTTGGGAATTTCTTTCTTCAATATATAGCTTGAATTTGATCCTGGGAAGAGCAGAGCATAGCACGTTGGGAAGGCATGGGGTTACTTGACAAGTCCCAAGAAAGGTAAAGTTGTTTCTCTGCTAGCTGAATTAGAATTATACGTATGTGTGTTAAACTGTATTTGTTCCAGATATTTCAAAGCTACCAGGGAATGCAGCCCCTAATAATTAGAAGGGTTTCTTTTTCTCCTTGAAAACACTGTTTCTAATTCTCAGCAGCAAGAATGCCTTTATTCTTCGGAGCTGGTAATAAAAGTTAATCGAGTGTAAAATAAAAGTTACATAAGGTGAGTGGTAAAATTTTATTATTACTGATGTTACTTTTATTGATGACTCCATTCAGCATTATGAGCTATGGCATACCACCAACCCAGTGTGCATGTTTACCAGTCTGGGGAAAAGACTTCACTCCACAGATTCCCTTCAGCGATGCTCACCATAGAGGATGGGTTCATTATTCAGCACTAAAGCTTTCAGGTGTACCTGGCAAGTCTATAGGAGCGTGAGATGAAAATAGCCCAGATAATAATCACAGCACTCTTGGAAATAGAAATCCCCAGCAAAACCAAGGAGGTGATTCTTCTGCTCTGCTCAGCACTGGTGAGACTGCAGCTGGAGTACTGCATCCAGGTCTGGGCACCGCACTTTAACAAGGACATAGACAAGCTTGAGAGAGTCCAAAGAAGAGCCACCCATGTGATCAGTCTTACACGGCAAGCCATATGAGGAAAGGCTGAGGGATCTGGGGCTCTTCAGTCTGAAAAAGAGAAGGCTGAGAGGAGACCTGCTAGCAGCTTACTGCTACGCTAGGGGAGTACATCAAGGGCTCAGCGAGCAACTGTTCACCAGGGCACCCGAGGGGAAAACCAGGAGTAATGGCTACAAACTCCTGGAAGACTGATTCAGGCTCAACATTAGGAAAAACATCTTCATAGTCAGGGTGCCCAGACTGCGGAATGAGCTTCCTCCAGAGGTGGTGCAACCACCTACCCTGGAAATCTTCAAGAGGAGACTGGGCGGTCACCTTGCTTACCCTCAGTTATCTTTCCTGCTTGGTACAGAGGGCTGGATCCGATTATCTGCCAAGGTCCCGTCTGGCCTTACAATCTGTGAATCTATGAATAGACGGAAAAGTTACTGGAACCATCGTTTTAGGAAGGCTGTCAAACCATGCATGTTCTGAACAGGTGTTCTTGATGAGAGAAGATCACTAACAATATTTGCCACTGTCCAAATGGACTAGTGTTTTTTCCTCTTGGCCTTGTTCCATCCAGGCTACATGACTAACCTGCCCAGATTTTTCCATGTAACCCCTCCATAAGGATCCCCTTGAGTGGGCTCTCAGAGCAGTAGGCAGCAGTGGTAATCAGCCTGGATTCAGAGCCTTGACCAACAGGTGAAGGGCTTTGTTTCCATTTCACATTTTCTCTTTCTCTAATCAGTAGTAGGTCTTGATCTATGATTTTCTTTTGTTGTTCTCTTTGTTACTTACAACAAATATTTATCATCAGAAAAATGCTATAGAGATTGCTGTTAAACAGTAGCTCCCTTCTGTATTCTGTTGTTAGCTGCATTGACTTGTTTATCTGGCTAATATAATATAATAATAATTAGCAACTCCAGCTTTACATTTATTTCAGTATATGTGACTGCATTGATTTTATTTCATTCAATTTTGTTTTCAATGCACAGTGAGTATTTGAGTTCGTGTGTGTGTGTGTGTGTGTGTGTGTGTATATATATATAGATAGATAGATAGATAGATAGATATCTATGTCAATGTCATGGCTTTCAGAATTGACTAGTGGGTTTGCACAAATTTTTAGAAACCCAGATAAAGACCCCCCCTCCCCCAAAATGGTCATATTTTATAAACCTTTAATATTTATTTATACCTGCAAAGGTCAACATCTTAAGCAACAATGAAAATATAGCATGCATTTTTCTATTTAGCCAACTGGTAATGTTATAGCATTCGCTACCCTGGCTCACATCTGCTGTTTACCATGGTGTGGAGAAACAAGATCTTCCTAGAATTGAGATGCAGAAGGCTCGTTGTCTTGAATCTTTACAAAAATGGTTCGACATGCCAGCTGTGTGATATGTTCAAAGTCTAGACTAAGATGAGGCAATTTCAATTGGACTGCGGTGTTGAAATAAGATGGAGAGTCCAGAAGTTTGGGAGGGAATGGGGAGGAAGAAGCAAAGTGCACACAAGCAAGAGCTTCATAACTTTCCTGAAAAGGGCCCTTTTCTCTAGTTACTTATCTCAGTGGGCCCAGCTGCAAAGATAATGAATTCAGGGTGAAAGTAGGGGAAGTGTCTTCCTCCCCTTCGTCCATCATCTCTGAGTGATATCACTGAGTGTGGGAGGAAGGAAAAGGCTATTTATACAGGCACAGTGACACCAGTTGATATCTGTGGGACTCAGGAAATTCTTGTGTGAAAAATCTGACAGGTCGACCTAGCAGTGTAGCCCGTCCTCCGACTTCAGAACAACCAGAAAGACGGCCTGTTAAACCCATCCCAGGTTTCACATGGAGCTCAGTATGTGAACACTGGGGATTTTATTAGTGAGTATTCAAATAACACAGAAATAACCAAGACTGATTATCTGTACCTACCAGTCTCCTCAAACTTAATGCTTGCACATGAGGGGTGGTTACTAAATTGGGGCACATTACCTGCAGCGTAGTGATGTAGTACCAAAGTAAATGTAAGCTGGAGTTGCTTGGGGTATAGTTGCATTTTGCCTGTTGTCACAACTAAATTACCATCTGAGCTTGTCTCTGGACTGGAACCTAAAATACACATACACTTTTGGGGAGCAAAATGCATGTCCCTGACATAAAGGCCACCTGCTAAATGTCACGTGTTTTCTTCACAGTAGTGGGGATACCATTTTCTTTTCTCCTATTTTCTCTCTCTTTTAATATGGAGAAAACAATGCATTTTCTTCCGGCCTCATTATTGAAAATGGTTGAACTACTTTAGAGGAAATTTTTCAATCAAATTCAACCTGAGGCAGTAACCCAGTATATAAAATATTGGTCCAAATGACTGAAGTTCTTACAGGATCACATTCAGATAGACTCTTATAAAACTGCCAGGCTCCCTTCAGAAGAGGCAGTGCTACCTGCCTTGTCCATAGTATAATATTTAAACAACAATATTTTCCAGATGCTCTGTGGTGATTTCCACCTTCTTCCACATCATCTGACATCGTCTGCTCTGAGAGAGATTACCAGACTAGATCAATCTGTTCAGGTGTGGTCACTCCTCTGGGAGAGGCTCTGTGTAGCATTTCTCCTCTTATGGATGTGTTTAAATCATTTGTACATTTACCATGCCAACCATCTCACTAGCCCCTGAATGCAGGTTTGTCTTTCATTCCAAGACCCACGCTTCACTTGTATCACTTCTCAACCCAGTTTATAGAGGTCCCTCATGGTTGCCTACTACTACGCTGCCTTCAAGAGTTCTCCACAAAGACTGTAGACATTACTCGTCCAATTCTATACTTGTTTTAACTTCACTGGAAGTACAGGCCTATCTTCTTTTCTTAAATGTAGAGTGAAGGGAGGCAATTCCCTGCAATTAGAGTGGGGCTTGGGGCTCTTTGTCATTGGGGTCAACCCTTGCACTTCCAACATGACCACTGTTGGGAGCAGCATGTAATAGATGGACAATAGCCTAAGACAAGACTGGCATCCTGGCCCTTTACAATGCATTCAAGAGGTTTAATATAAAACTCAAGGCTTTAGGACATAAACCACCTCTGACTAATGGGGTTTAGGACGACACTTCTGTAGAGGGTAAATTGTTCCATTATTGCTTCTTGCAAGTTTAGGTGCTTGTCTGTCTTGGAGGTGGGATGCCTGGTGATTGACCTCTGCCTGGATCCATTGTGACAATTTCTTTGTTTCTTTGCCTTGTCCAAGGCAACTTTCTGACTTTCTGTCCCTGAGACATTGCAAGCACAGAGCCCTTGAGAGAGAATGTGATCTATGTCCCTCCTCCCCGTCACTTATTCAGTCATCTGTCAACATCTCCTGTAGGGTGAGCAATATTCCTATAGCCAGAGTTCAGATACAACAAACCTAGCTGTATGGGGACAAGCAGTCAGCAAGACAATTTGACCTAACAAAGGGAAATTGTGTCTAATTTTTACCTTGTTTCTTTTCTCAATGTGTTCACTTCAGTATACGAGATAATTCAAGCCAAGAGAGGGAGGGTGAGATCGCACATAATTTAAACCATTTTGAAAGAAATGGACTCTTGGTGCCCTAAATAGAATAGAAATTGTTAATAGTTGAAAAATGGCCAAATGCTCCCTTCTGAAAAGTCACTGTGAAACAATTATAACTACTAATGCTAATATTGTCAGCTTAGGCATTCTTTTAGCTAGGCTGACTTTTAAAAAATCCATTTGCAAAATATAGTCTTTAAAAAATAAAGAAGAACCATTTTCTAAGATCAAAAGTCCCCTGACACAAATTAACACATGCCAAGGCTGAACATTTCCATGATTTTTCACATATACCGGATTGATTTAATTTTACCTGCTTAAAATGAGCCTGGGTATCTTCTCCAAGTATGCCTTTTTCCCTCGGCACTTTATTAATCCTGTCTTGCTTTCCTTAGAGAACACTATATGTACATTGGAGGGCTTTTGTTCCTTATGTATCTGCTTTAGTGGAACATGTTTCCATAACTGTATTATTAGTTTTGTCCAGCCTACAGTAAAAAGTGATACTGTAGCTGGCATCCCAGTGTTAGGTCATATTAAAACCATCTGTAACAAATCTTTATTTGCAGTTACTTTGGAGTTCAAATTTCAGCCTCTACTCCACCTGTCATCAGTGTTTATCCTCATAAACTTTCGCAGCTTCTTTTATTCTGATTTTTTTTCCTTGGGACCTTTTTCAGGATTGTTGGCAATCTCACTCTTACTTTTTTCTAGCAAAATTTCTTTCTGTTTGATTTAGCAAAGGCTCAGTTTTAATGTTATCTACAGTATCTGCAAAGGAATGAAAGGTCTTTTTTGATGTGCTCTCTAAGGAAAACTAGTACCACTGGTAAAAATGATTTCTGTATGGACTTTGGCATGGAATAATGGACTAAAATCTTTAATATTTAATGTGCTTCTCTGCAAGGCAGTACAGTACAAGCATGCTTTTGTTTTGACTCTGGTAAATAATTCTGTTCACACTCGTGAATAACAATTTAGAGAGAATACTGACAAATTATGAAGATCTATTTGGCAGACATTATTTAGCAGTATAGCCAATTGTCTTTGAGTATTGCCAAACAAATCCAACAGGTAGGTCTAATTAAAAGCAGTAACAATTAAGTAGGCAGCAAATATTTTAGAGTACAATTGCATTAGAATATACCAGGAAAAGCATCTTACCCATTTGAACTTTTGAATAATTCAAATAATTATTTTATCTACTGTCATCCAGGGTAGAGTGTTATAATTGTAGCCATATGTGAACCTGTTTTTGTACTTATAGAAGCCTTATATTAATCAGTTGCTTCACTAAGATGCCTTTGTTTTGTGCCTCAAAATGAATATTTTTTGGTTTAGTTCTTCATCAAATATTTCTAGTAGTAGAGAGAGAAAAGCTTTGGTATTTTTGAAGAGAAATTCTCCTGCTCCTTTGTTTTGAATTTCCCCCCTTTTGATGAACCCGGGGGAAAGTCTCATTAGAACAAGCAGGAATTTTTGATTGAACACCCTCTTCTGTATGGCTCAGAGGAATCCCCTTGCTATCTATGTCAGATGTTTGCAATTCTACATGTCTCAGGGTTTTTTAAGCCTTCCCCAGAGGCATTGGGTGTTGACTGCAGCCAAGGTTGGGGGTTTTAACTGGGGGGGTGCTAGTGCTCCTGCTGGGAATTAAACCCAAGGGTTCCTGGCTAGGGGGTCTTGCCCCTCTGCTCAGGATCAGACTGATCAACATATTTGGGGTAAGGAAGTAATTTTACCCCAGGGTCAGATTGGTATACGGGGAGTTTGCCTTCCTCTGTAACAGGGGGCATGGTCCTTTTCCTGGGATCTCTTGATCATATATGAACAACTTTTACAGCTGCAAGACATTGGCAGCCATGGTTCCCCTGCAGTATGTGCAGCAGGTTTGGGTGTTACATCTTGTGTTGTGTCAGGATTGACTATGTAGTTCTGCTAAGAGGTTAGACAGTGGATTGGTATAGGATGGCTTGGCTACGGATGCTCCTGCTTCATGCAGGGGGTTGGTCTAAATGGGGTGGGAGGGTGCAAATTGCAGAATCATAGAGAAGTAGAACTGGAAGAAACCTGAGGCAGCACCTTGATGCCTTGAGGTTCCTTCCCGCCCTATTTTTCTGTGATTCTGTGCAATCAAGGTGGTAGATTTCAAAGCTGTTTATCTGTATGAAGGTACACAGCAGCTACCCAGCCCTGTAATCTATGAGTGCTTTCTGTAGTAATGGAGAAGTCCGTCATGGACTACATGGAGACTCTAAAACTTTGCTCTTAATTTGATAAAAATTCAGCTTCAAGTAGGGCCGTTGTTTCTGATGTGTCCTCATTCTATTAATTCTCTTCTTTTTCATCCCTCCTACATGTCTTTTTCACTCTCCCCCTCCCCACCCTTTTTTTTGGTTTGAATTGGCAAGGGGTTGTTGGGCAGAAGGGGCTGCCCATGTTGGTCTTACAGTGAAAATGCATTTTTGAAACAGAAGGTTTTTAGCATTTACTACAGGTGATCTGATTCTGGATTCACTCCATCTCCTCTGGGGATGTGTTCCACAGCCTGCTTTCCTAGCATGAGAACTGGAGTGCTCAATCCTGGGCTTTGTGATTGCTATTGCCCCAGAGCAGCATAGCTTTTTGGTGAATCAAAGACAGAAACTCGGTCTGAATGCAGCAATCATGAACTGCATTGAGAAACCGGAGCAAAGCCTTAACCTAGCATTGGCAGGTGACTTGCAAGCCAGTAAAGGTACATCTATCCAGTGCAAGGTGGCAGTATCCTGAGCTACCCAGTCATAGCTCTGCATGTGGACCAAGAGTGGTATAGCCAGAGTCTCTTCTTTGCCCTTGAAATTTCATTCAGGTTTAGCTTAGTTATACACTGTTAAATATTTATATTTCCTTTGTTTTACATGCATTCCCTAGGAAAAATGTTGTCAGCCTTCCAAAATAATAACAGAACAGAAACGTTTTAAAGAGCCAGACTCATGCTACCACCAAACCAGCAGCAGCACATTATTACAACGCCATTTTTCTCCCCAGGATACCAGTCTAATTCAGTACATGATTTGAATAGATATATGGCAGTTTTAAGGGTGAATGGGTAGTTATGCATCTGGCATTGCCTAATCTTGGAGTATTTAACTTTCTAAATAACTATCTTTGACTGGGGTTTTTAATGTAATTTGTCATAATGTAGGTTTTCTTGCTTGAACAAAACATGTTGGACTTTCCCGTCTGATTCCTAGTAGTCAGTATGTTCCATCATAACTAGGGGTGAGCTAAAGCTTAATCCCTGCTCTGAGAACCTCTAAACTTCACAATCCCCTAATCCCAATTAAATTTCTGTGGGTAAAGATGCAATTTTTGCAGTCTGTCTCCTTAATGGGTTCAACCAAAACCCAGAATGTCATTGAACTTGGGAGTTTAGGATCAGAACTTTGCATTTCAGACCCATCTCTAACCATGGCAGGGCACACTAATTGGTAACATTTGAACAAGGGATATAGCAGTCATTTGGCATGTGCGCACAGTCACCTGGCCAAACATGCAACTCCAGGTGCATCTTCTCCAGCCAAAACATCCTTTCCATTACACATACCAGGAATAGCTACAGCTGGAGGGAGAAATCTGACAGAGGGTTAATAAAAAGCTTGAGGAGGATCCACAAGAATGTGCCCAAAGAAATATACCTAAACTATTACGATGAGTTCCATGCAAAGCCTACAAAATATGTTAATCTATACCTATATTTTCGTTAAGGGCTTATTCCATGGATGGGCAATTATTTTGGGCAGAGGCCTGCTTACTGAGTTTTGGCAAGCCATTGATGGCCTCATGACAGGCAGCCAGGGGCAGATAAATATTAATTTTCTAAATTTTTTAGGGGCCCCATGGGCCGGATAGGATGGCCTGGCAGGCCACATCCAGCCTGCAGGCCGCATTTTGCCCACCCCTGGCTTATTCAGTGTGTTTGCAGATGTGGGGGCCAATGTACTGGGCTAAATACAGGCGGTCAAAAAGCCCAAGGATGAATCAATTCAGTCTTTGCAGGTAAGTTTAAACTGCAGATTAAACTGAGAAACAGCTGGAGACACATTCACTTTTGATTCAGAAAATGCAGGCATATGCCTGCAGTGGCTCAGGCCAGAAGCCAGGGAATGCTAGAGCATGGCTCTTTGGTACATAGCCAGCATGGGCTGTGTGTTTGCCTCCTCTTCCTCCTGCCCCCAAGATTTCTAGGATTTTCAGTCCAGAATTACAGCAGCAGGGCTCTTCAGGGTTGCTAATCATTTCCTCTTCCTGCTTCCAGGTGCCTCTGGGTTTTGTAGTCCATAGTAACAGCCAGCAGTAAGTCTTTAGAAGGGCAAGGCAGCTCTGTGCTTAGGGGAAGGGAAGTTTTTAATCCCACTCCCTGACCCCAGATCCCAGCTGTGGGGGGCAGTCCCTGCTTCCCCTCCTCCAACCCTTCTCTGCTGGAGCAGACAGCACAGCCCAGCTCAGCCCAGGGCTGGAAAGTATTCTGGGATGCTGGTACAATTGCCAACTCTGACTGAAGCTATTCTGGAAGATTTTTTTTCCCAACATGACATAATTTCATTAATTGTACTGTTCAACCCATTCACAATATCAAACTCCCAGATTGCTGTCAATAGTCACCAGGAGGTTGATACTGATTCCAGTAGACTCCCAGCCAGTCTGCGAGGGTTGGCAACCCTAGATGCTGGGGAACTATGATTTAACGTGAACAAGGAAGGGGTCTGGGACAGAAGTTTCATAAACTAGTTTGTCCCAAATCAGTTAAGTCTCATACTATGTTCAACCATGTTTATCTTAAACCCATTTCAGTCATTTTAAAACTGGTTTATGTGCACTGAACTTCTGTTCTGTTACAGGTTTAAATCAGTTTTTGATGACTTAAACCGGTTTATATGTAACTTCTCTTCCTAACCCTGGTGTTCAGGTTTTGTGCTGTGCCCTTGAGTTTGCTAGCAGAAATTTAAATGGTTACGTTGAAGTCTTGCATTTTTCAAAGTGGAACACACCTCATAATTAATAAAGTGATGGTGAGCCTGTTGATGCTGTCCCATTGCTGTTTCCTGGTTCCAAGAACAGACCATACATACTCTTTAGTTTTTTCTAGCAGATTTAATGACTTTAATATTACAGTAGTAGCCATAATACAGTAGTATATTAACAGGCACAAAAAGGCTTTCTGTAGTGGAATATTGTTGCAGGAGACATATGCCACAGATCAGGCTGTACAGTTTTGCTCTGTACCAAGCTGCAGGTCCTATAAGCCTGCAATTTAAATCCATTCCTCTAAAACACTGAATTTTTCTTTTTACCCAATTACGTCTTCACCTGTTACCATATTAGTACTTACATTGACCTGAAAGCTTTTCTTTTCAGTTGGTTTTATTGGATTAATATATCTTAATTTTAGTTGGATTAATTCATTGGTTAGTGTAGGGCTGTGATTAACATGTAGAAGGTTAAAAAAAGTAGAACACTTGGAAAGCAGTGAGCAAATGTCATTGCTGTTGTTGTTGCCTTCATTTAATTTACTTTGCACCAAAGGAGATGGTTAATGGCTGCCTTGAAAATATCTTGGACCTACATTTTCAAACATGCATAGTGGAGTTGGATGCTTAATTGACACTTGAAGGGTCCTGATTTACAGGGAGTAGGTAGTTAGCACTTCCTCTACTGTCCAGCTGACTCATTTGCTTGAGTCATGCAGGTTACCATATACCTTATCAGATTTGTTCTGTTCTGTTTAAGTGCTGTGACCAAGCTATCATTCAACTAGCATTGTTAAGTAACTTGCAAGCTTTGTTCACCAGTGGGGATACCACTGGGTAGTGAATTTTCATAGATGAGGCTCATAGTCTGTAGGAAAAAAGTTTTTAAAAGTATTTTCTAAAGCTCACCACCACTTTTTTGCTAACCTATTTGATGTTCCAGATCGGGGGGCTCAACCTCCAGCCTGCAGACCAAACCTAGCATTTGGCATATGGCCTACAAGGAATCCCATGGGTTGGGAAATTCAGTGGCAGGGAAATGATGGAAGCTCCACGTGGATGGATCCGGCCCCTCCAAGGCCATTCCTGGCTAGGATGAGGCCCGCCCTGCACCTATCCAGATTAGGCTGAGCTGCTCCCTCCCACACACTGCATGGCTGGATTAGGGTAGGGTTTGTGCATCCCCTCCCCTCCCCCCCCCACAGCTGGATTGGGCCCCCACCATGCAGGCCCCATGTGCCAGATCGAGCCCAGCAACTGGATCCGGCCTGCAGATGGACCTGTCACTGCCCATCCAGCCCACAGAGTGAAAGGTTGGGCACCACTGTTCTAAGTAGAACCATTTTTCAAATGGTTAATTCTTCTAGTAGTAATTAATCATGGCAGATTACCATTAACAAAACAAGATGTTTGTATGTAAGAAATCAGCCCTTCTACTGTACTGGAAGAATCATAGTTTCAATAATTCTCCATAAAATGTTTTTGACTGTGATATCTGCTGTTGTTCTTTCAAGTAGTAGCTGGGGAATAGTTAATAAACACATGTTTTCTCTCAGTGTTTCCAGGGCTCCCCAGTGTAGTAAACCCAGTAACTTGCATTCCTGCATCAAACGGTGGTACAGTGCTGAAGGAAATGGGACACTCTTGCAAGTATTGTTTCTACCATTTTCTCAATAACATTGTGAATACATTCTGAATCAGGCACTTGAATTAACAAGGTGCGTCAAACAAGTCCATACCAAGTGAATGGTGCCAGCTAAAATTGAAAAGCCAGTATCCCACACAAGGATGTAAATGGGGCTTATCATCGTCATTATTATGATTGTCTTTGTTATTGTTGCTCCTGTTGTTATTCTGTGATGACTGCGTAATCAGAACTCTATAACCATTATCTTGTGAATCTCTTACGTTCACCACATCTGTTCTTCACATCTGTCTATAGTCTCTACTTATGTGCAGACTGTAAGATCTTCATTGAAACAGGATTTTTCTTTTTATTACGTATGTCTAAAAGCTCAGCACAAGTGTGTCCTGATCCTTGACTGGGGCCTAGAGACATTGCTGTAGTATACTGCTGTAGTTATTAAAAATATTTTTTAATTGGTGAGTAATCGCTCAAGTTTGTATGGGTTTTAAAATACAGGGAGCCTCTTCCCTAAAAAAGTGGCAGGCTAATGGCCTTTTTTTTGAGCAATCTAACATATGTCACTAACTTTACATGTTTACAGGGTCTGGTCAATACCAATGCCCTTGGCCTTCCAAATTCATAGAGTTAGAGTCCTCCTCCTCATCTCTTATTCTGCAAGGCATCTAGCACTGTCCAGCAACTTTTCAAGTTGTGTGGAAGGTTTAATTTAGAAGGACTTGATCTCATTGTTCATACAAGGGATACTCCATCCTGACATAGGTCTTAAAGTGTTTGAGTTTTTTATGCTGCGTCCAAGTATCTCGCCCTTTTCTCAGTACTGTTTGATGCCTCTCTCCACTATTTTCCTTGTCATTCACTCATACGCCTAAGTGTCTGAAGTGCCTGAGTTCAGCTGACCCTGGATCTCATACGGTCCAAGTACAGGTAGTCAAAAAGCCAAAGAATTAATCAATTCAGTCTTTGCAGGGTAGTCTAAGCTGCATACATTTAACTGCTAAGCAAGTGAACAGACATCCACTTCTGATTCCAGAAATGCATCTACATGCCTGCAGTGGCCCAGGCCAGAAGCTAGGGGGTGCCAAAGCACACCTCCCTGCTCAACTGGAGCAGACAGCTTGGGCCAAGGCTAGCCCACCCACCCTGAGAGTGGGGGGGGTGTGCAGGGGAGGTGCCAAGCATTCTGGGATGTTGGGGGACTGTAAATTAACTTCAGTCTGCAGGGGATCTGGGACAGAAGTTCAATAAACTGATTTAACCTAAATCAGTTAAGTCTGATACTCCATTCATCTAGGTTTATCTTAAACCAGTTTTAGCTGTTTTGAAAGCAGTTTATGTGCACTGAACTTCTGCTATGTTATAGATTTGAACTGGTTTCCAGTCACTTATACTGGTTTACATGCAGGGGCAACATGTAGGGGGTGCACGTGCACCCCCAAGTGTGGCAGTGCACCCTCCGCAAGCACCGCCAGCGGCATCTGTGAGCGGTCCATGATCATCCCTGGTCGCTGCTGCCGGCAGCACCTGTGGGTGATTGCCAACCCCTGGTTGGTGCTCGCCCCACCCCGGCTGCTGCCAGTGCTGGCAGTGTCTACAAGAGCTCTGTACTTACCACCATAGGGTTTCTGCCGCTGCCAGCGCAGCCATGCCCCCACAGCCACCGGGGGCACGCGCCGTTCATGTTTGCATGTAATTTCTGTTTCTAGCCCTTGATGGCTGGCACTGCCAGCACTTTCTCCTCAGGCCAGCCAGAAAGAAGCATGTTCCCTTTTGAGACATGCTGATTAATACCAGTTGAATGGACTTGGAGAAGAAATTGTTAATCACTGGGTAAACAGTACGTAGCTGAACTCAGCAGTGTATGCAGAGCTGCTTGTACAGATAAGGGGCTTCCAGTAAACTTGACATCAGTGCTGTGGAGTTACAAAAAGTGGGCTGGACAGATTCAAAGAAGTATTCAGGATAAACAGCACTGTGGTATGAGAATGGGAACACTGTCCACCACTTATATCATTATCCCTCACACTGATGTGTGTAGTATGAAAATACCCACTGGCGTATAAGCTACATGAATGACAAAACAACAAGCAATTTATGGAAACTGTTTTAGATCAAATATGACTTTACATAAAACATGGCCCTTTTTCAGAGGTGTTTAATTGTTTAACTTGTTTTTAAAAAAAGCAACAGTATTTTAGTGCATATCTGCCTTTCCTAGTGCCAGCCCGGAAAAGGAAGAAAAAAATGTGGTCCCTGAAGAGACAGAGCTCTTTCCGCCTGCAAGCAGAGATCTCCCACTTGATTTTCAAATGAAATGCACATAAGCATCCCGGCTTTGGATCCCAAGTTCCAGCATCTCTCCTATCTCAGCTCCCTCCATGTTGACCTTTGTCCTTCTGGATATTTTTTTTAATCATTGCTGTTGTCTTTATCCCAACTGCTGTTGGGATTTTTTAATGATTCTGCTGGGGCTCTCAGCTGCAGTCATAAAATAGACAGAAAACAAGCCTCATCTTTATAACACAGAAGAGTGAACCGTGGAAGTTTTTAATCTCTTTGACCTTATGGTGGGGGGAGAGGGAGGTGAAGAAATTGTGACAAACAGCAGCTCTTTAATGCTAGGTTTGTTAGTGCTTTGAGTGCCCTAAGGGTTAATGTAACAGTTTTAAGTCCTTCAATCACACCCACCCCCACCTAGTGAACACTTCCAAATAATCCCTTTATAATAGACCCTTTTCCACAGATTGTATCTAACCCCTGCATTAATGGGGCCCATTGGTGTCAAGCATTTCAACAAATATGGGCCAGCCGGCTGTCCCTCTCTCTAGCCATATACGTTAATGATCTTTTGCCCCTCTGACTTTGCTCCCCTGCTGCAAGGACAAAATTAAACTACTGCGGATGGCAAAATAGTTATTTGCTGCCCAGGCAATTACATACTTCCAAAACTCTCCAGCGCGGAAGGCCAGATGGACTTTATAGAAACCAGACCCGGGCCACAGTTTTAATTATCATAGTCCTGTCAGAAATGAGTGAAATTCTGAATGACCGCATGAAACGAACCAAAAGCCTTACACATGGATTTTTTCCTCAATAAAATTTTATGGGTTCTTAAAGAAACAGCATTCATATATTTTACGAGGCCTAATCATTTACTAATGCCTATATTGGTGCACCTGTGGCACTCAGCCCCATGGAAATTATAGCGCCAGTCTCAACTATGTTCTCTTGCATGTTATTACAAACCCCTTGTCAAAAATACAGCACATGTTCCAGGGATAAGTTGGGCTCATTTTAGTTAGCTAGCAATCATTCTAATAAGGCAAAGGAACAGAGATTTATGGGCATGTATCTACTGAACATTGTGTTTCACTCTTACATGAATAAGACCAGTATTTATAAAAGTTCCTCCAGAACACAAGTATTTACAAGTTTTGCCATAGTGAAATGGCTTGAAGATACTGCATATATGTACCACAGAGAGTCCAATATCAGAATATTCAATGAATATTTTTTCCAGAAAATCCTGGGAATAAGCCCTGAATAATTACTTTATAAGTAGTATGCAGTCCCAGAGATGGTCAAATGGTACAAAAATTATGCGTCTAATATATTATTCATCTGCTAGTAATAGTGATGCAGCGCTACTGTGTGTTCCCAGAATTATGTTCTCAAACAGTTCCACCACAACAAACATGTTCAATGTCTATCCAACCTCTCTCTTTTTTTCTTTTAATGCCTTTTTATATCTGCCTGCCTCTCCACAGAAGTGGTCAGATTCACGATAAGGTGTCCCCTCCACAAGAATTTTAGGTTGTAAAGCATACCTACAATTCTAGAGTGTGTCCTAGGCATTTGCTTAAGCATCTAAAACCTTGAGAACCAAAGGTATGGTTGAAGGGAGATACGCTTAGTTATGTATAACCGTCTGGCTGGGGCAGAAATCTGGGTTTAATTGCCTTTGTCTTGGTGTTCTATTATTTGCAGCTCTAATCCCTATTTATTGCAAGGAGTATGCAATACATAAACCAAAGCCATCCAGTGCTTTTCGAACCACCAGATAATCATTCTAACTTTGGTTAAAGATCTGGTTTAGTTAGCTCTTGTTTTATTCAAAGCAGTCAGCCCAACCCTTTTTTTTTTCCACCTCAAGATGTTTAATGTTACTCTACAGAAGAATCTTAATGCTAACTAAACTTCTGATGTTCGTGGCAAACATGCTGAATGAAAAAAAAAGTGTGGTTTGTTTACATTATGGGTAGATGAGGCTTGCTGACTGCGTTGTGATTGATCTAACCTAAGGAAAAAACAGTACAGTATTTTGTACAATTTGGCTGCAGTCTGTGAATGTCAGCAGTAGGTCACCAGTGTCAAGAACCTTGTATTTCAGCTTTGAAACAGAAGTCATAAATATAAAGTAAGTGGTTTATGTCATTTCTTCTTATGCGTCTTTCAAATCCACAGTAGACTTGGTGATTAATGGTGATTATCATTATCAGGAATCATAGGCCATTTTTTGAGGGCAGTGGGGAAAAGACTTGTGCAGTTGTGAATACTACAATCCCTTTGACGTATCTGCAAGTTACTAAGAGGAAAGGCAGGCCGGGCCTGGCTTACAGCGGAAGGAGGTGGCACTAAGGAATGGATCTTGTCTGGTTGTTAAAGTCAAATTCACTAATGAGGTCCATTTCAACGGCGTGCTGACAGGCACAGAACATACTGGCTGTGTTAGCTTCAGTGCTGCTGGAATGAAGTCAGCTTTTTCTCCCTATGCTTTCTCATTACTTCATGCATTTGGCAGCTGCTAACAGGCTGGACAAGCTTAGCCAAAATAAAAACTGATGTAGAAACATGGAAAGGGCTATTTAGTATTTCCAAACATTCTTGTTGGGGAGATGGCAGGAGTGGGAGGAGAGATTGCTTTTTATATGCATTCTCTCTTCTTTGAGTTATCAGACATGAGTGATTTTTGGCAGGGGAGGCTCCCCCCGCACATGCTCGGTGCATTCAGTCTAGCTCCAGCTCTGTCTCTCGGACAGGACTGAGTGGTCTGAGCATGTTTCCTTAACTTGTTGCTCTTTACTGCTCTGTAGTGTGGTTTTAAAGATACAAAGTGTCCCTTTATTGGGTATATCAATTCAAAAAGGGGCTAGTAGTAAACTGAGAATATTTGGATAAACTTGTCAGCCCTTAGGACTAGAAAAGGACTTTTGTTCATAAGGAGAAAAAAGCCATTACATTACCATAGGATCACTGGATCCAGTCCAGTAATAACTGAGCTTGGAGTAGAAAAATGATTAGGGGTGTCTAATGAAGGATCTTTAACTTCAGGTCAAATGTTTACTTCATTTATTTATTAGAACGTGAGAGCAACATCCTATTGCATAAATTTGTTTGGCGGCAAAGTTCCTCGTAGGAACACTGTCCATCAACAAAGAAAACTTTGTGTAAAAAAACGAGTGAGAAAAAGAAGAAGTGCTGCAAGTGGGGAATGGGCAATCCAGAGGTAAGGAAATGGGTCCTCAATACACCATCCCTTCTACCATCTCCCAGGACTCCCAAGGTTTTCTGTATTGTGTTTGTTCTCTGGCTACTTAATTTTAAACAAAAGGGGGTTCTGTATAAATGGGAAATCTTTGAGGTTAATGGTGTAGACTGGAGTATAAACCACCATGAAACCAAAGAGAGAGACTTGGGGTCACACACGCCAGCTGCAAGCAAATATGATAAGTGGAATGCAATGGCTTTGTACGTTCTTTAAGTGAATGTAGATGATAATGATGGGTGCAAAGGGCTGCTAGAATTCTTTCAGCCTCCTAAGGACTTTATAAATATTTACTTGCTTAATAGTTTATAGCCGGATTCTCCTGTCTGCTGCTGGGAACAGCAGAGGAGACAAACGGGGCAGCATTTCCTTCACTTATTACTTCCTTCCCTGATCCCATAGACAGTTCACCTCAATGGCCCATGGCCCATTGGGATAGGATAGGGAATGGCTGCACTCAGTAGTATTGTCTCTGCTCATCGTCCTAGAGATACTGCTGCAAAATTAATTTTGAGTCTGACAGTCATGTCCCCCTTAACTGGCTGAAGGAGCGCACTCTGTAAGGGGCAATGGTACAGTGGCTGGTTGGGACATATGTGGTGCTGTCCTGTCTCTGGGTTCATCTACACAAGGCACTGACTGCACGGTATCTGAATAATACTGTGCAGTATCCCATCACAACATGAACAGTGCTAATATGCTACTGCACCGTATTTTTAGGCTAGTGCACAATAGTGTCACTTAAAAGGCATTCACTAGCACTATGGCCTAGTAACTCCAGTTACTCTGCATTTATTTAGTACTTGATTCTCCAAGTACTAAAAAAATGTGGAGTAACCACTGCACAGTAGTGTTTCTTGTAGACGCACCCACTGAGTTTCCTGTGCTGAGCCAATTTCAGTATTTATAACATCTATGGCATTAGCACAGCCCACTTTCTTTCTGCTCCAAAGAGAGGAAAAGATAGGGAATTTGGATATTGCCATTCCTATCTTTTACATCAGTGATAACGCATCCAGGATGAGACATTAGAGAAAAAGACCAAGAGACAGGACTGGATGGCCAGCGTGGTTTCAATACAGAGAGGCAGGTTTGTAAAGCATATGAGTAATGATGGGTAGCGCAGGTTGTTGGAGATCCCACAGAGAGGGTGTGACCAAGTGCTTCCTAAGTCTAGGAGTGCACATAGGTTTTTTTATGATATAATTCAGTGTAAAATGTAAAAAGGCAAATATCCTGCAAGTTTCCCTTAGGATTTATTTGTATCTAATCACTTGTGAAAGTTTTACTGATTTTATGTAACGGATTTGCTATCCACCCATAAACTAGGTTTCCTTGCTTTAATTAAACAAGTTTTATCCATGAGGTTTTATTCACATACTAACAGCATCAATATAAACATATCTCCACCAGAGTAATTAATAAAGGCAGGCAGCTGAAGGCAGAAAAGCATGTGTGTCATATCATCCTTGTGGATTCTGCTATTGTATAGCCCTTTCAAAAAAAAGCCAAGAAATGTCCCAATTAAAATGGTATGTGGCTCATGTATACCCATATTTAATTTGGGATAATTGCCTTTGTTATGTTCATCCTTAGAGAGTTCCTGAAGCTTCCAGATACATACAAGAATCATTTATAACATGGAAATGCTATAGGATTAAAATTTTAAATGCTGTAGGATTAGGTTTTAATAAAGTCTTTCAACAACATTTCAGGATTCGAATAGATGCTTGAACTTAGAATGTAGGTGCTTTCAATTTAGGTAATATTGACAGCAATATATATTTTTAAAATGTCTCAGTTCATTTAAATTATTTAGCATGCTGAAGAATTGCTAAAGGGAAAAAGTAATATAATTCCCCCTATTAACCATTCAAATCTCAAAGGAGGATGTAGCAATGTTTAAAGGCAGCTGCTCTTCAGTTATACTATCTAATACCAAAAAAGCATCAAAGTCAGATTGCAAGGAGCTGACTGCTTGGGGGTTCTCCAACTTCACAGGAGTCAGTGATTTCCTAGGTGAGGCTTCCAAGGGCCTGAAAAATTCCTTGTATTATTTCAAAGCTGGAAGAGAGTGCAAAGCTGAAAGGATTGGTATAGACTGTTAAATCGTATGACAATTAAATCTTCATCCCTTCCCTTTCATTATTTAAGCATGCCCGTGCCCTTTCTTCTGGACCTCTTGCCTTGTCTTGTCTTGTTCATAGATTACAGGGGATTACAGGGAATCTCTACTTTGAGATTACAAATATGTTGGGGTAAGGAACATGTCTTATATTAGGGGCTCAGTTACCACAGTAATGGTCGTACATCACTGGAAAGCACATTAAGCAATTTGGTACATAGATGTTATTTTAAATAGCGAACACATCCTGTAAGGTAGACAAATTGCTGGTAAAAGTGCACCTCTGTTTGACAAGTGGGAGCCACAGGAGGCTTAGGTAGTGGGCTGTTGAGTCTTTGGCAGAGTCAGGGGGTACTGCCCAAGATTCCTGACTTGCGTCTTTTGTTTTAGCTGTTAGCATGTACGTCCTGCCTTGTGAAGGGGTGGATTTGGAATGAAAATGTGTGCGCTAACTTTAGCTCCGTCTCCTGGGTGGATGTGCGGCTCTGCAACAGTTTAGCATACTGCTTTGCAAAGCCAGTAGCTATTGTTTTTCTCTTCTGATTAATTCTTGGCATCAAATCAGCAAAGTTTAGAAACAGAGGTAGCATTCCCCATTGGATTAGAACAATTTTAAGGTAGATCAAAATGTTGGCCTCAGTTACCAGACAGTGTGTTGTGAAGACTGAGAAATATGCTTGCAGAAGAAAGAAACTCTTTCCCAAGACTGTCAGATTCCCCAAGTTGGACTTGTCTAGGCGTTGGAAGGAATATGGCATGTCTGATATTATGTACTGTTTGGAGACCCTCCTGTCAGAATACCAGATGTGCTGCAATGCCTCAGCAAAATAAGCCAGAGTGAAGGTACCTCTACACCTTTAATTTAACCCTTCATTCTAAGCGCCGAGTGAAGCTCTTACCTTAAAGCTGTTCCCCTAAACCGCATTTTGACACTGAGATAAAATTCCCATGCTAGTTCTTGAGAGAGATGTTTCAAAATAGCTGTTTCTCAAAGTATCCAAAAAGCAATCCCATCCCCATTCCCCACCCCCTTCAAAACCAATCCCTTGAGTCTATAATTTCATAAGTAGGGAAGCTGACTTGAGCTAAAGTTCATCCTGAAGGCACTGGAGACCAGGCATGCAACTTGTTCTTATGCTTCTTTATGACTGAAAATGCACTTCTTGATAGCTCACAAGATACTTGCTTAGTTTCAGCTGATCAAATCAAAATCAAATCAAGCCACCAAGCTTTAGAATGAAGCAGAATTGATCCTTCATTACTTGAAAAGAGGAATAAATATGGATTAAGATTTGAGAAGACTTAAGAGGACTGCCTAAAAAGTAAGAGCAGCTCTCTGCACATTGCTTGTCTGCCTGGTCAGTAAGAAAATACATGAAGGCTATGTAAGGAAGCTAATTGTTTTAACATGGTAGACAAGAGTATCAGCACTCTAAGCTCACCAAAGCAGGAAAGGACTCTGTTACTTCTTTGTGCCGTGGCTGCTACAAAGAGTCCTTTTATTCTTTATCAGGGTTCTCAGGCACTAAGATAATGATATAATAATAATAATAAGGATTCGTAATAGGGTGAAACTGGGCAGAGGATTATTTGGGATGAGTTTGATCGTAACATTCTCTTGTCTCCCTATGGATGTGGTGGAAACCTCATGGCCAGAGTCATTTAAAAATAGACTGGAAAAATCACTGAAGAATATGCTGTAAGGATAATCCTCTTCTGGCAGAGATGGACCAAATGACCTAACCTCTCTAACTATTATGATTCTATAGCAACACTCAGAGAAGTTGAGAACTGGAAATGCAGACAATATAGGGATGCAATGGTATCTCAGAAAGGCCCAGTAAAGTTAGAGATGTATGGGTGCACGAATACCTCTAGAACAGTGTTTTTCAACCTGTGGTTCATGAACGCCTGAGTGTCTGCTGATTAAGGGGTTTGCAAAAGATTGCAAAAGATCAATTAAAAGTATGTGAATACAGACAACCCCCGCTTAACACTGTTTTGCTTAGGGCTATTTTGCTATAACGCTCATTTTAAATTGATACCTGATTAGCGCTCAGTGAGTTTCATTAAAACACTCATGGTTGTCATCTTGGGTCATTAAAAACGATTGCAGCTGCCATCTTGAGTCATCAAATACTTCGGTTTCACTTAATGCTCGGTTTTTCAGGAACCAATTAAGAGCGCTAAGCAGGGGTTGCCTGTACTCGCACTTACAAATCAAAGGGCTCTGCACCTCCATTTGAAATTTCCAAAGGGCTCTGCACCTCCATTCAGAATTCCCAAAGGGGTCCACACCTCCATTCAACATTTTTTAGGAGTCTGCAGATGGAGAAAGGTTGAAAACCGTTGTTGTAGAACGCCTCCCTGGCATGCCCACTTTCATCACTTGCAGTCTGTCCCTGCACATACTGTCGCAGAGGACATGGTGTTCTGACTGGAGGAGAGAGAGCAATGATCTGTGGGCCATGTGTTGCTGGCCTGCACACCTGTCCATGCAAAGTCCGTCTGGACAGAGGTGTGTACCTCTGCTTCAGATGCCAAAATGCACAGCCGGTTGGAAGAGCCACAAAGGTTTGGAAGCTGGATGAGACATGCACCAAGAAGTTCCCTCGCTATTGGAAGAAGTCTCTTGGGAGACAGAGCGATGAGGGGACCAGACTCCAGGCTCTGGGCGGATTGCATGACTTTGAGGGCAGGTTGGCTTACCAGTGGTGTGTCAGATTTTGTGCACCTGCTGAATGGAAATCCTGCATACCTGAGAAGGGCTTTGAGAGAGGGAGTTAATTTGCCTCTGCAGATGACAAAGGTGTCCGGCTCATGGCGTGTCTCCGGCCCTGAAGCTCTAATCTGCATACACTTCCCACAGTATTTAAAAAATGTGATTCAGCGGCATCTCTGCAGGCAGGCAAAGCAGAGGGGCAGCTTCTCTTGCTGCCTCCTCATGTTCCCTTGCAGCCAGAGGAGCAGCTCTGGTCAGGACCAGAAATGCCCTGTGACATCTGCTCAGCAGCTGCACAGCTGGCGAATGGCCTCCCAGGGCAGAGAGGAGGGGGTAGTACTTGGCTACTCCACTGCCTACTTCTGTAGTGAGCTCCACTGACTCTCTCCCCCTGCCCCTTCACATGGGATGCCTCTGCTTCATCCACCCCACCCCACCCCACCTTACCCCACCCTCCATGCCCAGAGCACACCACAAATGGGGGGCAAGAAGGCCAACTAGTTACATCACTTTGTTTCTCTGTTCTAGCCCATATTAGAGCTGCCTGAGGAGAAGCAGTGCCAGCTGTGGGTAGCCAGGAAGGAGCACCCTTCAGACCTCCTGCTAACTCTCATGTGCTTCTCTGCTTTGCAATGAGAGAGGTGCCTGTAGTAACACTGGGCTGGGCATTTCCCCCACATGGGAGGAACCTCTGGGTGGGACTGGCGCAGGCTTTCTCTTCCATTGCTCAGTCTGAACACCACAAAGAGAGTAGGACAGGGCAGAGAGGAAAGCTGTCCCCCGGTACTAACCTAGGTGAAAGTTGTGCTGAAAAGGTTTGCATTGATAAAGGCAGGTATCACAAAGCAGAAAAGCATGTGTGCCCTGTCATCCTTGTAAATATTCTGCTCATACGCTCTGCCGAATAGATTCAGATCTCAGCATCAGAGGCCCAGTGCCACTGAGAGCTGGGGTGTATTTTCACTCCATCGAGGGGGTAGGGATCTGTGTGTTAGGGACAGGAACATATATCAGCTCTGCCACGGTCCCTGCAAAGTGCCACGAAGCTCTAGCACACTGACAGCCACAAAGTCCTACGGATGCAGCTACAGATTTGTTTTTATTGGGCTTTTTTGTTGATTTTTCTTTTTGAGAGTAGTTGACAGGCAGCTTTTTCTGCAGGGTGGGAGCCTCCCGTGTTGCTGTGGAAAGTTGTGCAGCCTTCAGATTCTCATTTTTGCACCTTTTTTCAGCAGTGTTTTCAGTTAACATCAAATATAAAGAAATCACACGTTTCAGCTTTGCGCCGGGTGAGCCGCACATTATTACTACATCAAGAGAACATTTTTCTCTGGCTTGCTGTGAGATGGCCACTTTGTTTTCAAAGCCCTTTAAATAGGGGTCTTCGTGTTCCTGTTTTTGATCAGTTTGGTTGTTTAGGAGGAAAACCTACAATATCCTTTTATTCTTTTCTTTCTGTGCCAACCAAGTTCAGAAATTCATCTATTTCACACCTTCTAAAGAGCACGAGTATAGTCTGCAAAGCAGCTGCCTTACTCATTTCTGGCAAGAAAGGTTATGAGGACTCTGCTTCCTCATTCAGTTGTGGCACCTTTGAAGTGGGGGTGCTTCCTGTGTGAATGAAACTTCAGTGCAGATATGCGCACAGCAATATCAGCAGGGAGGGGAGGGTACTGCTTGGCTTTTGGTTTTTCCTTTTTTTTTAAATTTTATTTTAAATCTCTCTGCTCAGAATGGTGTAAGGTCATGGTCTGTGCTGTGGTAATATGCAAGCTTTTGGCCTGTACACTCATGCAATTTAAGGTTAGTGCCGGCAAGAATTGTATGCTTTTGAATGAATGGTCTGGACTGCTTGAACACTGTGATGTCGTGTGACATGAAACTGTAAATCAGATGCAAGGCAAAAAATGTTTATGTTCAATATTCTGTGTTCCCGCACAGGGAAACGCTGTTCATGAATGTCCTTTATTTAATAAAAGTGAAGATTTTTAAAGCTGGTGAAAGGTATCAGGTTTGTATCTTTGGAAACTTAGATCTTCTGCTTATTCCCCAGACAGGGAAAGCACAGAGAGTTGGTAATACAAGCCTCACACATGCTGCCAGTGCCTGTGTAGCTGAAGCTGTGACCAAGGTGGGTCACTGGAAGTGCAGTGAAGAATTTCGTAGTCATAGCTCATCCAGTTTTTGTTCCCTCTGCTGAGTTTAAACAATAGCACCAAATGCAACGGCAGATTTTGACTGGACTACAGCTCACATCATAATTGCTACCTAATCGCCACCCCCTGGTTGCAGTTGCTACTAATCTGAGCCCCACTTGAAGTGATACCAAGAGGTACAAGGCTTGATATGCACTTTACCTTCTGTAACTGCGTTTCTTGGTAAGACAGTCAACGCGCAAATGAATATAAAGAGGGTGAAACCTAGACATCTCATTGGATGGGAAGAGCTGGCATCAGTGGTATGCAAAATCAAAAGTAGGTTTCATTCTGCGTAATGGGCTTTTCTTTAGTCTTGAGAGATTTGTCCCCAGTGTCATATTGAGTTTCTCAGAACTTTTCCTACCAATAACTGTCCACATACTTGATTTCTTTAAATTTCTTTTTTTTTTTTTAGCACTGATACAGAGCTGGGTTTTCCAAGGGAAAAACACCAAAATAAAAAAAGAGGAGGTAGCCTGTTATATTGAATTTAAATATATTCTCATCTCTGTTTATGGCAGAAGTCAGCACAGAATCTGTAATATACTACAACCCTGATTATCCAAATTTCAGTTACCTGAAACAGAGTCATATTATTCAGTATCTCTTAATTTAATAGAAAAGTCATGTAATTTCCAGAAACTAAATTTATCTGTTTTGTTTTCATTCATTATTCCCCCGTGGTACCTAGAAAATTGAGGTTATGCATTCTTTTGCTTATTAGTCATGATTAAGCAGTAATAAGGGAGTGATTCTGTGGGGCGGGAAGGTGGTGAAGGGTAAGGCCAAGGTTTTGCCAAAGAGTAGTCAATAATTTTCCACAAAAAGAAGCTAGAAAGAGACCTTCAGACAGAGTTGTTTCATACCGTTCTTCTCAGGCTAGAGCCTTCAATTGACTTTGCTAAAGCTGTAAAAAATGTTGTAATTAGTATTAGCAGTATGAATGGGCATTTGGAGTTTCTGCTACTTTTTTGGCTAGCGTGTGAAATACGGCAAATGGTTTTGGCATTCGGCGCTCCCAATAAATCATTCCGAAGAGGCCTACACGTGAGTGGTGCTCCACGGCTCCATTCCCAGCCTTTTTTTAAAAAAAAGATGCAGTCATGAGGGATAAATTTAACATGAGCAGCAGCAACCACGCTGCAGTGTGGTCTGGAGAAATACATGGGACTCTGTTGCGGAAGTTGAACTGTTATTTCTTTCTCTTTTTAAAAAAAACCTAACTTGTATTTTTTCACAGCAGTGTATCCGTTTAAATGTAGTATAGCACAAGGGGGCTAAATACTCCTGGGCTTGATTGTGAGTTGTTTTATCATTGATATTAATGAGTTTGCAACGGAGTAGCACAGCAAGGCATCAACTAAGCTCAGGATGTAAGCAATGCCAGAAACCTGATCCAGGTTGGTCACAAGTGCTTACACTGAGGCAGTGGGATTTCTAAAACATAGAAACCTTGCCCCAGCAGTGCGCGAGAATGTGCTAATCAGCCATGCAAACACAGCTTCCAGATCAGGGGGTAACCCACGTGGAGCAGTACAGTGTGTTTGAGGGGAGGACTGCCTGCTAGGGTCAGTTTGTGGCATGCACAGTCCTCTGAAAAACAGAAGCTCAGGATTGCAAGAGATAGGGTATGTAGACCAGGCCGTCCCTATCCCTGGGAAGGAGATCCGGAAGAGTGTTCCATGAACTTGGAGGCAGGAAGCCTGTGTCTATTCTTAGCTCTTCCAAGACTTGTTGCATCACCTTCCATAATTCTCCTAAGCTATGAATCATTGCAGTTGACTCATCCTGTCATAGGGAGAAGTTGGTGTGTTTTCACCTTTCAAATATGCTTGAAGAGCCGTGGCTGTGTGTTCCCAGCTCTTCTGCTTTCTAGCCAGCTTTACAGTATTTGATGTCTTACCTAAGCCCCAGCTCCAGGAGACAAGGAGTTATGTCAGAATCTCGGCTTTCATCTAAACAGTAAAGTAAGTTCCCACAAGACTGCAGAGGAAAGTTGGAAAATGTGAGCACTTTGAAGGCAGAAATCAGAACAAAAATATAATTTACTCAAATAAATACCCCAAACTACTGGTACTTATTTTTATAATCTTATTAATCCTAAATTAATCATATGCTTTGCAGGGCCTAACTCATGACTTCTTTAATTGTTGAGGCTGGCAATAAAAAAATGTGTTTGCATTAAGTATACTTATCCAGTTGTTCCTTGTTATTTCAGTGGATGCCTAAGGATCAAATGATACTTTCTGAGAATCCAGGCAAATGGCTCATAACAGGTCCAAAACTGTTTTCTTCATCTCCCAAAGACAGAAGTGCCAGACTGGAATAGGCCCCTGCATATCCTAATTAGGGAAAATGTTTTAACACTTCCTTGCAGCAGACAACATGAGCATGTTACTGGACCTGAGGTATATGACACTAGTGCTGGCGAATGATGAGCACACGGCAGGTAAAACTGATAATAAAACTCCTCCCAGTTGCTAAATGCTTCCATTTCCTTTCACCTCTTGAAACAACTGGGTGGCACGTGTGTCCAGACACTCAATGCTGCAGTGCCATATTTGCCTTTCACAAATTAATAGGTTAATGCAAAAGCTGGCAAAAAGGCCAGAAGACAGCTATCATCTCAAAGCCAATTAAGCCTCTACAAGAATGACTTTATATTTCCTTATATAGCAAATCTGTTCAGAATATATTCCACCAAGTATTTTGTTCAATGGGTAAGATCAGAGGGGAAGTGTGGGTCCAAAATGAACCACCAGGTGTTGCTGTTCATTTTGATTCACCTCTGTCCTGCTCACAGTGCAATGTGGAAGGAGTAATATGTGAATCAGGAGAGAGACTAGTGTAGGTGCTGGGAGCCATTCACTATGCTGGGTGAATGGCTGGGCTGTAAGACAGCTCAACTGATAGGAATCAAGGAGAAAGGAAGGTTGTGAAATGCTCTTTTCAGAAAGAAGCTCTGTCTGCAGGAGTTAAGGAGACCTCAAAAGAAGGTATCGCCAGTGATTATCCCAGTCTAATTGCAGCAAGGCTCTCTGCAGTTTCTCACGTCAGTGGTTCTGTCCCTCTGTCTTCCTCCCTTCTGTTAGGAGTGCAGCTTTGGTCTTTGACTTTCTAGTTGATGCTTTTTCATTAGAAAAAGGTAGTACAGCACCATATTACCACTTTTAAATGGTATAAACCTAATTGTATCCCCAAGGCATTTTGTATCCAAGCAGGAACACCAAGATGCTAGCAAATTATGTCAGTTTTAATCCTTCTGAACAGTACTAGAAAGCCACTCATGCTATTCTTCATGCATCTGCTCCATCTGCTTAATTAGACTGGAATTAAATTGTGAGAAATCTTAAATCCCAGCCTACCTGCAAATATTTTGCAGCTTTTGTTTAGCATCTCAAGGGCTTCCACTTTAAGTACACATTTGTTTTGGTTTTTTGGGTTTTGTGGGGGTTTTTTGTGGGTTTTTTTTTTTTTGGGGGGGGGGGGGGTTGCATCCACAAAGCCTCCAGACGTTGACAGTTAATACTTAAAGTTTAAATATGGCAGACATAGCAAGCCTCTTTTTCGGATAAAGCAAAATGCAGCATGAAGAAGGATATGTTCTGCACTTTGGAAAGGAAAGTTTTAGAGGATGATGTGCGCATGTGTGCATGTTGTAGAGAGTCAGGCAATTCCATTTTTTACTTGTATGTACAACATCTGAGGCAACCCTGTGATCTGACTCGAACATTATTTTTTTACGGTCTACTGTTTAATTTAAATCAGTGTGGTATGAATTACGTTACTGGTGGAACATGAGCCTTTGTTGAGATAAATGCTCGCCATCAGCTTGAAACTCTTCTTCTGTTTTGACATTTTTACTTTCTGGTTTTCTGCACGATGATTAGATGTTGCTGTGAAAGTTTAGCCTATTTCCCTCAAAGAGAGTGAGGTTGGGGGCAGCACAGGGAGAGAGAAATAAAAAGAGAGGGGGAAAGGATTACATTCATCGACAGTAATTAGCGTGAGTGGCACCTCTTTTGACTTACTGTATTATTTAGGGTTGGCTTCTGTGGAATGAAACTGCACCTTTAGAGCAAGAAAATAAGCAGGGATCTTTTTACAGGAGAAGAAAAGCAGAGCAGTTATTGATTTTTATCATAAGGTTTTAGTTTCTCTTCCTTTTCCCTTTGCGTAGAGGTTGTCCTGTCATGTAGATCAAGTATGACTTCTTTTAAGCCTTCTAGTACATGCTGTGTCTGGTGGCTTTCTAGAGAAGGAAGATGCTTGCCTGGAGATCCTGTTTAGTGAGCTCTGGAGGCAGCGTGTTATGTAATTATTGCTGCTGTTGCTCTCTACTGTGAGATTTTGTATTTACAATCAGGTCTAATGTACACTCAGCTGGAATCAATCTACTGTGCTTGAAAGATACATCCATGAAATAGAATAGGACACTGCAGTTTCTCAGGCTTTTTATCCCCACGCAAAGCTAACTGATACATAGGTTATATTCACTGGCAATTCTCTGCTGGTATATAAGAGAATAGCAATTAATAGTGGGCAGACCTTCAAAAGGTTTGATTTGACTCAGATAAGAGATAAGAAATTGAGACTCCTTTCCAAAGCTTTTCTGAGCTTATCCGAGTCTTTTGGTCTGGAAATTGAATAAGGCATTTTGAGGAAACAGGTTTGTTTGTTTTTTTCCCTCTGGGATTTCGAGTAGTCTTTGGCCTTGGTTTTGGTTCAGGGTAGGAAAGGACAAGTTGCTCTTCCATACAAACACTATCGCAATAACAGCCTCTCTGGAAGAATGCTGGTATTTCTGCTCCAATCCTTGCTGGAATTAGGTGATACAGAAGTGAAAAATATCTCACAAATGTAGGAACTTAAAAACCTAACAAAGTATTTTCATTCCAGACGGGGTTTGAGTTTTAAGTGAAAGCTCAAGTGAACTGGGTTATTTCCCATGCATTGAAAGAACATTAAACCTGTTAATAGGAATAACACTTGCCAACAAAACACAGGACCTGCAAGTCCTGCATATCTTGGTAGGAGCTTCTACCTGGATTGTCCCCTCATGCATTATTCTAGTCCGGTCTCAGTGGCTGCCACGTTTGTCTCAAGGAAGGACATCATGGAAAAATGTTTTTTGGCTTCATATGTTCTGAGCTTTTTCTGACCTTGGGTGCACTGTTCTTTATATAGATAGATATAAACAGTGGCATGTTTCACGTATGCATGAGCCTTCTTCTGAAGGTTGAAACCTCATTTACAAATATGAATGGTTTTTTCCCCCAGGATATCCCCACTACACAGATGCAGAAATGCGTGCACAAAGTGGTCAAATACTCTGATCCTGTAACTGGTTGATCACACATATGACTTTGCTTACTTGAATAGGCCCCTTTGTAAATCACATGTGCTACTCATGTGAGAGAGGCTGTACACATGTTTGCAAGGTCAAGCCCTATGTAACATGCCCAAAAGCATGTCAGAAGTCTGTGGCAGGGCCAAGTAACAGATTCCAGGTCTTGGCTTTTGGAGCAGCCATCCTTCTTCTAATCCTCACTATACTTATCTCCACGGTGCATGTCCTGGGTGAAGAGAACCTTCTCAGCTATGCGAGGAAGGGATAAAACTTGGACAAGAGCGTGCATTTTAAGCAGCATATAATGACTGTTAGTTGAACACCCATCAAAACTCTTCCTGCGGCCCCAGCTAGCAGGGAGCTGGTAAGCAAGACTTAACTGCTCTTCCCATCAGATTTTCAGGCCTTTAACCTGTCTTTGTCTGCCATGTTTCTCATTACCTCTGTGTATGAGATCAGCAGGAAGCCTGTGAGGCGGGTGGTATGCCAAATGCATGGGTGCATCCTGGCTTTGTGTCTTTACAGTGACAAAGGAGCTTCTCTTCATACATTTTTTCTCTTCATTTTGTGATGAGAATGGACCTTTTGTTTTGGAGCCTTTTGAAGGCCATAACTTGTAGCAATTTTTTCCCCTTATTTAAAAAGAAATAAAATAAAACACAACAAAACTTCATGGCAACAGTTTATTGCCTTAAATCAGCTTGTGGGTCATTAAAGCAAAAAAAAAAAAAATCTCCCTCTTTCTCCTGCCAAATAAAATTCGTGTATCAGCCAAACTGTCAAAGGCAGATCCTGCAACTATGGGATGAGAAGGTTTATTGCACTCCCAGCTTCTGGGGAGTGATGTTATAGCAACAGGATGCTGGGTCATTGATGGCAAACTCATGGCCGCCTCATTTCTTCATGCACACTAGGAATCCATTAGGCTAACTGACGACAGATCCCTAGGCGTTCCAGTCCATACAGCACACCTCTGTTGAGGCCAGCTGTTGGACTCTGCCCATTAAAATGTGAAAGAAACAACCCAACAGAGAGCCCACAAATTAGAGAAGCAGGAAACCTCAAATGATGTGCAAAAAAAATTGTAAATGTTCAAGAGAATTTTTCCATAACTTTTGCTTCATAATTCAGCATTTCTGATGTTAATAAATTGCGAGCTGGAGTATTTGAAAGATCAATGAGCCCTTTGGATGCAGATCCTGAATCCTGTTCAGCTGAAAGCAGATGAAGCTGCAAAGTGAACCCTGGAACATGACAACCATTTCCTTTTGGCTGGATAAAGACAACTCTAAACCACAGGCTTGGTCCAAACTCTGGATCTGCATCCAGAATTCATGTCTCTCCAATGGGCCAATCCTAAACCGCTAATCCAAACATACCTGAGCTCAGGGGGTTGGGAGGATTGCCTTAACTAAATAGACTGAAGAGGGAAAGGCCAGGAAAACCATAAAAGGAAGAGGTAACAATAGTCCCAGTGAAACCAAACCATGGATTTAGCTGTGTCAGTAGAAAGGAAGAGTGGATTATAAAAGAATAGATGCCAAATTTGATGGGATCTTGGATGTGAGGAGAGCTGGAAAGGGGAGGAGTTTAATATAACTTCTGGTTTAGTTTATCAAATGGTAAAGAAAATAATGAAATTATCAGTTTTAATGGAGGAAGCAAGAAAGAGAATTAAGGAAAGAGGTCAGTTCATTCTGGATATTGTTGCATATACAAAGGCAGTGAGAAATCTGTCAGATACTGGGTAGGTTGGACAGAACAGAAGAGGTTTCCAAAGGAGCTGTTACAGAAGGTTTCTTCTTATTGATTATGATTTATTTTATGAGAGCATCCAAAAGTCCCATTCTGGAGCAGAGCCCCCTTGCGCTAACCTGCAGGTTCCAACATAAAACAAGGTATCAAGCAAACTCAAGGACACTTTGTAGTAGGTACTGTGCAGATACATGCTAAGATGAAGCCCATGCCTCAAATTGCTCAAAAGCTGAATGGAAAAGACGGACAAAAAAGGGTGAGTCTGTATCATGGCTAACTTGTTGCTTCATACCTCTGTGATTCTGTTTGCCTTTTTAAAAACACAGATAGAAAATACTTTTTTCCTCTCTTTGTCTGACTTTTCCACTCAGCTTGTAAGTAATTTGAGACATGGTTGATTTCTCAGCATGCATCTGTATGATGCCAAGCACAAAAGGACCTTGAACTTGCCCAATATCTTGTTTGATGCTACTGTAAAACAAACACCAACCATCCGTTAGCAGAACAAAAAGGTAGAGATGGTGTCTCATCAATCTGAAATCACTACTCCCTTTTTAAATGTTGGCCAATAGCATCGACTGATTTGGAAACAGTTGATACAAAGAATTTGCAAGCACTAGGTTTCTGATTTTCTTCCAGCCTAAACTGAAAGAAAACATGGTGTGCCTTTTTTGGTTATTTATAACATTTCTTTGTATGTGTGTTTGACAGAGAAAAACAGTGAATTGCTCATTTAGTATGTGATTACTAGCAAATTTTTCTTCTTTGATTTTTTTAAATTGTGATGCAACTTTCCTGTAGAGCATCAGAAGAGAACGTGGGTGTTAATAATTAGTATCTTTCAAGGTGTTAGCCACAGCATTTTGGTCTTAGTCAAGAATGCCTCTGCTGTGGAACTGGTCATGCCGTACTTTATTTCACTAGTTGATTATACCTATCTCACCATGACTTGGAAAATCTTTCTCTTAAGGCAGTTCACAGAGAGGGGCATTTGAAGCTTTGTCAGGCAAATATCAAAGCTTTGAAATGTATTTGCATTTACATTTACGTTACAAACTTAATGTTTGCCAATACATGGTATTGGCAATACCACCATTATTTCCTGCCCAAACTATGGGGGGTAGAGGCGGTTATGGCAGTTGTTGGCAAATGTCAACATCTTAATGCAGCAGCGTGTTTAAATGCCACATTTAAAAAATCAGCCTCTGTTTTTGTAGATACTGCTTTGCCCTTTTATTTTTGCACCCACACTAAATTGCAGGTCATTAATGAATAGTAATTAGACAACTAACTACCTCTTTGTGCCTGCAAATTAGGTAGTTAAACCTATAACTACTAACATTTTCACCTGCTATTACACATGGACATGCAGAAAAGCACAGGTGTAACTATTTACTAGGGAAAAATTGTTCCTTCAAAAAGTGAAGTCTAGGCTGACACCTAACTAACACTTCATGCGTTTGCCAGTCCTACCAATTAGTTAATAATCTGCACCTATTACAGTTGATTTATTCTCATTCCATATGCAGTTTTTCTTTTTCAAACTGCTGTGAAGGGCAAAACCCCAGCACACAAAAGAAGCAAAATTCAGGCTTAGCACTCTCTTTGTGGTAGTTCATGGTAATTCAGCATAGCTGACTTGTAGCTGCCAGAAATGTATTCAGCCACCCTATTATATTTAGCTGAAAGTTGAAAGAAGCCTCACCTCTGAATCTGGAAGGTGTTCTTTACTATAATCAAGTACCTAAGGCTGGTTGTATATTTTGGTAGCATATGCGAGCTCTATGTGGGATGAGGAGCCCATTGTATCAGGCACTGTGCAAACTCAAAGGAAGAGGCTCAAGTCCTACTGGAAAACAATGACAAAGCAAGTAATTAGCCCTACATTTCCTGGGCCTGTTCCATTGCCTTAGCCACAGGCTGCCTTTTCTGATGCAATCTGGGTCTGTTGACAGTAGTGATTTCTCCAGCTAGAAAAGTGCTACCTATGGTCTCCTCCTTTTCAGCTGTGTTTGCTCTGCGTTCATAAAGTTGAGAGTTGCTCGCACGGTTGCTCAACCACACAGGCTGGCAGTCCCTTGCGCAGCACAATGTACACACTGCACCTGCCTCCTCTCCGAGGCTGCAATGGGAACTGTCCTTCTCTCCAAGTATCCTTTTCATTTTAAAAGTGTTATGATTGAAACAGGGAATACACACACTGAGAGATGGTAAAATACTGAGCAAGGCCCACCCATTGCTGGGCTTCTGCTACTGTCCTCCTGGTTTATTCACAGGTTGGAGTGAGAGTGTGTGAAAAAGAGAGGTTGCAGTTCTCAGAACTTTGTGTAAACATTTTTTCCGGTTTTGGTTCGTGGGAGTTCACGCCTCCAGAGTTTCGTTTTGGGTTTTAAAGCTAAACTCAGCCAAAAAAACCAGTGAGTTTCATGTGATTTTCTAGCGCGGTTCACCTTCTCTGTGAAGGGCTAGGACGAAGCCTGTCTCAAAAGGTTGTGAATTGCGGACTATTCAGCAAGTTGGAGCTGAGGTCTGGGCTCGTTCCACTCCAACTGACATGTCTTTATCCAACCTTCCCAGCTATACAAAAGGAGGGCTTGTAATGGAGTTTAGAGGATGTTTGTAGCCCTGGAGTTTTCCACTTAGTTTGCGGCTGTTGGCCTTGTTCCACTTGTTCTAACTCTTATGCACAGGCCAAGTGGATGATGCTGCCAGATGCTACCTGATTTGCTCATTACCTTCAAACTGCTGCACGGCACTTAAATCAGCAGCTGAATATAAAATACCCATTTTGTTATCCAGGGTACTTCTACTGTTGCAGTTCCCACTCTCTTTAGTTATGCCTGTCGTGCAAATAAAACATGCTCTTAACTTGAGCCAGCTAATCTGGTTTAGCTAACTCAAGTTAAAATAGCAGAGAAGTTATTACGCAAGATAAAACCCAACTTCCCTGATTTTCACTGTTGTTTTAACCTGCATTTGCTCATTTGGATTGGCCAACCCAAAGAACCTTTGCTCTTTTTGCAGCCACTTCATGTGGCCTCCTACCATGGACCGCTCTTAATCAGAGGCTCAAAATCACCTCAATGGCTGAAGGGGGGCCAGCAGGGTGGAAAGAGCCAGTCAGATGGTACTTATGCTGATGGACGTGTTTCAGGGTCAGGTGGCTCCTTGTTGAGGAGATGCAGGGCCTCTGCATTGCTGAGGAAAACCTGCATCTTATACAAAGTCAACAATTATCTGGAGTTTTTTCAGGGTCATTTCAAGTCCCTGCTAACAAAACTGCCCATTTCTCAGGAGAAATGCCTCCTTTGTGGAAACATTCCACATTTTTGTTGTTTAAGCTGTATCCTCACTTTGACTTTTATCTTTAACATAAATGCATCTCTCTATTTGTGTGCCGTGGGGTTTCACACTACCCGGTGCTTAGTATTCAAGTGCAAATCTAAGCAATCATGGTATGTTCTGGGAGATAGGGGGTTAATTTATTTTTTCTTTTAAAATTACTGTTTTAGATGTTCACTGTGGAAACATTTTTTTTTTTTAATGGTTGGACCAGAATCTGTAACTGTTCTTCTCTAATGCAGGCCTCACCACACTAGTTCACACCTCTGTAACCTCAAGGCCCAGTCTATTGCAGCTCACTGTACCTGGTGCAATACTTGAAGGCCATCCCAAAACTGTAGCTGGTGTGAAACGCAGCCTCTCATCTCTTGAATGTGGCGAGCTGCTCTGAGCACTCGAAACCTCGGTGCTCCGTGCTCTGAAATGGCTCCCAGCGAAGCAAGAATTTCCTCTCGTTCTGTGTCCTGGTACAGAGAATTAGATTATCTGGAGCTGGTGAGGATGCATGAACTATTCCTTTAAATTTACTTCTGAACACCACGCAGCACTGGAACTGCCATGAAAAGGATTTCTAGTGAGGCAGAAAAGAGAGCATCTAAAGGGAGGAAGCTGCCTGGTCCCAAGGCAGAAGTGACAAGTGACCAATCTGTGGCCGCTGCGAAGTAAATGAACAAATAATCAGGTGGGGAAAACATGAAATAGAGACAGGAAGTTGGTAGAAGGGAGAGTGAGACTTGAAACTGGGGTTATACAGGGCAAGGCGATAGGGAGCTGAGAAGGAGAATGAGTTGAACTAAGAGCCATTAGTGGGGGCTGACATTGGACAATGAGCAGTGTGTGGGAGCCTTGGTCTGGCTGGACAAGAGGACTGGGACAGAGAACCAGCAGTCTCGGGGGGAGGAGGGAGGGGAGAGAGCTCTGATGAAAATGTTGGGGTTAGCGGAGTTCAGCAAAAGAAGGAAGGAGCTGGACTGGAGAAGGACCTCAGAAGGAAGCTAGTGAAACATGCTGGGCAAGGGGATTTCAGTGCAAAAGAGGACTGGTATTTGAAGGGATACTGGATGGAGATGGGAAAAGGGTACTAGAATTACCGGGGACTGTGATAAGGAGTAAGGCATGGCGAGAGAAGGGGTGGGGACAGACTACAAAGGAATGGCTCAGGGGAGTCCAGCTTTGGGGAAAATGAGGTGATCCGTGCCCCTTCGTGCACACTCCCCTCCACTGCCCTTATTCCTTCCAGACTAGCAACCAAAGTGTCACTGGGCCACAGAGAGGACAGTATTGTACTTCTGTTTTCTATTAACTCAACAGCAAAGGTAAGTTAGATCCTGCCATGCTGATAAGTCATGTGGGTGTCGGAATAATACCACCTAATGCAGTTCTTCTTGGTTCAGATAGCTTTTTAAAAATAAAAACAACAAAATTGCATAAAGCAAAGCCACATGAAAGGTGCTCTAGTAGGGTGCAGTGTAAGGCTCTGCAAAGCTAGAAAATGCCAACTGTGCAACCTTCATTTGCTTCTTCCCTACACCCCATCTGCACATGCTGTCTTTAATTGTAAGAGCACATGCTATTTTTAACACAGGGGCTCCCCTTCAGCCAACGTGGAGGATGGCTCTGCTTTGGGAATGAATCAGGGCTGTGCAGTGAGGGATACTTGTCTGTTGTTCCTGTGCTTCATTTGCTGCAGAAACCAGGTGGGGACTAAGTGAGGCGGGGGGCTTCAGGGAGAAAAGGGCAGGCTGCAGGACTGAGGCAAGAAAATGCCACTGGAACGTAGGATTCTCTCAAAGGGTGTTCCCACGTGGTGGTGGGCAAGTCACTTAAGACAAACTTTCTAGAAGTGATTCTGTGTCCTTCATTTTCTAGGTGGTGGACTGGAAAACCTGGTGTCTGTTTTGAAGAAGTGCTGAGCACTTAGAGCTGAGAGTCAAGTCAGCTAGAGTTGCACTTCAGACATCCACAGCATCTCCCTAGTGCTTAAGGAGCAGGGCTGGGGACCAACACCCAGAAATAAGCCTAAGCTACATATACCTGCTCTGTACACACCTAAGCCTGCAAATTAGACATTGCAGGCAGCTTGGGGATATCCCTGATCAATTTGGAGCAGTCAGAAAGGCTGGGGCCTGCACTCAAGGCTGTTCCTGAACCATCTGTCCTTCCCAATGTGCAGTCTCTGGTGTGCATCGCTCAGGACAAGTGGGCAGTGCTTAGTGCCTGTTTTGCACCTCAGTGTCTCTGTACCTTAGTTCCCCATTTGTAAAATGAGGGACGAATGTATGGACTTAACATCTATCCGTCATCTCATAAGTGCATTGTAAAAATAAGTTAATTTAATACGTGTAAAACACCAGCTACTGTAGTGATGAGCACCATAGGAAAGCCTATGAGGCAGTTCATAGTTCTGTCCGGAGAGTAGGATTAAATACTTTTTGGTAAATAATGCAGGGGGCCACCCATTAACCTCTAAAGCCCCTGGCAGACGTGCAAGTAAAGGCGCCATGGGATTCTCACAGTCACTCTTCCTGCCATGCCACATGTGCATGTCAGGAGGCATGGTTGTAGGATCGTGCTTCAAATCCCATCACACCTTATTGCCAGGGCAGGGGGAGCCTGGGATCACAATGTCAGCTGAGAGGTGTCCCAGCCATGGGGGTGGGAGCCTAGATCAGCTGACAGCTCCAGATCAGGGGCTGGGGATCCCAGCTGCGGTGTCATACCCCAGGTCTGCCAATTACTGAAATGATAAGAACCAGCCCCAAAGTTATTACACATTTTTTTGTGTAGTAACTTTGTGGTTTACTTCTTGTTTTATCATGCCATTAATTGCATTAATGTGTGACTGGGTTACAGCTTAAGATGTGATTAACTGATTAATCACATCTTAAGTGAAATGTATGCCAGGGGCCTAAGGAAAAAACAACATAGCTGCTCATGAAGTGTGTCCTGAATGACACTGGGGTGCTGCAGAACAAATCATTTGTGATCATGTAATTAAAGTCTGTATCATAATGCATGGGCACAAGGTGGGCAATGTAAGGCTTCCCAGGTACCTTCTGAGTGCTGGACTTGGCACTCTTAATAATACCCTTTTTAAGGGAGGTTTTGTGCATTATTTTAATTTAGTTTCTTGTTCTTTACTTTTATCAAGTAATGGGTGCAGCAAAAGGTAGTCTGGGTGCAGGGCTGACCTATTTGGCTAAGCCCCTGAACTGTGACAGTGCAGATAAACCATTCTTAGCCACAATTTGCATTTTACCCAGGAAGGAGTTTAAGAAAGTGCCACATAAGTACAGCTGGTTCCTCCCATTATTTCTTTCCCATGGATACACGTATTCTGGAAGAAGGAGAAACATGCCACTAAAGCTTCACTGCTGAGTTGTTATAGGAAAGGTGACGCCAGATGCTAATCCCCTGGTTTTCAGTGTTCAATACAGACCAGTTAAAAAAAATGCAGAGAAATACTTGGAGCCACATACAGGGGGACAGGATTCATGGCTGCAGATTCTCTGCAGTGTAAGACTCCATATGCTCTAAGTTCCTGCTCCTGGTCCTGCTTTCACATCACTTTCACTGTTGCTAAAAATTTCCACCCTCCCCTCCTAACCCTACATCCCAATTGAGGACCATCTGATCATGTTCAAGGGCAGCCTGAGAGACTCAGATTAAATGCCTGAAAAGCACTTTGAGATCCTTGGATGACTGAAATAAGTTGCAGTGAGACTTTGTCTGATGTGGGCTAGGGAATATTTTGGTCTGAAAACAGAGCATCTTTAATGGTAATGGGCACTGGAGAGGTCTGGTGCCTGACAGGAAGGAGTAAGTGACAATTAAAATTGCCATGAGAATATGACTGCCATGACTTAGTTTCTTTTTCCTCCCCAAGAAATCATGGTTCTGTATAATTTCATTAATCTTATCTCCAGTGAAATGCAGGAAAAAACAAGCTTTCAAATAACTTGGTGTGAAATGCCAGGTGTCTCTTCAATGCTACATTGTCAAACTGTTCTTTCCTGTTTTAAGAAAGCCAAAGTTGTAAGTTGGTTTTTTTTTATTTCATTTTTTTTATTTGAAAAACTTTTTTTGTCACAACCCACTCTATTTTTTTCATGCCTGGACGTTTAAGTATTTGTGATGGTTTCTGTTCTGAAGATTATATCTTATGTGCAGCTGATCAAATTCTACCTCACTTAGACCTATGCAGCTCCACTGATTCCTTTAACTTTATCAGTGGTTGTCTGTATGCAACTGAGAATAAGTTAAACTTGATATATATTTATTTAATTTTGTAACCTGAAGGAAATGTAACCAATTGACCCTGATTGCTGAAGAGCTAAATGTCTGGTTTTATTTATGGTAGCAAATGAAGTGTTGCAATCTTTTTTGAATCCAGTCAGAAATAGATAATATGGAGAAGGAACCGTAAAACTACCTAGACCATTAACAGGAACAGGTCAGAGAATTTGCTAATTCTTTGGATTAGCAATATGGATACTGGAACTATACTTTTCTTGTTTATTGTGGGTCTGATTGTGAGCTCCTTATTCTGCCAGATCTCTGACTGAAGTCACTGGAGGTTGTTTTTGACCAAGGATCTCTTTATATCCAGTTTTGGGGCCCTGCAATGTAAATAATTATAAAAGTTCATTTCTTACTTGCTGATTTCCATCCTAGTCATTTCTTATCACGTGACGAAAATAATTCTTCTGCCTCCTATTTCCTCTGCAGACCACTGATGAATTGGGGAATGAGAAATTCTGTGTTGATGCTAACCAAACCGGAACTGGAAACTGGCTGAAGTACATCCGAGTGGCCTGTTCCTGTGATGAACAAAATCTAGCTGTGTGTCACATTAATGACCAGGTATGCTTCTGTTCCATTAAGCCATCATGATGTGTTAAGTTTTATGGCTTTGGCAATTATCAGGTTGCTATGTTCACCTAATCACTTTAACAACTATAGGTTAGTTTTACATTTAGGGGAAAAGCAAAATATTACAGTGTGAAAACCTGGGTGATACATTTACTAGGTTCAGTTCAGATAAGAGCCCTAATGTTTGCTTACTTCCCTGAGCCTCTCTGGTCAGGGAATTAAACTTGAAATGAAGGGGAATCTCAGGCTTTCTCATGAGATTGCTGGTGTTTCCTGAGTTACAGAAGCAGCCTTTCTCATGCTAATTCTCCAGCATTCTCTTTGCATGTTAAGCTAATACATGGCTTACATACAACATAAGTAAGCTAATTCTCTCTGTCTATATGCTTTATCTTGAAGACACCTCACTGATACAAGGGACTCATAAGAACATTAAGTTACAAGACTGTGGAAGCTGCATTTGATTCACAACCCTAGTGACACTTGCATTTCATATTTGCAGTAATTTTCTTCTTCAAGAAGCAAATTAATAAATAGCAGGCTATAAAATACCATCTTCCCTCAGTGACTAGAAGGGTACTATGAAATCACTGCAGTCTGTATATCTGGGCAAGGTTGCACTTTGCCTAGTATAAATAGTACATTCTTTAAAAAGGTATTGTTTAGATGGCTGAGTTGGTTGGAAATAGGTGATTAATTCATGTCTACAGGTGGACTTCCCTGATTGCTTTTTCCAAATTACCTGACAGGTAGATCAAAGAGATGAACTTTTGTATAAATAAGGTATGCCACTTGTGACTAAAACTCATTCTACTTCGGTCTGGAGGTGGAAAACTGTTTCAGAGATGCACCAATATACATTGGTCCATATGGTATTGGCACTGATAAAAGGAAAATTGACATTATTGACAGTTGGCATTTTTTGGCTTATTTGGCCGATAATCTCATTGATAAATGCTTGTGTATGTGCACAGCCACAGCATGCACTTGGCCAGCCCAGCAACTTGGAGGGCAGAGTCCAGCTGGTAAGTCTGTTGTGGGGGGAAGGGGCAGAGGGAGGGAAGGGGCATGGGGGGCAGATCAAGGGCCCTGTTGTGAGGGAGGGTGTGGAGCTCGGGCAGGGGCAGGCAATGCCCAGCCCAGCCCAGCCAGGGCAGGACACAAGACAGAGCTGCAAGCGGGTCATCGGGGGGGTAGTAGTGGGGCACCTCCCACTGCTGCACACACCCCTGGGGAAGATATGGGGGCACGTGCCCTTCAGATCTGTGTGTGGTGCAAAGGCAGGTTGCCACTGCAGGCTGGGGCCAGGGGCAGTGCCGGGCTCTTCCCAGCAGGTAGGGGCTAGGGTTGGCGGTGGTACTGGGAGGGGGGGCCCTTTGTAGACCCCCACCTCCCAGTGCTGCCACTGCCAACCCCAAGCACAACCACAGCTGAAGCCCCCCACTGAGAAGAGCCCAGCACTGCCCGTGGCTCCAGCCCACAGCAGCAGCACCCCCTTGCCCTGAACACATCCAGGGTGCACATGTCCCCCTATGCCTCCCCCCCATGCCTCCCCCAGGGGTGTGCACAGAGGTGGGAGCTGCCCCCTCCCTCCCTACACCCCCTGGATGAGTCACTCATGGTTTTATCCCATGGCCCACCCCAATTTGGCAGCACCTGCCCCTGCCCCAGCCCCTCTCTACCCTCATCACATTCCCCCCCCATTCCCCTTCCCTCCCCTTTTCCCTTCCCCCTCCAACAGACTTAACAGCCAGACGCTGCTCTCCAAGTGCCAGGATGCATATCAGGAATCAGATTGGCATTGGCCGATATGGCTCATTAAAAATTGGCCATCGGTATCAGACCAAAAAATCTTTATCGGTGCACCCCTACTATATTTCCTTAAAGCATGGATCTATGAAGGATAATGTTCAGTATCTGATGCTGTTGAATAAATACACAGAGAATGTCATACCCATCTTTCCACAACTTCCCGTATCTTGTGCTAAGTGTGTGTGGCGGGGGGAAGTGGAAATCTTTGCTTTCATGTTGATTGTTACAAAAATTGCTGCAGGCCCCACAGCTGCTCAGAACACTTATTCCTGGGGTGAGAGATGCACAAGACTTAGACTGTTAATTTACATCTGAGGCTGTTAACTGACTAAGGAAGATGGCTTGAAATCAGTGGACAGTGGAGTTCCCAGGGAGCTGAGACGATTTTTCACCCAATTTGCAGTGTAGATTTAATCAAGCGACTATGCTATTTAAAAATCTTAATTTATGAAAACAAGATTGCTCATTTTATATGTGTGTGTATATATATGTGTGTGTATATATAATATAGTGTGTGTGTGTACACGCTAGCCAATTTCCCATCAAGAATGACAAGGATGGAGGGGGGGAGAGGGGGACGGGCAGGGGAGAAGCACCACCCTTGCCCTGCACTGCTGTCCCAGTCTGTCCCTGCCATTGCCCATCATGACTGACGGGGGGAAGGGGAGGCAGAGATGGAACACTGCTGCCCAGTGCCCTGCGGTGTTACCGCTCCGCCTCTGGCCCCATGCCCCTCCCCCCACCCCCCGCACCCCACCCCATGCGCCTGAGTACGGCAGGGGGCAAGGCCATTGCTGCATTGCCACAGGGTGCTGCTGTATGCGGCGCTGAGGCTAGATTCACCTCCAGCCCCATGTGCCCTTCCCCACACCCCATGTCCAGCACATCCAGTCCTGTCCCTCAGTCCCTGCTGTCATGGGGGGGCAAGGGAGAACAGAGCCCCACATCTATCCCTGTTCCTGCTCACTCCCTCCTTCCCCCCTGCCACATTGGGTCCAGGCCCATTTCCCCCTTCTCCATCCCCCTCTGCCTCCAAGGAGCAGAGCTGGGGAGGGGACAGCTCTGCCATGACAGTGAGGACTGAGGGGACAGAGCATGACAGGGGGGAGCATGACTGAGAGAGAGCATGACAGTGGGGACTGAGGAGTCGGAGCACCCCCGCCAGCTCCATCCCCACTGTCATGGTGGCGCTCCACCGCACTGCCGCCGCCTGTCCAGAATGCTCTTGGAGCACTCTAATTGGCTGCCGAGACAACCAATCAAATGTGAATAAAGTGTTACGGACAGACAGACAAAGTAAAGCTTTTATAATATTAGATATATATTGTGTATATATATAGTTATATATAGTTATAGAGCAGTTGTTTATTTCTGACATTAGCCATGATTTTATGCTTGTGACACTGACTATGGTTAACTGTGGAGGTGATGATGGTATCTAATGGAGGTGCCATGGGGTAGTATGAGGAGTCAGCAGCATGAGCCAATAACAGGACACAAAAGCCTTTTTTTACTCTCTGTGCAAATATCTGTATCATTAAAACCACAAGGGAAAAGATAGTCAGCCTTTCTGTCCATCTGTCTTTCTATCCAATAAGAAACGTGCACCGGTTAGAAAAGGTAGCACAGATAACTCAGGGTCTGTCTATAGTTGGAAGCCCTGAACAAAAAACGAGCATGTGAATTTACAACTCCACTAACTTCTCATGTGGTCACCCTTAGTCTTATCTGAAAGAGTGTCTTTGGGCAGGGAACTAACTCCTCTTAGCAAAGAGAGTAAGCGCATGCACTCTGTCTACATAGGAAGTGAGGGCAAAATAGCAACCGTGAACAAAGTACAAGATAGTTTTTTCCCTTAGAAAGAGGAGTCTGCTTTGGTGTACAGTGAGCTAGTGTGGGTACCTATTGGGCTTGTCTACATGAGATGCTTTACTGTGCAGCAGACTCATTTTCTGTGCAGTAAAACATGACTGTCTATACATGCACAGCAATTAGGGTGCAGTAGATATGAGTAGTATCTAACAATACAGTAAATTACTGTGCTTAAATGCATGTGTAGGCAGTGACATTGGGATTAGTATATTCAGACTCATTCATTGCACATGTAGACATGCACAGTGTACTTTAAATTCGTTCCCTAGCTTACTGCATGTTGAATTCTCTCTGTAGGTAAGCTGTAAGAAAAAGTATCAGGTAGAAAATAACACCAGAAGAATGAATTAATAACAGAGTTCTTAAAGTGAGTTGGTTTTTTTTTTTCTGAGGTGACTGCCTCCAGGAGCAGACTGATGCTACACTGGGATCTGAGCAGAACTTAGGCAATTTACAGTCCTGTTTTTAGGTTACACTGGGCATGTCTACACGAGGCACATACTACACAGTAGCCTGATAGCACTGTGCAGTAGTGTGCCAATCAAAAAGCATGCTAGTATGCCACTGTGCAGCGTTATTAGGCTACTGTGCAGTAGACCTATGTAAAGCGGCTAGTATTCACTTTGGATTCGGCTGATTCAGGGGACAGTGATTCGATTCGGTGATTTGAATCACTTCACTGTCCTGAATCAATTCGGCTGAATCCAAATCAACCGAATTTCCGAATCACAGAGGCCCTATCCCCTGCCCGCTCTCAATGGCTGCACGGCCCACCCCAGCTCCCAGCTCTTTGAAACCCACCCCCCACACACGCACACACTAACTGGCTCCTGCTGGCTAGGGAGGCAATCCGCACTGGCCCCCACTGGCCCATGCCCCCAGAAGCCCCAAGACCTCTGCAGCAGCAAGGGAGTGTGGGGTTTCTGTTTTGTTTTGTTTTTTCTTAAAGGGCCAGAGCTGGGGCAGGCAGGGCAGCCATAGGCTTGTGCCAGAGCCCCCCATGGGTTGTGGGGCAGTGGGGGGCAGCAGGGATCACCCCCCCAGGCAGCCAGCACTCACTGAGTGGGGGCTTTTTTAAAAAGGGCTGGGAGCTGGGGCCAGGTGGGGCATCCATGGGGGGGTGCTGGGAGAGCGGGCAGGGGTCAGAGGGTGTTTGGGGGCCTGGGAGAGCAGGCAGGGTATGAGGCCTGGCAGGGATCCCCCCATGGTCCCCTCCCCGCTCCTCCAGTCTCCCCTGCCACACCCTCTACTCACCAGCTCAGACTCCAGGTCCAGCTCCCTGCTGCAGCGGGCGGGGACTGCCCGAATCATCGAAGCTTTCCGAATCTTTTCCAAATTGATTCAGAGGAGCTTTGAATTGATTTGGACCTTTTAATTGAACCCCTGATTCAATTCAGATTTGGAGACTTGGCCACAAGTTGGGCGGAATCTCCTCCAAATCGAATTAGCACCTGAAGCTTTGCACAGACCTACTGTGCAGTAAGCAACAGAAGAAAACCATGCACCACCACTACTGTGCAGTAGCACGAGTAACTATGCATTTAATTAGTACTTGGTTAACCTAAACTTAATGCTCAGTAACTAGGGCACGTTAATGAATGTGTAGACACACCCACAATGCAGGAAAACATTGAAAGGATGGTGAAATGTTGCTGGTGCCATTTAGTTTTCAAGATATCACATATCCCCTTTCAAGAGTTGCAATTTTCTTTTGTTTACTTGTGTCTTTCCCTGGCCCCCTTCAGCCGGGTGAGTGTTGGTCGTGGCACGCTCGTGGGGATGTTAACTCTGCTTTGTGTGCAAGTCAAGAAAATGACACATATTTTCTTTCCACGTTTGCTGCACATGATGTAAGAGGAACATAATTATGGGTGGCAGATTATCTCTGGGTTTTTTCCGAACCCATGACAAAAGGTAATATTCCCCAGTCCAGAGTTGTGATCGGTGTTTGTGTCTATACTTTGGCATGTTTCATATAGCAGCCACATTCTGGCTGAATCAAAGTGGCTGAGTAGGACATCCATTCAGTAGCTCTGCTGCTGATGTCAATAAAACGATCTTTTTAAGAGAGCTGGAATGGTGGGAATCTACTGGCCCAAAGACCTCTCCTCTAGTGGGAGAAAACTGCAGAGCATCGACAGCAAGCATGAAACCTGGATTCTGTGGTTAAAACAAAAAAATGAATGGAGATCAATGTTGGTATTTCATCGTGGCCTGAACAGTAGAAAGTGCACACTGTATGCTGACAGTGATGGATAGAGAGTCTGCTCCAAGCTGTGAACTAAGTTTTTGTCGGTATTTAAGTGTTGGGGGTGGGGGAAATGGTTCGGAGGACCGTTGAGAAAAGAATAGAAACTTAATAGGCATGTGATGGAGATGCCTGTAGCGTGTTCTCCTTGGGGAGGGGATATTACATGGAATTAATATGATTCTGATAATGATAGTCCCAGAGGCTCAATAATCTTCGCCCCTAGACAGATGACAGGGTGTTGTGAGGATTAATTAGCTAATGTTTGTAAAGCTCTTTGAAGATTAAAAAAAAAAAAGAATCGGTTTCAAGAACAAGGAATTGAGCTGGGAATTCAGCAAGCCTCCAATGGAGTGAAATTTAGGTCCAAGGTGCTGGCTCAGGCCTGTCCCTAATGAGATGAGCATTACTAATACCGTTGCTGCCTAGCAGTGCAGGGACATTTAGATGGCTGGGAGGGAAAAAATATTTCTGAAGTGCATGTGACAGAAGAAGGCATTGAAAGAAGCTGTCATCTATAAATGGAAGCCAAATTATTGATTGGGTCTGAATGCAAAATAGAGAGTAACAAACCAATTCATGTCAAATGAGAAGTGACCTCAGCTTTCACCCAAAGCTCAACCCAGCCTGACCCCAGACTTGTCAAAGACTGAAATATTTCAGCCAACTTTCTCCTCATTTATATTTTAATATGCTTGTGCATACCTTGGTTTTGGAGAGCACTGGAAATGGAAAAAGTCAAAATACTGTGAATTTCTGGACAAACATGAACTGGATAAGCTTTGAGTAAACACATTCAAACTTGGGTTCCTTATGGAAAATGAACCGCTGTATGTTTTGGAACCCTTCCACCATTATTCACAAGTCATCTTGTGATCAAATAACCCAGAGCCCCCATATTTATCATGAGCTCCATGTCTTACATCACAAACTTTGTGACACATGGAGCTGCAGGGGTCATTACATTTCCCCTTACCTATTACCTAAGTCCTTTTATAGTCATTCATTCTTGGCAGAATGTACTACAGGCAGAGTGAAAACGACCTGTGAATTCTTCTCTGTGCATCCCACAGATTATATAGTTCAGCCTATTACACTAAATTTTATCTTTGGGGATTCCCAGATGATTCAGCAGCATCAGTGCAACCCTACATACCATCTAAAACCTTCTGACATCACCACATATGCTTGTAGTCCTTTCTCCAGGTAGTTCTGTTCACTTTGCTTTAGCAATGAAATTTTGCCCAGTGAGTTACTCAAGTGACCCTACTTAACTAACACTTGGCACTGCCAGGCAGGAAAGTCACCAGGAATTTGAAGTTATTTCTATTATTGCAGTGAATGAACCAGGGACAAAAGCAGTAGAAAACACCAGCACCCCAGAAGGATTGTTAGAAGAGCATGAGCCACCTTCTAAGTCTGAGATCTTTGCAAAAAATATTTTTGATTAAAAAACTGAGTGTAGAATTATGGCAATTTGACATTAATCCACATGCTTTTTGCTTGAAACTTTAAACCTTAGGCTGCTGGATTTTTCCAAGCTGGCCACATCAATGCTTAAGTTTAAGAGCCACATTTTGCCAACAGTTACAAGGCTAAGTGGTTATTCATATTGTATTTTATTTTAAGACCAATTAATTGCATTTTTCCCTTCATCTAGAAATTGCCTTTCTCTCCCTTCATTTAGAGCTTTTTAGTTCTGTGTTGTTTCAGTTAATATAATAGTACAACTAGAAGAAACAGCTGTGTGGCGCTCTCACCAGGCTTGGTTTTTTCACCTTCTAGTTCATTGCAGCCGTGCAATTGCTTTGTTGTAAACTCAGCTAACATACAGTTAAAAAAAGACAGAAAGAGTAGCAGAATGGTCATTCAAAAGTAGAGAAATTAAAAGGACCCAGACTATAACTAGACAGTAGGCATATCAAAGGGTTTTCTCCCGTCAGCTTCTTTCCTGAAGCACTGAAGACTCTCAGGTCAAGCCAGCTGGTAGGAATAAAAGGTCCAGTGTACAAAATGCAGGAGACAGTGGTGATTGATAACCAGAAGCGCCAGACACTTTAGTGGAGGAGGGGGAAAAAAATCATAGGCATAACAACATCAAGGTCAGGATGTACTTTTTCCTAAGCAGCTGATTATGACAGTCCGGGTTCACTGGAATAGCACCAATATTTAGTGTAATTAGTAGTGCATAGGGATTCTTATAGACTTCAGCATTATTATTTTCAATTTTAATAATTGCAGGGGCAGCTGTGTAGCTTTGCCGGTGCTGGATTTGTATTATTAACTCCCACCATGTGTTCCTCCATACCACTGTAAACACAAAACCAAACCACAACTTTCTTTTCTTGGAAAAATTCTAGCTTTTGACAGTATCTGACACTGATCCTTTTTGATGCAATTGCCAATGTATCTTCTGGTTTGAAGCGCTTCAAAAGGTAGAGACAGCTTGGATTTGGGCCTGAAGTTATTTGAATGCTAAGAAAAATAAAAGCGTTATGAGAACAAAGTGAAATAGAAAAGAAAAATCTCTCCCATCTCCTCCCACACCCTCCCCCTCCAAGTTCTGAAATATTAGTCTCAGAGGGAATATGTCTATAGGCCAATACCAGTTCCCATTGAATTCAGTGAGAGTAGATTGAAAATTTGCAACTAGCCAAAGCTGTCTTTTGGATCAGATAGGAATTCATAGACCTGAATGATTACCAGATAGCAAAACCCAGGTTTAGGAATGTCTAATCTCCCTCATTAGAACTCCAAGATAATGAAGTACACACTCAACTTTTTCAAGTGCATATTAAGTGTTACTGTGGCTAGTTATGGTGCCTACAGTTTGATCGTGGAAAAAAATCACATCTTATGCCTTATTCTCCCTTTTTTATTGCTCTTTGTATTAAACTGCTTTTTCACATACTTCTCAACAGAAGTAATTATATGCATGTGAGCAGTTTCACTGAACTCAAGAGTATTGAAATGGATTACACACATTCATATGTTTGTAGGATAGGGGCCACATGGTTGTAGAAGCATTGATCCTCTCTTGTAATCTATAGTTAGCCTATCAAATTCACAGCTAAACTTAAATGGTTTTCTTAATCACAAAAAACTATGCATAAGGCTGTGATTTTAGGCACTGTGCATGCCTCAAGCATCCTGCTGATGTGAAGGGAGGGTGCTTAGCATCTTATAGGATCAAGCCCTAAATCCTCAAATCCAAGGTAATTTTTCAGATTATGCTTTGCCAGTTTCTACCTGGCACTTCTGTGTTAACTTCTTTTTGCTGTGGTGCATGTTCCTAGAGAGACTCTGCATAGAGAGGTCAAGGTGTAGCCACCACACCCATGCAGTAGGCACAAAACAATTAATCCTTTTTTCTTTAAACATGTAAAGAAAACGAGTTTTGTTCTAAAAGAAGACAAAATAGTAAACATCATTGTGCTGATGAGAGTCAGGATAAACTTTTAATCAAAAACATCTGCTTTCCAGCAAAAATAATGTATGTTTACATAGGGACCCGGCCCTTTACACTCTTATTTGTACATCAATAGGACTACATTCGGATCTCTTGTCTTCGTGTAAATCAGGAACAACCCCAGTCACATCTATAGAATTATTCTGGATTTTTAGTGGCATCACTCAGAGCAGACTGTGGGCCTCTAAGTATTTTTTGAACCTGTAAAAAATGTTGCCTCTTTTCAAATACATCAGTTGTAACATTTTATTCCTCAGTTCCTATTTTTAAGCTACTTTCAAATGTAAATAAATCTGAGTGTGACATTTTTGTAAACTAATTTTTACGAAGCCAAATACAGCCCCCAAAAAGTGACAAAAAGATTGGAGGAATGCTATCGACTGAAATCAGAGGCTTCCCTCCGTGAATTTTGTAATTAAAATGATCTATTCAAAATATCTGAAAATCAAATTAACATTTTATTTTGGTTTTATCTTATTTTCCTTTTATTCCTGCTGCCTTCAAAGGATTGATTTATCAGCAGTTCTTTACTGTGAATCTTTTGTAGTTAGCAAAGATGGGAAATACTTTGCAGACATTTAAATAGAATAGTACACAGTTTGTTTCCCATTACACTGTTTTCAGTAACAGCTCTTGTTTTTATGTCTATGCCATTCTCTTCTTATTTGAAAAAACAAGCATCAGCAGTTAGTAACAATACTGGTGGTAACATGAGACCCCATTTTCATCCTATAGCAAAAATACATATATTTTTTCATAACCTACCCAATGCACTTAAGTTTCTAGACACATAATAGACTGTCCTAAGAAAGGCAAATAAAATGGCAACAGGGCTTTGCAGAAACAAAAAGAAGGTTACTTCAAAGCAGGGAAACATCCCAGCCCCAGCAAAACGTGCAATTGCAGTCTGTTTAGAAAGATACGGGGCCAGCTCCTGAGCAACTTACTCAGTCTTGAGTCAGGCACATGCGCACAGAAGTGTGCATATATATCTGATTCAGTCCTTAGATCAAGAGTCCTTAGAAGTATTTTTAGTACTATTTATCAAATTTCTAACACAGCTAGCTACATGCAAGGGAAAAAAAACCCAACAGTAGTAATTCTCAGTTTAAATTGTCTTTGATTGTGTACATCACTTATATGGCACACTGATGCAGTTAGCGGGCACACTTTTTGATCTTTCACTGAGTACTGCAGCTGGTTTCTCTGTTTTCTAATGTGCTCCCATCTTAAACTAGGAAAGTGCTACCACAGTGAAGCTAAAGTAAATAGCAGGCATCATTCATACAACAGGTAAACATACTGTTTCTATGAAAGGTACTTGAATAATGAGGTAGCAGTGGAGCAGGCTTTGCTGAGTCCACATGCTTCTTCTTCGTCCCTTGCATGGCTGTTGGAAACAGTTAGACAATTGCCAGATTGTTTTTAAATGCATCTGTCGGCCTCAAGAACATTTTTTCCACTGAAACAGTGCATGGTTGTCGAGTACTTTGTGACGTGGTGTTAGTGAGCTGACTTAGAAAATGATCAGACGGTGGTTCTACGTAACAGATAATTTTCAGTTTTTGTCTTAAGTAGTTTGTAATATGTTACAGAGTATTGTGACCTGAGCAAGGACTTTCCTAGATATCACCAGCACCAGGCAAACTCCCTTTGAAATGGCTTGAGAAACACCAAACTCATGGATCAGGCTCAAACTGAATGTCGATCCTTCTTTTTTTGTTAATGCTCCATATCTACTCATATGAGGAAAATATTAGCAAACGCAGAAGCCAAAACAGGAATGTAACATTTTCAAATCTGTGGCAGAACATTTAACTATTTTTTTTTATTTCTTTCCCTGCTAAAATAATGTCAAATGACCATTAATGTGCTTGGTGCTTGCATATTTTAATGGGTTCTTTTCTTCTCTAGCAGGAAAAAAAAGAAAAAATCATAACATTTTAATGAAAATACAGCACACAAAAGATTTTTAAAGATGTAATCCTTTTTTTATGGACTATTTAATCTGATGTTTTTCAGTGCACACAGCAAACAAAAGGAAAGGGGTTTTAAACACAGCAGTAGTTTTAATTAATTCAGAACTTCAGTAGCAAAATTGCAAGATGAAGTTAATTATTATAATGAAGCATTTGATAAAATGAATGCGACTCCAGCAGAATGCAACTTTTATTCAAAGTAATTAATCAAGCTTACATTACCTTTCTTGATTGTTTGCTACTGAAATATGTTTACCTGCAACATGCTGCTGCTTATTCTGAGAAGACACAGAAAGGGAACAACCAAATGATGCTATTTTATTGAAATAGTTTTAATGACAGCTACTGCTATTGTAGCTTAAAATATATAGGGCCAAAACTATGCCCTGCTGAACATAATGCAAATGTTGCCCATTAACTACAATGCAACAGGATTTCTCTTGTGACTTTTGATCATCTGCTTTTTACAGTTGCATGTAATCTCCAAGATTTTTCTCTGTTTGTCAGTATTGGGATTATTGGCTCAAACCAGGGTGTTCCTTAGTAGGTATCTTGTGTTTCAGACTTGTTCTAAGTTCTCTTATGTAGAAGTGTTTGGGGGATTTTTCTGGGTGAAGGCCTAAAGCTCTTTCTCAGATAATTCTTCCTCTGGCAACACTCCCATTGGTTTCATTTGTAGTCTTGCCTGAGAATGGATTGGTCTAAAAACAGAGTCAGGTGTCCAGGATTTGGCTCATTGTGTCTGTTGTACATGACAGGAAAGAAGCAAACATGATCTGAAAATAAAAAACAGACTACCTGAAAAAGCAGCTTTTCAAATCACTTATAGTTTTTCTCTGGAACCTATTAAGAATGCAAATGACTGTGGTTTGTAGAAAATAATGAAGCATATTCTGTCAGGAGTATGTTCGCTTTCTTTTTGTGTTCTATGTATTTAAAAACAATGCCATTTTGCATTTCTGTAACACCTTTCAATCAAGGATCTCAAAACACTTCACAGAGAAAGGCTCTTGACCCTTCAGTGAGGGCTGCACAGGCTGACTCGGGAGAGGGTGAGCGGGGTAAGCATGCATGATAATGTTAACTTTCAGGATTGGGCTGTTGTAGCTCTGATGAAGTAATTAATTACAGTCAAATCAGCAAAAATCTTTACCAGAGTGTGGTAGCATTTGCAGGCCAGCTAAATATGAAACGTGCAAAGGTGGGGCACTCTTCACTAGGAGATGTCCCATAAATCATTGAAAACTGGATTAGATTTTTCCTCTTCACTCTTTGGCGTCATGTCCACGTTAGTGAAGCAAGACACAAATTAGACAGCAGAATTTAAAAACCTTTCATCTCAGAACATGCTTATCTGCTGTACATGTGATATTAATTCTTAAATTCATATCCAGCTCAAATTAAATTTAAAAAAAAATCATTTTTAAAGGACCACGAGAATAATTAGGAAAATCAGATAATTTGCATTGATAATATATACTAATGATGGAAACTGTTATTTTTGTCTTTTCTGAAATGCTTAGATTTATCCTGTTATGTTTATCTACATAATAAGGATTGTTATTGTATTTCAGTAACAAGTTTTCTAATCTCAGGCGTTATAATGAAGAAAGAGCTGCAAAAATAAAAGCTTCAGCCTGTTAAAAACTTGGACTGCTGGTTGTATAACCCAAACTTCCTTTTCCTTTGATTTGTAGCACTGTTGTAGTCTCTATTACATACATAATATAGGGAGGTCTCCAGAGAGACCAGTCCTCACTGATAAGATTAGGGGGAGTGTCTGAGGCTCAGAGTTTAGATAATCGAGAGAGGATCACTAAAGAAACCCCTCTACAAGAGAGATGCACAGAATGAGAATGCAGTAGCCAGGGTAGTCCTTCAGGAGCTGTCACCAGGCCTGCAGTACCAGCTGCCTCTCTCCAAGTACAGAGGATGGTTTTTGCCATCAACTCCACTGGGATAGTTTACTGGAAAGATTTAAATTTAACTCAGGCCTCTGAATTGCTGCACCTTACCCAGAGAAAACAGGTCAGACATCTCATGTATTTCTTTTTTTTTTTTTCTTTTTCTTCCTCTGCTCCATTCTTTTATCATTTAATGTTTTTTGGTTGCTTGCGGTTTTTTTGTTCAGTTGGTTTGTTGATTTTTGGTGCTTTTGCTTGGGGTCAGGTCTTTATTTCGATTTGCAGAGTGGCGTGAAAATAATTGCAACGTTCAAGGTAAGTTAAAACTATCAAAGAGTGTTCCTTGGTGCTTTCTCCAATTATAGATACCTCATTCCATGTGTATAGTCCTAAACTGGTTTAAAAAAAAAAAAAGAAAGATGAAAATGACCTTAAAACAACTGTTTAATGAAGAGCAGTGAGTGAGAGGTAGGGATGAAGAGCAGTGCTAGCAGCTTTTGGATAATTTGTAAATTCATTTTAGTTGGTAAAGACTGCCCCCTAATGGAAAATCCCAGAAGCTGTAATATAAACTACCTAAGGAGAGGTGAAGGTACTTTGGTATGCCATTTAAAGGTTATAAATACTATAAAAGTCAATTAAAAAAACTAATTGCTTGCTCTTTATCACTCGTGGTTAAAACAACATATTTTGCAAGAAAGGCATACATAATATTAATTGAACAATCAAAATGTGTTGAATGGAACCTTTATCCATGAATGCTACTTATGACTGCAGATAATGTGCGAGGAAATCTTACTGAAATAGAGTGATAAGGCTGAGAGTTATGTACTTGGCAAATACATTTGCCCAATTTGTTCTCTTTTTTTTTTTTAACCTGGAAAAATATTAATTCAAGTTTATCTCTGGATCTGACACTTTGGGTCAAGTCCTTTCTCAGGCACATATCTCTCATTAGTTCAGGGGTAGACAGCCAAGTCCCAAATGTGTCCTTTAGCAATTATTTCATTTCCATGTAAAGCAGAGGTGGTGCCAACTCAAAAAAAAGCCATAACACAGAGAGAAAGGGGGAGACAAGAGGTATAATTTCTCTTTAAGAGTAAGAATGATTTTTCTCCCGCAGTATCCACCCCTCCACAGACAGCAGTGCCATATACTCTAATAATAAATAATCAAGCGGTTTTGAGACATTTTACTGGCATGTTGTAAACTGCCATCTCTGTACTGAGTGGTAACACAGAAGCATAATTAATGTACCTGAGATTTTCTTGATGTCCCTAAGGGATTTAATTTAGGAGGAAACCCCAGATGAATAACCATGTTCACCTTTTCCATGTTGATCTCAATGAGACTACTCACAGGAAGAAAGTTGCTTCTTTGCATAAGTTTTGGCTAGATCAAATCCTGAAATGGTGAGGGCCAAATCATGTGCAGTGCTGAACACCCACCGGTCTTACTCACATCCTTTGGAAAGGCGGATGGTCAGAACCTCTGACAGCTTGACAGTCGTTCTTTGTTGTACTGTTGGTACAGGAAGATGAAAGAGACTTTGTGAATTAAAAAAAGTCTTCCTAAGGCAACGGATTGATGCATTGTGTATAGAGGTATAAGAACTCTGTGTGTTCAGTCCCAGCTGAAACATGGAGTTAGCAGAGAGCTGTTGTATCTAACTCAGCAAACTAAGGAGGCAGTGGATACAGTCTGCATCTTATTTAGGAAAGGGATCTAGGTAGGGGAGGAAGGAGACGGATAGCTAATTAACCCAAAAAGAAAATTCTTATGAGTAAAACAACTTGGTGTTTATTCACTGCCACTAAAAGGATTGTCCTGTACTAATAAAGCATTGCCGTTGACTTTGAAAGTTAATGACTAGTAGCCCCTGAATTCTCAGGGCATGACTGTTAGAAAAGGGCAGGGCCAAAATGTTCTGAAAAACTGGGAAATGTCTTGACCGCACGTCCAAGGGACCGAACCTTTGGCATTTCTTGGCTGCTCGTTGTCTCTTTCAAATCTGACATTGACAATAGCTCAACTCCTTCAGTCACTGCCATCTCCATGCTTCTCTTTTGCTGGTCTTCCTCATGAATTGACCTCCAGTCATGGTCTCTGAGGCGTTCACTTTTCCCACATGCAAGACTGTCCTAATCCATGCCCACAAGCTGCATTTAAATGTTAATGTACACTGCAGTGTGAGGGAAGTGTGAGTCAAGTAACCCCATGATCTTCTGCCCAGAACCATCACTCCCCCATACACACACATTGTTGCTGAGTTGTTACCATCACCTTTAATGCAGGTGTCAGGATTCTGCAGCAGTCTACACAATTACAAGTTAATGACAGTGGATTGTAAACTCTTCATGACAGGGACCAAGCTGTTTTCTTGTGTTTAGTAAAGGGTCTGACACACTTCGGAGTATGCATAATAAGTAATGGTGCGTGATATGTATGTAATCAGCAATGTCTCACGTGTCTATAATTATGTTTTAGTGTAATTAGAAGCATTACAGTCTTTGCTGTCTCAGATTTAATGAATTTTCCTGTTGCATAAATGACTACTGTTCTCCCCTAATAAATGCACCCCTACAGTTCTGTTCTTGTTTATTCCTTATGTACAGGTGGGCAAAATAAATCCCTATGCAGGAGACCTATATAAGTTCTTACAGTTTAAGTTCTATTTTACAAGAGATTTGGATGGTACATAGGACTGTGGTGACCCCTACCCCCTTGTGAATTCCTTCTGTGTTTCCCAGCTTGTTCTTCAGTAGCAAGACAGATATCTTAGATGCACAGTGTGGCACTCACCAAATTCTAACGTAGAATGGGTTCTGCAAAGCTGGGTTTGACTGATGGTGTACCTCAATAGAGACGGCATGTTTTAGGGGGCTGGTTAAGAAATAATAAGTCTGATTCTAAATGGTGTAAATTGGTGTAGCCCCGTTGGCTTCCAAGGAGTTATGTTAATTTGCACCAGCAGAAGAATTCTTCCCCCCACCCCCCTTCAAACAACAGTTTGATACTGGCTTAGGCAGGGACCCAAACTTGTGCTCTGTCTATTTTCCATTTATTTTAACGAGTATCAGTAAGTGTATTAGAAGAAAACACAAAAGGAAGATTTTGTGTAATTTGGATGAGAGAGACTTTTACTGTAAATACCACTTTATCATTCAAACCACATGAAACTCTGACACACATAGGGAATAAATAAAGGCAGCAAAAGAGCTCTCAGTAGCAATTATCAAACAAATCAAGTGACAGCCTCCCCTATTAGCTGGAATCATTTGGGTTATTGTGTAAAAATGTAAAATGTGGCTTTGCATATTTAACATGTCTCCTCCGTTTTTGTTTTCCTATTTGCAGATCTATTATAAAGTTATTAAAGAAATTGAGCCAGGAGAAGAACTGTTGGTGTATATGAAGGAAGGGGCTTATTCGCTTGGGAACATGCCACCCAGTATGGAAGGTAAGATCATTATTGTTAGATAGCACCTTTCCGTACCTGGCACCAGGAGGAAACAAAAGAACGTGCAGCAAGAAACTAAGTTGCATGGTTACCTGCCCTGTTATGTAACTGTTGATTGTTCTAAGATTTAATGCATTTTATACTGTTCTGTATTGGCAAGATAAGCTGCCTTAGTCAGCGATGCCTAAGCAGATTTTTTAACCTCAAGGCTTGCACAGATGCATTAAATATTTTTTCAAGGAATGTTGTGGTTTTGAATACTATAGGGGATGGCTTATTAATTTCCGGGGTTGCCATGGCTGTTTGTGGGTAATAAAATCAAGGCGACACATTCCAAGGCTTACAAAACACTCTGTGTTCTTTAGAGCATCAGAGCACAGAGCAGCAGTGGCAGTGCTATTTTAATGTGGATGGCTCGGCAGCATCAATTGGTGGGTCCACGGAACTGTTAGAACAGCAGTTCTCAACAGGTGTGACAAGATCCTTTTAAGCGTGCCATAGATGTTAGCACTGTTAGGTGTGCAGCCATGATTCACAACATAAACCCAGGGATTTCAAATAGGAATCCATCATATTAAAACATTCTGACCCGTTGTGGTCTTTCTGAGGTCTTTGCAACAAAAGAATTGCTCTATTATTGTTTGTAGTTAAGACAAGAGAGTAAATTTGGAGCAGGTATTTTCTGAGGGGTGTCTTGAGTCTAATGAGAGGTGTCTTGAGTCTGAAAAGTTTGATAACCACTTTATTAGAGCAGCAGGCTCTATTGAAATAAACTCTTCATTGCTCCACTGTCTCGCTTGGCAAGCAGATTGAGCTGGCTAGTCATGGTGCCGGGCATAAATGGACTCCCTGAGTAAGCAAATGGCTTAGAGGAACATTGTGCATTGAGCAGCCAGAGAGATTAAGTTCTTATATTTTAAAAGGCATCTTCCCCTGAATGTATTGATATTGCTTCTTAAAGTTCAGTCATTGCTCAGGACATCAAAGGAGCCATTGCATTTTTGGGGAGGCATGAGTGTTTTACAATAGTTAGAGCAAGAACCTGTGGTCTCTTGTGTTCTCTTTTTGACTGCCACCCACTTGCTATGTCTAGTTAAAGGAGACATGAAAATTGGGGGAAAGCACTGGTGTTTTTGCCCCCTTTTATAGTGTTTGAAGATGGGTGGAAAAGATTTTTTTTCCAAATTAAAAGTGAAGAGTAAGAGGAGTTTCTGCTCAACAACTAGGAGAAGGGAATTTTAGTCAGGCTATTGAAAACTTTGGGCTTAATTTTAAACTGACTAAAAGCAGCTGGCTTTAGCAAGAAACTCCAGGATTCTTAAAGCAAAGATTACAGAAAGAAAACCCAGGAGTATTCAAAGAAACCCCAGCCTCCTTGCTTTAAGAAGAAAAAAATTTGCCTATAGGCAGGGGGCTATTTAGCAGAATTCAGGAAGGTTTTTGCAGCTTCTGCCGAAGTCATTGGTGCTGCACAGTGTTAGGAACAGGCTACCAAGCTGGCTGGGCCTGTGATCTGGCCCTGTCTGGCAGTATTTGCATTCCTATGTTTTACCTGTTTACTAACATTTAACACAGTGGTTAATGCAAATGCCCTGAGGCATTGAAGGGATCTCTGCCAAAGTAGGGAAGATCAGACATCCTATTCCTGGTACAGCTAAAATAAAAAAGCTAAACAGAGAAAACAAGAGTCTGACGAAGTAACCAGGCAAGGTTTCTTTATTCTTTGGAAAAAAAATTAAGAAGGGCACAAACCCATATTTTTAAAAATCTTTGAAAAAACTAAAATGGAAACAGAACTTATCTGTGTTTGTTTAAAGCTAAGCTCATGAAAACGCCTTGGTAAAACTAGATACACAAGATACGATGTATTTTTTAGTTTTCCTGTAATTTAGTAATGACAGCAGTGGAGGGTTAGTTTTAAAAGTGGGTGAATTATCTAAAGTAAATGAATTCTAATTTAAATACAGTCTTTTTCTGGTCAGCCACTGACTGTGAAAACGGCTCATTATTAATGTAAATATGCCCATTATTTTATGACTAATTTATAAATACATTTCTGCATATAGGCTGCTCATGAACTAATTGTATATTGTTTGGCATAATCAGCATTTGAAATTTGAGCTGTTATGTTGGACCTTCTGTTCACATGCTTCCCTTACTGGTAGAAAAATGTAACTTGGATTCAGATTGCCATGGCAAACACTTAGGAAGATGAATGTGTAAAATCTGCTTTTTGCAATATTTGTTTGTAATTTGTTGTTTCAGTGAACTGTTTCTGCCAAAACACTCCTTTGCTTAAGGTACTCCTTGAAAAGTGGATGAGAAGGGAGTGAAAACACAGATGATGAAAATTAAAACATTCGGTTGATTTTTTTTTCAAGTATTTTTTCATTGTTGAGTTAAATGCTCGTGATTTCCTTAAAAGCAAGCCACAGATATAAGATATTTCTGGTGGTACTTCCCCAATTATGGTGTAAAAACTGAATACCTCTTTGATAATTTAGAAAAGAAATAGAGAAAAAAATCAGCAAGGCTTTCTGGTTTAATGCTGCATGATCTGTTTTGCTTCAGAGATTTCATATTTGCTTTTAAGTGACACTTATTTGAACAAGCAAAAAACACCTTGTTCCCTGTAATATGCCAGCTTTGTTGTTATATAACATTTTTCTGCATCTTCCTAATAATGTATCATGCTTTTGGTAGCTAATTGCTTTTAAATTATAATAGCCCAACATTGAATGTTTGACTTCTTAATACTTCTACCTTTGAGAATGCGATCTTCCCCCCACCCTTCATTTAAATTCTGAATTGCAGAAGAAAGAAAATGCAAAAATGTTCCACACAAAGATAATTATCATAAAAATCTTTTATCCAAACCCCAGCCAAATGCAGTAGACCCCTTATCACTGCAGGAATTTTGAGTAGGGCTCTTGAACTCCTTTGAGACCTGAGTCTGGTAGATTAGCATGTAGATGCCACATAATTGTGTTCCCCTTGGTTTCTCTGAAAGCTATTAGGCACTGATTTATTTTTCTGTTACATTCCTGCTTTGTCCTGAGTGTTACTGATGGAACTTAAGATAGACGCATATAACCACAGATTTGACAAACAAGACATAGAGAACTGGCAGCAATTTTTTTGTTGTTGGATTTTTCTTTTCTTTTCTTTTCTTTCCCCCCCTGTGACACGGAAGCAGTAAACTGTTTTCATAGGGCAGCATATTTATTTATTGTGTTTAAAGAAAAAAAAAACCCTTTTATGTACCTGCTATAAATTGGAGACTTTGTAGCAAAGGCAGAGCTCCAGATACCAGGAGATCTCAGTTCAGTACTAAGCTTCCTTTGTGACGTGGGATCCACTCCTACAAGGTGTTGCTCTAGCCTTTAATCTATGCGTGTCATGGTTTCTTTTTCTGCAACAATGCACAAGGGTATTGTAAGGCTAAACTCACTGATAATTGTAAAATATTTGTTTTCAGGAAAATGCAAAGTTCAGAATACAAGAAGTATATTTATTATGTATCAGTTTAGGATCTTTCTTTATTCTGCTTGCCAGTCAATTTCTTCTCTTCAGAAGTGTTTACCAGGGCTTATTTCTAGCTTTTCAAAGAATTTGCGCACACATGCACACCCATTCAGCCACAGTAAATGTGCATATAGATAGATGTATTGACAGACAAACAGACAGACAGACATGCACACGCACACTCTGTGAAAATCTCTCTATATAGATTTATATTGAATATATACACGCACACAAAGAAAAATTAGAAAACATGAAGACATTTTAGGGTATGTTTCTACCACAGTTTAGTCATCTTTTTTTATCTATCCTCTATGTTTTCTTTACCAAATATTCTGTGTGAAGAAAATCCATTTCCCCTCATATTGTCAGTTCTTTATGCACATGAAAAAGCTGGTTGTGCTTAATAGTAGAAGAAGACCATCACTGCCAATGGTACATGAGACTGCACAGAACAAGTCGATTTTTTAATACAACTGAAGCAAGATAAGCTTTATCTTAAAAATATTTGCCTAAAAAAGACAGAAAGGAAACGCCCAAGCTAGAGGTGTTTAAACTGAGTGGGGTAATAAAGACGCACAGGATGCATCTACACGAGATATTACCGCACATTCATTATTGCACGTTTATTTAGTACTTGTATTAGTACTCAGTGACTGGAGCTACTGCACAGTAGTGCTGGCAAACAACTTTTAGGTGATCCCATGGCTTAGTAGCCTAATAAAACTGTGCAGTAGCGTATTAGCACTGTCCATGCTGTGACATGCTACTGAGAAGTATTTTTTGGCTACTGTGAAGTCAGCGTCTTGTGTAGACATGCCCACACAGTTTGACTTCTTCCAGAGTTACTTAGCAGAATCCTTCTTCACTCCAATTTTCAGGTGGTCTCAATGGATTTTAACCGGTTGGGGATATGATCCCTTTTAGGGATCAGATTTCTTGTGCACAACTTGTGACCTCCGTGGTTCTTCTCAAGGTGCAGGATGAGGCAGGTGAGGGCAAAATCAGACCCTAGGCAGGCACTGTGTCATGTGTTGTAACACAGTAGGTGAGCCTATGTGTTTCCAATCTGCAGTTAACTCTGTGAGATAACATTTGCTTTTGAGAACAGGAACCCCCGGGTTCCTGTTTAATCAGCCTATCTCCACGGCTAGAAACTGGCTCAAGGTAAAATAAGACCGAACCCAAGCCATCCCGTAAGTCTTGTACAGGAACAGGAAGAATTTCTGAAGTTTGAGGAAGTTCTTTGTTAAATGTTCTCTGAGGCAAAAAATGTCCTCCCCCCTCCAAGTTTTCTATTTTGGGGTGAAAGCCGAAGTATTACAGTGTAGCTGCGCTGGGCAGATTTTTGTCCTGCATGCAATTAGGATGCACTGGAAATTTCTTAGGAGATCAATCTTGGGATTCTCAAACCTGAGGAGCTGGGAGAGGTTGGGAGAGGTTCAGACATCATTAAGTCTTCTTAGAAGAAAAATAAAGGAGAGAAACGGTAGATGAGCAGCACGTTTTACTGAGAGATGATCTCCTTACCAGAGCAGTTCAAAACCATTCCACCCAGTTATCATGCAGATCAGTGAAGTAAATGAGCCAACTGGTTCCAGCTCATCTGTGATTCTGTGATACCCAAAGCTGGAGCAAAAATGGAGGCACCATAAATACTGCAAGCACTGCTGGCACTTTGCTCTACAGATCTAGCTTTAATGAATTTCTGATAGGTGGCCCATCAAGCCCTGTTATAGATGGTACCAAGATGAGTGCAATGCCAGGAGTGCAGACAAGTCCTATTAGGGTTTTAGTGGGTGTTTTAGTGTTCCCTCAGCTCCCATGCTTTGGAAAAGGTAATGCTACTCCTCCTGCCTAACTCAGCTCTATCTCAAAAGAGGTACAATTTTAATCCAGAAATGTTCTTTGTTGAAGACTTAAGTTTGGCCAGCTAGCATCTTATTTCCCATCCTGCTGTGAGGTCACATGAAATGTGAAAATGTGACATCATAACATAACCGTTTGCAACTTTCTTTTTTAATAAGAAGCAATTGCTGGATGACAGGGCAAAAACAAGTACCACAGCTAATGCAGTTTTGTCAACCACCAAGTAAATGTAGGGAGCTTCTTGGTTCTCCATTTTCAGCTTTCCCTTCCCAGAACCATGATACAAATCAGTTACAAATTGGCACAGCTCTCACAAGCTCTAATAAACCATTTCATTTCCATAAAAACTTTTAAAAGGGGCTCAGTCCAGACCCCTGGAAGGAAAGGGGCCTTCGACTCTTCTGTGCCTCCCAGATTCTGTTATGTGTCTAAACCAACTGAAAATGGGGGCAAAATTGGGAAATTGTCACTATTTCCCCTTGCATTTTTTCAGCTCAAATCCAAATATGATCAAAAAATTCTGAGAAGAACTTTAATTTTTGGAAAACCGTGTCCTTGTTTCTCCCCTCACCCTCCCGTTATCCTTTCTTCTCTTCTTTTCTCACTTTCAGCAAATAATTTTATATTTCCCTGTTTTATTTCTCTCTTTTCTAAAATGCGAGTAATATCATTGCCCTGCCCTCACAGGACCACTGTATTAACAGTATTGATATTACTTTAAATGCAAGTGCAATGAATACAGATAATGTTCTACAGTCTAGTTCATATGGCATTGGGCTATATTGAAAGGGAGGAAGAGATTTAGCTTGTGGGTCCCAGACAAGGAAGCTATACAAGATCAGTGGAGAAGATACTGGCTGGGCTTCTCGAATCCTAGAGAAGTAGGGGTGGAAGGGACCCCAGGAGGAGGTCATCTTTTCTAACTCTCTGCTTAAGGCAAGTATACTGCCTTGACTCCGGAGGAGCTACTTCTGATTTATACTAAACACACTTCATAAAACAAAGATTTAGGCAGTTGTGATATTTTGTGCAAAAGCTGGTGCCAATAATCATCTGCAGCACTTTTTAGCGAGAAAATCTCTTAAAATGTTTTATGCATCCTAGAAACACCAGTTCCCTATAGGCAGACAAAGGATTGAAATGCCTTCTGTCTTTTAACCTATCATCTCCTTTCTTGTACCACAGACTACCCGTGATGCTGTTCATTAAATTAACTCTGAGCAAACATCCCTTAAAAATAATATTTTCCTTCTGTCTCCTAACGTAATGAATTTCACTGCAGGCTTTACACTTGCAGCAGTGTTTTCAGAGTGTGAGAAAGGGACTTTAGGCCTGCTACCGATGCAACATTTTACATGATTGGAAATTAGTCTATACCTGTAACGGAACAAAAATTCGGCACGTGTAGACTGGTTTAAAAATGGCAGAACCCAGTCTAAGATTGGCGCCCTTCCTCACCCCACCCCAACAAAAGGTTGCTTACAGAAAACCACATAACTTTAATCAAGTCCACCTCAGGCCTTTTGAATGTCTGCACCCAGCCCTAATTGCAGAAAAGCGTGTTCAGAAACGTGGGGGGTGAGGAGAAGAGGGAACACAGCAGAAAGCAACTACATGAAAAGCTTCTGTTTCAAGTAGACTGCTGGGTGGAGAAACCCTGGACTGTCCCAACTCCCTCACAGAAGTCATTCTCCTGGAAAATTTACAGCTCTGAGCTGATTGTTTGACTTGGCACTATGGTCAGGATGCTGCCTTGTAAACTTAATAATAGCTGCCCTCTTTTTAATTTGTTTGACCTTGACTACAATAATTTATTATATGCATTAGATCTTTTTTTTTTTCCAACAAAGAATTTGGCCTCTTTTTCTTTGCTGCACAGTGCTCTGTCTTCGAACTCCCCCTACTTTGTGAAGCCCTCTGGCTGCTGCATAGCAAACACTGGGGAGAGGGGAGGAGGGAAGGCCTTGGAAAGTGCAGTTCTCCAGGGTTGGGCTCTTCCTAGCGTAAATACGTGATTATCTTTTACAGGCTTTTGGGGAGGCAATAATCATTCTGGCTTGTGCAGCTGGGGGAAGGTGGTATTTTGTTTTGTTTTGTTTTTTTCTTGACAGCTTCACAGGAAGAAACAGCCATTTAAAAACACGTTGACAGACAGATAGACAAGCAAGCAAACAGACAATCCCCCTGCCCCCGCAGAATCTCCAATACTGTGTAAATCCTGCTGGTCTCAGCTCAAAGCCTTAACAAGGCTCAGGAGCAAAAGTGGACAGTAGAGTTCAAGCTCCTTCCAGAGTTTGGCTGCTTCAAGGCTGCGGTCTCTCCACATTGCCCGAGCTGATGCGAATGGTTCGTGTTCAGCCAGTCGCAGTTGATGTTACCTGCACCAGCTTACTTTGAAGAGAAGGATTTTATACCCGTGGCTTGTAAACATACTTTTGCAGTGATCTTCATTGACTTGCATTTTGTGAGCCAGAGAACTAGCGGATCGAACGACCTGGCGTTACGTGAACTTGCTAACCCCAAAGCTGAACTGCTTTGTCCATCTCTTTCAGAGGAGCACACATTTCGCTGCGAAGACTGTGATGAACTCTTCCAGTCAAAGCTGGACCTGAGGCGGCACAAGAAATATGCCTGCAACTCTGTCAGCTCTCTGTATGAGACCCTGAATGAGGAGATAAAACAGGAAGGCCTCAGCGATGGGCAGGTCTATGAGTGCAAAGACTGTGAGAGAATGTTCCCCAATAAATACAGGTATCACACGCACAGCAGGCACTTGCCTTGCTAGCTATACACTGAAAGCTTAAAACAAATTATCTTAATATGAAATCTAACTGTTCAAAATGTATTCGTCAAGTGGGAACTGAATGGCTCGAGCTTGGGACTGGGATATGGGACTTTTCAACTGCAGTTGCCATGTTGAATGTGGCTCAGGCCAGTAAGTTTTTAGAAAATCACTCCCAGTCAATAACTGTTTGTCACATGAGGTTATGATCTCAGTGCATTTCAACCATCCACTGCCATGTTACCATAACTGTTTTCACACCACTGCAGGAAATCCTCCATCACAATTTGCCCTAATTGTTAGCAGAATGGCCAAGGCTTGAACACACGGTGATGCAATTCCGGCTTACCCTTTCCAGGTCAACAATGAGACATGTGGCCAGGGCCAGTAACATTACAGTGCCAACCTAACCTAAAAGATCAGTTTTTTAAAGAAAAGATTGCAATCAGGGCCTGATCCTATACCATTGGATAGAGAGGAAAGTGGGAACATTGCTGTATTAAAAAAACCACCAAATACTGCAGGCCTCATGATAACATTGTTTGAACTGTCAACACTTTAAACAAGCATAGCAGAACTACAGGCTTAAGGCCAATGGTTCAAACTACAAGATTTTGGTAAAGTTGACCACTGAGTGCTGGCCAGTAGTAATCATGCTGAATGTAATTATAACATTTTGTTGCAGATGAGTAGATAGGAAATAGGAAAAGCGTTCTTACATTCCCATGGAATACACAAGAGAATCTGAAATTAAGAATATAAATTTGTCCAAGACAATCCACTAATGTATCTTCCCTAAAATATATCTGAATACTGAGCACCTTGCGGGAGTTTTACAAGGCTAGGATGGGTAACGTCATCTAGCAGTTTGATGGTATCTATATTTTCAGGCACTTCTCCCTGATTCTTCCTCACCTTTTGTTTTCTAACTTGAATTATTCTTTTCACTCTCTATAAGTTTGCTGTTTCTTTGATTTTCTCCAACTCTGCTGGGAAAATAACACATCCATGTGATTTAAAAAAAATTCTCCAGGAAGTGGAATTCTATCTGAAAAATCTTCCTGCCTTTTCAGTGATAACAGGAGTAATTTATTTTCAGTCTCCATCTTCCTTCTTTGTTTATACTGTCCCTCTACAATCTCCCTCCCTGAGTACTAACATATTTCCCTCTTGGCAGTGCATGAACGCTTCCTGAATCCCTTTATTTCCATTGTATGCAAGTAGTATTTCTGTTGTACAGAATAGGAACAAGGCATAAAGACTGTCATACCCTTACTTCTGCTAGTAATTGCTCACTAAGGTGAGTAAGGGGTTGGTCTCTTGCCGAAGAAGCTCAAACAGAGATGCTCTGAGCAAAGACAGGAACAGAAAGCTGATCTCCTGAACCCCTGTCTAGTGCCTTGTTCTCAGCACCACCTTCCTACTAGGAAAGGTTCCTCAGAGTCTTTGCTATAAACTAACTGTTCCTTCTTAAAACTCATAATTAAGAAAAAAGTGGGCATATGCCCACTGAGCTATCCGACTGAAGGGTTACCTTAATAACCAAATAATCATGAGCCATGCTTTTCAAATAGGACCAGTGACTTGGGCCTCTTCTGTATTTGGGTTTGACTTGAAGACATAATGAAAAAGCCAGATTCTCAGAATGATCTCAGCCTTTTTTATGCACAGCATTGAGCTATCCAAAGCCAGTAGTCACTTCTGAAAGTTGAGGCCTGAATGCCTAGGGTATTCCTGGAAGTCTAACAATGTCTCAGGTCTCTGTGAATTTTACTATAGACTAAGCCATCCATATATCTTGTTGCAAAAGCAAAACAAAAAAAGTCAGCCCTTGGCTGGCATTATGCGGAGGCAGAGAACACGCTGCGCCCTAGTCTGTGCATACATTAAATTTAGTGGAACTTTCAGAGGAAATTACCAATTCTTGTTTCGTCCCCCTATAAATCTGGCTATTCCACTTTATGAACTGAGAAGCCCTCTTAAGACAGCAAATAAATCCAGTCAACATATCTAGATGGTCTCATAATTTCTTGAAAGTTAGTTCAGCTCAAATCAAGAATATCACCAGGGAACTGAAACTCAGCACTTAGCAGATGACTAAATAAAAAAATGTTTGTGCTAATCCCAGTAGGTTATTTTCCTGTAAACATTATAATAAGTCACCTGCATTTGTGCTGTATAAACCCATAAATCACAATTAACTGCCAGAAAAAAAAATCTATATTAATGGCATTACGAACAGAGTTTCTTTTATCAAAATGGATGATTATTCTTCATAATTAACAGCCAGCCAATTTATTACTGTCCGCTTCACAAGGATTAACCATTATAACTTTGAAAGAAGAGGATCATCCAGAGACTAGTGGGATCTTAAACTCCTCTGGTTAACAATAAATGACTTGGCTTTGGAGCAGAAGAATATCTGTCCAAGTACTCAAAGGGTGCCAAAATCTCAGCATGCACAATTGCCATAATTTGTAAACCAGCAAAATCCCTTAGCTTCATAAATATTTGAGTTCAGGTCAATGAACATATGGGCTGGGAATTTCAAGAGTCTAAGTGAAGGAGATCCTCAGTCCTAGGGTGCCTACTGCCTAACTGTCCTTGGCCCTTCAAAATCCTCAGCCTTAGCGCCTTGTCCTGTGCAGTCAGGCTATGGAAAAGTCCACTTGTGTTTAAGGGAGTTGGATTAAATTGAACTGTAAGGTTTAGCTTTCTTATGTTTTTTTAAACTGTCCTTTAGGAAATATACCCCTGTGTTAAAATTGTAAAGGGATGACTTAATAACATTTACGCAAAAGATTTCAGTTTCTGTTAAACTTCACAAGTTTTTAATGATCCTATGGACTTTATCAATAAGGTTAAATATTTACAATTCTCACTGAACTGCAGCAGGATTGCAGATTTTCTTCCTTTCTCAGGATCAGGCTACTTGAGGTACATTGTTTCAAGCTCCTTGTGTACCTGGATTGCTAACAGGGCAAAGCCCCTTATGCTCATCTTCAGCCCAGGAATTTTCTCCTTTCCCTACCAGTACCTACCTCTCCCAGTAGCTCCTCTATACAAGTGCATCTGGGTTAGTGGCCAGCAGAACTGGCATGTGCTAGCACACACACTGAAGTTCAAAAGGCAGAGACAGCACTTTGGCGTAGAGGAAACGCAGCAACCTATAGCATTGTCTGAAAAGCCATCTCGGCTATGGCACTGCTCCAGCAGCCACTTTGGTTGCCATCGTCCTCCTGGCTTGAGAGAAGCTGCCAGTTGGCAGAAGTTGAAATCGCCGAGTTAAGTAGTAAAAGATGTCTGACATTTAAAAGTGAAATGTGTTTGCACCTTATCATATTTCTTTCAAATGTGAAGTTACTGTGTTCTGGGAAGTTGTGGGCTTTGTGCCCATGAAAACGGCAACCTGATCACTTCAGCAGTAACACAGCTAATATCTTGTCTTTCCCTGCGGGGATTCGGCAGGAATCTTTGTCACAAAGTGCTAGTTTTTCCCTTTTGAAACCTGCAGGCTTGGGTCAGTTTTGACTTCTTTTTTTGCTGTAAGGGGAGCCAGTTTTGCAGTAAGAAAATTCATGAAACACAGCAAATTTTGGAGAGGCCCATTCTCAAATGTGAAATGAAATGCCCCAAAAAAAAAAGATGTAAAAAAAAAAAAGACTCAAATTTCCATATAGTTGCACCCTTCATTGTTAATTTGTCGCTCATTTCATTTTAAAAGGTTTTTGAAGTCATGTTATGTGACAAGCACCATGTTGACTAGTTAGTATTGAAGAAAAAAAAACCCCGGTGGTTCTCGGCCTCTTTCTCTGTCATCATCTTTAATCACCACTCTCTATCTCAAACCTCGCTGGTACTGTGACCCTAACGGACATGATTATTGTAACTGTAAATCCACTGAAAGAAAGTGCTTGGTTCAGCCTTGTCTGTAAATTAAAACCAGTTGAAGCCTGCCCTGTTAAGCGCCATTTTCTAGCTGTCTGAGTTGCCTGCCTTTCCTTACCCTGTGAGGTAAGCATGTCTTTTCTTTCTCAGCTTGGAGCAGCACATGGTAATCCACACGGAGGAGAGGGAGTACAAGTGTGACCAGTGTCCAAAGGCTTTCAACTGGAAATCAAACCTGATTCGTCACCAGATGTCACATGACAGTGGCAAACGCTTTGAATGTGAAAATTGTGTGAAGGTACGGCAATACATTGCGGGGGAACAGCATCACCTGGGGAAGGTGAGCTGGAAGTGCAATTCAGCACACACTATAGCGATCAGCACCATTTCAGGGTTTAATGGCGGTAAGCCATCATTTAGGCTTAGGAGGCAGAAGGGAAGGGGAGCAGACAGCCTTCGATCGCTGAGCCTGAGTGGGGAAGTCAGGAGGCCCAAAAAGCACCTTTCTACTGGCCTTTCCCCAAGCACTGGATAGATCCTGCTATTCAGAAGGAAAGCATACGGATCAAAGGGGATATGCCACCGATGTCAGCGAGCATGCCTGCAGCCTGCCGGGAGGGGTGTCAGTGCTACCTCGCCTCCGTGTCTGTGTGCAGGGTGAAGTGAAAGCCCTGCACAGTTGCACTCCCGGTGGGCTCTGCCGAGAACAATGATGCTAAATAACAAAAATAGCCAGCCTTCCCTCCCCCCCACCTTCTCCCACCCTTGCTCTCAGCCACACACACCTTTGTTCCTCTCCCCTAAAGGCATTTTCTCTTTCAGGTGTTTACTGACCCCAGCAATCTCCAGCGGCACATCCGTTCCCAGCATGTTGGCGCACGAGCTCACGCCTGCCCGGACTGCGGCAAAACCTTTGCCACTTCATCTGGCCTCAAACAACACAAGCACATTCACAGTACTGTCAAACCTTTCATATGTAAGTTGTCACGGGCATCACAGAGCCCCAGCTTTCACTATAATTGCACATATCCTGAGGGGCCCCCCAGCACTGGCTGTCCCTCTGTGAGCAGCCGCTGTAATTTTATAGGTCAGAGCACAAGATGAAATTCCGCAGCAATTTTTTCCCCCCTTTTTTCTCTTTTTTTGCATGCTCCCTGTTTTTTCAGTAAACATTCGTGGCAGTTTTTGACTTCCTTGACAAGTTAAAAGCTGAGTCTCTCAGCAGTCCCAGCGATGCCATTTTCTCATATCTTTTCTTTCTCTCTTCTTTTTGGGTTTTTTTTTTTGTTTTGTGTTTTTTATTATTTTTCACTGTGCCTGTTGGTGACATAAATAAATAGCTGACACAATCTGAGAGAAATGTGTTTCTGAGGTGCCTCAAATCATTCAACCTTTATGAAGAATTTGGGAAAGTGGCAGAGACTCAAAGGAAGGGTTGGTTTGATTTTTTTTTTTTTTTAACAAGAAAAGCCGATTTTTCTTCTGTTTACAAAGGCTTTAGTCTAGACAATACTCTACAGGCATTTAAATGGCACATTAGCCATATTGTTTGTGCTTTTCATTTCCAGATGTGACATTTACCTTAGGAAGGCCTAAGAGTCACTATCAGGACTGGGCTTTTATCCCATCTATATAGTGTCTTTTGCACCTTGGTAGCTGCAGAAAGATACATTTGCACTTTGCCAACAACATGCAAAGAGGAGCCTTACAGGCTGCTGCTTGGCACCTTACCAAAGGGATGCTCTTATGTTTAAAGCACAGTGCCAGATATATATTCAACTTCTAGTGATGGTGTTTCATGAGGCAACCTGCCGAGCCCACCTCTGCTTCCCTGTCCCTACCAACATGGGAACAGAATACAAGTACAGTATAGGGTGTGAGCCTCAGTTTTGATGTGCTCTGAGATAATCAGTGTCAGTGGGGAAATGGAAAACACACCCACTGCTTTGGTGTGATCCTTACCCCTCACACTTATGCCTGGCACCTGAGAGAGGGAGAGAATTGGAGTCCCAATTTTTTGTTAGCCCCAAAACAAGACACTGTTTCACATCGGCTTCATGCTGTCTCCCCCATCTAATTATGGAGCTTAAGTCTTCTCTGCAGTCCAAATCAGAGTTGAAAAGAATTTGAGAGTGACTCTGCCCGGTTCACAAGTGTCGGGGTGGAGTCGATATGGAATCTGTTAACAGTGGGATAAAACATACAAAAAGTTTATGGGGTCTGTGGGACCTGCTGGCTTTGCTTAGGGAAACATAGGACCACAGTCCCAGGGAATGCTTTCTTTCTCTTTAATGGGAATGGTTGCAGTATTGTACTTGAGATAATGAAGCAAATTGGCTTTAATGTTTGTATAATCATAGAATGCAGAACAGTGACAGGCGAGAGTCTACATGGAGTTCCCAAGTCGCTGCTTTTCAACAAGTCTTGGGTTTTGTTTGTTCGCTGGTTTGTTTTTAAGCCGTGGTTTACAATAATGAAATAATCTCCAGTATCTTTAGCAGAACAGTGATGTCTTTATTACATAAATATCAAGATGATCCAAGAAGTCTTTAGGGGATAGAGAAGTGTGTGTGTATGTGTGTGTGTGTGTGTGTGTGTATTTTATATAAACTATTTTTTTTCCTTTGGAAAAAGTCGCTTTTAATATTACCCTTCAACTTTCCGTAAGTTTTTGTTGCATGAGATGATTATATATTGCTTATTCATTTGCGTTATACATACTCACCATAAGAAAAGTGGTGCTTATCCCACAAACCCAATGTTCAGCCAACACATGTTGACAAAATTACATTCTGTTCTGATACAATTTGCTAAAGTAGATTAACTGTTTATAATAACCTCATCTGTATCTTCCAAACCACAGTATAACATCTTTTGGCACTTGCTAAAGGAGACATAGTTAAAATTAGAAAGGGGTAATTTTCTGCTGGAAAGAAAAATATACAAACATCTTTTAAATAAATCCAAAAATGTGACATTTCTCCAAAAATTATTAGTAATTTGAGAGGGACTTATAAATTCACACACATGGAAACACTTGTGCTCACACAGGCCCATCTACATACTCTACTGAATACCCACATACACTCTCACAGCCCTACTGATACTGTTGCTCCCTTGCAGTCTGTTGTGCCCTACTCGTGCTAGAGAACTAGAGTCAAACGTCTAACCTAAAGTCCAAAGCCCTGAATTTGAGAGCTAAGTCTAGGTGCTCTATCCTTACCATGGCTGAGCTATAACAGCGCTCAAAGAAGGGCAAGTACCTCCCTGTTTTGAGATTGCCCTTTTGCAACCCCTCTTTCCTGGTCAGTAGGAAATACAGCGGTACAGCAGCAGCTGCTGGGACATAGGGCTGGTTCCTGTGATTTCTGTGTTTTGCAGACCATGGCAGATCCATCTCTTCAAACTCCCATATAAATAGAGGCTGGAGTTTCCAGCAAACCCTTCTCTCTATTTAAAACAGTTTGAGATTCATTTCCTTTTTTGCCTTTGTAAAATAAGAGGAAAAAAACCAAACCAACAAGGAAATAGATGAAAATAAAGCAAAGCAAAAAAACACCAGGAAGCTTGAAAGCATGTGTATATAGCTCAAAAGAACAAGCAAAGCTTCAGATATGAATTACAGATGGATGGAGCAAATTTGGACAAAATAGTTATCAGCTGACCTTGAACTCTCTTTTGATCTTTAAGACCATTTGGCGACCATGTTTTCCATCAGGTCTGTGCTGCAGATGCAGGTCTCAGCCGTGCCCAGGGCCAGAAGCAGAAATGCTGTAACAGCGTGAGGAAAGACAGACAGTTCTTGGGACATTCTCAGAAAGGTCCAATTCCAGAAACAGCAATACATGAGAGAGAGTCTCTCTTTGTGCGAGCATAAGATTCTTCTGAATTTTCAGGTGTTCACCTGTACTAGAAATGCCCACGTTGCTAAATATTACTGAGCATTACTGGAAATTTCAACTCACCAGGCTGCTGCTTGTGATTTCCAGGACTGCTTAGGCAGGAATACTTTATGAACTGCCCCCTTTGGCATCTTCTGATACTCACACTGATGAAAACCTGAGAGAGAACACATGGCAGCAAATGTTTAACATTTGGGTACCAATGTCGCCCAGAAAGGAAAAAGAAAGTGTTGTCTGTTGTTTTGCCATGGGACCAAGTGTCAGGGTTCCTTGCTTAGCCACAACCACGCTGTAAAATTTCAGTCAGTTCTCCTAACCTTGATGGGCCTCAGTTTCCCTATTTATAACACCCTTGAGAGGAAGTATGAAAAATTACCCCCGGGCTTCAGAGAGATGTTTGATGATAAAAAGAAAAAGGAGAGGTAGGGGATTAAACTTTTTTGACATCTGACAAGGTTTGGTTTTGGTTTGATTCTAATTTCCTCAGAACCGCCTTGCCTGGCCCTTCCCTACCTGCTGAGTCCTGTGGGAAAGGTTATAGCAAGTGACATGCTGAAATCCTGGCATTAGAAGTCATTAAGGGAAAGGCTGACTGAGCATTAACTCTAGCAGTGCTAGGGAGTCCTTATTAATTTAACAAACACGAGATCTCACCTCATTCCTAGCTGAAGTTGAGCCCTGGGTTTAAAGAATATTTTTAGAACATCCCTATGGAGCGGTTACTTACTATTAATGGCATTAAAAAAATGGTGGATTTGAGTAAATGAGGCAAAGTTCTTCTCCCTTCAGCCTTGAATACTTCCTGCCATGCCAGACTACAAGGAAAGCATGCTAGCTAATATAAATAGATAGTATGATTAAAGTGCATGATGATCTTTATTTAAAATTTTAAAAAAATAGAAAAATCTCTGAGCTGGAAGAGCATGTTACATCAGATTTCTGGAAATTTGCAGGGGGACAGCTGCGTGTGGAGAGATTTGCTGCCATCAGGGCTTTTTCACTGATTTGCTCTTTATTATTTTGCCGTAAGGTAGCCCCTGCTCATCCCAGGGAAGAGCAGGGCTCCGTGGTGGGTGTTGGGTGCTGTCCAAACATAGTCAGAGCTAGAACTTGCCCCTAAGAGCTCACAAAGCAACTATCCTATTTTGAAAGTAAGGAAGCGAAGGGCAGAGATAGGAGGCAATTGGCCTAAAGAGATTTAGGGAGTCTGTGGCAGAACCAGGGAACTGAAGCCAAGTCACTAGAGCTCCCCATCCAGTGCCAGAACCACAAACCCACGTCTGTTTTAACTGTGTGGGGAAAAGAGGAACTTGGAGGTCAGAGGGAGGGCAGGATGGAGAAAACTGCCAAGGAAGCATGTGGAGAGCTGGGTAGGCGAAGCTATTGCATAGTAATTTCATATTGTTTTTGTTTTTGGTTTCTGTTGATGCTTTAGGTGAGGTCTGTCACAAATCCTACACACAGTTCTCCAACCTGTGCCGCCACAAACGGATGCATGCAGACTGTCGCACTCAGATCAAATGCAAGGACTGTGGGCAGATGTTCAGCACTACCTCCTCTCTCAACAAGCACCGGCGCTTCTGCGAGGGCAAGAACCATTACAACCCTGGGGGGATTTTTGCCCCTGGTCTCCCTTTAACTCCAAGCTCCATGATGGACAAATCCAAACCCTCACCCAACCTCAACCATGCCAGCCTGGGATTTAACGATTACTTTCCATCCCGACCGCACCCAGCGGGTCTTCCATTTTCACCTGCTCCCCCAGCATTTCCCACCCTCACTCCAGGATTCCCAGGGATTTTTCCACCCTCTCTGTACCCTCGGCCTCCCTTATTGCCTCCCACCTCACTGCTCAAGAGTCCACTGAACCACACTCAAGACGCAAAACTTCCAAGCCCCTTGGGGAACCCAGCCCTGCCTCTGATTTCTGCAGTGAGCAACAGCAGCCAGCCTGTCTCAGGAGAGGAGAAATGTGAAAGCAACCTAGAAAATTCCTACCTTGACAAGCTGAAAGCCAGGAACAGTGACATGTCAGATGGCAGCGACTTTGAGGATGTCAACACCACCACAGGCACAGATCTGGAGACCACAACCGGTACTGGGTCTGACCTGGACAGCGACGCAGAGAGCGACAGGGAAAAAGTGAAGGACAAAAGCAAACAGACTGAGAGCAAGCCAGACTTTGTCGGCAGTTCTGTGTCCACAAGTTCTGTCAGCAATGCGAGTGAGATCCCCCTTTTCTATTCTCAGCACTCGTTCTTCCCTCCCCCCGAAGAGCAGCTGCTGCCTACGACAGGGGCAGCCAATGACTCTATAAAAGCCATTGCCTCCATTGCAGAGAAGTACTTCGGGCCTGGCTTCATGGGAATGCAGGAGAAGAAGATGGGTTCCCTCCCATACCATTCCATGTTCCCATTTCAGTTCCTCCCCAATTTTCCCCATTCACTCTATCCTTTCACGGAGCGGACCCTCAATCACAACTTGCTGGTCAAGGCTGAACCAAAGTCACCCAGGGACCTTCACAAAGTGGGCGGCAGCAGCTCAGAATCGCCCTTCGATCTCACCACAAAACCAAAAGAGATTAAGCCAATCTTGCCGCCACCCAAGGTCCTGCCAGCCCCATCTTCTGGGGAGGAACAGCCACTGGATCTAAGCATCGGCAACCGCATCCGTGCCAGCCAGAATGGAGGGAGGGAGCCCCGGAAAAACCACATATATGGGGAAAGGAAGCTAATGGGTAGTGAAGTGCTACCCAAGATTTCTCAGTCTCAGCTCCCTCAGCAGCCATCCCTGCATTATGCTAAGCCATCGCCCTTTTTCATGGACCCCATATACAGGTATTAACATACCCTGCCTTAATTATTTCCTCCTGCACACTAACCTTAAGGAAGGCATTAGCCATTAGGTGTTGAAGGCAAATTTGGAAGTGGCTTAGGGAGCAAGACCAGAATAGAATCCTTGATTGTACTTGGCCTCCTTGGTGAAAGCACTTCAAGGCCCTTGAGTGGAAAGGATTTTATTGGCATAATAGAAAAACAATAGCACCACCCCCTGGGCTTGCATCCACCTGTCCATGCCCTCAGTTCACTGTTTTCATTTTTCTTTCTTTTCTTTTTTTTATTTTTATTTATTCTGCTTATAGAAATAGGGGCAACCAGAAGGGAAGGGATGCAGGAGAGGACAAAATGGGTGGTTGTCCCAGGCTGGCATTTGCTCACTGACAGCCAAAGCCCCCCAAAGGCCACAGTCCCATGTCAGAGTGTCTCTCATGGTAGGACGTTTCCTGATGGGGCAGCCTTACCACAGTAAACCCACCTATAGGGGAGGGTCTGCCTCATAGATTTTGCCTCATCTCTACACAATTTACCTGATCTATACTCATCCTTTCACAGTGCTTGATGAACCAGGCATCTCTAGTACTAAATAACTGTTTAAGCACTGCATTAATCTTACTCTTTCACCTGTGAATCTTGAAAAGGTGTCCTCCTTGCCAGATTCCAAGTGTTTCTGAGTTTCAGCCCAAGTGGAAATATCTGGAGGAAAGCCTTGTTTATGGTATTTCATTGGCAGCCTTGCAGCAAGATAAAAACCTGGCTAGACTATGGCCTGAGACTCCTGAAGTGTGGATTCCTATTCATGATGAAACCTGGGATCTTTATTAATGTAGAGACTTTAAACATCTTTTTCTAAAAGTAAGGGCACTGACAGAGGTGACATTTGTCATATGATCGGCTCCATGAAAACACTCTACAGCCATGCCCTGACAGAAGTACATGGCTGCAGAATACTTAAAAAGTGCCTAATCATGTGACGAATTAACCCTCGTTACATGGACTGAGGTTGGGGGGGGCTCCAATCTCCCCATCTCCCCTCCAGCGCAAGCTGGGCAAACCACATGAAGAGCTCCAACTCCTCCCTTCTCCTCCTCCCATCATGCAGACAGCACCAGAGCTGGGGATGGATCAAGGAGCGGAGCTAAGGGAGAAAAACTGCAGACATACAGTGTCTCCTGGACTGGCTCCGAAGTGGAGCTCGATTCTCCCTCCCTTCCTCCGGAGCCAACAGGGAACGTCTGTTGGGTTGGGGGGGGGGTCACCGTAACTCATAGTATTTTTTGTGAAGCGCCATGAGTTACAGTGGAGAGCCGCACATCAGCTCCCTAAAAGCATCTGACAAAATATGGGCCTCAGTCAGGTTCCATATTCCCCCGTCTGCTCCCTGTTATTTCCCTGCTGTTAAAGCAGTAGATACCATAGTAACCACAGTTCTTGTTGACTGACAAAACTGTTCCTTTTTAAAGGCATCCACTGTAAGTCAGGGTCCAGGCATCAACTGGACATGTACGCAATCAGAATGAGACTTGGGGCCCCCTCAGTTCCTGCTGAATTTCACTTCCTGGCTTTTAGCTTCCAGTTTTCAAAGTGTGGTTCACAGGGTTGACAGCCTGCTTTTGCCTTGTTTCTTGCCTGATGGGAAGAAGCCAGCGCAGGACTGTCTTCCTGAACTTGGAGAAGAGACAATGAGGGACATTGGGTCTAGTTCTAGTTCAGACTCTCAGCAGGCTGTTGCCTACACTGCCAGAGGCAGGGTTATAGTCATCTTGACCATGGGAAACTCAGAGCTTAGCAGCCTTATGGGCACATAAGCAGTTCATGTGAGCATGCAGAGGGACAAACACAAAGGCAGCCTGCAATCCTTAGTAAAAACACAGATGAGGAAAACAGCATCTGCCATGCCTCTGCTTCGCTACTATTGTAGGTGGGAAAAGAGTATCAGTGTCTAGCAAGGCCAAGGAGCTGACAGCTAAGATGAGGATTAGTTGAGCCCTCATTGCTTTGCTATTAAGAAAGCCCCAATCTCTTGGCCGTCACTGATATGGTGTTGCTTACTTACATGGTGGAAACAGGGCTGCTCCACAAACTAGATGCTGACTGGCACCCGAGTGCAGTCATCTGCCTCTGGTGTAAACAGGACATGGTTTATTTTTGTACAAGAGCTGTTGGGAAATAAATCAGTTAGTGGGGTAGAAAAGGCAAATGCTTGGGCCTGGTGCAGGATTCCTCTACCACCGGGCATTCTCAGAAGGAATGCTAAAAAAACAAGGCCTGAAAACACACTTGCCAATTAAAATAGCAGGCTCGGGAAAACTGTACAGGTCCAGAAGATGGATGTAAGTGAGGGCATCATCTGCTGCATTCCATGGGATGCAAGTAGTTTGAGTAAGATGCTAAAATAGAAAGTCCACAGTGGAGTTGCTTGCAGCTCAAACTGCTGATGTAATGAGCTAAACAGCGGAGCATCCAAATCCCAGCTTGAAAAACATGGAAATATTTTGTTTCTAAATTTCTCTTTATCACACATCATTTGGCTCCTTTATTTTTCTCCCAAAAGCAGCTTAAATCCTTGACATTTTCTCTTGATGATATAATTTAATGCAGCCAGACAGCCAGAAATCTGTGCATTGCCTTGTTAAGGTAACGTTCTCAGGCATAGAGTTGAAAAGATCAGATTAATCCTTTAGTCACTGCAGGATTTACCTCTGATGGCCAAATCTGCTCTTCTCTGCATTTCCAGTCTTTGGTATTGGAGGGTGGCAAAACCGTGCACTTTGCTCAGGGCTTCAGGCAAATATTTTCTTAGTTTCTTTGCTGTGGGTTGGGTTGTCCCATGGAAAACCGTTTGCCCAGCACTAGAAGTTACTTCCCCCAAAGAAGAGGAATGGATGCTGGAGTTAGCTGGGTCATAGTTAGCTGAAGTTCACTGTACCGGCCATTGCATATTGGATTAGTCTAGTTCCTAGCTATTATGTCTAAGGCACCAAAATAATAGTAATAGCAGTCATAATTTTAATAATAGTGACTAAGCTTCAGATATTTTGTTTCCCTTTAGCCGAGAAAAATTATATAAATAGCACTTTGAAAGCATTGTGAATTAAACCCCTTTGGTAATTTAATCCAAACAGCAACAGTCTGAAATGCAGAACCAAATCTTGCTCATTTTGACACTGGAGTAATGGTTTTAAAATCACTGTTGTCATTTTACATTTTGACTGAGCAACAGAGATACAATGTGGTCTAGTGTTTTAAAGATGCAACAGCATTCTTTAGAGTCAGTTTCCATAACAATTTTCCCTATAGGAAATATTTTACTTTCCCATTCACACTTCACTGGATGAGTTCACCTGATGGTTTCCTTGCAAGTCACCTGATTCAACAGGGTCCTGCGTCTATATTTGGTGCTTAAGTTTGGGATTTTTTTAGATGGATGTAAGTGAATTCATAGGGCTTGTGTTCCAAAGTGACTTAGGGAACCCAGGCCTTAGGACCCTATCTCTAGTGTTAGGAACTGAAATTTTAGGCCCTATTTTAAAAATGTTGGCCATAGGCACTTATCAGACAAAGCCAATGCAAAGCAAACCTCCACAGTGGGAGGGAAAATGAACGCAAAACATCTAATGATTTCAGCTAGCACTCATCAGAGCTGCAGAATCAGGCCCAGTTCTGAATAGAAGATGAAAACAAACACTTGGAAACCAATGGCTACTGTAGACTCCACACTTCTACCTCTTTCATAATGATGTTTAGTACGTGTCGTTTCTGATCAGAACACTGTGTAACTGTGGATCCTTTAGATCCCGGGGGGAATTGCCATGTGGCATCAACACAAGCCTATACTGACAGTTCCAGGTGTTCTCTTCCCCACCAGGAAAGCAGTTTTGTAAAATATTGCCCCAAATTTGAGATTTGAGCTCAGCCTTCATGCATTTGCCAATAGCTTTCCCTGTATTTGATTTATGGAACCCTGTCTGTAATTCCCATGTAAAGCCATCAATGTCCAGAAACATTGTCTTCAAGTATATTTAAGAATTCCTCAGCCAGTGACGCGGTTATTATGCCCTTTCCTATTCACAGCCCTGTAGGGTATGTAACCCTCTGTCTTGTTGTCCAGCAGGGTGGAGAAGCGGAAGGTGACAGACCCAGTGGGTGCCCTAAAGGAGAAGTACTTGCGACCCTCCCCGCTGCTTTTTCACCCCCAGGTAAAACCAGTAGAAATGCAACCATGTGCCAAAAAGTTAGAGATGGAGAAGGGCCATATTTTAAGTCACATTGTTTCCTACCTCCCCCAAACCAGTGGCCTGTTTAAGCCTTCTCCCCCACTGCCTCACCAGCACCTTCCAATGCTCACTTTTAAAGCCAAGTTTTCACACCAGATCTGAACACAATGGGATCATTTCTGTATTCTTCCTTTAGCAGTAGCAAAGTGCGTCCCGCCAGGATACAAGGGAGAAACATCCTATCCAACCTCTCTTTCTGCTAAAATGCAGGTCTAATTCTTTATGGCTACAGATCCCCATGTAACCAGTTGCATCAGTCAGTTGCAACTCCTTTACACTCAATTATGTCACTGTAAAGAGCTCTGCAAAGTGCAGGACCACGGAGAATCAGGCCTTCCTGATCCACTTCATTTTAGAATCGATGTGCTGCTACTGACTCAGAAAAAGATTGTGCACCTCTCATTTTCCCACATTGATTATACTGTTGTACGGGAGCTAGGTTGTCTAAGGGGCTCAGGCACTGAGCCATCTTTGCCTCAGTAAGGCACAGGACCCCCCACAAAGGGGATGAGAAGTGGAGCCGTTCCCAGCCAGTGTACTGGGCTGGGGCTAGGAAAGTCAGCCAGGTGGACTGTTGTTCCCATGCTGTACTCTCTGCAGAGGTGTCACATTGGACCTTTAACACAGAGTATTTAAAAGGTGTACCTGACACCTAAACCCAGAGCAACTGACAGCGTCAGAGAAAATCCAGCTCAGTTCATGAAAAACTCATTGGATAAGGAAAAATTAAAACCTGTAACATGTGACAATTCTTCTACTCCCCAAGACTCCCCATTATTCAGTTGGAGATAACGCTAGCAACCCAGCCATCAGTGCACTGTCCTTTTCTGTGTGTCAAGCACCGGCTCTCCTCTCTCCAAATTTGCTCCACAGTCAGTCGTGCAGTCCCTTTTGTAGTCCCATTGTTCTAGTTTGCTAGTGTTTCCCACCTTGGATAAATAACCCACAGGTTTGTGAAAGCTCAATCCCAGCAGCTTTCACAGCTAAACTTAGTTCCCGCATTGTTTCACATCAGCCCCAGAGTTTGGTTAATAACTTCCCCTGATTTTTCCTTCAAGCAGGCTGGATAATGGCGACAGGCTGGTCAGGAACATCCTGTGTTTGTGTGAGTTAGAATAGTGGGGATATCTGCCTGTAAAGGATCTGATAGCGGGGAGGAGCTGCCATGGCAAAGCAGGGCTCCAGCAAGATGGTGAGGAATTAACAAGGCCCCAACAAGAGCAAGCATTGGGTGGAAGGCTATTAACATTGTTCCTGAAATCCAGGCCCCCCTGCTTCCCATGGAAAAAAAAAAGATATAAGAGGCCTGGTTATCTCTAACAGCCTACTACCAAGAATGGTCCCAAACCTACATATCACTCAGCCTGCAGCTTCCTGATAACTGATTTTTTAATACAGTACAATGGGTTACTGTACAAAGGCCACTTAAAAGAGAGTAGAATAACTGAATGATCCTGTGGTTCCCATGTTATGTCACTGATCTGGTCATGGGACTATGCTAGGTGGAAGCAGAAAGACAGAATGCTTTCATCTCTTTCATCTCACATTGCATGAAATTCATCCACCCCGCCGCCCTCACACCCTGCCCTTGCCTAAATCCCATGCAACTCATGGGTGCCATGCATCTCTACCACAGTCTTCCTGACTTGAATGTACGTCCCAAAAGTTTAGAGTCCCATATCTACAGTCCAGCCATAGCATTCCTTTGACCAAAAGCACAATTGAGAAATCTGTGCATTTCACTCCCCTGATTCTGCAGTCCCTGCTGGCATGGCTAGTCCCACTCGCCCCACACACAGTCCTGGGTGATGCACCGGGCAGAATCCAGCCTCAGTGATAATGACTGGATGTTCATAGGGCCTTTTTTCTCTTAAAAGCCAACTAAATCTTAAGCAATGCTGATCTCTCTTCTAGTGCTCCTCTGCAGCCTCTCTTTCAGGAGTTGAATCATTCTTACATTGTCTATTTTAAACGAAACTCTAGACAACATAAATAAATGGTACAACTTTATGATTGCTTAATGACAAACCTTTTCCCACCTGTTAAGTTTCTTTTCTCCTTCCTTCCTTCCTTTTTATTATAACGAGTCACTTTTTCCCTAAATAGCAAAGTGCCTTTACCACTAGAGAGGCCATGGCCAGCGTTTAGAAATTTCAAATGAGCCCACAGCTATCATGCCAGCAAACATCTCTGACTAAGTGCCTAAAGAGCAAAGCACAACAAAAGATATCTCCAGGTACTCCAGCAAAGGGCTGAGTGACATGGCTTTGAGAGATCCAGATAGCATTTTAACATGATGGTTTTGTTACATGACTGGCAGCTAGGGCAGAGCTTTTGCTGTAAATGAACAAGTAACCTTTTCAAGTGGCTGGCGCTAAGTGTTACTTACGATTTATCATGGGCTGTGAACCTCCAACTCAAGGGCCCCAGGTCTATTAACAAGAAATGGTTTTACTACTCCTCTTTTTGTTGAGGTTTATGAATGGTTGTCAACTTTGCACCATTTATTCTTGGGTGATTGAGACAACTTTTTTTTTTATAGAGATACATTTAAACAATATCTTGGCTCGCTTCCGCCCGCCCCTCTGAGACCTGTGTCATAAAGTGTAAACGTGTAAAAGGTCAGCCCTTCCTGTACAATAGAGCATCTAGTTTTAATATATGGCTTCCTACTACCTTCCGCTCACTCGCTGTCTCCCCTGCTTTCTCTGACTCTCTAGCTTGCAGGCTCCCACTCCCTTTAGTGCTCCCTTTTCCCTTGTGAGGTCATCACAGCTTTATTACTGGCTTGTTTGCTTCCTTCAAGTTTTCAGCCTGGTATCTCAGAAAGGCTTCTTCTAAGCAGGGAAGCTGAATGCTGATAAAGTCAGCTCAGTCCTCCAAATTACATGTCTCCCTCGGATTAGTTGCACTAATGGGTGTCACAACATCTCCTTTCATTACTGCATGAGTATTTGTCTGGATTCCTTTGCTGCTTCCCCGGTCTGTTTATCCCTTCTACTTTGGTCATTGAATCCTGCTCATGAGCGATTGCAGCCTGAGGAATCATGCCTCAGAGTAGCAGAGATACAAGAGATGATGCAGGCATCTTTGGGGCATCTGTCCCCCTGTTCACACATATTCTCCACAAGACAGTGGCTGTTAACTGAGTATCCCTTTGTTGTAGCTTTCTGAGTCCTCGACCCCTGTATTCTGCCTTCCTCTCTCTCCATGCCCCCATCTGTAATATTTCAAGATACTTTCCCAATTCTTTACTTTTCCACCTACAGGGAGCCCAGAATATTTTGCCTAGAGTTCCCCTCCACTTCAGGAAATGGTATCACAGCCACCCTTCTGTCACCTTCACTTGCTCCCTTGCCTTTTTTTGTCATCTAATTAAAAGGTTGACCTCTTAGCTCTCCAAACTCTCCATGGATTGACTCATCCTGCGCTTAACCTCAGCTCTGCCCACTTCTCATCTTTTGTTGTTTCTTCAGCCTCTCACCCGTCACCACAGTCAGCAGTAACTCCTTTACTTCGGCTTCCAGACCCTCCAAACCCACTGGAACTCTTGCCTTTTTTCATGCAAGTTGCGTTCAGCTTAAAACTTCCCTCCCCTCTTCCTACTGGTGTGGCCTGTCTGTCTGGCCCTCCCTCTCTCCCTCTGCATCCCTCATGACACAAGGTGAGGGGAGTAGAGTCTATATTAAAAATAAAACCTGTTGAACCCTGATTCTGAACTGTGTTGGCTTTGGGTTCAAGGGCAAGGTTTGCTGTGTGACTTGGGTCTTGTATCTAGTTTCCCCACCTTGGCCTTGGAGAGGGGAAGCTGGGTATTTGGTGAAGTTGCTGTTAATACGAAGAGTAAGCACATGCAAATAGCCTGAGGTAGACACGTGCCCAGTACCATTTCTAAAACCTTATGCAGTCACCTCAGTCAGACTCTGCTATATAAGCTGTTTTTTCACACTATTTCTAGGAGCCTGGGTTAATCATTTCTAACTTCATTGATTGGATTCAGTGCCCCTGACTCTGTAGAGCTGGCTTCTGAGGACAAGAGCAGCAGTCAGCTACAGCCCCTGAGATGCACAGTGCAGCTTATAGACATGTTTTGTGCCTCAAGTGTTCTTCTTTCAGTGGCTGCTCATAACACGGTGTTTCTACTTGTACAAACAGATGTCAGCCATAGAAACCATGACAGAGAAACTGGAGAGTTTTGCAGCCATGAAGGCAGACACTGGCACTTCTCTGCAGCCCCTCCCACATCACCCCTTCAACTTCCGGTCCCCACCTCCCACGCTGTCAGATCCCATCCTGCGCAAGGGCAAGGAGCGCTATACCTGCAGGTAAAGGGCAGGGCAGGGCTTTGTGCTGCTGGGAGAACTAAGCAAGGTAGTGGAATCACAGCTCCAAGTCAATAAGGCAACAACAAAGAGCATGAACAGGACTTAAAACCGTGTCGGACGGGTGCGTTACAGGGCACTCTCACTCACAGGAGTTAGCAGGCTCCATTGGGGTGGGAAGCAGCATGAGAAGAGGATTCTGGTGATCCCTTCACTCTAAAAGAGTTGGTTTGGCTTGGAAAAAATTCCTTCTCTTCCTCCTCAAATGGGTCTAGCTGTTCTTTGGCCAAACCATTTTTTTCCAAGGCAATTTGGGGGTGGAGGCTAGGGGGAGAGGTTTGGAAGGGCAGAGCTGAACTTAGGGCTCTCTAATGCAAACTTACTGCAAAATCAGCTATGCAGAATATTGCTGTTTAAAGAAAACACACAACTTGCTACTTTATCTACACCCATATTTATGGATCCTTTGTGTCTGCAAAATCTAAAACCAGAGCTTGCAGCCTGGGTAATAAGGATCTGTAGCTCCATGCCCGTATTTTTATACACAGTTGCCAAATTTCCTTACAACAGTTGCATCACATTTTGGAGCAAATGCCGAAGGTGTTACATGCATTTTGGTAGTACATCCATTGTGTCCACCTTTGCAATGTAGTTTTTGGATCAGGTTGGAAGTGGGTATTCAGAAAGCTATGGATTCCATTATTTACCATGGGAAATCCATGCTGGTTCATATTTTGCATGTGGAAATATGAGCTGCAGAGTTTTATGGTGTCAAAATGTAATTCCTTTCCTTTAATACTTCCCCTCCCCCTTTTCTGACTACCCTGGTATACGTTTATATTTAAATACGTGCCCTCCCCCCTTTTGTGTTCATTGCAAAATCCATTTCCCTTTCTTATTTTCCTGCTTTTTGGTGCCTTGCAGTTGCCAAAAGCAGAACTGTTTGGTTCCAAGCAGATGATCTCACAGTTCCCCCACACAAGGGTAATTGACTGTCCCGATGGGTATTTGAGCCGTCTTTTTTGTCCGTTCTCAGAACTGGACCCTTAATTGAATTTCTCTTGTCCTGTTACTTTATTCTGTGCCTCAAATGAAACAGATCGTACCACCCCCTTGACCCCTCACGGCTTTAATGCACTGATGAATCCTTTGGCTTTCCCCGTTCCTAGGTACTGTGGTAAGATCTTCCCACGGTCGGCAAATCTGACAAGGCATCTCCGGACACACACAGGGGAACAACCCTACAGGTGAGAGTTTTCCCCACATGGTATCCCTGTCTCTGCCTGCCAGTTCCCTGGGGTGTTATTCTACTGCTTGCAATAAAGGTCTGCCGGCATGCTCGTGGAGGAATGAGGCAATACACGGAGTGATTAGGAAGGTTGTTTATTATGCAGATGGGTCAGAAATGTCAGACTTGGCACCTTTCATTTAGGCCCTCGTTTTAATTTTGTTTAGATATACATTGGCACAGAAGCAGTCTGAATCTGAGCATTGTTTCATACTCCCATTAATGGTTTACTTCAGGGAGGGCTCAAGGTGTTGAATGCCTCTAAACACTGCTGTTATGGGGGAGTTGTTGGTGAGCTGGTTTGCGGACATATCTGGATTTCTTTTTCTTTTCATAATGTGTCAGAGTTGCCTAGAATCAGAGACCACAGGGCCTTTTTTGGTATATCTGCTTTGAAATCTGGATGTGTAAATTTGAATTGGAATACTTCAAATGTTAAAGCTCTGGTCACAGCGAAGGGGCGGATGTTCACACTGAGGTCTGCACTTGCCACATACACAAGGTCAGTTGTATGCAAACCTTCTGACACCTTCCTTTCACATCCTTATCCCTACACATGCCCAACAGATTCTGAAGCTTGCATGCTTAAATGGTAGGAGCTTCATGTACAAACCCCACTCGGAACAAAAGTTTTAGATATTAGTGGAGTGAATGAGAGAGGTTACACTGAAACAGTTTTCACTGAAAATGGAGGGGGGGGGAATTTTTGCCAAATTTTATTTTTCCTTCCATTTCTCTCCAGGTTGGTCAGAAAAATATAGATAAAAAGATGTTTGGCTGGCTTCAGTTTGAGTGCAAGTGTACAGTTCTGCACAAACTGTGCTTAGACAAGTGAATAACAAATTGAGGCTTGAATGTCAGGCAAAGAGTATATCAAAATAATCATCACCCGGCATTCTGTTTTCTTTGATTAAAAAAAAAAATCCCCATTTTTTGGATTAAAAAAGTAACCCCACATTTTTGTGTGATTAAAAATGCACAATACAGATGCACGTTTTTCTGTGATTAAAATGAAATGCACTCTCTCTATATATATATATAAAAGTGGCATATCATTTTAATCACAGAAAAATGTGGATTATTTTGGGTTACTTTTTTTAATCCAAAAATTGGGGATTTTTTTTTTATCAGAGAAGACTAGGATCCCTGATCATCACTAGTTTTGGTAAGTGCCATGGTCACTGTTCTGGAGACTTATAATATTATCAACAGTTAAGATCTTTTTCACTTTTGTGATACTGTGCTAATAGCTAATATCACAGGGATGTCAATGCACAGTCCTCAACTCATTACAAAGATAATGGGTGCATCTACACATGCAGCTAGCGCATAGCAATAAACTCTGGCACAGTTTGCACTGGAGTTTATTGCTCCTGGGCCCAGCGTTTACACATGAGCCTGGGACTGCAGCATGTTGAGCCGGGGCAGAGCAGCCCAGGCTGGCAGGAGGATGGGGGGGGGTCCACCTGTCAGCCTGGAGCTGCTCTGCCCTGGCTCAACCTTCTGTGGAGAGCCTGGCTGGAGCATGAGGGTGCTACGGCGTGGGGCTAGCTGACAGGCAGCCCCCGCACTGAAGCACCCCTGTGCCCCAGCCAGCCCCAGTCACTGTCTACACGTGCGTTTCAGTGTACTAAATAACTGCACTGTAGGATAGTACTTGTCCTAGACTGCGCTATCCTACAGCAGAGTTAATTAATTTACTGTGCCCTAATAGGGCATGTGTAGATGCTGACACTTTACTGTGGAGCTAATTAGTCAGCTCTGCAATAAAGTGCCTCATGTAGATGCACCCAATATGTGGTAATGACTGTATAAAGAGAAGCATGAAGAAAAGTGAGGAACAGCAAAAAGCCATCTGGACAAATATATTGGATTGTTGGGGGGACTTGCGGGGTGGGGAGGGACTGGATGGATAATTAGTTTAACTTAAGACTCTCCTTTCTCCCTAATTTAAACTTCAGCTACCTTTCCAGAAACTGTCAAATGTTGATTGTAGACATCAGGTAAATTCTTTTTAAGGACTCTCTGAAACGGGCAGAAATGATTTGAATGAACACTGTATATTCACTACCCACCCTTATCTAACTAAAATGCATGTTCCCGATTATTCACAGATTGTTAGTCCAGTTTTCTTCCAAAAAAGGAGACTTGCAACTTAACAAAGGTTAGGAAAATAAAGATTTATTTGATCTGGTCTTCTCCCAGAAAATGGTCCGTGTGTGTTTTTTGTAATAGAGGTTTGACTTCTGGACAATGTTGCATTGTAATAGCACTCCTGAGAATTAGTGCTATGTTTACAGAAGAGTTTAATTATCATTGATTTTCTTTTGCTCTCTGAGAACTGTGATTTCCAACTTCAGCAACAATAATTGTTTTGAAAGCTTGTTTTGCAAATACTGACTCTGTCTGGGCAAAAGCAGGTCACCAATTCTCAGGATTTATTGTTGTTCTTATTGTAACTTTTCTTTCTTGTTTTAAGTAGTTTCTATGTTGACTGTGGCAATCAGGAGAGTTATTTGAGCAACCATATGCACAAACCTGAACAGAAACCCACACACGTGAATACAGTCCCACAATATAAACATACATAATGTCCAATATAGATGCAGCAGGTTTTACTAGAGCAGGGAACAGTAAATCATAAGGTCTAGGTTCTAGTCCTGATGGTCACTGATTTACTTTGTGACCTTTGCCTTTCTCCAATATCTTACATGGGGATTACATAGATTGATGTAATCTGTTACAGTGCTTTGAAAATGAAAAGTGCAGTTTATGTTATTAAAGATGCATGCAGTAATGCACTATGCACATTTTAAAACAAAATGGTTAAAGATGCTTCACCTGCATCATGGGGTGTGTGTGTGTGTGTGTGTGTGTGTGTACACACCTAGGCAATAAAGTGCAATTAAGTGGCATTCTTTTCTATTCATAGTACTTTCCCGCAGCCGACCAAAAATTCAGCAGTATGTGTTTCGAGACCCAAGAATAAAAGCAATTAAATGTAACCATTTGAATTTTCTTCTGTGGAGGGCAAAATAAATTGGGCTTGTTGTGAAATAACGGCAACCTTTCTTGGCAAGTCAGGAAATAAAAAACAAACAAACAGGACTTGGTCATCCTTCTCCTAAGCCTTATAGTACAGGACTCAGAGCAGACAGTTTTGAATGAAGCTCTTGCAGATAGAAAGGTATGCTGTTGTTGTGTTTCTCCCTCTGTGTTAGAACAATGTATGACCAGAACTGAGGACAAGGGAAGGCTATTTGATCCAAAAGGTATTTTCCCTCTTTCAAAAGTCCATTCCCTCCAGGATGTCATCTAATTGATTCTTGAATTACACCCAATCCCAGGGCCCTAGCAATGTCGCCTGTTCAGCCATTTCCTAGATCTGCGATTCCCTCCATAAAGATGTGCTTCCTGAGGTCTGTTTTGAATTTGTTTTTCTTTAATTTCCTTTCAGGCCCCCATGCCCTGTTATCTGCATTAAGCTGAAACTAACAACTCGAGCTGACATTTACCATGTTGTTTAAGATTGCGCGTAGCTCAATAAAAAGCTCTTCTTTCTTGCTTTCTTTTAAACCTGGTGGAACTCCATTCAAGACCAGGGAATGATGTCGCGAGGACGACGGGCCCACTTGTTTATGGGGCTGTTCCTGTTATTTTGACTTTACAACTCATGTTGTTTAATCTTCAAATAAACCTAAAGTTTTGTAAGGGAGACTGTGCAACTTGAAGTTTTGAAAGCACAAGAACATATGAATTCTAGCTGATCTGTTACCAGACAGTCAGAGTCTTACAGTGCTTTGCTTAGTAACACACTTCTATATATCATTGCTTTTGCTGCCTTTTTTTCTCCAAGTGGCTCTTTAAGCCATGTCTCCATGTTCCCTTGAGGTCAGATGGATTATCCACTATTTCTTTGCATTCCTTCTCAAAGGTTCCCAGCTCTGGCTCCTTGCTAGCCATCATTTGTTCCTGCTTATTATTTCTGAATCCATTGCTATACTATTTTAAACTGTTTGGCAACAAACTTCACTAGTAATTTGTCAGCGTGTCCTACAAAGCATATGTGATTCCTTCTGTATGTTATAGACCTACAGCTTCTGCCTTTACCTCTTTCTTGCATTTAAAGCTAGTCCCACTGTCTAGGCCATTTATTTAGATTAAAACCAGCAGAGAGCCAAGTAGTGACCCCTCTGGGACCACATATAATACAGTACATCTCCTTCATACCTGCTTTTGCAGACATTAGATATTGCTCCTTTTAAATGGCCCTCTGTTTTCCATTTTTTTAACAAGCTCTTTATTCATTCTCTATATCCTACCTTGGATCCCCATAGCTCATAGTTAGAGCAAGGGCCTGTCAAGTGAAACCTTTCAAAGACTTCCTGAACATCTAAATAAACTGGCTTGTATGGGGCCAAATCCCTTTTACCTTACTTTACATCAGTGCCTCCTTTGAAGTCACAGGGACCGCTTGTGTGAGTAATGGGAGCAGAAGCTAGCAGGGCCCACAATAGTCATAGTACTAGTAGCAGTGAGCACTGCTAGATGTACTCACAGGGTGCATCTACACAAGATGCTTTACTGTGCATTAGGCTAATTTAATGTGCAGTAAAGTGTCATCGTCTTTAAGTGGTCAGCAGTTATTACACAATAGATTAGTATAATGCACCATTTTCTAGTACCTGTAGATACAGGTACGAGGAATCAGCACATTAAACTGATGCACTGAAGCGTATGTGTAGATGCTGACTACTTTTTTGTGCCTCCAAAGGCATGTTGACTATGGGAATGGGAACAGTCAGAGCTGTGATGTCTGTCTCTACCTCTTTCCCCCCACACACACACACAGAGGCATACGCATATGCATGCTACATGTATATATGCATCCTACATATACATACAGAAATCTGCATCCTAGTCATACACCAACACGCACACACAGCATCCCTCAGCTCTACAATGCCTCATTTAGGACTTGTCTGAGAACCTCTAGATTGCTTTACAGAACATAAATCTTCTAACTCATTCCCTAGTGTGGTTGCCTCTGTTGGGAAACTGCAGTTGGTTGGGCTGTGAGTAGAGAGCTTCTTTGATTGCTTTTTAATATAGATTTTTTTTTTGTTAGCTAATCCAGGGATGGGGAGGGGAGTCCTTACCAGTTTTAATTTGATCTTTCTTAATTTTGTTGTTTTGCCATTTTTTGCTGTGCATTTAGTTCTGTGTGGGCACATCGGTATTTACAGAAAAATAGTATTGATAAACCAAAGTGCCAATTTGCTTATATTGTCCTGGATGCTGCTCTTACTATAGTTTATTAAAAAAAAAAAAAAAAAAACAGAACAGAAAAATCAGTAATCGGATGGCTAGGGAATGTCCAGAACATTTGAGTATTTGGGCCGTTTGTCCTAGATTTGCAGAAGTGCTGAACACCTCAGTGGAAGCTGAAAATAATCATCATTTCTGAAGACCAGATCTTATACTTCCAAGGAGGCAATTGGAGCTGCAAACATTGTGAATAATTTTTAGTATATAATATGTGCTGGATTTTGCTACCATCAAAAACAATTGTCCAAAGAGGCGTCATGTCCTGTTTTCTTCAGTGGTTCAGCTGACCTTTGGTAAAAGTGAGGTTAGAAACAAGAAAGGCATTAGGAAAAGAATGCTGAAGTCTGAGGACAATGTAACATGACACAAGAGCTTGTTTTTTCCTAGTATGTCTAGAATGAAGTTCCATTACATGTAGCTTCTTAATTCTCCTTGGTGATTTAATGGTAGGGATTTCATAGGTGGACATGAAATCCATAAACATTTGGGGAGAGTGTTTCATAAATGTATCTCCTGTTACTTCCAACAATAATAGCAATGTATTTTTAGAGACCAAATCAGAGCCACAGCTGTAGCACATCTGGAAAGTGTGTGCATGCATGCAGCATAATGGTGATTTTTGACACTTCCAACCTCCCCCTACCCCACCATTTGAATCCTTTATGTTTTAAGAAAACAACATTATGTCCTTACTATCGAGCTGAGTCTTGTTTCAGAGCTTGCAAGGCAGACACACAGGGTCAGATCCTGCTTGTCTTCCTCGCACACAAGGACTCCCCCTGAAGTTAACAGAGCTGATTACATTAGTAAAATGAGCATGATTTGGCCCACAGTAGATAGCATTTAGTGGGTCAGAAGTTTGCAGCATGCAGCTAGAGTAAGTGGAGTTAGTCCAGGCTTTCACCAGGCCAAGAGCAGAAGTTGGTGCAGAAAGTCTTTAAGCTCAGCAGAGAGTGGCAGAGATGGAATGATTCCACTTTTCTGATTTTTGATGGTGGGGCATAAGGAAAGGAAATCTGCTGGGTATTGAGATATAAACAAGACATTGGAAGAGGGACGTTTCTGAGATTCAGGCTGGAAAGCTGCAGCACTGGAGTCCTTCCTTGTGGCTCAAAGCTGCCCTCTTCAGTAAAACAGGCACACTCTTGTTCCTCATTACAAGCCAGGCCAGAACTCTGGCTTTCTCAGGCACTGCTGCATTTGTAGAGCCCTGGAAATGCCTTCTCATGGTTTCAAATCTACTGAATGCAAAGGACTAGCATGTTAAATGCAATCCCAGCATATTAGCTGTGGGCTCTGATGTGACTGGCATGAAAGGGAGGGCATTTGGCATGAGCCACTTTCTAAACTTTCTTGCTTGGCTCCTTTCATTCAGCAGCTTCCCACCATGGGGAAAAATTTCCCTGCCTCTTCATGTTCTTTCCCCTGATCATTTCCTAACTAAATCATAGTTGTAATGAATTCTGGACTGGCTGTGCTCCACTGGGCAAGAAGTACATCTTCCTCTTGTTTGGAAAGTGTCCTTCCTGTCTTAGATATTACATAAATTCGTATAAGAATAATTTACCATATCTACCTGAATTCAAGACAGCTCTGAATTTAAGGTGACTCATCAAGAATAAGATTCTAGACACAGAATATTTATAAATTTGTTATAATTTTCCATGTCTGCAATCTAATTTTTGGAGGGTCACCTTAAACTGGTTCCCTCTGTTCCTACCGTGAGGCAAGCAGCATCAGGGGCAGTAGGTGGTAGTGGGGCAGGCAGCAACGGAGTCAAGCAGCTTGACCTCTGCCCCTTGCTGTCTGTTTCCCCCCACTATTTGACCCCCCCCAGCTGCCTGCTTCCCCCCACAGTGACTATTCAACCCACGGCTGCCCCACATGGTGCCTGTACCCCCTGCTGCCTGCCCCCCTCACTTTCACCTCTCCAATCTGCCCCCCTGGTACCTGCACCCCCTGAAACCTGCCTCTCCTTCCCATGTCTACACTCTCGGGGAACCTGTCCCCCACCACTACTTTCAGCTCCTACTGTCTGCCTCTCCCCTCTTGCCTGCTCCATGCACCTACCTCCTCTCCCCTCTCTCCCTCTCCTGCTGTCATTTACCTTCCTCTTGCAGCTCTGGCTCCAGCTGAGGCCTCTCTGTGGCTGGGAGCAGGGAGCATATGCTGCCTGTGGCCCCAGCCTGGCCACACAGCAGCTTCAGCCCCAAAGCCAGGGCCAGAGTTGATGGCTGGGCTCAGCATTGTGCTCCATTCTCCCTGCCCCAGACTGGATCAGGACCTCAGCCAGAGCTGGAGCTGTGAGTGGAAGGTAAAGGGGATGGGGGAAGCAGAGGCAAGGGGGAGCAGAAGCTGCAACGGGCAAGATTGGTGGGGAGGGGTGGGCAGTGGCAGCATTTGCAGTTTCTGCGCTGACCCCAGGGTTAGGGTCAGTGTTGGAGATGCAGCTGCTGTCATCCTTCTGCCCAATTCAAATCTAAGATGAGGGGCTTTTTTCCCCATGCTGAATGGAGGGGAAAACCTCACTTTAGATTTAAGTAAATACCGTATTGTATTATTGATATGCTATCAGGCCCATCCCTTCTGCATATTTTAGCCTTCCACAAGGAGCTCAGTGTTGTTTTCTGTTGCTCCAGATGCCTGTGTCATGTAGGTATCTGAGTAATGTTTTTTTTTTCAGTCTTCCTTTAAACCTCCTCTCTCACAACTCCTCCTTTCCCCACAAAATGAGAGACCTGGGAGACATAAATTCTCCTTTCATGCTTGTACATTTATATGTGGAAAAGTAATTATTTTGTTTTAAGTTCCTATTTGTTTGGACTGGCTAACCTCTTAATTAATCCTAATCCCCTCTTCCTGTGTCTTGAATAATAATAATAATATCAGAATTGTCTGGGATGATTAATGCCCCATGCTTTCCAGGTCCTGAGCTGAGGAAGATTTATAGAGCAATGTTTTCTGGTAGTTAGGGTTTCCTTTCTTCTTTCTCCCTCCCCCTCTTCCCCCCCAGCCTTCTTTTTCCATTTTTGCATAGCACTCATTGGGATTTGCTTTTGTTTCTCAGGTGTAAATACTGTGACAGATCATTCAGTATTTCCTCTAACCTCCAGCGGCACGTCAGAAACATTCATAACAAGGAGAAGCCATTCAAATGTCACCTGTGTAACCGATGCTTTGGGCAGCAGACCAACCTAGACCGACACCTGAAGAAGCACGAACATGAGAATGTTCCAGGTAGGAGAGACTGTCATGTGCAGCCTTTATGAGAGGCAGTGGAAGGAGAGCCCTCTGGGACTTCACTCTTCTTGCAGCCTCACTCATTTCTTGCCAGTGAGTATCATCCTCAGGCAGCAAATGAGAAAGTTCACATCTTTGCTTCAGATACTGCATTCCTAACAACGGAGAGAAGTACTGTTATCACAGCGTGTAACTCTCTCTCTCTCTTTCACACACAGACATGCATGTAGTTGGACAAGAAAGCAGAGTTTTATTATTTAGCTAGTGGAAGAAGAGATAGCAGCTCTGGATTCAGTTCTCAGCTCTGCCACAATTGCCCTGTGCAATTTTGGAGTTTAAAACTGTCTGTGACTTTTCCTTGTCTCTCTGCAAAGGAAAAAAAAGGCAGTGATCGTACCGCATGCCTCAGAAGGGGCTTCTGAGGACACATTTACTAATGATGCTGAGATGTTCAGGAGCAATAGTGATATCGGCCCAATAAGCATTTATCTAAAAGAATCACTTTAATGCAAAAAAAAAAAAAAAAGACTTAAGCTGTGGCTCTGATTTAAAAAGACGGGTAGAATTTTTTTGAAAAATAAGAAAAAGTGGGGAAGGGAACCTACACATTACATTAAATGTGTTTCAGCTCAGAAGAAATAGAAAGAGAATTTTAGAGTGGACACACCTTGGCAAGTGCATTTATTCCATACATGCTAAATATTAACAAATGAATAATCTCCGGGCGTTTTAAGTTAAGAAAAAACATAGTTACACTATTTTTAATTTTTGAAACTTCTCTAGTGTTTAAATTCTCAATATACACTAAGTGATGTACTGCATAAATATTCCTCCTGGACTCTCTGGGTAGCAGTTTTGGTAGTATCTGATTCTCTCCCCTGATTGCTCTCGTGTCCAGTGAGTCAGCATTCTGGAGTCATCACAAACCACCTTGGGACCAGTGCCTCCTCTCCAAACTCGGAATCCGACAACCATGCACTTTTAGACGAGAAAGAGGACTCGTATTTCTCCGAAATCAGAAATTTTATTGCAAATAGTGAGATGAATCAAGCATCAACTTTAGCAGATAAAAGGTAAATAAGTCAATAAAATCACATTACGATACCCATGAGATAACTGGCTGATTTATGGGAATATTTAGGACTTAAATAGAATGCGTAAAAACAATGATCTAACTATACTCTCAGTCTAGAGACTGTAGAAAGTAGTCACAATTCATGGAACCAACTAGTGGCAGTATATCTGGGGAGAATGCAGCCTAGTGGTTGTTCCCTCTGTATCCTGCAGAGTGAACCCAAAAGGACTGTCCTGTAAAAACCTTATTTTTCCCTAACTAAAAAATCTAGTGGTGTTGACCTTTCACCTGACCTCACACAATTTAATCCATCTCACTAAGGCTGGGAGATTATTGCCTAAGGAAACAGAAGCATGCAATCTCTTTGTCTCATTTCTAGTGTGCCTGCTGTAATGGGTGGGAATATGGCATTATTGATGGCAACAAATCAAAATGTGTAGTGACCCAGGTATTTCCCACACAAGTGTTTTTTTACCCTTCATGGATAGACATGAACCCATTTCCATGTTCCATTGCTAAACCTGATCTTAAGCCCCTGTTTGCAAGCTCTGTAGTCAGATGTCCCACTCCTTCCACCCAAACACTCTCCATATAAAAGAAAGTGTTCCCTCCTATAAAAAGGGCTTGATAATTGTCTCATTCATGGCAGAGGCTTAAAATTAACTGAGGCCTTGATCCACCAAAAATACAGGGCTTCACAAAACCACCAACCTCTCTTCTTCACTATCCTCCACTGCCTTAATGTGGTCCTGTAGGATCAATTCATGATTTCCCTCCTTCCCTACTTTGGATTCTTTGGCCAAATCTAGACCTCTTTGAACATGATGCAGTTCCCCCAGCTTCCCTGGAAAGTCAGCTGCTCACAGTAGGTCTTCATTTTAGCCCTTTGACCTCCCCTTTCATTGGCTCCCTCTCTGAAAGTCACTCAGTTTCAGACTAGCCCACGCTGGCATTGGATCCCACATACCCCTACAGTAGGTCACCACCATCATGAACCTCCATTAAGTTAACAAGCGGAGAAATTGGGCAGATGCTGGATGTCTCTGCTATGTGTAGCTCTGAACTTCCCCGCTTGGCAGCATTATGTTCCCGGCTGCCACCATAGCAACAATATCCTTTTGGAATTTTGTGTGGGGAATGCACTACTTAGCTTCACCCAGAGGGCTTGTAAAAGTGTTAAATTTAGATGCATTTTCATTTTTTTCCCCAGTTCTGTGGCTTTCATTTCAGGCCTGGATCAAATACAAAACAATACCGTCATAAATAGATTCCATACAAGAGTTTTTGTTTAGGTTGCACACTCAGAAATAAAACAGGGGAAAAAAGTTCACTGCCATTTCCTGGGGGAAATTCAGAATCTTTTGACCTTGTGCCTGATGTAGACAAAAAAATAGACAAGAACAGAAGTCCTCAGCAGGCTGATATAATTGATCCACAGGGAGAATCAAATTTGGGCCTGTACCTTAAAGAAAATTGATCAAAATTCTCTAAAACAAACATGCTGCTGATGTGTTTAGACTAAGTGACAAGATCCAGGGCTTGGAAAACATCTGAGTTTCCCCTTAATTTTTTAAACCTTATTTTGACAGAGTGATATTTAATCTACAGAAAGACCCAAAAGGACATTCTGTGTTGTACAAATGTCACTCCACTCCAGGCCAGTTGTAATTATGTTGCTGCTACTCTGTTGTTTTCACAAATAGCCATGTAATGCTGATATCAAGTTTGAAGTGTTTGGGGTTTTTTTTTAAACCAAAATGTTTCTGTGGGAGCTCTGCATAATGAGTATAACCAGCATAATCCATATTAAACAAAAGCCTTCAAGGACATTCTTGATTTTAATATTCACTTTGCTGTGGAAACTTTCTGGATGATGAAGTTAAATTTGTATCATTCCATCTCATATTATCTCAGTGCATTCAGTTTATGTATCATTACAGTCAGGACATTAGTAATCTAACATGGGGTATTTAAGTTTTACTGGCAGCTTAGATACCCTTTGTCCACATAGATTTAATTAGGAATAGTAGCAAAAAAAGGGAATTTAGTTTGGTCATTCAGGTTCACATTTAGGAAACTTCCTCTGTATGACTGTAGAACTTTGTCCCTAAGGAAACTATTATTTTGGTCTGTACATCAAAAAGCACAAAGGCATGACTCTTTTCCCACAAAATGTATAATCTTAAAAGGTGGAAATAAACATTGTCTCTAAAACCCAAACCAGACAAAATCTAGTTTTAAGAAGCATCTAGGAATGGAGTATATTTGATTTGTCTCATCAGCCCATAGAAATGATAGAGAAGGTTTTTTTACTGACCATACAAGAGTGGATTATCTCACAAGTCTTTTCTGTGTCCAGCTTTTGAAACCATAAATAACAAATGTAGAATTAAATGCCTAAGTCCTGCATCCAAATGGAAGTGTATTACTGTACTCAGCTGACATCTTGATTATCTTGTCATCAAACCTTTCAGGCCAGAAATCCAAGATATAGATGGCAGCTCCCAATGTCATGGATTAGCAAGTGAGAAAGCAGAAGATGTGGATGATGAAGATGAAGAACTGGAAGAGGAAGATGATGACAGCCTGACAGGGAAATCGCAGGAGGAAACAGTATCGCCCACAACAGAGCCCCGAGGAACATTTGAGGATGAGGAGGATGAAGAGCCCACATCCCTCACCATGAGCTTTGACCATACCCGAAGGTGGGTTAGGCTATGTCCTCTGTAAAACATGCCCGGGTTTAATTTCTGGCCTTGTGTTGTTGACAGGTCATGAGCAGTATCACTTTATTTTTACACCATGACTCATACCTCCAGTTTGAGCACAGCATCCACCCTAGGTATTTCATTTTCACCATCATGGAAATCAGAAGGGGGAAATGCACTGAAAGGCAAAACTCTAATAAGACACAGACAAGGCCTGAAAAGGTGTGTGCCAGGAAGGTAAATAGTTAGCACCTGACAAAAAGGAGCCTCCTCAAAATTTGCATGAAATCTTCTTTCTGCACAACAGATAAAGTCTGTTTTCAGAACACTTGTCAGGGAGAAGGCAGTGCCAGGTGTGGATGATAGGAGCATGCAAACTGTCAGGTTTTCCAGTGTACCATCCATCTTATTTACAACAAAATGGCAGTGTCTTATTATCTTGGTACCTGGGGCACAGAATTGATTTCAGTGGAGTCAGTGGGGTCACTCTTTTCTGGGCTGAGTGAATGTGTCCCCATGCTCTTGTTTCATTTTTGTGTCCATGCGTGCTCTGTATCCTGGTTCATACACCACCAAACAGACCTCTTCAGGACAATATCTTAAAATGTAATCAAAATATTGAAAGGAAAGGAGACCTATGCTGCTTCTCTTCTGTTTTGTTCCACTTCTGAGGCTGAAAATGCAAAGCTTTGTAAGCCAAGATAGCTGACTGCCTACTGCAGAAGAGTGTATGTTAAAATGTATACTGCAAGGCAGAAAAGTGTGAAAGGATAATTTTGCATTGGAAAACACAGCAAAATATAGTTGTTTGACTACACAGAAAGTGAAGGGACTCTCTTTCCTTTTGATTGCTTAACTACTTGCATTTCACACTCATTGCATCTGTGAGCTGGCATGTTGAAGTCCATTCAGGGTGTGGTTCAGTGAACAGGGCAGAAAGAAAGGAGTTAGGGGATGAAACCTTTACCCTGGCTCTGCCACCGATTTGTTTCTGCATGAATTTTCACTGAAACCTATATTTTCAGGAAAGACTCTTTTGGATGCCCAAGTTTGGAGTGCCCAAGTGACCATGACTATGACCAGTATTGTCAGGACTTGCAAAAATCAGGTCCTAAGAGTCTAAATTTGGGTCATAAATTGAGGTATCAAAAATGCAAATCCACTTGCAAAAATGTGGGCCTTAGCTTGCCTGGTGCCAAAGTTCTCATTTGTAAATGAATAATGCTTTGTTATCTGCTGATGCAAAATGCTGTAATATTCAAAGTGTTTCCAATTAAATATCCTATTACTCATGGAGACAATGAAGCAGCAGCTACCCAGAAGCTATTGTTGATGCCCCAGGTTTTTTTCAGGAACAGATAAAAACCATACTTCTAAGCACAGGGAATCTGAATGAAAATGGTCTCCACACTGAACGACAGAACATGTGCTTGCACTAATGCTTGCAGTGTAGGCGCATAACCATGCTTTCTGTTTTTGGTTTGCTCCCAGTATCATGTGTTGTTTTCTTGTCCGTTTGTCTGTCTATTCATGCATGTGGCTTGTGGGAACCCCATGTTATGTGCATGCAGGCGCTGAGTTAGCAAAACTCACATTGGCTAGACTGTAAACGGCGCGATGAGCTAACAACAGGTCAACCCCTTCCCCTGGTCATTGGTACAGGTGTATTGAGGAGGACGAAGCCGGCTTGTTAGATTTGGAGCAGATGCCGAATTTTGGGAAGGGGCTGGATCTTCGCAAAGCAGCCGAGGAAGCATTTGAAGTTAAAGATGTGTTTAATTCCACCTTAGACTCTGAGACAATAAAACAGACTCTGTACAGGCAGGCTAAAAACCAGGTAGGTATATGACAGAACATTTCACCTAGCTTGCCACCAGCATTGCCACGGGAATAGTGATCAGCGGTGTGTTCCCTGAGCTCGGTTGGTTTTCTCTCTGCGCTGAGTTGGAATTCTGATGGTCACTAATTTGGGAACTGCGTCTGCTTGCAGCCATGTTGCAGTCCAGAAGAAACAGGAGTGGGACTGTTAACTTAGGCCGCCTATAATCAGCCTCCTTGACCATCAACCCTGTAGAGTGAATATGAGTTGTGTGGAGATACAGGGGCACCAGTTGATCTTTCTGTATATAAATGTATATAGAAAGGTGATAACTACAAGCTTTCAGCCAACTCATCCACTGATATGTATTGGAATAGCTCCAGCTAAGGAGCTGTCCTATTGAAACCAGTACAGTATAACATAATTTAACAATAGGGATAACAAATCTAATGAATAATAGTTTTTCTAGACTTTCTTGGAGAGTAGCATCGATCCAAGCAGAAAATGCAACTTCCTTGTGCATTAGGCATTATCTTTATCTCTGTACTGGTTGCTCCTATTGAAAAGAACTTCAAAACAAAACTCTGCCTCACTAGCAATAAGCCATGAACCATGTAGACACAAACAAAAACCAAGCCCAGCTTTCTGTCAAAACTCAAATGGCATCATAATGTATCTTGAAGTTTGAGAGACTTTGAAGAACTCATATTTAAAGAAAAGCTGTATGCTCTGTGCTCCCTGATTTCACTTGAAGCAAAAATACTGCTCAAGTCTCTTGATACCTGCACCTTATCCAAACAGAAAAAGGTCTTACCAGGAAGCTATTCTGAGTTATCTAGCACAATTCCTAGAATGAAGGGCACATTTTGAGATACGCCTCAGAGAAATTGTCTAACCGAAACTTCAGCTTTTTGCCCTCAATCTGTCCTTCTGAACTGCATAAAACAAACCCATGCAGTTTCAATATTTCCCTTCAATACTAATGCAGATTTGAGTATACTTAACAAAGTGTCTGCTTCAGGTTTCATTTGGGACAATCAGCCACTGCACTTGGATTTCCTTTTTGAGCTCCAAGGAACAGGATTTGCAGTGACGGCTAACTTAAATGACCAGCCAGTTGAGCTGCTAAATTCAGTCACGTAACACAGATAGGTCTTTAACTAAGGTCAGACAGAATTGTACTGGACACCCTAAAGGTACTTTATTGTGGTTACTTAAGCTTCAGACAAGAAAAGGCACTGCCTCCGGGAAGTGATTGAAATGGTCTTCACTGTGGATTTAGATGCATTTAAGGGGGTTTGGCATATGAAGGAGGGAGAGAACTTCTTTTCTGGTAAAGAGCATTTAAAGTTTCAAACAAGGCACTTGCATGCCCTCTGTTTGTGTCCTTTTTACTAATATGCTGACTCTACTAACTATCTTGGGACACCTGTTTTTTTTCTTTTTTTCACTGCAATAGTAGGTGTGATGTGTCATTGTTTTTAGAAACAGTTTTGTAGAAAGGGAGATGGAAGACATACCACATATTGAGAGGCAGGGTCACTCAAATAGTTTCAGACTCTCTGATGCGCACATGTTAAATGCAGGCAGTATGGTAAAAAAAAAAAAACCACACAACATTTACTCAGTCAGCAAAGCATGGCAGTCTTACTGTTCAGTTCATTTTGTTTGGCTTTCTCTGTAGCAATTTAAATAGGCACATGTTCCAAAAGGTTGGGTTTGGAGTTCTGTTTACTACAATGATGATGATTATGATTAAGTTTGTTTTACAACCACAACTAGGGATGACTGTGCTAAACATTGCAGAGATGTAGAGGAAAAACACTGTGCTGCCCGGAAGAACTTGCAGTCCTGGTCCTCTATCCCACAAAGACTGATGTATATATATCTTCTTAATGTTATGGGTGGCTCCCCTCAGTTTCACATCCTCATCATGTAAAGTTCCTGGTGTGCATAAGTCTTTGAAGGATTGGGGCTTAAGTGTTAACAATGCAAAAAGTGGATAAGACAAGCAAATGACAAGGAGAGAAAGGTCTAGAGAACAGTAAAACAAACCAATTATCATGCCATAACCAGAAGCCCCAGCTTATTTCTTCTCTAGACATTTTCACAAGGTAGCCTTGGAGGAAAGCCCACAAGCATGGACTTGGGGCCCTGATAACATACCTGCAAATACTGCACATAAATATACCCCATTCCCTCTGCACAGGCTACAAGTCCATCCAGACCTAGCAGAGTTGCTCAGCAAATTAAGCAGATGCCATATACAAAGCTCCTGTTCTCTAAGCCATACCCTGACCTTTGCTGTGACGTAGCTGAACCTCATCTAGAATTATACTCTCACCTGTCCACAGAAACTTCCAAAAGCTAGTTTTTCATGGCAAGGAATTCCTGTCATGTACACGCATGTGTCCTGTCTTATCACAGTTATACTGATCATGACCCTACATGGGAATGTGAGAGTGCCGGGGGCTTGTGCTCCAAAACCTAGTCCCTGTTGAGGGGCAAGACTGTATGTGAGCTGGCAGGGGGGCACCATGCTACAGTGCAGCCTTATATTTTGGCAGTCACATGCACTGTGATATGTCCGTTTTTGAAAACCATGTAAAGGAAATGGGCCAAAGTGCTGGCTCCTGGAGATATTCCCTGGGAGGAGTTATGTCCCATAGGAGAGGGGCCTGGAAGCATATGTCAGGATTTGTTATCAAGTGCCAGGCCCTGGCACAAAGGTGGGGATTTGAGGAGACAGAGGGAGGTGGCAGGTTTGCCTGTGTAGGCCCATTGCTGCCTCCTAAACTCTATGGCAAAATCCAAAGTTTGTGGGAGGACAAGAACTGACTGATAGGCAGGGCTGCCAGCCCAGACCAATGCTGTCTGCCTGTTTGGCATTCTGGAATGTGAATAGTTAAATGAGACTGTACTTGCCCTGGGGGAGTCCAGGATGTCCTGAGTTTGAGTCACCCATTTATCCACCTGTGTTTTTCTTCTCTAGGCTTATGCAATGATGATGTCCCTTTCTGAGAATGCTCCCCTCCACACTTCCTCCCAGAATTCTCTGGATGCTTGGTTGAACATGGCAGGAGCAGCTTCAGAGTCGGGGACCTTTAACCCCATTAACCACCTCTGAGAGGTCGAGAAGGCACTGGGTCAGAGTCCAAGTGAGGCAGCCGCGGTGCTGTGATTGCCCTATCAGAAATTCCAGCGATCAGAAGATGGATCCCAGGGCCTCAGGCAGGCAGCTGGGGAAAGAAACCTGTCATGTGTGATCTGCAGCTCCTGAAGTTTTCTCTCTCTGCAGCTGTTCAGTTCAAACGTGTCGGAACAAAACTCTCCAAACCGGATAGCCCTGAAGCTGCCCTAGGACCCCACCATTGCTAAGGATAGTGTTAACAAGACGGGAATTGCATTGGTGCAATCAAATATTGGCCCCCTCAGAGTTGCAAGACAATACCGCTGAGCCAGCTAGCGTCTCCTTCTAAACTCACACTTGAAACCATGTGACTCTCCACCATCCGTTCAGTTCAGTTGACTAACTGCAACAAGGAAAACATGAAACTAGATCACATCCGTCCCTGGTGTAATTCTAAATGTGGTTACTGGAATTATACCAAGGAAGAGCAAAGTTGGGCCCATTTTATTTAACTTGCCTCTTTTAAAGAGATTGAAATTCTGCATCTGCATAGATTTCCACCCTCCCCTCCGCACGTCCGCCATCATCCCCAACAGAACATATACATGCAAGGCAAAATGGTGCAGTGAGTCTGCAGTGCAGGCAATCGGGATCCCCTACAGCTGGGATCATATCTGCCAGGAGTGTTGCTGGAGCTGGGGACTTAGCTGCATTGGACAAAACAGTGGACTGTGCCTTGTGAGCTCTGCCCTGGAAAACCCACCCCTCTGTCACTTCTCCCAGAGGGTCTTTAGAATGAGGCCCCTGCAGGATTGGTGGGAGCCTGGATTTTGGCAGAAACCCCTGCCCCATGCCCTCATGTTGGTTTGTTGGTGGTTGCTTATGCACAGCACCCTGCCATAATTCGGCTCATCATTTTGATAACATGCCTAAAATTTCTTGGCTTTTAGTAAGCTTATGAGTACAGATCTACTTAAACAAGTGGCTAAGAAAATGTATCATCTTTCTGAATCTGAATCTAAATCTATTTGCAAATTTTTTTATGGATGATTTTAAATTGCTCAGAAGTCTCAGCTTTTTGGCTGACACAAAACAGCCTCCAGGAATATTGCAGCGTGTCTGTGCTATTTCCGCGTTGTGATAGCCACCTGGTATTTTAGCTGGTATTTTATAGGTAAAAACTAAACTTGAAAATAATTATGACAAGGGGGGTTGAAACATGACAAGGAATTACATTGGCAACACTGATGATGCTTGTGGCTTACGTTTGAGAAATTCCTAGGTATTTTATCATAGAATTAGGGCTCCCTCTGGCCTGAAACTTTAATAACAGCAAGGGTGCCACAAACTTGCCCATTCAATGTGCTGTATCAGCGACTTGCTAAGGTCCTTGAGGTGCACTGATGACCCAGTTGCTTAAAGCCTTCATTCAAAGTCCATTGGTGTCAACAGGAGTTTTCCCATTGACTTCAGTGGACTGTGGGCCAGGCCGCTTCTGAGTATCTGCAGAACTGGGTCACTAGCCAACTTCTGAGGAACTAACTCACAATAGTAAATGCATCTGCTGGTCAGTATTTATAAATTTGCTCCCTGCCCTGGTATTATCTGTAACGGAACAGACTGCAGCTGCTATGCTATTGAACATGGAGAAGGAGATCGCTGGAGCAGAGGTCCCTGCATGCTGTGCTTCATCTTGAGGTAGCTGCTCAGGTTAGGATGGAACATTGTATTCTGGGGCCTGCAATCTTAGTGGGCCACACTTCAAGACATGAGGCTGGGTTTTAGCATGCCAGGAGCCTCTGTTGGATGGCTCATGGCACTGTGCTTTGTGTGCCTCTCGGGTAAAAGGAATGAAAGGCTCATTAGCAGTATCAAATTATTCCCCCCGTTCACTCAGAGAGGGACATCTCTCCTGCATGCCTCTCCAAGTCACCGCATATAAGTGCCGAAGCTCCAAATCCAATAGCGATATGTAACTAACTCCCCTGTTTCAAATGTTTGCACAAAGCTCTTGGCGAGGTGTAGCCCAAGAACTGACAATGTCAGGAGAAACCAGTCTCTAGGAGTCAGATGGAACATTCCTAACCCTGGCACATCTGCCTATGGTATAACATAACAGTACTTCCCATTCACTTGGGCTTTAAATTATTCCCATAGGGGCCAATTTAAAATAATAATTAATTGTTCTTTTCCTGATGGAATTTACCTTAATCTGTATATAACTTGTAAGTTTTTCTAATTCTTTTCTTATTTTATTTCTTCCTTAACAGTATTTTTTGCATTAGATATCATTATTGTGAAGAAATAATGTTAATATAAGTATGTAGTGAAGGACCAAAATTGTGTAATTAAGGTTGTATGTTGTATGATTGATAACCAGGGAGTAGGAAGATATTTTTATGTGCCAAATGACCCTAAATAATCCTGCTGTTCTTGCTGCCGATTTTCCAGACAATCATGTATTTTGTTAAATTTGAGTTTCAATTACATTTGCATTTAGAATAAGTGTTCTATTTATTTCTTTTATTTTGTTTGTTTGGGGGAAAAAATATCATAACCAGAAAAAAAACCCTCCCCAAATGCCCTTAATAGGACAAAATAATCAAAACTCAAAAAAGCAAGGAGAAGTGTAAATAAAAACAACTGTGAAAATCCATATTGTGGCCAGGATGCCATACAATGCAAATGTGCCATATGTTAAAAACTAATCAATGCTTATTTATATAAAAGAGTGGAAGAAAAATCCTGCCAGTATAATTTTTTTTTTTAAATATAAACAATCTACACTTTGTAAATACCTGGAACACGAATCTAGAAGTGTAGATGGGTAGTTGCAGGATAACGCTGATTCCATTAGAGTTTATAGCCATTTGCAAAAGCACCAGGTCTAATTACTAGAGCTAAAAGGTTATTCTTCTGAAAAAAGAACTCCATAGTCCATAGCAAGGCTGTCACCCACACAGGGTTGGTTTAATCTTTGCTCTGAAAAACAAGTATACCCTAAAAGGACCTTCCCAGGTGAGAACCTCAAATCTGTAGACACTTACATGTCTGTAACTGTACTCACAACTGTACTTGGTAGGAGTACTTATGTGATCATCTCTAGGACCGGGCTTTAGAGTCTCTCATTCCTGTGATCAGCAGTGGGCACTATAAACCCCTAGCTTGGCAAAACACCTAAGTGTGTACCTAACTTTAAACTTAGAAGTAAATCAATCCCTGTTCAGTTAAAGTACTTACGCATGTGCCTAAATCCTTGTGAAGTCAATGGGACTATTCATGTGTTAAAGCTAAGCATGTGCTCTCATTCCTTTCTGGATTGGGGCCAGAGTGCTCTGCCACTTGTAGGATCAAGTGCAAAGAGCAAGAGTCCTTTGGTGTTTTGTTTGAAAGTCACTGACACCAGTTCTCCTTAGCTTTGCTCCTCCGTATGAGGGGATGACAGGGCAGCCAGGTGTCTCCAAATGAGCACAGAGGCTCTAACAGAAGTGTTACACAGACCTTTTTTGTCTTCCCTCCAGGGTACAAACTCAGCCCTGCTGTTGTTTGCATTGCTTCTTCAGAAGAAGAATGTAGGAAAAGCTCTGAACTCTGTGTCCCTTTTCCCTTAGTCTCTACAAAGGAGGCTGTGCCATCCCTGCTTGCACTGAGCAGTCCTGCTGATCTTCTGATCGCTGTGAGCAGGGGCTGACGCACACTTTGCCCTTCTTTACAAAAATGAAAGATCTTTTAAAAATCATAAAATAATTTATTTTTTTCTTTTCAGTTTCCTGTTACTTTAAAAAAATATTCCTATAGCTGGTCTCTCTGCCAATGTTAGGATCTCTAAACCAGTTCTGATGACCTGTTTTAGGGTTTTTTTCAGTAACGTAACAAACACAATGCTTAGTTGAGTTTATATTTATCTGTTAACCCCTCCTTCAATTGCACTTAAAATGTGTTCCAATTTGTAGCTGATGTTTGTTTTTTTCAGGTTTTTTAATCTTACTTTGAAGGATGTTTCCTGAGACTTGCTTACGTTTAGAATAAATAGAGACAAGACGGAGCCTACCATCAGAATTGAAATTATTTTTTAGCACTAGCCATGAGAAAAACCTGGGTCCCTAGTTTCAGTTGCATGTGGAGCAGTGCAGCTCAAATATACCCTGCACCACTAATGCATTATGCTCAGGAAGCAATGCTATCAATGTGATATATCAGACTGTGTAGTTAGAGCAAATGCAGCTTGGTATTTCTTTGAAATCAAGGGTACCATCGTAGACATGATCCCGGCCACCAACTATTGGGGGGCGGGCACTATTGCTTTAATCTGTTTTTGCAGCTCCAGTAGGTAACAACATTGCCACCATAGCAAAGGGAGGGAATGGGACGCATTACATCATTGCTTTTGTCACAAGGGATGAGCCAACAAATCGATCAGCAGCTGAGGCCATGGACGAGCCTCTGGCTGTGCCAAATTGTTCCGTACTGCTGAAATGGAACCGTATGTTGATGGGCCCTTCCTTCTGTTATAGCTACTTTGAATGTAGATACTTTATAGACGAGCTAAATACGGGCGTTAAAAAGTGGTTTGCTGTCCTTGCTGCTCCTTTGTGTTGCTCACTCAGATACCAGCCTTCGAAACAATGACGTCAGTCATGGGATTGGTGCAGAGTGTTCCCAGAGCAATGCTGTTGCTGTGCTACTTGGCACTCCAGTACATCTAGGTCGAATGCATCCGCTTTGTTGCTGGATGTACCGGATGAGTCCAGGATTTGTTGTTAGATGCACCAGGAATGTTTCTGTAGAGGATGCCTGCTGGGCTCCTGCAGGCTTCAGGTGCCTACTTCCAAATGCACCGGCTGTGTCCTATGTTCCATTGATTTCAAGGAAAAATTACTGCTGCTTAGACCACAACAGGTGTGACGGCAGTGCACTAGCAACAAGCAAAACAAAACAGGGTTAACAGCCACACATGAGCTGAATTTGCTATGCTGCGTTTGAGGCAAAATACAAAGTTATGATTTCTGTCCTGCTTCAAACTGATTAGCAGAACTTTTCAATTTCCCCCAAATCAGCACTTAGAATTTCAACAGACTTACTGAAAACTGCTTCTCTCTCATTTTATATGAAGCATTAATAAAAGCACTTGCACGATGACATATTAACATGTTTAGACTCTAAGCATCAAAGCACTGGACTGTGAGCCCCCTTCAGCCCCTCCAGCCTACTTCAATCTACTGAATTACATTCAATTTTTATGTGCTGTATTTTTGTATGTGTGTGGCGGGGGAAGGGGGAAGCATCATGGTGTAGAAACCTGCACTTTGCTGCCCATTTAAAAATGGGCAGGGAGTGAAACAGTCTGCTCAGATCTGTGCTGGTAATATGAGGGCAAAAACTTTGCCCCTAAATGGTCAGTAGTGTTTTTCACCAAGCCATGAAACTGTTTCTCCATAGTGTTGAGTGATACTGTGATTAAAATGTTATTGAATTATTCCAAGATTTCTTTTGTCTTTATTCTGTCATTGATTCCTATTACCACTTTTGGAAAAAAGAAAGAAAAAGATAGAAAAAAAAAGGCAGCTCTGATTTCCAAATGTGCAATTCACATGTGAACAAAGTAATTTTGAAGATGTTTCTCAATGTATTTTACATTCTCATTGCTCTCTTGAAAGCAAGAGATGTTCTGCCCTGATGTCATTTCCAGCCTGCAGAAGATGTAATTTAAAACATATATATATTGTGCTTGCAAGAATCATAAATCCGTGCATCCTATGTCATTCTTTCTCCCATTGTTACAATACAGATTTGATTTAGTTTTTTTTTCCTTTAGGACTGTATAGTGTTTTTTAAAAAAAAAATCAATTGTAAATGTCTGGTTTTCATAAAATGTTTAAAAAACATTGAGAAAGAGGATGGTGCTTGTTCCATATCATTCTTGATTGTATATTGCTTCTGTTATGTTTATAAGTAAACTGTGCATGACTTGTGTTTAGCAGTCATTATTGTGTCTGTTTGTGAAATTTTTATTAAAAAGAAAAAAAATTCCGTAGATGCACTTATTGTATATGTGATTAGGTTTTGCGTCCAAGGCTAGAAGCCTTGAACTGCCAAGGAGGAAAAAAAAAAGAAAAAGAGGTGGCAGTTATTAATTAATATGAAATCGCTTTGTTGGGAGCATAATGAAATAAAAAGAAATGAAGTGTAGAAAATAATTAAACAAGCGATTTTACAAATTTCATTTTGATGCTTGTGATAAAAGACAAATGTACTTGTGTAGAGAAATTCCTTTAAAATAATGACTAGGAAAGCTGATTTTGAGGTTAATGCTGTAGAATAGGAATGTATACCAAATGTAATCTTTCCAATGCTACAATGAATTTATACATGAGATTGATATGCAATAAACCTGTGTGCTTTTCTAAGCCATGGCCCTGAGAGTTTTCTTGGGCAAAGCGCAGTGCCACACGTGAGAAGGGGGATGCTTGGAAATAGTCTGGTGATCGGGCCTGGGTTTTGTAATGCTTTTACATTAAGGGAAAGTGTTATGGAAACGTGGTTTTAATTTGTGAAAGACAATATCCACCCTCCTTGTCCCTCCCACACTATGCTGTTTGGTTGCTAGATTCAAGGGCAAAGCAGCTCTGTAACTCCCTCCATTGCATGTGACATGTCACATCAACAAAGAGAATCAGTCCTCCAGTGCTCACCATACCACATTAAGGGCTTCGAAGGAGCAGCAGTGCTACTCCTCATGGGAGGACAAAGCACCACGCTGAGGGTGGGGAAGCATCTAACCATCTGCAGCATTTGTGGCAGTACTCGCACCACAAACTCACTTGTCAGTTGTCAAGTATTTGTGGTGGCCAGCTGAACAGCAAGCGCCCTAAGTTGGCAGGATGCTGACTTGGTAAATAAGTATGGTAGAATGACTTTAATGAGCCTACTTCATCTCCACAGGGGCTTAGCTCACTAATATTTCACTTGTCTTAATCTGAAATGCAGTGAATGATCTTTTGAACAGATCTTCTGGAGGTTTGGAGAAGGATAAAAAAGGTAAAACAAGCATCTCGCCTCTTCCCTTGAGTCTGCTCCATGGTCTGGCAATGGCCAATGCCACCAAATGTCACAGCATTGAGAGGAGGCACCTTTTTATTAGAAAATTCTGACTGGTGGGGGAGGCTATCATGGGACAAAAAGGAGAGGAGATTTTGGGGAGGAGGTATGATTTTAGGGGAAGAATCTGTGAGCTGTTTAAGTAGGTTGAGCATATTTTTTCCGTAGCACTATGAGCAGAGCATTAGAGAACTATCTAGTGATAGCCGTCAGATGTTTCAGCGGGGGCACTGGGAGCAAAAATGACTTGAAAGCAGGGTCTTTGAACTAACGATGTGAATTTCAAAACTGATGAATGGTCTGTGCTTCAAAAAGTCATTCATAGTGATCAAATGATGGTATCCAACATACAACATAATAGCGCTTCCCTGGAGTTTGCCATATAAGGGTTGCAGTCTTTGCTGAATTCTGAGTTGAAATCCTCTGCATCTCTGTGGAGGCTGGCAACCTCTCTCCTTATTAGCCCTGGAGGGGAAGGGGGGAAAAAAAGAATCTACTGGCTAAGAAAGCTCTGATAATAGAGCGATTGTCAGGCAGGCCTTAGAGGGAAGAGAACAGAGACTTTTAAGAGAATATTGCTGACAAGTGGACTTTGTCGTCCAGAAAGCACGTGAGCCTCACCATAAACCAGCAAGAAAAAGGCCCCATTTTTAGGAAAGGGAGAGGAAAAAAAATCAACAGGAGGGGAAGAGGATGTCAAGGAAAGCTCTGTTCCCAGGGAAATGTATGTTGTCAAGTTGTGTAGATCCACACGGTATTGTGGACCGTAGTCAGGTTTTACTGACATATTGGGCCAGCTACTCTGAATGTGGATAACCTCATATTTTGTCACACACGCTAATACACCTTTTTAATTGTGGGAGGCATGCACAGCATTTGAGATCCATGCTTTCTCTGTGGGCTGCAATGTGCTGATTAGGCCTGTCACAAGAAAGGGTCCCTGCTTCTTACAATCTCAGCCAGTGAGACGGGCAGGCAGTGCAAGGAAAAGTGTGCAGTCAGATGCGTAACATCAGTAGCATCACCCAGGAGCAGTATGGTAAGAGAAATACTTGTGAAGGGTGTGCGCTTCAGGGAGTCGAGTCATGGGCTTCTCCTAAAACACAAGATTAACTGTCCTGCTCACAGCCCAAGGCCACAGCATCTGAGCTGGATCCCTCAGCCAGGACTCTCAGCCCTAATCACCAGACCATGCCTCCTCCTCAATCATCCTGACCCACCGTCTTGCTTTTTCTAACGCATCTCTCATTTGTAGACAAATACACATACAACAAATACCTTCCTCCCACCTCCTGCCTGTCTCATCTGCTAAGATTGTAAGCACTGTTGGTCCTTTGCACAAGGTGACCTTCACTTGGGAAAAAACAGGATGACAGCAATGCCATTACCCCTGAGATTGCCCTGATCGTTACAGGACAAGCTGTAAGCGATTTTGCAAGCCTGCCCATGAGGATAATAGAAACCCAAGAGTTTGTTCCCCTCCCCTCTTTTTTAGATGGGAAAATATGACACCTGACAGCCATCTAGCACCTATCCAAACCCCACAGACCTACCAGAATCTTGCTAGAGAAAGCCTATCTTGTGAGGCCTCTGGTCCCTTCTCATTGACAGCTGGACATAGCAGACTACAGTAATGTCAACTCCCACTCTTCCAAGTGCTTCCACATCCAGAGGAAGTGTAGAGATGGCGCAGAAAGTACTGTGTAAGGATAATGAGAAATGGGCAAGGGTGAACTAAATTTTATTCAATTTGCGGTGGAGAAAGGTCAGCCTGGGTCTGATCCTGTATCTTTCCACACACAGGGCTCCTTGGAGCTAGGGATGCAAGCTGGGCCCATGTCTGAGAAGAACAGCTCTTGAAAGCAGAATAAAGTCCTTATCAACCTCTCAAACCTCCCAGTCGTATCAGCTTGATCAAGCTTCCTTGGCAACAGTGGCACTTCTGGATGCCAGCATGGCACTTTTTGTATTACTAGAGATGGGCTAAGGAACCAGTCTGAGAAACATTAACAGACAGACATGCCCTGTTCAGTCACTCGCTACCCCCACCACTATCACCAAACAAAGCGAAGACATAAAGTTTCTGTCAACAGGCTTGCTAATGGCCCACTGTATCATGTTAAGGTCACTGCAAAGACATTTCCTGGAGACAGCCCAAGGGGGGAAGATGCCCATATGAATATTGGCGCTATGTAATAGGTCAGGAAAATAATGAAGAAAAAGATCTGCAATGAAAAGCTTAGTTGTTGTGGGTACGATAACGCCCACGTCAAATTCCTTCCCAGTGCAATCCTCATCACAAAGGAAAATGCCCCTTCCCACAGCAGCTTGTGCCCATGGACAGCAGAGCCTGGTCAGTGATCTCATTAAGGGACAATGGGGCAACTTCCAAAGGTAAGGAAACGTGCCTGCTTCAGTGACCCACACTAGCAGGCCAATCACAGCCTACCCTCAACTCCTCCACAGTTATGCTTTCCCCTTTCCCAGCTCAGCAAAATGCAAGGATGCAGAGGCATTCATGACGATTTGTATTACAAAAATAATTTAAGGTTAATTGGACAACAAGAAATGGTTTTGGATTCAGGTTAGGATCCAGGCTGGGTTGAAAGTGCAGCTCTGCTTTTACTTTCCCCCAGGCTGGCACATCAAGAATGTAGAAGCAACATGCAGAAAATGCTGAGGAACCAGCTGCAAATGACTGCCCTGGGAGACACAGACGGGGAGCTTCAGGGGAAATGACAGGAGTCACAGCCACAAACACTGCTGCTCAGAGGGGCTGGAGGCAGGTGGCAGTGAGGGAACAGAAGCTGCACCTTAGATTAGAGGTGCTCTGAGTGGTAAGGCAGATGTCGGGTTTCCGACTGGCACCACAGGTGCCTCAGTGATGGGTGCCACGGACGAGAAGGCACAAGCTTGATCATATGCTACCACCTCTACCAGAGTGGGAGTGAGCCTGTGTTATTATCTGACTGGCCTGTCCCTGCCTATGGGGTGCACTAGCTCCAGAAAACGCTGTTATCCAGCTGTAGTACACGTGCCCCAGGGCTGCAGCCAGCCTTCGAGTATCACGACAGAGTGACCAGAGCCACCCAGCTAAGCCTCCCGCACCGACAGCATCAGAGCTGTTGTGCCAGGGTCAAGCATGCCCAGTGCAGGCAGAGCCTCGGGCAGGTGTTACACGACGGAGTTAGCACCTGTGCGAAGGGAGGCAGGGAGCTTCCGAGCTGGGCTGCACGTGCTATGCAAGTGACACCAGGAGGTGGGCTGGCAGCGTGGCACAGAGCAGTGCTGCCCCGACAGACTTCAGCCCCATGTGCGTGGAGCGACAGTGCCCTCCATGGCCTGGCCAGAGCAGACACCATGAGGGTGCTGCAGGCTGAGGTGCTGGCTGTAGCCCAGTGCCTGGGGGTGCCACCTCACACTGCAAGTACCGCCCCAGCTGCAGCCACTGAGGGAGGGAGGCTTTGGCTGGTGGTGTGGGGCTGTGGAGTGGGGTCTGCCTGCTGAGCCGGGAGTTCAAGCCCTGCTCTCAGCTTGGGTTGGAGCCCACTGCTTCCCTCTGCTAGGATGGGTGTGGGCACCGGGCCACTGGCTCCCCTGGTTGGAGGCCTCTTCTTTGAGAGGCTGTGAGGGCACCGACAGGGCAACGGCAGCTCAGTGAAGCTGTCTGGGAGGTAGCCGCTGGGCCACTTCACAAAGACTTTGGGCCAGGTCCCTGCCCCAGTGCAGACGGGCCCTTCCCACAGTACATGCGCACACCCATACAGTCCAGGTGCATAGATGGGAGCTGTGCAAAGCAGAGGGGTGTTAGGGACCTCTTCAAGAGGTGAACTCTAGGCCAGCTGGCCTATGCTTCAGGGGAGCACCTGGGCAGGAGTGGGGCTATAGTTAATTTGTCCTTAAGGATGTGGGCCCTGGGTGGGGGTCCCAAAGACCCTGGCCTGGGAAAATAGTGGATCAGCACAGTCCTAGGGCTCACAAAATGAAATGAGGAGGTAGGGAGTTCAAAACTAACAAAAGGAAGTTCTTGCTGTCACTATGTGTGATTCAGGTGTGGAGCTGCTAACCCAGAGGTGGTGGAAGATCACAGTTCAGCCACATTCAAAAAGGGATTGAGGATGTGGGGAGAGCAGTGGATGTGATATACCTTGACTTTACCTCAGCTTTTCATATGGCCTCCTGCAGCATTCTTGCAAGCAAGTCCAGGTTGGATGAATGGACTGTAAGGTGGATAGAAAACTGGCTGGACTTTGGTCTCAAACGGTAGCGATCAATAACTCGATGTCTAGCTGGCAGCTGGTATCAAGTAGAGTGACCCAGAGGTCGGTCTGGTTTTGTTCTACATCTTCACCGATGACCTGGAAGATGGGATGAAGTGCACCCTCAGCAAATTTCCAGGTGACTCCATGCTGCGGGGAGTAGTAGATATGCTGGAGGGCAGGACTAGGATTCAGAGAGACCTAGACAAATTAGAGGATTGAACCAAACAAAGTCTCATGAGGCTTAATAGGGAGAAGTGCAAAGTCCTGTACTTGGGATGGAACAATCCCATGCACCGGTACTGGCTGGGGACCAATGGTCTAAGCAGCAGCTCCACAGAAAAGGGCCTGGGGGTTACAGTGGACAATGAGCTGGATGAGAGTCAGCAGTGTGTCCTTGTTGCCAAGAAGGCTAATGACATCTTGAGCTGCACTGGTAGGACCATTGCCAGCAGATTGGGGGAAGTGATTATTCCCCTCTATTCAGCACTGGTGAAGCCACATCTGGAGTACTGTGTCCAGTTTTGGTCCCCCCCCACTACAGAAAGGATATAGACTAGGGGAGGGGACAATACAGCCTGTAGGGTGAATCTGGCCCATCAACTGATTTCTGGGCAGGTGGGACTGTCACCACATGGGCGGCTGGGACTGCTTCTGCCCAGTGATGATGCAATGGCATTAGTTGTGGACCCAGGCAGATGCCCTGGTCCCTCCTGCTGGTAGTGTCCACAGCTGATGCCGATGCCTGCCCAGGGTTGCTTCTAGCACGTCAGATGGGTGCTGGAGTAAACTGCAGACACGACTGGCAGGTTCCAGGTTGAGGTGAGGCAGGATTGAGGCATGCTGCAGCTTTGGGTGTGATGGGAATCAGGGTGTGCTGCAACTCTGGGTGGGATTGGGATTGGGGCATGCTGCAGCTCTGGGTGAGGTGGAGATTGGGGCGGGATGGGGATTGGGGCGTGCTGCAGCTCCGGGTGGGCTGGGGATTGGGGCAGGATGGGGATTGGGATGGGATGCAGCTCTGGGTGGGCTGGGGATTGGGGCGGGATGGGGATTGGGGCGTGCTGCAGCTGTGGGTGCGGTGGGGATTGGGGCAGGATGGGGATTGGGGCGTGCTGCAGCTCTGGGTGAGGTGGGGATTGGGGCGGGATGGGGATTGGGGCGTGCTGCAGCTCCGGGTGGGCTGGGGATTGGGGCAGGATGGGGATTGGGATGGGATGCAGCTCTGGGTGGGCTGGGGATTGGGGCGGGATGGGGATTGGGGCGTGCTGCAGCTGTGGGTGCGGTGGGGATTGGGGCGGGATGGGGATTGGGGCATGCTGCAGCTCTGGGTGAGGTGGGGATTGGGGCGGGATGGGGATTGGGGCGTGCTGCAGCTCTGGGTGGGGTGGGGAGTGGGGCGGGATGGGGATTGGGGCGTGCTGCAGCTCCGGGTGGGCTGGGGATTGGGGCAGGATGGGGATTGGGATGGGATGCAGCTCTGGGTGGGCTGGGGATTGGGGCGGGATGGGGATTGGGGCGTGCTGCAGCTCTGGGTGGGGTGGGGATTGGGGCTTGCTGCAGCTCCCAGCAGGATGGGGACTGGGGTGGGATGGGGATTGGGGCGTGCTGCAGCTCCGGGTGGGACGGGGATTGGGGTGGGGTGGGATGGGGATTGGGGCGTGCTGCAGCTGTGGGTGGGGTGGGGATCCAGGCATGCTGCAACTTCTGTAAGGTGGGGATTGGAGAGAAAGAAAAGTGTAGCCCTCAAGAGGATACCAAAAATCACTAAGTGGCTCTCCAGCCAAAATAACTGCCCACCCATGATACAGATAAATTGGAGAGTCCAGTGGAGGGCAACAAAAATGGTTAGGGGGCTAGGGTGGATGACTTCTGAGGAGAAGCTGAGGAAACTGGGTTGATTTAGTCTGCAGAAGACAAGACTGAGAGGAGATTTAATAGCAGCCTTCAGGGTGGCTGCAAAGAGGATGGAGCTGGACTGCTCTCAGTGGCGGCAGTGACAGAAGGGGGAGCCATGGGCTCAAGTCACAGCAAGGGACGTTCAGGTTAGACGCGAAGAAAAACTCTCCCTAGGAGGGCAGCCAAGCACTGGCACAGGTTACCCGGAGCGGTGGTGGACTCGCCATCCTTGGAGGCTTTTAAGACGGGGCTAGACAAAGCCTCGGCTGGGGTGATCTGGTCGGGGCCGGGGGTTGGTCTCTTCCAACCCTCGCTGTCGACGATGCTGTGGAAGGCGGCGGGCAGCGAGGGGCAGGGTCTCTGAAGCGGAACGGCCCCGACCCGAGGGGCGGGGGGAGTGGGAGCAAGGCCCAGGCCGCGCCCCGTTCCCTTCACCTCCCGGCCGCTGCGCTCGTGACCCCGGCGAGAGCAGCCGGCGCAGGCCGCGCGGTGGGCGCAGTGCGAGCCCCGGCCCGGCAGGGAGCAGCCGAGCCCCGGCGGGGAGCGGGCGCGTTGCTCGTCGCCAGGACCGCGGCGGCTCTGCCGGAGCGCGCCCGCTGCGCAGCGCCGAGCACGGGCGGGGCGGGGCAGGGCAGGGCCGAGCCCCACCCCGCGCCCGGCTCCCCGGGGGCGGCGCCTGCTCCCGCCCGGGGAAGCGGCTCCGGCGGCCGGCGCCTCGCCCCCTGCCAGGGACGGGACGGGAGGAGCCGGCGCCGCCCGAGCTCAGGTAGGAGGGCAGGGGCTCCCCGGGCAGCCTCCCCCCGCGCAGGGCAGGAGCCCCCGGGCGGCCTCAGCCCTCGGGCCCGTCTCGCCTCAGCCGCCACCGCCTCTCCGCGGCGCGCTGAAGCGGGCCCGCGCGGCGACTCCCAACGGCTCTGTGCCCCCGCCTGCTCAGCGCCTGAATGGGAGACTCGCCTCGGGGAAGGGGGTTGTGATGTGCACCCACTGTTGGGGCCGGGGACCTACCGTCTGGCCTGGCGTGCCCCTCTGGCTGGGCCGCTGGTGCGTGCCCTGGAAAAGTGGGCTTTGACTACACCGTGAAGCGGCTGGTGACAGGTGCTAGGTGGCCTGCGGCTCCTGGAGAGCTCTGACTTCAGTCTCGCTTTGTGCATGTCCCTGCAGGCCAGCAACGTGCCCCAGGACAGGGGCCAAAGCTGTTTGCCTGAACCTGCCTGCACCAGCTCTGCACCCTCGGAGTGACTTCAGGGGGTGCTTGCAAGTCTCTAGGTCCTAGCTTGGTAGGGCAAGGGGGTGGGCTCATGATTGCTGCTAGACAGTCACGTCATTGGGAGAGCTGTGCTTGGATATTTGTGTTTCTTTATCAGTTTTGTCCTTTTTTTACACCGTCAGGCATGAGAGCTGATCCCAGGAGGTACCCTTTCTTTTCTCAGAGTGGCATGTGTCCCCTGGGAAGTGCAGCACTGAGTCTCAGACTCGGCATGTAGTTATATTCTCACAAATGTCTTGGGGCAATAATCTGAGCCTGCTCACTTCCTGGGACACCGTGTAGTGATGACTGAGAGAGATATCTGTTACCATGGTCCAGGCACAGCGATGGTATTGGTGTCTGGCTGTTATAGTGTACATGGAAAGTAAACCTCTCTGACCACTGGGTTTGGACCAGCATGGTTACTGTGGTTAGATGGTGTGTCTTGGGGTCTGTGTTAGTGTTTTTATTACCAAAATACTGGTATTTGTTGTAGTTGTTTAGATTTAGATTTATATCGTGCTGTGTCCATGCTTACTCAGTCTCATGTGTAGACATAGTTTGCAGCCTTATACCAACAAAGGGTGTTCCCTACCCATTGGGTGGGGTAGGTAGAATTAGCTGCAGTTGTGGCTGCACTGGAAAGGGATGTTGTGCTGCTTTGACTGTCCTGGTAGACGTGAAGTAGCATGATGTCCATGTGTGGACAAGCCAAGAGTGTGCAGTGCTGCTTTTGCTGTAAATGTGGAGCCAGTGCTCCAGGAATCTTGCAGCCAATGCTCACGGCTTCCTGTGCGCATAGGCCAGTTCTCTCATATCCCTGTGCCTCCACGTCCCATGGGAACAAACCCTAAAGACAGTCTTTATTTGCCTCCCTGGGAAGCTGGGCCGTTTGATCCAGGCCTCGGGTGAAAGGGATTCTAGCCAGGTTATACAAATGGCTGCAGGGGATGGAGCTGTTATGGGGCTAAGACCTAAGTTAAGTCTCCTCAAGCCTTTAGGTGCAAAATTGCAGAGTGGAGCTCTGTGACTGGGAGTGTTTGCAGGCCAAGGTGTCCTTCACCCGAGGAAGCTGTAAGAAGTTGGCTAGGCAAGCAATGCCACATACTAGATGGGTTTCTGGGTGTGATTTCTTTAGAGAAACTATCCCAATCTCTCATCTGTTCCCACCCTTGCCAAAAGGGATCTTTCCCTTCCTGCATAAGTAAGGACTTTCCCTCTGAACCAGGGCTTGGAGGGTGGGCTGGCTGGCCTAATGGCTGTCCTGCAGGTTGTTTGGCGATTCCTCCTTTGTAATGGCTGGTTCTGCTTGTGATAGGGCTAGTCTTCTGTGATGCCTTCCCTCTGCCAGTGGGGAGGAGTGCAGAGTGTCTTGCTGGGAGGCTGCTTGTGCAGTGCCAAGCCCTGCTTTATGGTACTTGCTTTGCAGTGGACTTTGCCCTTAATGTCAACCTTTTTCCAGCCAGCATGCACTGCTGGCATCTTCTAAGCAGTACCAGAGCCTCATAACACCTCTGACTGCATAAGTGGTGGAGGATGAGCCCCTATTTTGCAGATAAGTAAGCCATGACCAAGGTCACACATTGAGTCAGTGACAGAACTGCCTGCTTCTGGAGAAACTGCTCTGAGCTGAAGCAGTGTCTCTTAGCAGAGTCTGCAGCTTGGCGGAAGCTCACTTGTCCAACCAATTCCCCTTGGACTGTGAAAACCAACACTGCTTGGCTCCAAAGTCAAATCCAAAAACACACAGAAAAATTGCTGCTGAACTACTGGAAGTCAAAGCCAGCCTTTCTTTCCCAGCCTAGGAGCCAGTCCATCTTCTGAGGCCTCGGTATTATATCCTGTGTGTCCTGACTCCCTGTCCAGTGCAGACTTCCAGAAGTGATGGATCATGGGGGGGGGGGCCCAAAGGAGCACCTCTATCTGAAAGTGCTCTGCATCCTCCCTTCAGGGGTCTTGGGTTGGGCTCCATAAATCATCTCATGGTTTGTCCAGCCTTTGGGGCAGTGTTGGTCTTTCCTTTGTTGTCCCATGCAGTTCCAGAGGCTTTGCTGGGAGAAACAAATAAGTGATGCTTCCAGTGGAGGGTCTCAGAGTGCGGGCAGATAGTCACGACCAGACCTCCTGTATAGCTCTCTGAATTAGAAACAACAGACCAGCTGCTGAGTTTGCCTAAGGTTGACAGGGAAATGATGGCCTCAAAGCTGTCGCTGAAGGGTCAGTATTGTTTGGGGGCAAGAGTGGGGCCAGGCCCTTGTGCGATGTCATACAGCCTTAGGGTGCGGGATGCAGCATTGTAAGAGAGGTCATGGGTGCTTCATGGGTGTTGTGGATCCCATCGGGATGTTGGGTCCAAGGTTTTTGCCAAAGTGCAACAGGGTAATTATAAGCTCTTGCTGTCATGCAGCTGCTGCCTTCCAGTTGAAGGTGCCTGTGTTTCAGCTGTGATGCCGCATGGTCCGTGTATAGAGATTGGGTATGGGTTGTTTCCACTTGTGCAGCCCATGAGGCTGGAAGCATGGATCAGAGGGCACTTGTCCTTGATGTGAGCACCCCTCTGGAACACAGCAGGGTGTTGTGAGGTTTCAGTCCAGGTGTGCTGGGTGCTTTGAGATGCTGGAAGAGGAGAGGTTTCAGAAGATCAAAGCACTCTTCTTGTGTCCTGAGTCTTTCTTAAGGGATCTTGGCCAGCCCAAGGGGGAGGAGGGGCAAACAAGCTTCCTCCATCTTCTTGTCCTCCACTGAATAAATTGGGTGGTATTGAATTGGTGGTTTTGAGACCAGGAATATTGGTACCGAGTGAGCAGGTCTCATGCTTTAAGGCACAAGCTGAAAGAAATCCCAGCACTACATAACTGTCCCGAGTGTGTCGTGGGCTCCTAGGACCCAAGCAGAGCCCCTTGGGGCTATCAGCCGATCCAGTATAACAGGTTCTGGGTTCCAAGAGATGCCAGTGAATATTTATCTGTCAGGGACATGGGAATTGCCTCCATGGGACAGACTGGGACATTAGCTTGGCATCCACACCCTGCAGGAGGAGAAAAGAAACTGCTGCACTACTGGGGAAGCCTAGAGGGAAGGAAAAAAAGGAATTCCTTCCAGGTCCCAGCCAGCAATCAGCTCATGCCTTGGAGCAGGGACTGACACTGCACAGTGACCTTGGCAGCAGGCATTCTTCCTTCTTTCTGCATGCCATCCTTTTAACTGTAGCCCTGGGGCTCCTTAGAGCTGGGATGTCTTTTCCCTGAAAAAGTCAGACAACATAGGTATATGAATGGGGTTGACCTAGTGTCTGAAAAGTCCCCATAGGAATGAATGGGGTTGACCTGGTGTCCGAAATCCTCCCATGGGAATGAATGGGTCTCACTTGGTGCCCGAATTTTCTGCCACCCAGGGTCTGGCTCCCAATTGTCCACGCAGGATGCAGTTGGGTAGGAAGGCACAGAGGACCTATACTACCACCAGGGTCTTAAGCCTCCAAAAACAACCTCTCCCACCCAGGCTTAAGCCTCCCTGGCTTCTACCCCCACACCTTTTCCCAGTGCCCCCCTCTCCACTAGCAGCTCCAGGCACCTGCCTCCCTGCCTCTGTGCATAAAAGGAGGGACCTTGTGTTGGCAGTACCCAGTTCAGTTGGAGGGGTGGGTTGAGGTGTCTCTGGAGCCTGTCACTTCCAGTGGATCCAGCTGGGTGAGGGGTTGGATATTGGAAGGTGGTGTTTTTACATTTAGCATCCTTGAGAGCTCAGGCCCTGTTGAAAGAGGGCAGAGCAGAGTGTCTCCATACCAAGCAGCTTCTGTGTGCCCACAGGCTGAAAACCCTTATTACCCCTTCCCCCGTCTTCAGCCATGACTGGGAGATGCTTCAAGGCATGTCTGAGCATTCTCCATCTTCCCGCCCTTCCCCATCACCTTCCGCACGATAGGGAATGTCGGGTAGGAGCAGCAAGAAGATCCCCCTGCCAGCATTGACACAATGCCTGGTATTTCCTGACTGGCTCAGCTGTTCCATCAAGGAGCTGGATTTTGTTTCTTTCACCTTCCTGTGCTGCTCCCCCACCCCCAGCCTCTTTGAGGTGATAATATATTTGTACGCAGTGCACAAAGCCCTCTTCAGGATGAGTGTCCCAGGGGAGCAAGGGGAAGCCTGTACTTGGGACTGGAAGGCTGAAGTCACCCTTGGATTTGGACTCTAGTGGGGAGCCTCATCCTTAGTGCTGGGAAGTCATTTGGAAGACCTGTTTTGCTCCTCACACAGCGCTGAGCACTGAACAAGAGGCTCCATACTAACAGGGTGTAACCAGAGAGGTGGCTGGTATGTCCCTGGGGGTATCTGTGTCATCAGATCCTGCCTTCCGGAGCTCCCTGGGAACTGCTAGTATCTCTTGTGTGGCGACCCTGCAAACACTCACGTCCCTGCTTCACTCCATAGGCACATGCAGTCAGCTAGCTCCAAAGAGGCTGTCCACCTGGGTGAAGTGTGTTCAGCATTTGGGACCTGGTTTGCAGGCTGAGAACTTGCAGGATGGGGCTGAGCCACTTCCTTGGGGGTTCAGGAGTGCGAGAGGGCACAGCAAGGGTGTGCACTGCAAAGACAGCTGGTGTAGAAGCAGGGGTGGAATGAGGTTGTGCAGGGAGTGTTGTGAGTGATCCCACTCCCGGTTCTTTCCAAGTCTGCTCTGCTAAGTCCCGAAAGCGTGTGTTGGGCAGCTGGGCTTTTGCCTTTGTAGCTTCCTCACCAGGAGGAGCACAATGGGTCAAGAACAGAAGTGTGATGATAACCAAAAATGCTGGTGAATGCAGGCACAGCCTGACTAGCTTGTACCTAGCCCAGCCCCCTCCTGCCTGTTCCTGTTCTGATGCTGGCAGCAACAGAAGTTGTAAGGAATTCTGCAATTGCCAGACATGATATAACCCTCACCCTGTCCTCACCTCTGTCCTAAACCAAAATACTGGATCCAGACACCTCCAGACTTTTGGAGATTCAGAGTCTGGATTGGGTGTGGAGTCTGCAGCTGACTTGTTCAGCTGAGTAGGGCCCAAACATCTCACCAGCCTCTTTTTGTATTGTGTCAGAATTCAGACCCTGTTTTAAGTCTTTTCTTGCTACACACCACTGCTCCAGAGGTATCTTCTCCTTGTTTCCCTGTGGCTTTCTCAAAGCTGAGTTGTGATTCAGTGCCAGACTGGGACTTTTAGTTCCTAGGTGTGTGCTCAGAGTATCAGCCCCCACCTTTCCATCCAGGAGCACTGCAGCACCTGCCATGCCCCTAGCAAGTTGCTGCAGCTCCTGTTTTTTAGTGTGTCTTATGATGTGTCAGCGGGAGCAGAAAGAAGACAGCAAGGTAGGGTCCTTCTCTCCAGTTGGCATTAATGAATGGAGCATGGCAGCTCTTTCTCTCCTCCAAATGGGTGGAACTGAGAAGCATCTTTCAATCAAACGTGCTTTTGTGGACAGTGCCAGCTTGTCTGCCTGCCAGTCCTTTCCAAAGGAGACCGTGTTCAGTTTCAGCCTGTGCTCCCTGTTCAATAGGCTTTGAAAGATGCCCAGCTCCGTGAGCTGTCTGTACAATGGGACCTCAGTATGGGGAACCTGGGGCGGGGCATTTCCCCTGAAGTTCTGCAGCAGGGTGGGAAGGGGAGTTGGGCAAAATACACTAATTATGTTATATAGTGTGTTAGTACTCATGGAAGAGCAAGATGCTGTTCAGAGGGGGGCTAGGAGGACAGTGCCCCTCGTCACCCCACACTTTACAGCACTTTGCACCTATACCTAATATTCCAGGCAGGCACCTGACTTACAGAAGGCATTTAGGAGCCTAGAACCTCTGAGGGAGACGGGTGGGGGTCAGGTGAGGGCATATCCACTTTGGCACCACATTTTTTGCTGTGACTTGGTCTTCTTGGTCTTCTGCCAGTGAAGGGGGCAGGAGGGATGGGAGCAGAGTAGGAAGTGCTCGGTCAGTAAAGCTGGCTTGCTTTCTTTTTGCTCATATTCGAATACATCTGCCCTTCCAGCAGAGAGCTGGATCCTGCTGGTGCGGCCCTGATCACAGATTCCAGCACAGGAATGGGAGGAGTTCGTCACCCAGTCAGACTGGCTAAACTCCTTTTGTTAAGCAATCCTGTGCTGTCTGCACACAACTCTACCTTTCAACTCACCATAGAAATTTCCCAGTGCATATGAGACGTTTGGTGTTGTCTGTATTGCGGCAGCACCTGCAGCCCCCATTGCTGATCAGGGCTTGGCTGTGTTATGTGCTATGCAAACATATGGCCCAAAGATGAAATGCCTGTTCTTCCTAGAAAATGAGGTCATCTGCCTTCCCCTCTCCCACCCCCTCCCCTTGCTTGCCTGATGATCTCAGTACTAATGGTTTGCCCTGTGGTGGCCCCAGGTGCGCTGCCTTTCAATCCAGCCTAACTCTTCTGCAGGGATCCATTGATTCACACCTCTCTGAATTACTGGGAGGCAAAAATCGTGACCAAACTGCAAGGTGAAATGGCGAGGGCAGCCCATGTGTGCCGTGTGAGTGCCTTGATGGGAAAAGCAGGCGCTGGGGTTCACTGCTGTCTGCTCTGGGGGGGATGTGACAATTCCTTTTTAGATGATTTCTCTTCTTGAATGATAGGCCCTTAAGAGGGATGGTGTTCAGGGTGCCACTGCAATTTCCAGGTAGGAGCATAAGCTTTTGTCACAGGCAGTGTGTTGTTCAGGCTCGCTGTCTCCTGTTTCTTTGGGTCACTTGAGTTTTCAGTGTTGAAGGAGACGAGAAAACTCCTAGGAGGAGGAAGTAACAGTGGGGTCAACGATAGGGCCCTGCTTCAGATTGGGTGCTCCTGGGGAATAATGGTGAAATGGGGTCCCTGGCGGAGCTGTGCTGTTTGCAGGAGGATGCGTGTCTGGAGAACTGTGTCCCTGGATTTCCACAGAGGCTGCTTTTGATGGGAGAACAAACAGCCTTTGTCAGTGCCTGTGCGCTCTGGTGAAGACTCCCCAGAGCTTCTGCAGGCTTCAGCAGCACAGAGTGAGGCTTTACAGGCTTACACGGGTGCTGCAGTGGCCCCTCAGCCCCCCGTGTGTACCTGGGTGCTGCTGTATTGTCACATGGTTGCAGTAGGGGGGTGCAAACCTCTTACAAAGAGAGTTCAGTCAGGGATCGATTGCTGAGTGCCTGTCTGCCGGCACTTGGATAATGCAGGCCGCTCATGGTGTCTGTTCTAGTAGGCTGATAGCCTAAGTGCTTGGCTTGGCTCTGAGATACCCAGAGACACTTCATTTTCCCTTTGCTAAACTCTTGGTTCATCTGTTACTTCCAGATTTCCTTGAAGTCTCCAACATCAACTGGGACTGAGGAGATCTGGAGACCAAGCCCAGGTCTGCTACTCATCTGCTGTGTAACCTTAGGCAAGCTGCTTGACTTCTTTGCCTCAGTTTCCCCTCCTGGTTTCTGCCTTGTCAATCCTTGGGCCTGGGGCTATCTCTTACGGCATTTGCACACATGAACTAGGAGACTGGGATTGCAGTCTCCAGTGGGCAACTGTAACTGTGATCTGTTTTGGGAGGCCATATTGTTTCTTTACTTTGACCCCCACCCCATCCCCAGACTGCTGTTCTACATATTGATTCATTTGCTGAGTGTTTGCTTTTTGCTACGTCTCCCCTTGTGAATCCATGAGGTTGGTCAGTGCTGTCCTGTCCACCTGGTTCAGAGTGGACTTTGGTCCCTGGTTGCCTTGCACCAAAATGATACTAGGATGTCCGGAGGCTGGAGGGGTAGGGGTTGCTTATTTGCCTTTTTTTTTAATCAAAAAAAGTCTGTTTGGATCATTAGACCCACACCTGCCCACTCCAGGTCTCTGTGGGTTGGTTCTGGGATGTTTCTCATGAACACCTGTCTTTGCAGCTTGAACTGCGGTGTCTCTGTTCTGGCAGAGAGGGGAGCACTCACATCCTTGTCTCTCGTCCTGCAGGGCCCCGGCTCCCCACAGTGCCAGCATGTCACTGAGACGCTCCGAGGGCGAGGACAAGGTCTTTCTCGTGGAGCGCAAGTTCCGCTCAGAACTGCACATCAGCCCCTCTGGGCACCGCAGATCCCTGCTGGCAATGGACAATGCCTCTTTCTCAGCCCAGCCTTCCCCGTCCCTGTCCCCGTTTCTGTCCCCCTCCCCCTCCCCCACTGACTCCCGCCGCATTATCCTGAGCACAGAGAGCCCAGCTGCACTCAAAGTGGGCACCCAGCAGATGATCCCCAAAAGCCTGGCTATCTCATCCAGGCCCAAGGCCCCGGCTCGCCACCAGAGCTTTGCCACAGCCCCACCAAACAGGGAGATGGCTCGATGCGACCCCAAACGGATGTCGGCCCCCAGCATCTCTCTGGATGAGGTGGAGGTCGATGACGGGGTCACGCTTAAGCGCAATCTGCGGAATATGTCTTACCGGGCAGCCATGAAGGTGCACGGGGGCAGTGAGGAGCCTGAGCCTGTGAAAAGTATCACCAGCCTGAAGCCCTTGGAGGAGGGCAGCACACAGCCAGCACGGAGCCCAGGCAGGACCAAGGTAGGTCCCGGTGCACACAGCCATTCCTCTCCTCAACTGATGGTGTATGTCCATGTGGGGCTGAGGGAACAGCCCTGGCGCTGATCATGGGAAGGCTCCTTCAGCTGTGGGACCTCGTTCTCAAGCTGAAGGCCAACGGGCAGTCCCTCGGCCACTGGGGACCTTGTGTCTGTGTGGGGCAGGAGCGCTACAGGATTGGGAGTTGCTTCCTCCACTGGCCAATTTCCCAGTGTAGACAGAATTGCTTGGAGAAACCGGTTAAGTGGGGTTTTAAAACGGTGCGGGGCCCTCAGCTGCTCTTAGTTCACCCATTTCCAGTGGGTTAGTTGCCATTGTCACACTGGTTAGGGAAGAGCAGATGATCCCTGTTGCTCATGCAGCCATGGGTGGAGGCTGCTGGGAGATGCCCCTGCCTGCCTTCTGACTTGTACACTTGTGAGGAGCAGCTGTGAAAAATGGGGATGGGCTTAGGAGTCATCTCGGGGCCTCTCAGGGCAGCCCAAACTCCATATCTGAGCCTGCTGCTGATGTGCAATCCAACACGTTGTTTGAAAGTAGTTGCGTGATAGAGTCCAAGTCCGATGCCAAGCCCTGCCTTTGGATTTACGTGCACTCTCTGAAGCTCCTCCTTCCTCCACCCTCTGTCTTGTTAGCAGACTCAGCTCCAGCAATACTTGAACTCCACTCTCTGCAGATGGTGCTAATTGCTGCAGCCTGGACCCTGTGTCTGGCCAGATGGGGTCAAGAGGCCAGAGCACAAAAACTGATTTAACTCCCAGGCTTCAGGCTTCTGGTGCATCTCTAATATGCAGCTCCCTCCTCCCTTCCCCCTCCAAAGGGCTGCTGTGTGTATGCTGAGCTGAGATTAAATGAAGTGTTCAGGAGAACTGCCATGCCTCCCCCTCTACTGTTGGACAGCGCGGAGGGGAGATCCAACTTGATCTGCGTAAGCAGGCTTATGCAGAATAAAAGTATAACTCCTAAGGGTCTGCATTAGTAACTAAACTTGCCTGATGTTAGAAGGCAGGGAAGAAACAACCTGCACGTGACTGATTTGCTTCTTGAGCTAACCTGCTGTGAAAGAGCTGATCTGTTCTTTGCATTAGCTCATGTCCTGCATCGAGTCCTTGGCTGGCTCACAGATGCATCTGAGCGTCGTGGCTCGTGTATTATTTGTCCTGAATCATTTTTCACTTTGTATACATGTGACCCCTCACAGGTAGTAGGGCTGAGCGGGGCTTACTGGTCACCAAGCACACCAATGTATTCAGAAAGGTGGGTTGTGCTTGCTGACTACAGCAATGGGAGGATCAGTGTCATTCAGCCCCTTAGCCAGTTCACCACCCTGCCAGAGTTGGTGCTGTTTTTCTCAAGAACCACCTCAATCATACACTTATTGGCAGGATTGGGTCTCAGGTTTGCATCCTCTGAGATAACATTTAGACTTTTCAAGATGAATGGAGCTATTCCAGAAATGACTGAAATGGCCTTTAACACAGGCTATGGACAGGTGTGACTCATACATGCGCTAGGACAGGGGTGGGCAATTATTTGGGCTGGAGGGCCACTTAGGGAGTTTTGATGAGTTGCTGCAGGCTGGGTCAGCCCCCTGCACCCCCACCCACCTCGTCCTACCTGGCTGGGTCAGAACTTCCCCTCCCCCTCCCCCCACCCAACCTGTAAAAGCTCGTCAAAATTCCCCAAGTGGTTGATTACTATACCAATCCAGGGGCACTGGATGGAGTGGGCAGGTGGCATCTTCATGAAGGTTGGTCTGGGACCTCTGTGTGCAGGGCGTGCTTGGCTGGGTGAATGGGATGGGTCTGCAAGCAGGCAGGGCAGAGCCGTGATCTGCTCCCAGCATGGCCCCATGCTGCCACTGCCCCCCCAGTCCCGGCCCCATCTGCCCGTTCTGCTCATGGAGGCTACTCCCTGCCCACCCACAGCCCCAGCCCATCCGCCCGACCAAGTGCGCGCTGCCCGTAGGGGTCCCAGGCTGGTCTCTATAGAGACCCCACCTGCTCTTTCCAGCACCACCAGCAGTGGGTTCAGGGCACGATGGCTGAGGTGCCCAGGCAGTAGGGCTGGGTCCAGTGGTGGTAGCGACACTGCCAACGGCAGCCCGAAGGAGCTGCTGCTGGAGGAGGTGGAAAGATGAGTCTGGCTGTCGCACTGCCCCAGCCCTTCTGCGTGCCCAAGGGTGGGGGGACTGGCCGCATGCATCCTGGCTTAGGCTGCCTCCCTCGCCTGGGTTGGGTGGAGCCAAGGGATCTGCCAAGGGCTCTATAAAATCCCTTGGCAGACTAGATCTGGCCCGCAGGCTGTATTTTGCCCACCCCTGCAATATGATAAGAGCAAGAGGAAGGTGAGTCTCGGTGAAAAAATAAGCATTGGAATAATTTTAAGGCTGTTCTGACCACAAATAAGGTAACTAGAGGCTAATACAAGCCTCAAGAAAGCCAAGCTCTGTACACAAGTGTATATATCTTTTGTCTTGAATTCTTTTTCCATTAAAGCTCAAGGAGGAATGGTTGGTGCAGTTCATTTTGACTCATTTTCATAATTTTAAAATCACTTCACCTTTGCCCCTCACACTCGTCTCCCTGGCCTGACCCCCTCCATCCTGTCCCTTCCCTTTGCCTCCACTGCAGCTGTTCATTCTGTACCGCTTGCTGTCATGGAGTTGACTCTGTCCCTGTGTCCGGCCTCTCCCCATGCCCTGTGTTTGTTGGGTCTGGTGAGGTGTGAACTCTTCAGGGCAGGGGCAATTTCCTGCTCAGCCACTGCTTGCTTGACCCTTTGGCCATGATTATTCTCATACCAGGGCTTGTTGGTCAGGAGTTGGCTTCATGGGGATAAAGGCTGAGGACAAAGGAAGCAGTGAGCCACCAAGGGGAGGGCCGAGGCCCCTTGTCTGCCATCCTGTGTCTTGCACTTACTGTGTCTCTCTCCTGCAGAGAGCCTTTGGGAAGAGACGGATGCAGAGGCACGGAGGCTCCTTCAAGGATGGTGAGTGGTTCTGCTTATCCTGGATAAAAAAAAGCCTTAAATGCATTCTTTGACTGATTCCTCGCTGCCACCTCAGTGGCAGTTCCACCCTGGGTGTGGGGTCAGAGCAATTTCCAGGTGCTTCCTACCAGCAAGGGGACCAACAGGTAGGGACAGGGGGAAGGGTCTGCAGACCATGTGGGATGCTTTGCTAATGCGTAATAATGGCTACAGGCAAGGTGCAGCATGATGCAGCAGCAGGCTTCTGTTGGATCAAAGCAGACTCGATCCAACACGACTGGGCCTGATTCTGAGACTCCCCACCAGGTCTGTTCAGTGGAGCTGCTAGGCCTGTACAGTATCTCCAGTGTAAACACTCCCCCTTTTGTTCCCTCCCTATAGAGCCCTGAGGGCACAGCTTCACTGGCGGGGCCCCTCCTGTGACCATGTCACATTAGGCACTGATTTGTCACCCCTCTCCACAGCATGCAAATGCACCTCCATGCCCAACCATGGATCCTGCTCTAGCTAAGCAAAGCCATGCCCTGGGGGCATTGCAAAGGCTATCAAATGCAAGGGGCTTGGGAGCCCAGCAGGAGCCCCAACTCTTCAGCCTCCCCTCCCTCTTCAACAGGCCTGGGGGAGGGCAGTGGGCTTCAGGGGGAATGGGGATTTCTCACAGTCTGGTTGTCATTCCCTGCCTCATCCACTGTCCCCAGACCCCCAGCTGTACCAGGAGATCCGCGAGCGAGGGTTGAACTCCATCCCTCATGAGTCAGACGATGACTTGCTTGAAGACCCCAACCCAGAGGAGCAACCCACTCCTGATACTGCCATTGTGGTGAAGAGCTATCGACCTGCCCAGATGACTTGGAGCCAGCTACCTGAGGTAGGCAGCAGGTGCCCTGGGCCCATGGCAGCCAACAGGAGGTCTGGGAAGGGGTGTTTTGGTTTGCTTATCTCACTCGTGCCTTTGTTCTACTTTGTTGTGAAGTTGTGCCTTCCAGCTTTGTGGAAAGACAGCAAGCATGCCTCTAATGCTCCAACCAAGCCTGTTTCTTTGTCTGTTGGTTGGCTTCTGAATTTTTTCTCCCCTGGTCTTAAAATCTCCCACAGGTCATGGCACTGAATATAGGGGGCTGGGACTAACCGTCCTGGACATGGAGACAGGAAGTGCTCAGACAGCATGGACTTATTCAGGGCAGTGTATTAATATATAACCAAGCTGTTGGCTTAGTTGCTGCAGGGTGGTGAATGTGTTGGGGTTGAAGGTCTCTTCTCTCTTGGAGCTCTTCGGGGTGTTCTCACTGGTTGTTGACCTTTCATGGGCTTAGCAGGGTTTGACTAGTGCTGTTTGCATTTGCATGAAAGCTGGGTTTGAGCTGCTGTGATTCCCATTGAGTCCAGAGAGGAAGATGAACAGCTGCCTGCTGCAATGTAGGTAGCTGCTTGCACTCACGTGAATTGTAAAGCCTTTAACACCCTGCATAGGGGTAATTAGATCTGTCATGGCCTCACAAGACCATAGAGAAAGGACTTCACTTCCCAATGCCATGGATTCCTATTTGTTTCTTTCCTGATGTCTTATCTGCCAGCACCCTTTAGACAACCTTTTGGTAGTCACAGCTGCAATGGTAGAAAATAGCTATGGATTTTCATCCATAGCTATAACTAAGAATGACTCTCTTGCAGCTTGGATCATGGAACCCTAGGGCTTTGGCTGCAGTTCTTCTCCATGGTTAAGCCACTTTCCTTGGCTGCCCGACCCCATCTAGGAAGTAGGCTGACAGACTGGGCATCTGGTCTGACATGTTGGTTCCTGCATCACCAGACACCATGGGCCAGGGAGTCCCTGTAGGAAGCCTCAGACAGTGCTGGTTGCAAGTGAGGAGTGTGGCATTGGGAAAAGTGCAGTTGTTTGTGATCATCATGACTGTTCTCCGTCACTCAGGTGCAGGAAATGGACATCCTCGACAAAATAAGCCCTGCAGAGCGCAAAAGGCAGGAGGTAAAGCGGGGCCTCTGGGATAGTAGTTGGTTGGGACCTGGGCTTAGAAAGAGGTTTTCAGGGGTGCTGTCTGTACCAGTGAGTGAGTCAGTGAGCTGATCACTGGGGACAGGTGCTGCATTTGAAACACCAGTGACTACGACTTTCCTGCCATGGTGCCATGGCAAGCTTGCAGCTGTCTCAGTACCAACAGGGATGCCCTATTAGCACTCTCTGTCTCATAGGCTGAGACAAAGTAGTGGGCTAGGCAGCATGCAAGTGGTGTGGGATGGTTTTGCTTTTACTGTGGGTGCTTGGCATAAAGGAATAGGACTGGAGTCAGCAGCTAACCTTGCACTGGCCAAAGAAAAGTCCTGAGATAGGGACAGGTTGCCTTGAGCATTTAACTTATCCTGCATGGAGGAGAATGGCTCAGAGTCTCCTCTGGCAAGGAAGAGCTGGGAATCCCACCTCCCTTCACTTCAGCATGCACAGAGGGGCCACGCGTGGCGGGCTGTCTTAGCTCACTTTGTCTGCACACAACTTGTGGCTGAGATGTTTCGGACCTCACGTGCTTTTTGTCTGTGCTGCCCTGCCCTGCAGGCCATCTTCGAGATCATCATCTCTGAGTATTCATACATGCACAGCCTCGACATCCTGGTTTGCCACTTTATGAAGTCCGAGGAGCTGAAGGAGACAATGACACAGACCGAGCACCACCACCTCTTCTCCAACATCGGGGACATTCTGAACATCAGCAAGAGGTAATCCTGGGGGGAAAAGGGGTAGTCAGGGCTCCCCAGGGCTGATCTGAAGGGGAACCAACCCTAGCCATGTGGTCTGAGCTCCTGTATAGCATAGATCAGAGGACATGTCTCACTAGCTCCTGCACCGGATCTGTCCCTTCTTTTTTGGATCATATACAGGGTGTGAGCTGGCAGACCCTGTCTGTCCCTGAGTGAGGTGTTCTGCTGGTAAGGGCTCCTCTCTGTTTCAAAGAAATCCCTGTTTGCTTGTGGAAAGGATGGCCATGGGAGGCATCTGGACAAACAGCAGTAGCCCTTTGGGGCGAGTGTCAGATGTTCCTATCAACACTGCTGTGTATCCTTCTCCTTCCTGCTTGCCCAAATGGTGTGAAGGCACAGGGGCCACCTGAGCACATTGGCATATGGCTGCCACAGTCTGTGCTTGCTCTGGTGCCACCAGTGTTCCCATCAGGATACAAGCTAGGGAGGCCTGCTCTGGGCTGAAGAGTGTAACCTTCACTGAGCAGGGGGGAGCATTCACAAGGCCTTGTGGTGCTGCTGCTCTCCTGTGCTAGGCAATCTAGCTCAGTCCTTGGACTGAGCTGGAAAGCAGTGCTGGTAAACCTGGTCTTGATTTACCCTGCCTTCCGCCTCATTCCTGTTCACATGCCTTTCAAAAGTCCTGTTGTGCCAGGAGTCTCCTCCCTCCATCGCTTCACCCCTTGGGAGTGGGCATGGGTGGGTCTTGTCATCACCTCCCCAGAATATCCCAGGTCATGCTCTGACATGACTCCACTTGCATCACGGAGGAGCAGAGGTCACCATGAACCTTCCCAGCAGGTCCCGGCTTGCCCTGTGTGGTGTTCTTCAGCTTGTGACTGAGAAAAGCTGAAAAAGAAACTGCTGCACCTTAGACCAGCAGTGCAAGCCCAGGCTTTGCTGCTCAGGAGGGAGGTAAACTTTGGCTGAGCGCTGAACCCAGAGCGCAGTGGCTGTTAGCAAAGTGGGCCAGTGAGAAACATAAACAAAGCCGCCCCCGGTCTTGGAGCTGGGGAGAGGGTGTTCTCTGGGCTTGCCGCCCCGAAGAGCCGATGGCTCTGCTGTCTGACTGGCAGCGCTCTGTGGGAGGGCAGGGCTGGGGTATGTGCGGTCAGAGAGGAGAAATGCATTTCAGCAGGAAGCAGACAGGAAAGCTCCTGGAGCAGATCACTGAGCTAGTAGCTGTGGGGTGGGGGCAGGCCGAGGAGCCAGCAGTCCCAGTTCTGACCTCAGTGCTGTCGCTGGCCATGTAGCTTTGGGGTTGCCCACAGCGGAGTGGAGTTGGTCTGCTGATTTCAGGGGTGATTTGGGGCAGGTTTGAAGGCAAGTGACATTACAATAATTTATTGTGTGGGTGCTTTGGATTCCTGAGCAGTAGGCAATTCAAATAACAGCCCTGCTAGTAGGTGTCCTCGCAGCGGGTCCTTTCTGTCACCACATAGGACCTGGAGAAGGCTTGAGTTGGTCAAATGCTGTTTTGTCTCCCTCCTTGCCTAGCTCTCCCAGTGCCATGCTGGGTGACTAGCTCCTGTGCCCCTATCCCACTGAGAATGGGGGTGCTGAGCTGCCCCCAGCTGCACTTCAGGCCAGCCATTGCAATCCCAGAATTCCATGCGTCGTCCAGCAGGGAAGAAGGAAATCCATCACCCCATCAGCTGGAGCCTGGCCTTTTCCAAGAGCTGCTCAGGAGCCTTTTCCTGGTGGTCTCCCTGTGGAGCCAGTGCTGACCATTTTGAACATGATGCATGCCACTGGGACTCTTGGCTTGGGGCGCTCTCTTTTCTGGCCTGTTGCAAAGCCTTCCTTCCCTGCAGTGCCCCTGACAGTGAGAGAGCTCCTAGGTCTGCAGAGATCTGAACTAACACACTCAAGTGTGATCAGACAGACCTCCCCCTGCCAGGGAGGACATGAATACCCCCAGCAGGTGATCACATCCCAGTTATCAACCGTTAGCGTCAGGTGCAGGTTTGTGCCTGCTGGGAGCTGGAGGAAGTCATGGGTATGTGGCATGGCATGGTTCCTTCCTGAGCTCACAGCTTGCAAGTGGATAGGGGGAACTCCAGGCATTGTGGCTGGGGGCTTGTTTGCCTACTGAAGTCTAAGTAATGCAGAGCAGCTTCAGCATAACAAGGCCTATTGGCAACAAACTCTTTCTTTCAACAACCCTAAGGGCATGAACCAACCCTTTTCATTATTCTGGTGCAGCAAAATGACCAGCCAGCCCTATTACAGGGAGTGCCCTCACTTAACCAACTTCCCTCCTGGTCCCAGGGGGCTCATTCTGAGGAGCTTGCTTGGTATACACAGATAATTTTCCCTTGACCTTTCTCTTTGTCTTTTGAATATTAGTCCTCCAAAGTGAGGTCTAATTTAGGACCGTGAGTTCTTCCTGCATGTTGATGTTTAAGCTCCTCATTTCACCTCACTTGTGACCTAACTGCCCCTTTTGGACTCTGCAAAGACAGTCAAGGTGTGTTTGGGGTGTGGGAGTACGGTCACACCAGGCCACAGGGTCATGCTGAGCTGGCTTGTGCTGTGTGGGCTTATGCTTTGGGTCCATTTTCAGCACTTTTGTTCTGCGTCATTTGTCCCCTTCCTTGTTGATTGCTGGAAAGTCCTTTGGAGCACTGTGCTGTCAGCTGTCCCATGGCACGGTGCCCTGGGATTGCCCTTCTCCACTGGGCCAGAGGCTCTGAATTCCTCCCTGGGAAGCTTCCCTTCTCTGACTGTAAGTGTGGGTGTGGGGGAGAGGCTGCAAGGAAGAGCTAGATGCCAGGGACAGTCGCCAAGCAGGAAAAAAGGGAGAATTGCCCCTTGGCTTACTGCACCTTCCTCCCCATCTGTTTGCTCTTTGATTGAGGCCCCTGCGCAGTCTCTCAGGGTTGCGGGCTGTGTTTGCCTTGGGTGGTGGCTGCATGTGTTTGCCAGGAGCTGCACCATGGCAATGTGACAATGTGGAAGGGGGGATCGGAGCAGCTGGCCTGCTATTGCCTCAAGGTCCCTGCAGTTCCTGGTGGCTCTTTGTGATAGGAGTTGCTTCTGGGGTTCCTGTTGAGGGAAGATTCAGTTTCTGTTCTCAGCCACACTCTGGCTGAGCTTTGGGGACAGCCCAGGGTGCAGAGGTGAATGAGGAAATCCTGCAGTGCGGCTGGGCCGTGAGCCAAAGGCAGCTCTCTGATAATGTGAGAGACTTAGAGACTGGGCTGTGCAAACTTCACACCCAAGTAGCTCTAGCAACTTTCTGGGAGCCTGGTTGAATGGAAGCATCCATGTCCATGCATACCACCAGGAGAGTGGCTTTTCTGCTAGCCAGTGGGCAGGTGGGTGGGATTTTGAGCTACCCTCAAAGCACAAGGCAGACTTACCTTAGCTTGACAGAATTAGCTCTTTGTCTCTGCAGGGAAACGGACAGCAGTAGACTACTGCAGACTAGTTCTTCCCAACTTAGCTCCTGATGCAGGGGCATCATGCCAGAGTGTCTCTTTAGCTTCCAGAACGATAGATCTACTGTGGCAATGGCTGGGTAGGTACATGGGGAGCTTCCTCTGAATAGCTGTGGTACAATAAGGCATTCCCTCCCATTGCCATGCCCCTACTAGGGTCTGCGCTAAGCTAGAGGTAAGTTGCAGTTGTAAGAAGCTGGAAACAGAGGCATGCCCCAGAGAAAGCTTGCTACCAGTCTCACTGCCCTGCAGTTGATTCCTGGTTTCTGCACCAGATGCTGGAGCATCAGCTGATTGCATTTGGGAGCTGAGTTTTGAGCAAGAGGTGGTACACTCTGGGAAAGGCTGAGGCCCCTAGCAGGCGGTGCTCCAGTCCCTGAGTGGTAGGGAGTGCATTGAATGGAAAGCCTCTGCAATCAGCAGTGGGGATATGAATCCAGGGAGGAACACAAACCTCTGAGGGAGGCCTCTAAGGGAACTGGGTGAGAGAGCACCTCTGGATGCAGGCCCACCAGGAAACTCTTCCAATGATCCAGCTCAACACCTTCTGATGTTTTTTTCTTGACAGTTTTTTTGAGGACCTAGAGAAACGGCACCAGGAGCACATCCTGATCTCTGAAATCAGTGACATCATGGAAAAGCATGCATTGCATCACTTTCACCCCTACGTCATCTATTGCTCCAATGAGGTTTACCAGCAGAGGACGCTACAGAAGCTGCTGTGAGTCCCACTGAAGGCCTGCAGCTGCTAGTCTTCCACCAGTCCAGAGTCCTCAGACTGAGCTACGGAGGTGCCAGCCTACTGCAGTCATAGTGCAGTTGGCATGTATTTGCATGCACCTGATTCTCCTGTAGCTCAAATGCCTCCTCTTCCTCAAGGAAGCCATTTGTCCCCTCCAGATTTCAGTATACTCCCCGTTCAGTGCAAGATGCTCCAATGGAAGGCAGATGACTGTGATACCCACTGCTGGTTGGGGATCCCCAGATTATTTAGCATTGCTCAGTTTGTGTGGGGTGGGACATAGGTGAGTGTAAGGAAGGTGCCACAAACCACAAATGACTGAAATTTGGAGGGGAGAATGCTGTGATGTAACTTTTTCTCTTCTTTGATCAGGAGGCTCACAGAGCTGGAGCATCAGTCCCCAGGGCACCTCTATGAGTCATCTGTTTTTCAAAGTGACTTTTTCCTGGCTTGTACCAAGGTCCTGCCACCCATTCAGATGTATTTGAGGAGACCAGAATGGTCTACTATACCCATTTCCTTAAGCTTAGAGGAAATCTAATCGTGGCCTCCTCTGAGCCAAATATGTGCCCTAAATGTGACTAAGGCACTGTGTGGTATAACCAGCTCCTTGAAACCCTGCAACCTATTTGATCTGGGAGCATGGCAGAGACTCTCTTCCTGGAAGGTCTCTATAGTCCAAACACAGGTCCTAATGGTGGATTCTTATATTGTTTCAGAGCCACAAATCCTGCATTCTTATATTGTTTCAGAGCCACAAATGCTGCATTTAAAGAGGCATTGAAACAGATTGAAAGGAAACCAGAATGTGGTGGTCTGCCCATGATCTCCTTCCTCATCCTTCCCATGCAGAGAGTAACACGCCTTCCCTTGTTGATGGAGGTAAGTCAGAGCTGGCCAGTGGCATTCCCATGTGCATTTCGAAGAGTATCTAAGAAGAGAGGAACTGTTTGCTGCCCCTTTTGTCATCTAGGACAGCCGAGCCCTTGGGATTTGCTATCTGTGTTTTTGGGCTGATGGTTATAGCAGCAGGAGGTCAGGTTTTCCTGTCTTATACATGAGCCTTTGTCCTGAACTTGAACTCAAACCCCAAAGCTGGTGTGCTCCATTCCCTGCTCCCTTGAATTCCCAGACATAGCCATCAGCTGTTTTGTCTGCCATGAAATGACCCTGTGGGGCGTATAGCACTTCAGACCCCTATGGCTGTCTCTCTCCTTTTGGTTCCTGCTTTGCTTTTTCATGCCCTATCCTTACTCACATGGGAGGATGGAGCAAAAGATTTTGTCTAGAAAATGTCTGTGTAACCAAGAGGTTCTGCTGAGTACCAGAAAAAGAACAGGGCAGTGATCTCTGGGCGGTGTAGGAGACAGCCATGAGCTGTGCCTGAGCTAGCAGCAAAACGCACCAGGAAGTGAAGCCTAACATTTCCAAGACAGCAGCATTTGAGAGGCCCTTGCCAGCTGGTCAGTCCCATTCAGTGACTCTCCAACCCAGCAAAGTCCATGAATGGAAGGAAGAGTGAGGTTTACTTTGTGCTAAACTGCTACTACCTGCTCAGGGATGTGAATGCACAAGTGTCTCAATCCTCTATGGTCCTAAAGGGGCAAGTATATGGTGCCTATTGAAACGCCAAATGGAAAAGAGGCCTCCAGTAGCAAATTGGTTGCTCTTCCTAGTTGTGCGTCCAAGACCCTCAATGCTGCATGCGTCCTATGTTCATGGTCTTGGGGTATTGGTTCCAGGTGCTCCCAGCAAAGCATTTGCAATGTGACATTGCCCTGTCTGCTGTAAGGACCCTTTCAGTACTGTTCTCTCTGTACCTTTTAGACTATCTGCCAGAAAACCAACCCATACACCACGACGTATGAAAATGCCACCCAAGCCCTGAGAGCCATCAGTAAGGTGAGGCACTGAATCATCTATGCACATCCAGTAGTGGATGATAGGTGTTTTGTACTGGGGTAATACGACACTTTGAGTCGCCAATAGGCAGATCCCAGGACAAAAAAGGATGTAAGTTGCTCTTTCCTTTCAGTATGTTTTGCCTCAGATGCACTAGTCTCAGTTGTGTAGAATGGCAAGAGGTGCAAGCCAATTCCTTTTCCAGACCCTGGGTTAAATCTGTTGTGTATTCTGAATGCAGCAGGATCCATATCAGATCCCAGCATCAAACACAGTGGATGGGCTGGAGTTCTCCAATGACATGGTCACAAAACCAACACATGAACTCGGTGGCTTTGGAGAACTCCAGGCTGTTCACCATGTCTGATGCTTTCTGCCCATAGCTGCACCTGATGTAGAGTGTAAGCCTAGGAGCTGGAGCTCATGCTTTCTGACTCTGCTTACAGCTGGTTAAGAGCTGCAATGAAGGAGCCCATACCATGGAACGGACTGAACAGATGTACACCCTACAGACACAGCTGGAGTTTGGAAAGATCAAGGTGAGGAGCCCTGTGAGCTGGAAGCACCCCAAGGCTCAGCCTGGCCTGCTTCACAGTGAAGACGGCCCTTTTAGGACTGAGTACACACAGGTGTTGGGGCACTGTCCAAGGCAGGCAGATGCCTGCTGGGATTGCTGAAATGCCCAAGCAAATGGGCACCAAGCTCCTGCTGTAAATCTGTCCCTAGCTTTAGCGTCTTATTGGTGCTGTAGTTCAGGATGGGAACTCTTTTTCACTTGTTGGAACTGTTTCTCTTCAAGAAAGCTGCTTGGCTAGCAGTCAGCTGTTTGCACCATGACTGTCATTGGCTGGGAGATGGGACCCAGAGGGCAGGAGTACTCGCACAGAGTGGCTGCCGCCTCAAGGGATTTTCCTATTATTCCTTCCCTTCTTTTGGGAGGAGCAAGGGAAGTGCTGCTGGTGGGCCCTGTGTGTGAGCTGGGATGGCGTCCTATAGTGAACATGGTTATCTGTTGCTCCACTACTTCCATACAAGAGGGCACATTTTCAGAAGTCCAGCTCCTGGCACCATCCATCACTCCAGGGCATTGTGTCTGCAGGAGCTGCTAGGTGAGGAACACTTTGAAGTATCTGGTCTGAGCATCACTTGTTAGTGATCCTTTCACAGGCAAAACTGGACCTTTGGGTGTCATGTCAGACTTTTTCTTCTTTAGAAAGCTGCAGTTTCATTCTTTTTGTCAGCATGTGAGTACTGATTTGAAGTGACCCTTCTGGTCTCTTTGCAGCCATTCCCACTGATTTCTGCCTCCCGATGGTTGCTGAAGAGAGGGGAGCTTGCCCTGCTCCATGGAGAGGAAGTTGGGATCTTCCGCAAAGGCCGGGTCAACTGCTACCTCTTCCTGTTCAACGATGTCTTGATCATAACCAAGAAGAAGAGGTAAAGAGGGTTCTGAGGTCAGCTCTTGTTACCCTGTGAATTTGTGTCTGTATCAGTTACTCAGCCGTGACTTCTGCAATAGCTTGCCCAGTAACGCAGGGGTGTGTCACCTGATGGCAATTTTATCTTCCAATCAATACATCTGGTTTTGCAAAGCTGGGATCCTAGCAGATCAGGTAAGCTGAAAAAATGGCAGTTTGAAGTGTTTGCGTTTTGGTCCTCAGTCTTGAACTGTTATGAGTTTGTTAGGGAGTGAAGGTACATTACAGTCAGAGTACCAGTATAAGCTGTCACTGTGTAACTGTGCCCCCACATTTCTGTCAGGACACAGGTGTAGCCAACCATTGTGACTTTAACCCATTTCATTCAGGGTTCCAGTTCCAGTGATTTAGCTTATTCGTGTGTCCGCAGGAGCTTGCACACACAATGGCTGATGTCTCCCACAGCAAAAAATCCAAACCAGACTGTCTCCCCCTCAGCACGCTGAGGTGAGATTGTTAGTCTCTGGCAGAAACAGGGCAGTTCCCTTGCATATGGAGAGACGGTTCCCCAGGCCAGGCCTGGAGCTGGTTAGCACTTCGTAGTTTGGGGGTGAGGTGTTTCATAGTTTCATAGTAGCTAGGGTCAGGAGGGACCTGAACAGATCATCTAGCCCTGACCCCCTGCCACAGGCAGGAATGAATGCTGGGTTTACAAGACCCCAGACAGGTGATCGTCCAATCTCCTCTTGAATTTGCCCAAGGTAGGGGCGAGGACCACTTCCCTGGGAAGTTGGTTCCAGATTTTGGCCACCCTAGCTGTAAAATATTGCCTTCTGATCTCTAACCTAAACCTATTCTCCATCAACTTATTACTATTGGTCCTTGTCACCCCAGGTGGTGCTGGGGAGAAAAGGGCTCTTCCTATTTGCAGTTGATCTCCCCTGATGAGTTTGTAGGCAGCCACCAGGTCCCCCCTCAGCCTCCACTTGCTTAAGCTGAACAGGTTCAGGTCCCTCAGTCTCTCCTCATAGGGCCTGTCCTGCTGCCCTCTCACCAAGCGGGTGGCCGTCCTCTGAACCCTCTCCAGGCTGGCCACATCCTTTCGAAAGTGCGGCGCCCAGTACTGGACGCAGTACTCCAGCTGCGGCCTGACTAAAGTCACATAGAGGGGGAGTATCACCTCTCTGGACCGGCTTGAGATGCATCTTTGGATGCATGACAAGGTATGGCTGGCCTTGCTGCCTGCAGTCTGGCATTGGTGGCTCATGTTCATCTTGGAGTCAATAATGACTCCAAGATCCCGTTCCGCCTCTGTGCTTTCAAGAGGGGAGCTCCCCAGCCTGTATGTGTGCTGTGGATTCCTTCTCCCAAGGTACAGCACCCTGCATTTGTCTGTGTTGAACCGCATCCTATTCTTGTCTGCCCACTTCTGCAGTCTGTCTAAATCTGCAGCCTCTCTCCCCCTTCAAGTGTGTCCACCTTGCCCCACATTGTGTCATCAGCAAACTTGGACAGCATGCTTTTCACCCCCTTGTCCAAGTTGCTGATGAAGATGTTAAACAGTGCGGGCCCAAGGACTGAGCCCTGGGGTATCCCACTGCTCACGTCTCGCCAGGTTGAGTATAACCCATCCACCACTACTCTCTGGGTGCGCCCCATCAGCCAGTTTTATACCCATCCAACTGTGTAGGCATCAATGCCACAATCGCTTAATTTATTGATGAGGATGGGGTGAGAGACGATGTCAAAGGCCTTCTTAAAATCTAGAAAGACTACGTCCACGGTGACACCATCATCCAAGGATTTAGTTACTTGGTCATAAAAGGCAATGAGGTTGGTCAGGCAGGACCTGCCTTTGATGAACCCATGCTGATTGCCCCTAAGCATGACCTCCCCTGCTGGCCCCCACAGATGTGCTTTTCTTGATGATTCTCTCCAAGATCTTCCCGAACACTGAGGTGAGGCTTACAGGCCTATAGTTACTTGGGTCCTCCTTTCTCCCTTTCTTGAAAACTGGGACCACATTAGCCAGTTTCCAATCCCCTGGCACCTGGCCGGATAACCATGAATGCTCATACACCTGGGCCAAGGGCTCCGCGATGACCCCTGCCAGCTCCCTCAACACCCTTGGGTGGAGGGCATCTGGACCTGCAGGTTTAAAAATGTCCAGCCCTTCCAGAAGATCCCTAACTACATTTGCACTGACTGAAGGCCTGACCGAGCTATCCCCAAGATTGTCCCTACCTCTGGTAGGTGGGATGTCCCGGTCCCTGTTCAAGAAAACAGAGTCAAAGAAACTGTTAAAAACATCAGCTTTCTTGTCTGGCATAGCCACAAGATTACCGTTTGCATCTTGCAGGGGCCCTACATTGCCTGGTGCCCTCTTTTTGCTCCTAATGTACTTAAAAAAGGACTTTTTGTTGTCCTTAATCCTGGATGCTAGCCTGAGCTCCATCTCTGCCTTGTTCTTCCTAATAGCCCTCCTGCCCTCCGGGGCTGAGGAGGAGTACTTCTCCTTGGTGATAGCTCCTCCCTTCCACTGGTTGTACGCCTCCCTTTTAGTCCTCAGGCATTGCTGAATGCCCTTGCTGAGCCAAGGCATTTCTGAGCACACTTGCCCCCCTTGCTTCTCTCAGGGACTGTTATCCTTTGTGCCTGGAGGATCGCCCCCTTTAAGGTACAGCCATCCCTCGTGGACTCCTATCTCTTCTACCTTCTGGGCCCACTAGTCTCCTAAGCTCAGTGAAGTTGGCCCTTCTGAAGTCAAGGGCTTTAGCCTTGGTGTGAGCCCTTGACGCCCTGCACTGGATGGTGAATTCCAGCAGGCGATGATCACTGTCACCCAAGTGGTCAAGGACCTGCAGTCCCCTCACCAGGTCATCCCCCATGGCCAGGACCAGGTCCAGGAAGACGTTACCTCTAGTGGGGCTGTGCACCTCCTGGATAAGGTGAAGGTCCTGTAATACAGCCAGGAACCTACGCGGGCAGTCAGGCCTGGCTGTCTGCTCTTCCCAGCAAATGTCTGGGTAGTTTAGGTCACCCATGACAATAACATCCCTTGATCTAACTGCCTCCATAGGCTGACTGGAGAAGTCCTGATCCAGCTCTTCCCCCTGGTTGGGTGGTCTGTAGTAGGCACCCACCATAAGGTCCCTTTCGCCATGCCCCCCTTGTAGTTTGACCCATAGTGTCTTGGCCCAACCCTCCTCTAACCCGAAGCTAATCCTTGATGATGTGAGGTGCTCTTTGACATAGAGCGCAATCCCCGCAACTTTCCTCTCTGTCCTGTCTCTTCTATACAGGGTGTATCCCCGAATGCCCACCACCCAGTCGTAGGTAGGGTCCCACCAGGTTTCTGTGAGCCCTACTAAGTCTGGGTTCTTACTCGCGATCAGGAGGCACAGTTCCTCCTGCTTACTCCTCATACTACATGCATTAGTGTAGAGGCACCTGAGGCCTCCTGAGGGTGCACGTGCCTCCCTCCCACTCCCAGTTGTGCCCCCCCTGCTCCCCAGATGTTGATGCTTACCTGGGCTTCCCTTCCTCTTGTCACCCTGCATGCTGGTGAAGGGTGACACTATGAAACTATAATAGGCAGGGGGGAAATGTGTTCTTTTGCTTGGTTAACAAGTGGCTTTCCTCCTTCCAGGCAGCCAGGCTAGCTCCTCTCCCTAGTGTTTTGTTGGGAAGTAGTTTTGTTTTGAACAAAAAAATTGCAAAATTAGTCATTCCTCACTAGCTGACCCTGACAGCAGCAGTTCCAGTAAACACAAATAAACGATCAGGCTCCCTGGCCTCATGATCAAGACCCTGCTTGACCTACAGCTGTGAAACTCCACCTTTCTTATTAGCTGGACATGTAAATATTTGATCCTTGGACAGAACCTCGAGGACTCTGCGTCTCTGTGGCCTGGTTGCAGAGAACTCCTGACTGTTCATTTGGCACGAGGTGCAGAAACCAGAGCTGTGGAACTGGCCTGTACAACATTACCCCGGGGTGAGGCTGAGAGAATTTCATTTGGCCCTTCCCCGCACCCACCAGGTCTGAGCAATGTGTGCAGCAGCAAGAGTGAAAGGGAAGGGAGACAGTCTCTGGAATTCAGAACAGAAGCAGGACTCCAGCCGAGAGGCTGGGAATGAAAACTTAACTGTCCAAACACAAAGGGGAGACTGGAAAAATGTAGGCTCAGTGTTACAGAATGGGTGAGGGAGTTGTTGATTAGCGGGACACATCAGCTACTCTGGTATATGTGTTAAGGTCTACATGTTCTAGAGCTGCATAAGCAGAGTGAAACTATTATAACTTCAGCCCTGTTCATTCAGGGTAGAAGTTAGAATAGTTCAGTTCACACATACGCAGGCATCACAATTGCATTGGGACAGCTTATACTAGTCTCATCTGATACCACTGTAACTATGCACACCCTGCTTTGTTTTCAGTGTATACAACATGGGGATAACTCAGGTCATCCAGGAGTTCCTAGTGCTAGACAGTACAGACAAAAGATGAGGATATTCCCTACTCCACAGAGCTTGCGATATCAGCAAAGATGGAAACACAGAACTTTCTTTTCCTGACCCTCCCACAAAACAACTACTTGCCCTGCCAGAGACAGCACGGTGCAAGGCGAGTTGGGTGCCGGCATTGAACCTTGCAAAGTTCTTCTCCCTGATGCAAGCCCCTTCCATCTGTCTGGTACTTGGTACCGTTTGTGTCTCACTGGAACATGTGCTTTTTCCTAAGTTACTGCTTAGACATTGTGTATTGTCATTAGTTTCCATGGTTTCCTCTCAGTTAGAGATATTCCCATTCAAATTAGCACTGAGCTCTGATTGATTAAATTCCCCATATTCTGGAAACTTCTTTCATTCCTTCTCAACAACCTTCTTGGTGTCGAGGGGCCGCTTTTGGGAACGGCCTGTTTCCATTTGGAGTCCTCTCGCTGTTTGCCGTGGGATGCTAAGGATTAGATTGCCGTGGGAATTGCCTGCCATAGCGCAGTCTGCTGCTCTGTGCAGAAAGCCAATGAAGTGACCTTCTGTTCCCAACTAACTGCAAATGTGCACGTGCTCAGGCCAGGGAATAAGATTTATTGGGTGGAGAGCTGTCTGTTCCATGCCTCTTGCAATTCATTAAGGACTACATGGGCTTGAAGCTTGCAAAATTCCCAGGGAATACATAGCTAAATCTTTTGTAGACATAAAGAGGCTTGAGCAATTGACCGCTCCAGAAAGACAAGTCATGGAGAAAGGTCCAGTCAGACAGTTATCATCAGTGAAAGGTGAAGGCCCTGCCCCAGCCATATAGTGGGATCCATAGGGTCACTTTGGGTAATGAGCCTGCTCTTCTGACTTAGTAATTTTCTCCAGGTTCATATAGACCAAGTTTCCTTTTGCGTACTTCCAGCGAGCAGTGTTCTGCAGCAGAGGAATGTATGTGCTGAGGCCAATTTTCCTTTTATCTCCCCATGCTCCTCCTCGGACAGATGTATCAGCTAGAGACCTGAAAAATGCACGTTCGGCTTTCCCATTGCTGAAATCCTCCTTCATGCTCATGGCTGCTTACAAGAACACCCTTTACATGCTGGTTGCAGGGGGTGGTTGCATAGTGGACTAATTTTGTGCAGGCTGCCAAGTGATAAAGCCCCAAGTGTCAGTGAGACCAAAAGCTGGAGTCAAATCAGGCAGTTGTGGACATGCTGTCATGTAACAGAAGATGCAGTTAACCCCAGGTGTCTGTGCCATGGTGGGCTGCAGCAAAGCAGCGGCACCCGCAACAAAATAGAGAAAGGTGGGAGGGGAAAGAGAGGCCGAAAAAGGAGCTTCCCAAAATTAAAGCTGATCAGTGACCAAGGCAGAAGTAAAATCCAGGTTTCCTGAGCCTATCAGAGTTTCCCAACCCTGGGACAAGCCTCCTGTCTGATCTGTGGCTTGCTTAGGGGCTGAACTGCAGCCAGCCAGTAGTCAACATTGCAGGGGAGTTGTTTATCTGCTCATGTGTGCTGGACTTGCTCTTCAGGACTTTGCATATCCATAATGACAGGAGCAGGAGATTTGAGTCAGCCGCACAGTTGTGCAGAGCTGCTTTGTCTTGGGGCGGTTGTGGGAGCCAAAATTCAAGAACAGGCCTGATGGACCAACAGGTGAGCATCCCAGGTGTCCTAAAGCTGAGGGAAGCGTCTTTCAGAGCTGAGGCTTCTGTGTATGAGCGAGCTGTGCTGTAAGACACTAACTCTGCTGTGCTTTGTCAACTGCAGTGAAGACAGCTACACTGTGATGGACTATGCCAAGCTGGATCAGATTGTGGTGGAGAAGATTGAAAGCCCTGATCCACCCTCCTCTCCCCCAGGCAAGCCAGGGGCTGGAGGCGCTGCCCGTAGCCCGTGGAACGGCCACTTGTTCCGAGTGATCCTGAAGAAGAACAGCGAAGGGAGACGGGAGGAGATCGTGCTGTCAGCAGAGTCCTTGTGAGTGCTGCTGTGGCAGGCTGTCTCCTAAGCAAACAGATGGGCCTGGTGGCATCTCCTGCTTTGGGCGTATGTGGCTTTTAAAGGATTGCTGCTTCTCAGTGAAAAAGGGGGAAAGTAGGGTTAAAATCTGTAAGCAGGTGGCACACGTCATGCAGCTTTATCTGTTGGGTAGCACGTGACAAATTAGAATTGCCCTCTGCCCCTCCCTTCCCTGCACAGCGCAGAAACAAACTTTGTTTAACTCTTCCTGTTCACTTCTAGCAAAATGCTCTTGCTCTGCTGGGAATGCGGTGCCTGGAGCATTATTGCACTCTTGGTTTAACTGAGTTTCTGTCTCCTGAGTTGCTTTCATTTTTATTCCCCTTCCTCCTTGCCCCCATAACCCTGAAGTCTCTGGCCATAAGTAGCTGTCATTTTTGCCATGGTCAAATTCCCAGTCTCTCTTACAGCACCCACTTTGCCCTTTCAGTTCTTTCTAGGTGTAGACACTACAACCTGCTTCAGCCTTTCTCTGGGGAGCTCCAGTAACCTAGAAGGACTGGTCCTGGTACACTGCACCCTGTCCTATTTTAAATGAAGCTGCTCTTTAGAGTGACTGTCCTGTTGACAGTCCCCAAACTGGAAAAATTCCCAAAGTTCTGCAACACCAGCCATCCTCCACCATTTACTACCTTTTGTGCCCAATTATTTTTCATTAATTTGTAACAATAATCTGCAGTAAAATGTTGAGCAGCTTCTGCTTCAAAGCTGCATCTCCTCTTTCCCTCCTGTTTTCAACCTGGAGAGAATGAAATCTTCCTCTGTCTCCCAACTACATCTTGCAAAGTTTGGGTTTTCTTTCAAGTTGCATTTTACAGCTCTTTGAGCATGTCAGGCAGGGCCAGGAAGGTAAGTGGAATGTACCTGCTGCACTCAGCCTCTGCTTCTGTTTGTGTATGATGTGTCAGAGCACTTCAGTTACAGTAGACGGTGGGTGAGAAGCAAATTTTCCATCTCTCCAAATCTCAAAAGATTTCAAACATGTACATTAGGAAGCGCTCCCCACCCACACACACACAAAAGAGGAACAGGAAGAGAGGAGGGTTGAGGCTGACTGACAGTAGCCTGGCGGTTGGGGTAGTCACGTAGGACCAGCTTTGAGGTGCTGGTCTGACTTGGGCAGAGCTAGGATTTGGCTTCGGCCTCTGACATCACAAGTGACTTCCTGACCACCAGGCTCTGGCCTTTCCTACACTAGGTCCCTCTCATTTGGATTGTGGCTGGAGAAGATTTTCCTAAGGAAAGTTCCCTCATAACTAGCCCTCCCCTATGAGAAGTTTATTTGAATGAAAACTGTATTTTCCAGTGAAGCTTCCCCAGCATCCCAGGTGTCGCTTGCTACCTTTCTGCCTCTGGTATCTCCATGTAAAGAGGCCTTAACTCTTTCTTTTTGGCAGGAGCGACCGGGCTCGTTGGATCACTGCACTGATGCACAGGGAGAATGCACAGAATGACACTTCCAGCAAAGGAGGTAAAGAAACCAACCCCCTCTCTGTGACACTGCATTTTACTGTCTTAAATCCTGCCTGTAACTAGTGCCTGATGCCTGTTCATTATCCTGTGCTTAAGGGCTGTAAAGCTGTCCCTCCTGAGGTCACAGGCTCTGATTGAGATTTTTTGGGATCTGATAAGAGTGTCATGCAGGTGTATCCTATGAAGGAGTCATTCTTCTGTGAGGGAAGCCATAGGGCACAGCTGCTCACCAGCCCAGCATTTGCCTGAGTAGATCAGACTTTTCCTGAAGAGCCCAGATGACTCTGAAAGTGTCTCCTAGAAGGTACAAATTGTCTTGTGATGTCATAAAGCAGAAGATAAGGCAGGGTGGCACCATACCGACTAACTTGTTTGGAGAGAGTGAGCTACAGCCTAAGCATCTCATGAAGTAGTTTGTAGCCTATGAAAATTCATGCCCGTCTGAACTAATTAGTCTCTAAGGCAGTGATTCTCAACCAGGGAGACTTGTGATCCTTTGGAGGGTGCCACGGGTACCCCAAGATGTGCAAACGTGAGTCACAAGATAAACTCAGGTGCTTTCAAATAGCTGTTTGCAGTGTTACAAACGTTCTTACCTCTTGTGGGCTTTCTGAGTCCTCTGCAACAGAAGACTTTCTCTAGTGTTTTTCTGTAGTCAAAAAAACAAATGAAAGCTGAGAGCTGGTGTGTTCATGGGGCACCTCAGGTCTGTTGAGGGGTGCCCCAAGTCTAAGAAGGTTGAGAAGCACTGCTCTAAGGTGCCACCATGCCCCACCTTCTACCTAACTTCAACTAACTAGGCTAACTACCTTGCTGACTATCTCTCTCGACTCATTATAAAGCAAAGAGGATGCTCAGTAAGAGAAGGGGAACTGCTGTATTTTGAGGACTGCTCCCTCGTTTCCAAATACCTCATTATCAAACACAAAAGCAGGACTGTTACCCAGCTGCCACTGGGAAGGCCTGAGAGCAGGGGAGAGAGAGAGGTATGCTCCCTCTACTGGCCTTGGCACCTCAGCTGCTAACTCATATAACTCCTTATCTCCCAAATCCATTCAGGGCTGTCAAGCCCTGCAAAGATTGGGGGTGGGAACGGGGATGCTTGCTAAGTGAAAATGTGAAAGCTGATAAAATGGAGCGTTAAGCTGCTTCTGCCACTTTTATTTTAACCTGAATAGCTGGAAACATTCGTAATGCTTTGCTAATCACCCTCAGCATCCGAATTACTACTGCAGAGTGTTATCAACCTAGCACCACGTACAGGGAAGTTGATAGTCAGTGACTCCTCTCCTCCCCCCACCCAAATATCCCTGAGAATGACTTAAAAATCCTCGGATTTAAAATTAATACATTTTGGATTCCTTCTCCTCTCCATGGCCTCTGTATCTCTGAGCTTGTCAGGGTAAATCAGGTTGCTAGAATCTGTTTTTAAATGAAAGCTGTAATCCTCCTGTAATCACTCGATTCCAGAAGCTGAAGCATTCGGATAAGCACAAAATGTGACAACACTCATGGTAAAATGGCCAGAGACGGCCATCCTGTGAATCACCTTCAGAAAGACCCCAGCCCCCAAACCACCTTAGTAGCAAACTCCCCACAAAATCAAATGGAAGTGGGGCCGGCGCTGGCTGGAGCAAGCTAAGCCCCTGGGAACGCAGGGGGGTTGTTTTGTGCCCACTCGGTTGTTTTGTCCTGGGGTTCTGGCCATAGCATTCAAAAGTCCAAACCCTCCAAGCTTGCATGGCTTTTGTTTGAAACCAGCAGGTCCCACAGGACGCCCTCTGGAGTCTGTAGTGCCGCCCACACCCGCAGAGAGGGACACGGAGTTTCTTAAGCAATGAGTGCAGGGAACACCACTCGGACATTAACACAGAGGGAGCAGGATAGGAGGGATTTCTGTAGCAATGTGGGTGTACACAGGTTCAGGAGAAGAGCAGAGGCTGTCCCGTGAGTAGGGGCAACAGCATGAGAGAAATAGAGGATTGGAGGGTCCCCAGACTGGGAGGGACAGCGGGACGAGAGGGGTGCAGGTGGGGTGAGCAGTGTCTTGATGCTGGTCACTGGGAGCTGGACTCAAGTGGCTTCTTGTTACCAGACCTGACTGGGCTCTAGAGAAGTCCACGGACATGCTCCCCATTGCAGCAGGGCTTGTCTTCTCAGGCTGAGCCTTTGCTCAGGTTAGGGGTAACTTCTAATCACAAGGCCTGGCTGTGGTTTCCAGTGGGCTGTTGCGTTTTCCAACATTTTATCACTTCTATTCCATAGTTCCTTTTTAGCCAGCAGTTGTGGTGTGTGTCTCTCTTCTCCCTCAGATCTGAACCAGGTGGAGATAATTAGGGCACACTTGGCTAAACAGACGGATGAAATTTCGCTGCAGCAGGCAGATGTTGTCTTGGTCCTGGGTGGAGAAGATGGTAAGTCATGTGGGTGCCCAAAGAATGGGAAGTGTGGGCTGGGAGCTAGAGCTTTGGAGTGGGGTCTGATCCAGGTAGGAGGCTTTCAGGGCTACAGACAAGGAAGCCCAACACTAGAGCTAACACCCTACATGTCTTAGAGAAGCAAAACCACAGGATTCCTTATGGGCTCAGAGCTCCCTGTAGTGTCTGCTACCTGCATGTTGGCTACTGTCCGTGCCCATTGGGAACTCTCCTGCAACGCCCTCCAGTCCCAGAATGTGACCGGTCCACAGTCGGGTAATCCAGCGCTCTGGCTCTGACGGTACCCAGCACAGCTGCTCAGAGGCAGGAGCAGGAGGCATAACTGTAACAATTCTGCTTCGCGATTGGGGCAGCTGGCTTAGGCCTCTCCATTTCAAGGTTCCTCGTAGAGGTGTAAGATGTTCTGAAGGTATAAAAAGCAGTGCCCAGGTGGCGCCTGCAGCAGCTGAGCTGTGTTTACATTTCTTTTGGGTAAGTGCATACTCCAGGTACAAATGCAGTCAGAGTGCAGCGTAGGCAGGAGTGCAGACTGCTTGCCTGATGTGGGAGATTTCCTGGCTGGCTTGTGCTCTGTGAACCAGGGTGACAGCAGGTGCAGCATGTGTTCCCTGGTTGGGTGCAGTCCTTTCCCATCTCACAGAATACTCTGCTCCTTCCTTCAGGCTGGTACTTGGGTGAGAGGCTTCGAGATGGCGAGAGAGGCTGGTTCCCCCAGTCGTGTGCACAGCAGATCACCGATCGCAGCGCTGTGGAGCGCAACGTCCGCCGCCTGGAGCGGCTGCGCATAGAGACAGACGTATAGGTCGCCAGCCACAACAGGTGTTCCTGTGAGGATTCATAAGGCTCTGAGCCATGGCCCTGTGAGCTGGCAGGGCCATAGACCGTGCTGGAGGGAAGGCCAGGAGCACATGCCTGCCAGCTCCCCTGACTTCCCTTCAGGCTGCTGCTCTTCAGAGAAAACTGGTTCCCCTTCTTGCCATGCCAGTGCTGTGCAGGGACACAAGTTACATGTCCGTGTCTTGGATGTGACCTATCTGTGAGGGCTTTGGACTGGCACAGGGCTGGTTTCATGTCATCCAACCTACTTTGACCCCTCCATTACAGCTGGCCAAATCTCTAAGAATCAACTGGAGTTTGCTGCTAGAAATTGTGCTTTGAAGCATTGAGCTTCCCAGAGAAATTTATACAGCCCTCCTGGGCTGGAGCTTTTGTTCTGTTTGCCCATCACTGCCACTGGTTCACTTGCATGCTCTGTGCCATTGTCTCCTGCCTTTAGCCCTGGGACTAATGTATGCCGGGGACACACACAGCCAAGGTGAATTTGCAGCTGTCACATATAGGGCTTCTTGGCATTGGCGGGATGGTGGGGAATGTGTCTGTTTTTTATAAATAAATATGCATAAAGAAGACGTGTTTTTGGCCTTGTTAATGATTCAAGCTTTCTCTCTCCTCTACAGAGAAGCTGCAGTACAAAGCCAACCAGGTTTGCAGCATTTACCAAACACAAGTTTTTCCCTGAGTGCTGCTTCTAGGTTTTAGCCAAACCAGGTGAGCTGTTGGTAATCATGAGGTTTGCACTGAGTCTGTCCCAACTTCCAGCCTCTGGGTTCCCTGAATCCCAGGAGAAGGGGCAAGAATGCTGACTCCTGCCTTTCCTCTGAGTGGCTTGTGCTACAATTTCCTATTGCTGCCGCTGTGTGGGTGTCCAGCCAAGCTGGGGGTGGCATGCAGCACGGGCAAGACTAGGCCAGGGTATGGCTCCAAGGCTTTTCCAGTCATGGCTGTTGCTGGCTTTTCCAGTTATCCATCGTTGCATGGATGGATTTGGAAAGTGTTTGAAGGGTAGCTGGGCTGCCTCCTTGCCAGGGCATGCCTCTGGTTGGGATTCCCTCCACATTCTTGGAGCATGCTGCTAACCTAGCCCACCAATGCTATGGGTCACTGCCTATGCAGGTATTGAGAGCTGGGGAAGGAGAGGGTCCTGAGAAGCCCACTTGCTTCCTCTGTGTGTAAATAGGCAGCATCTCTGGTACCTGGGTCTGACTCACTGTGCTGCAAGTGCCATTGAAGCCAGTCCTGTGGCTGATCTGGGTGGCGCGTGGCATGTCAGAGGTCAGTGACCAGAAGAGTTTGGAGTCACTGGAAGACTGAGCTGCCCCATTGCCATTTGTTATCTCTCATTTGTGTCAGCTGTGCTAAGAGCCAGGACTCCCCCAAGCTCTGCTGCAGGCTTGGCAGGTAGACTGTGCACTGAATGCAGCCTGGGTTTTTGGCCAGAAGGGGGATTTTGTTTTCCATAGTGTTCCAGACAGGTGATTAAAGTCAGAGAGAGCAGGAGTGATGAGGTGTGCCCAGAAGGCTGACTATAAAGTCTCCATCAAGTGCAGTGAGGCAGTCAGCACTGGAAGCTATATTATGACGGTGGGAGTCACCCAACAGCAATGACGAGTGATATAACAGGGAGGCCTCTGTACAGCCCCTCGACCTTTGTGAGCACAGAGGGAGTTCTTTGACATTTTCAAACATGAACTTCCACTGTCTAGTAACCAGAATTGTGTGTTTGTGTCCGGGAGTTGTTTGTGAGCCCTGGGAAAGGCTCTCTGTGATAGTGTTACAATTTATGCCCTGCATCTTACCCAAGGTTTCTTGCTCCCCCTTTTATTTTCCTTTTTCCTGAATTGTTCCTTTTTATCATTCAGCTGTTTGTTTAATGTTGGGTCCAGATGGAGGTGTGAAAATGGGCAACTGGAGGTAATTCTTCTGCAGAGTAGCTAACAGTATGTGAGCCCTTCGTGTCAGGCAGCTGGAGGATGGGTTGCTTTGTCTTTTCTAAAAGAGTCTGTCTCCCTCAGTAGCAGAGACCGTACAGGTTTTTTTTAACTCTGCAGTAAGTGAATAAAAATCTCGGCCACTGCACAGGATAGATGTTCACACGAAAGAGACTTTGTCTTTATTAAGACAAGAATGGGGATTGTATGTCTAATGTTCAGTTTTTCCCACCAAAGAATAAGTTGGTTTACAGTTGCCTTCCTTCATCTGAGGCTGAAAGTATAGACCAATGTGATTCCCTCTTTGTGTGGCTTCAGAGCTCTGGATGGCTGTTCTCCAGTGACAAGGCAGGGTATTTCAGCACACTGTGTTGAGGTTCTAGGTTGAAATGAAGTTGAGGCCACAATCATCCCTCTGCAGCCAGCAGTGGATGGAAGATCTGGCTTAGTTTTCCAGCCTGGTTACTTTTATTCTTGAAAAAAAAAGAAAAAAAGAAAAAGACTAAGCAGGAGGAAGAATGGGGCTGGGGGCAGAGCTGCTTCATCAAAGATTTCCCAAGGGCAAGACTGGGTTTGTGGGTTGGCTGGGAAAGAAGTTGTGAATACCCTCCTTCCCTTCCACCCAAGGAAAAGCTTTGAGAGCTGGAATCCTCCAAAACAAATGCCTCATGGAACAGGTTCCTGTAATGGCATGTGCCGAGCTGTAAAGGGAGCAGTGAGCATCCTGCTCAACACGGTTCATACTGTGCAAGTCAGCTGCCTCTCCTCTCCTCTGTCCTCTTGAGCAAGTGGGTTGTGTGCAGCTGTCAAAGCTTCGCAATGGAAAGAATCCTGGGATCCCAGCTCTGCATCACCCCTGCTTGTGGGACGGGGTCAGCGTTCAGGCTCCCAATCCTGTGTTCTCCCCAAATGTTATTTTTCTTAATTTCAGTTGGATGTGTGGTGGGAAGCACTCCAGCCTTCATGCTGAGCTGGGAGCAGCTTGTTGGCTTGAGGGCTGCTACAGCCAACATAAAGTGTCATGTCCTAACTGGCTTGGGAGTCTGTACTGAGAGATACTGTTATGTCCTGCTGCTCAGGTTGCCTGACTGGGTGGAAATGAGCCTGTGCATGTGGAGCAGAGAGGCAAACTGCATCTAGGCTGCCTGCTTTGTTATTAAATGAAGTGGGCAGCTCTGACCAGTGGTTCCAGCACAGTAGGTCTGCAATTATCACTGACCTGCCATTCTGTGTGTGGTATGATGTAATGTATGTATTAAATAGTTCAGCCAAAAACACCGTTACTAGCAGCGAGGCAATTTTACTGGTTCTTCGTCATTGAATCAATGCAGCAGGAAGCCTGACTCACATGATACAGGGATGCATCTAAAGAGTTGCATGAGACTTTGCCAACTCAAGGGACTATGGTGCAGGGCTAAGGGGGCACCTGAGATCAGCAGTCTCTGCACAGGGACTGAGACTCTACTGATTTGTGCTGCTGTGTCTGAGTTGTGAAATAAATGGTTCCCCCAGGAGGAACGTGTGTTGAAACTCTCTTTGAAGCTGCTTAAAAATCCACTGGTCGGTCACCCTTGCTACTTGTCCCTGCTTTAAAAGATGCTTTGCAGGTTTGTTTCTTCAGTTGGTCTCAGCTGGCAGGACGCTTGCTCTGGGGGATGCCAGGCAGAGGTGCCAGGACGGGGCTGGACTCCAGTGGCAGGCTCACAAGGTAAGGGCCCTTGCATCTCGTAGGGAAAGAAGTGCTCAGTACAGATGGGGTGGGGAGGAGGGGGAAGCCGACTGGCAAACAGAAAGGCTAGCGTTGGCTTTGGGGGTTACCATCTCTCCAGCTCTTGGTGAGGGACTGGTATTGCTTACTACTGGGCAGGTTGGTGTGGGGAGCTGCCTGCCTGCTGGCACCTGTCTACCACCTGCCACATCTGGCAGTGGTACTTGCTTACCCCTGCAACAGGCAGCTGAAGCAAAATCTGACTTGGTGCTGTTCAGATGCTGAGGGATCCCCCTAGCCTCCAGCAGGCACATTAGCAGGGGGCACCTACACTGCTTCTACCTAGGCAGGCTCTGTACTTTGCCCCCATGCCTGTTGCTACAGCTCTTTTTCATGAAAGCCCAGGCTTACGGAGTGTGGATAAATTGTCTTGCTGCCTCCTCCCTGGAAATTGCGGCGTGTCATGATGGGAAAGGATATTGCAAGGATATCTGTAAGGTGTGGCATGTAGCAGGGTGCACTACGAGCTGTACAAGTCATACGTCTCTGGAGCAGACCAGCTCAGGAACACAGTTGACTCGCACTTATGCTCTCAGCCCCTTCATGGATACAAACCAGTGTCTGACTAACAAACACACTGGGGCAGGGCACGCCTGCAATTCAAGAGTGAGACGGGAAAGAGACAGAGCTTCACTGTCTCACCTGTGACCCATGCGTTGCATGACCTGTGGTAAGTCACTCCAACTTCCTAAGCCTTCCTGCAAGGCGGGGTTGTTACTAATGCACTGGCAGGTGAATTTATTCATGTTTGTGCAGTGCTTCGAGGACGCTTTTGAAGAGGAAATAATTGTCTATCAACAGAAGGGGGCTGCCGTGTTCAGCTGGTTACTCGCGGTCCTTCAGCTAATGGCACCGCTAGGTGGCAGCCTAGGCTTTGGGAAGTGAACTTTGCTCCAGGTGGCTGAGAGCTAGAATAAGCCTCCAGCTGCTGCTCAGCTCTTATGGCAGCAACGTTTTAGTCTCGTGTTGACTCCTTTCTTGATCTTTATATTCTCAGCTTTAAAAGCTTTTGTTCAGGATCCTCATTAATGGGAGATGGCATGGGGTGCACCTTCACAGGTGACACCAAGGGGCAGGGGGAGCCGTAGATATGCTGGAGGGTACACTAGGAGTCAGCGTGACCTCAACATATTGGAGGACTGGGCCAACAGGAATCTCATGGGGTTCAACAAGGAAAAGTGCAAAGTCCTGTGCTTAGGATGGGACAATCCCATGCACCAGTACAGGCTGGGGGCTGACTGGCTGGGAAGCAGCTCTGCAGAAAAGGACCTGGGGGTTATAGTGGACAAAAAGCTGAATATGAGCCAGCATTGTGCCCTTGTTCCCAAGAAGCCTAACAGCATACTGGGCTGCATTAGTAGGAGTATTGCCAGCAGATCAAGAGAAGTAATTATTCCCCTCCATTGTACTCCAGATGTGGCCTCACCAGTGCACTGTGCCCAGTTTTGGGACCCCCTCCTCCCCCCCAGTACAGAAAAGATATGGACAAGTTAGAGAATCCAGCAGAGGGCAACAAAAATGGTGAGGGGACTGGGGCACATGACTTCTGAGGAGAGGCTGAGGGAACTGGGCTTATTTAGTCTGTAGAAGAGAAGTCTGAGGGGGGGATTTAATAGCAGCCTTCAGCTACATGAAGGGGGTCCAAAGAGGATGGAGCTGGACAGTTTTCAATGGTAACAGATGACAGAACAAGGAGCAATCATCTTAAGTTGCAGCAAGGGAAGTTTAGGTTGGATATTAGGAAATATGTTCTCACTAGGAGGGTGGTGAAGCACTGGAACGGGTTACCTAGAGAGGAGGTAGAATTGCCATCCTTGCAGGTTTTTAAGGCCCAGCTCAACAAAGCCTTGGCTGGGATGATCTCGCTGGGGTTGGTCCTGCTTTGAGCAGGGGGTTGGACTAGATGTGTCCTCCTGAAATCCCTTCCAGTCCTAAGTTTCTATGATTCTGTCATAAATGTGTAGCTCTTCGCTCAATTCTTTCAGCCCTTTCAGCATTCCAGCCCCAGGGAGCAGCCAGAGGGTCACCCCAGCAGCAAGATAATGGGTGGATTTAAAGAAGAAGGGGATCATAGCAAATGGCACTTGGGAGAAGAGCTCCCCAGGTTTTCTAGCCGCTGGTGAGTGGGCTTGTATTTTAATGGACAGCAGGCTGCTGCCAGGGCATGTGGCTAGTAAGTACCTGGGTGGCTCTTCTAGTAGTGCAGAAGGCATCTTGGTCTTTCTGACCTCTAGCCCAAGATGGACCACAGTATCTCTTGGAGAACTCCAGTGCCAGGATAGCACTCTACAGACCTCAGCACCCACCATGCTCTGCACTGCAACAGGAACTAGAATTGTCCTCTTTCCATGGGGCCTGTCTCCCCAGGGAAGTGATGCGGGGTGAGTTTAGAGCATGGCTGTTCCCTGCATGAAAGCAGGTTGTAGAGGCAATACATGGATGCAGTCGTGCTGTTCAGGAATATGCCTTGACTTGTTTCTGCCTGAAATTCCCATGGGAGAGTGCATTTTGGGGCTTAGGCTGATTGAACCCACTCAGGGCTCAGTCGATATGAACTGTGGCGTGATAGACATGATGTAAAATGTGCTGCATAGCAAAAGATTGAGCATTGCTTTTTAGGTACTCCTCGTACATTCAGCTCAGACATGCAACTTGTTCCTGGCCACATGGAGATCCTGAATGTATTGAGAAAAGTAGCCATTTTCCCTTCAATTTTTATTAGAATCCAGGCCAGATACCACTTTGTGGTATTTCTGACATAATACTGCCACATTGTGCACTTGGAATCCATCAATTTCCAAGAGTACACATAGGAATTACATACACTCTTCATCAAATAAGTATCAAAGTTAATCTCTCTCCTAAAATGTAATTTTCTCGTGCCAAGGAGTCGAGAGGGACAATGTACAGTAGTAAATTTGTGCAGTGGCTTAGAATGCAAAATTGCCTTCTGTAAACTTTTGATTACCTTTTAAATGTGATCAGGGTTTAGCAGTGTATCTACACCAGGTTATATACTGAATGATGATTTGCTCATTTGATAAAAGAAGACATAACAATGAGTCTCTCTCTAGCTTACCTACTACAACCCACTGTTACAGGTTCATACTCACAAACAGGACGGTGTCTCTTGGAACCCTGTGATGCCAAGAGGAGCAGTTGCACACAAGACAGGGCTCAGGAGTTTAACTTGCAGTTCACACAGCCCTCAAAGGACCCCTCACCTGCGAGTGACAATTGCAGTACGTGCCACAATTCACTAGCAAGTGTTATGACTGATGTTGCATTTATTTAGTATAGGCCCATGTGTAACAGTGGCCATGTTCCAGTGGCCAACAGTAAATTAAAGTGGAAAAATGGATCGTAAGTCCAGAACTCAAGTGGTGAAGTACATCTTCTCCATGCTCTATTTGGCCACCAGAGAGCAAGGGCAAGTTAGCTATCAAGCATGAAGTCATATTTGTACATCTTCCCATAAATATCTTTACATAAATATGTATTATTGACTACAATAGCAGGTAAACAATAGTATAAAAACAATTACAAGATGAGCCACAGGAGTCCTCTAGCCAAGTGGATTAAGCAACCGTGTCTGCACTGCTGCAGCTTGGACATCATAAAATGTAACAAAATGTGTCCAGAAGCCTGTGAGCATTGTGTGCTACCAAAGATGAAAACTCTGTTTCATCTGTTTCCAGCCCTGTGGGTTTTTACAGGCTTTTTTTAAAGATATGTTCCCTTCTTGTAGCAAAGATTTAAGTTGCGCTTGGTAGGGACAGACATCTTCAAGCTTGCTTTTTAAAAGTAACAGATCCATAATTCTGTTGTAAAATACTCTGTAGTTAAATGTTAACTGGTAAGGAAGTCTTCAACATAGGCTAGTGGCTCACTTAGCCAACTTGTGACTCACTCCTCTGTGATGGTTTTCCTTATGGCTTTGGGCAATGTAGCCTAATGATGCACACGCTGGAACATGCCATGGAGGGAATGGTATGGTGTTCTGTGGGGTACCCCTAGAAGGCAAGAAAAAACAACATTACATCTTCAAACCTGAAAGTACTGGTTAAAATACATGATGAACTAGGATGGGAAGTAGCTAGCTCTAGGACAGCCACATGCAGTGGGGGCCCCACACTGGATGCATGTCCCAGAGCAATGCCACATGTAGCACACTGGCTCCAGTTGGACTGTGCCTCATGGGCGGCCTTTGTGCTGCTCTGGGATCCATGATGCACACACTGCAGGTCCCAGATTCACTGGAACAGCTGCTGGATGCTGGGGAGAGGAAGGGGGGTCCCCTGGCCTCCTCCAGTTTGCACACTGGTCCCACTCCACTCATCCAGCCCATAGAGCCAGATGTAGTTGATACTCTTGCCTTAAAGCGAAGTCCAGAAAAGAAGAAAAATTAAAGTGCTGCCTAAATTAAGTAGCAGCCAATGCCCAGGGATGGGATAGGGGGCTCTACCACACATGAGTATTGGGATTACATCCTGTTAATTGCTGAATGGTTCAAGTGGCATTTGCATGTGTACGAGGGCTGATTCTTTCAAACTTCTCAGGTTCCATGGGGGAAAAATGGTTCATAAAGTGACTTAATTTCAGTGTCAAGGCCCCTGAAGGAATACAGCAGCCGGAAGGAATACAGCAGCATTAGGACACGCATCATGGCAGTCTCCGGTAAGAGCACTGGAGCTGGTGTCTGTGCCATGGAGACAGGTTCTGTACTCTCTTCACTGCCGGAGGGTGCATCAGGCCTGGGAAACCTCCAAGACCCTCTGTACAGGCAGTCCTTCCCTGTCCCACATCGTTCCAAGAAGCATGGCAGTGCTGGGCACCAAATCCCTGCCCACTCCATTCAGCAATAACTGATTCCCGATAGCATTGAAATGAAGCAACCAAACCCCTAAGCTATGAGGGAAGCAGGGCAAAATTTGGCCCTCCTGTTCTCCATGTCCACTTGGGAGACTGGCTTGGTGCAGTGAGGAGATGAAACTTCAAGGTGTCCAGAAGAGAAGCTTCAGGCAACAGCTTCTGCTTCTGGTCTCAGGTTTGTGGTGCTTGTTCCTTTATACTGGAGTCATGGGTTTTAAGTTTGCCTCTGTCACTCCCTGTGGCTATCCTTAGCCAAGACCTTTTTAATGTGGAAGCATTTGGAAGCTTGTGCCTCTCTAAGGTGCTATATGCCCTGCTTTCTGCATGAACAGGATGGGGCACCAGCCTCTGCCCTGAAGGCAGGGCATGCTCCCAGCTGAGGTACGTCTTCAATGGTCACAGTCAAAGTGCTCCTCCAACCCCGGGATCTCTCCCACAGCAGAGTGAAACCCTAGCCCCTAGCTGCTGGGCTGCTGCCTTCCCTTCCTCTTGAAATTTGCCATTGTGTAATGGGGCAGAAAGAGTCAAGGATCAGAGAAGAGCAGAACTGCTGGGACTTGGCTTGGGTCTGGGGGGTTGTTTGAATTCCCCACCCGTGGCTAGTGTTGTCAATGGCTGGCTACAGAATAGCATACCGCCTCTCATATGGGCACAGCAGATTCTCGCACCTCCTCCTGCAGCTTTGCTACTGTGTAGCTCACACGAGGAAGCAACAAGAGGCCCTGAGGAAAGGCAGCTGGGAGCAGGCTGACTCAGTTGCCTAGAGGCTTTGGTCTCTGCTCTTCAGGTTGGCATTGTGCATTAGGATCTGGTTGTGGCTGTGCCTTGGGTATCTGCCCTAGAAGTTAGGTTGGTGGCCTCTGAGCTGGGTGTGTGGGCTGTTACACTTTCATTAAAGCAATGAACATAAAGCATAAAAGGCCTTGTCTACTGTCTGGATTCCTGCAATGAGTTGGGGGTTAAATTCCACTCAGACCCCACGGGTCTGCAGGACCCAGGTGCCTCAGTTGTGATGGGAAGTGGATTAGCATTAGTTCAAAGCTCCAGGGAAGAAACATTACTGACCTGACTCCATGTCTGAGTGCTGAGGAGCTGGAAGACGAGGGGGGCCACCTGCAAAAAACCCCACGAGGAGGACACTCTTTATTCTACAGCAGTATCACTGTGTTAGTTTTGTGCTGACTTTGTCCCCTGAGGCTGAGTCAGACTTGGGAGAAACTTAATACAGAGGCTTGTTTTCACTAATAGCCACTGGCCCTTTAGACACACTAACCCTTTCTGCAGTGAAATGCCCCACCATTAGGCACAGTGAGGATGGTAACAGTTTGGGAAACCTCAGGGACTGCCTATGCTAGCCTGTGTCTACATTAGTATTTGGTAAATGGTGTCAGTTCTGCAAACGCCAACAGAGAGACCAGCACTCAGACAATATGACTGAGGCAATGTGTCCGTGTAGGCATTTACTGCTGTACATCAAGAGCACTAGCCCCCACCAGTCCCATCTTAGCCCCACCTTCTTGTTCAGCAGCCAGTTACCTTCTCGGCAGGTGGGGCCAATGTACCCGTTCATACAAAGGCATTGGCCATTCTGGGCTTTGCAAAGAGAGTTGAGTGTGGCACAGTCGCAGGTCATGATGCAGTCTGGGCCATACTTATTTGTGCGACAGTCTAGGGAAGCAAGAAAAGCTGTTAAGAGTCTTTGCAGGACCTCAGATTGTTTCAGCACATTCACGGGGCTTTACGCACAACTGCATCACTACTGGCCAGGCAGGACATGAACATGACAAGAGACCCTGCAAGCTTGCAGCCCCTTTTTTTTGTAAATCTCTCAGAACAAGGAACACAGCAGCTGCTCCCAATCTGAACACCAATGTACAGAGCTTGCCCCAGAGGCTATGAGAGCACTTCAGCACCCATCCTTCCCCCTCCCATGCCTGTCTTGGATGTGGCTCCCTGACTCCGAGTGCCAACCAGCATAGAGTAGACATGTTTTCTGACAGCAGACAGCATGGGGGTTTAGCACTAAGCAGTGCTGCACCCCACGAGAACACCTGCAAGCCCAAGCCATGGGGCATGACCATCCCAACCCCATCCAGGTTGTCACTCACCCAAGTCACATTTGGGCCCAGTTTTTCCAGGAGGACACAGGCAGCGCCCAGTGGCTGGATCGCATGGCACACTGCCTTCACAGTCACATGTTCTCTGGCATCCCTCCCCATATTTCCCTGCTTCACAACCTGCAGTCATAAAAGAAGAGGGTTAGGGTGTGCCAAGGATGCCAAGCTCTGTGCTTCCTGTTAGCGATCATGTCACCAGAAAGGTGGGATGCTGTCAGACATGCGGCTGGGACAGCTCCCCTTGGAGGAAAGCCATAGCAACTACAGAGCAGGACTCAGCTGCCAACCGGTGCAGGAAAAGTTGGCCTCAAGTGGTGGAAGGGTTGGCTGGCGGGGCGGGGAAACAGGCCCGACCCTCTGTGCTCCCTTTGGAGATGAGGCTGTGAGGTGCAGTCTGCGATTCAGAAGAGCACAACGAGGGGAAACGCAGAACTAACTGCTTGGTTCAGGTCTATTATTTTGGTGCCACACGTCTAAAATTCAGCTGGCACCAAAGAGCTGAAAACAGCTCTCGAATTGCTCTGAAGGCCCGCTGGCACGGGAGGCAGGTAACTAGCCCTCAGGATTCAGGGTGCCCGTTCCTGGGCCACAGCTGCCTGGCAGTCGTGGGCTACCTGAACACGGGCAGCCCAGTGGCTTGGCAGCGGGTAGGGGCTGAGCAGATGCGCAGCTTAATCACAGAGCACCATGAAACAACCCAGCGTGCCTGCTTTTCAGCCAGGCAGTCTCAGAGCAGCCCCCGGCCGAGCCCGCGCGGCCCCAGCCCCGCGCACAGGCCGGGCCCCGCCCCCGGGGCAGCAGACCGAGGCTGCCGGCGGGCGGGGAGGCTCCGCCCCGCGCCTGCCCCCGGGCTGCCCGCCCCCTCCCCCGGCCGGCGCGGGGGGGCGGAGCTCGCTGCCCTCGGGCGGCCCCGGCCGGGCGTCGGATCGCCCCGGGCGGAGTGATCCCCGCGCCCCGCAGCCCGGCCGGGCCCGGGCAGCCGGTGCGGGCGGGGCAGGCCCAGAGCGAGGTCCTGCTGCCCCGGGGGCGGGGGGGCAAGGAGCGAGGTCCTGCTGCCCCGGGGGCGGGGCCTGAGCCGGGGGCTCGGCCGGGGGGCGGGAGCACGCGGCCCGCCGCCCCTCGCCCCCTCCCCGGGAGGCGACGGGGGTGCGCAGGCTCCCGGCGGGGGGGGCTGGAGCGGGGCAAGGCAAACCCTGCGCGGGGCTGGGCGGGGGCTCCGGCCCTCCTCCGCGCCGGGATGGTGCCGTGACTGTGCAGGACTCGCCCCCCTGCGGCACTGTCTGCCCCGGACACGGCGGGGGGCGTGCAGGGCGGCCGTGGCCGGGCTAGCCCCTCTGGTAGCCCCCAGCCGGGCGCTGGTGGCGCTGGTTGTGGCTGCAGGTTGTAGCACCAGGAGCTGCCGCCCCCCACAGCGGGGGGAGAGGATCCCACCCCTGCGGGGAAGCCCATGGCAGCAGCTGACAGGGAGGTGGAGACACCGTGCCCCAGGGGGGTCCTGGCCCTGGACCATGTGGCCAGGCAGGGGGTGGCTGACCGGCCAGGGGCTCCCTTGTTGTGGGCCAGCAGGTAGAGGGCAGGAGGTGGGGGCTGGCCGCGCAGGGTGGGGAGCACAGCCCTGGGGCTGCGGGGTAAGTGCTGGTGTCCCCAGCGTATCCCTTTTCCACTGGATGCTTGTTTGCCTGCAGAGCAGCGAGCGAGGTGGGTGAAGAGAGAGGTGGGGCGGCCCTTGTGTCAGCTTGGCCCTTTGGCAGGGTGGTTCGGGACACTGCCAGTGGTGGCAGGGGCTGCAGGTTCAAGTCCCTGATTGGCTTGAGTCCCCTGGCTGCCATCTACTACGCAACCGTTTCCCCCTCCGGCGCTTGCCTTCTAGCTGGAACTCAGGGGTGATCGCAGTTGCAAGTCGGAGGGGACTTGAGGTTGTAGCTCAGTTGGAAATGTCCTGAACCACCTGGTGGCCTGCCGGGTTTTTTTTGGCCCTGATTCCAAAACAGGAAATCCCCTGACATTTGAAGTGCAAAATAAACACCCTGCTGCTCCCCCCAACAGTCACAGGGCCAAAGCCCCTAGCCCAGCCTTCCCCCTGGATGCTACCACAGCCTCCTTGTGCACACAAGGGACCCACTGAGGAGCAGGGGGCCAGAGCACTCCAGCCAGGCTAGGGCTTGAACCCACAACCTTTGCCACCTAAGGTAGCACCCTTACCACCAGAATACCAGGGAAGGTGGGAGTGCCTGCTGCTGTGGGCCCCTTGAGGCGCAGCACCCAGGCCCCGCCATGGAAAGAGGACAGCACCTCCCTGCAAAATGGGAAGCCAGGATCTGAACCCAGGCCCTCAGCACCCGCACCAAGAGGCCCAGCACCGCACACCACAGGGCCTGGCTGGCTCAGCCCCACTTCTGAGCCCTTTGACTCATTCCCTGCGCGCACGCGCTGGCCCCACAGCAAGGGCAGTCCCGGGAAGGCCACAGCCCAGCCGGCGTCGTGGCCAAGGCCCCACACTGCCAGGCACAGGTTTGACTCTGTGCAGGGGCGGCATCCCCTGGGCCCGGCTTTTCCTCTTGCTTCGCCCAGCCGCTGCGGGCCAAGGGCCATCGTATCCGCCATGCCCGAGCCTTGCTCCAGCCGCCCGGGCTGCAGTCCAGAGCCGTCGGGCTGGAGACCGGGACGCTTGCGGCCACGGGAGCTGTCTGGAAAGAGCCATGCCGTGCGGCGTGTCCCCCTTGGGGTCTGCTCCGGCTGCTCAGCGGGGTCCCAGCTCCTGCGCAAGCCCAGCCCGGGGCCGCAGAGAAGGGGGCGCGGAGGCCTCCAGCCACAAGGCCCCGGGGGAGCCGGACAGCCGCGTCCTGAGGAGCGCAGACACGCGGGGAAGGCCGCCTGCCCAAGCGCCCTCCCCGGGGCCAGCCCCCGGCGGGCTGCGCTCCTGCAGGGCCCAGCGCTGCCCCAGAGGCCGCGCCCCCCGCGAGCCTGCGGCGGGCGGCGAGGGGAGGCCGGGCCCGGCCCGCCGCGGGTCGCCCTCGTCCGCCCCGCTCCGGCTGCGGGCCTGAGCGCGGGCCCCGGGCCCCGCCGGCGGCAGCTCCCGCCCCGCCAGCCCGGGCCCCGGCTCTTACAGCGCTGCGGGCCGGGAAGCGGCGGCAGCAACGAGCGAGCCGGCACCGGTCATGCGGGTCCCTGCCCCGCGGGGAGGGGCGTCTCCAGCGCCCGGTAACGGCTGCAGCCCCGCGCTCCGGGGCTGCCCCGCCCCCGGCGGAGGCCCCGCCCCGCCCCGCCCAGAGAGACCCGCGGGAGCTGGGAGCCCGGCCCCGGCCAGCACCGCGGATGTCGTCCACTGATGTTACCAGGGTTGGCAGCGCTGAATGCGCCCTACCTGTCTGGCAGCGGGCACCGTAGAAGCCGGCAGGACACAGGCACCGCCCAGTCACTGGATCACACGTGGCTCCATTGCGACAGTCGCACAGCTCCTGGCAGCTGAGACCATGGAAGCCTGGTGGGCAGCCTAGGGCAGAAGAAACCCGTGGGAAAGCGGGTCAGTAGCCCCAGCAAGCAACAGTGCAGCTGCACCCAGAGACAGCCCCTTCCAGTAACCCTCCTGGCAGCTGTGGGAAAGAAGAAAAGGCACTGGACCTGGGCAGTTAGAAGTGCAGCACCGGGCTGCAAGGTGGGCTTGAGACCGTGTCTTTTTATAGTTATTGCACCAATGGTTATGGTGCTCAAGCTTTCACTCTGCCTTAGCGCTGGCCTTCTCCCCTCTTCCTTCCCACCCCCCAGTTTGGTAAAAATCTTTATTTGCTCTTTATTGGACTCTGTGGAAGTGAGAAAGGGGGCAGAAACTTGCACTTGCTGACAATTGACAATTTCTTGGTCTCCAGCCAGTTAAGATCCTCCTTGGGGAACGTTGGGAAAACTCTGCAAGCATGCTGGACTGGCTACTCACTCCCAGCTCCTGGCAGCAGACTGATCACACTTCCATGCCTAAAATGTGACTGATCTACTTGAAACCCTTGACAGGTATGCAGGCACATCCTTCTGACCCATGACAATTATGGGCCAGTTCCCAGTCACTCCATGGTTTGGCAGTGTTGGAGTGATGTAGCTGTCCAGGAAATTTATGAGAAGCAAGGATTTTTGTGGGTCATCTTTTTTGGGACTAATGGTGTGGTTGGGATAGACCTGAGGAACGGTACTCTGGTATCTGAAATATATCTATCTATCTTGTCTACATCTATCCCAGACTGGTCCACTAACCACTTCCACTGGTTAGTTGGTCCACCAACCTATCACCCAAAACACTCCTTTCCTTTCCCAATTATTGACTCCGGAAATGGTTTGATTGTCATGTGCGTCCACACCCCACATGTAAAAGGTCTAACTTGAGAATACTAAAGAAATAAAACTTTCCTAATGTCACAAAAGTGACCATGTTGCTGCTTTCTTCAGGTGCTTTGTTTAATGAGTTGCTGAGGTGGTCAGGTTATCAGTTCACCAGGACGCAGTGTAGACAGAGTGGACAGAGAGCCGGACTGAGAGGCAGCCTGGGGAATCCAAGGCTTCCCAAAACAAACGTGCAGCTTTATTTTACCTGGACTAGGTTGGCAAATGTCAGGTTCAAATAGATCATCAGGCTGTTTTGGGGAACTGCCCCCCTTCCTGTCTTCTCCCATGTGAAACTCTCCAAGTGACTGCAGAGAGTCTTTGCGATGAGCTGATCCTTTGGGGCTTTGGCCTCCACCTAAGGCAAAGCAGCTGCTTCATGAACCCCATGGACACTAACAGACAAACCTAGGTGCCTGCAACTCCTCGGCATTGTGGGCTTGGCAGTCATGATATGAAGCTGACCTTCCCCATCTGTCTGGTCCTGAGACCTGTCATTAGAAAGCACCCCCGCCCCCAATGGCCTGCTGCTTTGGTGGACTCACTGTGTTCACACAGGTGCCCGTAGTATCCTCTGGTGCAGTGGCAGGCTCCTGTCACTGAGTCGCAAGTCCCGTTATTCTGGCAGGCACAGCGCAGCTGGCAATTGGCACCATACATCCCTGGGGCGCATTCTGGAGGGGACACATTTTAGAGAGGCGTCATTGCCAGATCAGACAGTGTGGCAGAGGGAGATAGCTTCAGCTCCAGAGGTGGGAGCCTGAGCTTTGCTGAGCTTACATGCCAAAGGCTGTCCCAGTTGTAATGGGTGGCTAGTCACACTGAGGCAGGATGCAATTCTGCCATATCACTCTTTTGTGTGCTGCTGGCTACAGATCCCAGCTGGCTTTCACCCTACTAGCTCAATGAGCACTAGGCTCAAGGCAAACCTTGACCTTTGGAATCAATGAGATTCTTACACCCACCCATCTGGCAGACCAGGTGACCCCTGGCTGCCCTACCCCCCCTTACACACTCTGTGGGATGCCATGACGCAGTGCAAGATGGAGTACATAGTTTATATATGGATGCACACAACAAGCCACTGGCTGCACATCCAAACTCGATGGGTTTGACCACTGCCAGATGGGCATTCAGCAGGGCCTGAGAAAGCACCCCCCATGCATTTACCAAGTTCACAAAACATCCCGGTCCGCCCCAGGCCACACAGGCAGGAGCCATCAGCTGCATGACAGATCCCTCTGCCCTGGCAGGTGCACGTCTGCTTGCATCCAGCCCCATACCGGTTCTTCTGGCAGGCTGGAAAGGCAAAAAGAGGAAAGAGAGGCATTGCCATCAAAAGGGAGAAGAGTGGTCCAGTTGCACCACCTTTCATTCATGGTCCACCCAAATGTTTAAACCCAACTGTCTGGCAGCAGCAGCAGCATTTCTATTCAGGCAGCACAGAGGGAAACAATTTACTTCATGGCTCATTATAATCTATCTGATTTCTTCTAAACTCTTCATTCCACAGGGGTTGATGACCATTTTTAATTGTTTTGAATGGTTCCATTAATCAAGCTATACCGTCTTCTGCTATTCTGCTGTCTGTTAGCTACTCCTGAAAATGTTACTCCTATTTCACAGCCCTGCAGACTGTGTTTAACTCTAGGTAGAAACATTAACTCAGGTATGGAAAACTTAAATCAGGTGAACAGTAACCCAGGTGCAAAAATAATTTTCAGTGAAGCCTTAGATGTACTGTCAAGATGCTCAAGAAGGCTTAATTTTATCTTATGAATCTGAAAGATAGATGTACATTTAATTCTAATGACTACAGAACTAATGAAAAAAACCTTTTGATTATTTTGCCTAGTTTGTTGTACTTTCATAATACTGTATGAGATAGCAAATTCACATTCCAATGAAGGCTTTTTCTTTTCACTTAAGCTGCATAATATAGCCCTAACCTCTAGGCTGTGTGCGGTACTGTGTTACTTTGATTCAGCTCTGCTGCATCTGTATAGACTGGGTGTTTCTATGGGGCTTCAATCAGCTATCAGATAAAAGCACCAAAAAAGCCCCACTAAAGTACCCAAGATGTTGAGCAAGCTGGGTCCAACTAACGTGTTGCACTTCTAGGCACGTGCTGGGCTTGGCACAGAAGTGTGCCAAGTTTAAAGCAAAGCGCTGTTTTTTGGGTTTTTTTATGTCTGCAAGCAACCCTAGAATATTAGTAAAGCTTTTAGATTTTTTTTTAACCAGAGAAAATGGATGCTGTGTTATATGTGATGATGCACCCCACCAACTGCACCCCACCTTTTCAAAATCTTAGATCCACCCATGCTGTGATCCAGCCCATCCTGCATGAATGGGGAGAGCTTCAGAGAAGCCAGCTTGTGCCTCATACATGTCATTTAACAGCACAGATGCTCGCGATTACCTTGCTCACATCTGGGACCGGTTCTTCCTGCTGGACAAATGCAGGTGCCTGTCACAGGATGGCAGGTCGCTCCTTGTCCACAGGCGCAGAGCTGCGCACAGTTCTTGCCATAGCGACCAGCAGGGCAGCCTACGGGAAGAGGAGCAGCTACTGGCCTTACAAGGTGGTGACTCTAATGCAAGAGCATGCCTAGAAGTGGACTACAGTCTGGAAAGGGAGGACTAGGGTTAAGCCTGCGGGGATGGTAACTGGGGGTAGAGCAGTAGGACAAGGAATAAGAGTTCTTAGGCTCTTTGGTGACTGTGGAAAAACAGAAACAAGAGTAATCTAGCCAGCATGTACTGAAGAAGGAAGGCATTTGAGCTGTGGCAGAATGGACAGGCAATAGGTAGAACCACAGGTCACTTGTCAGATACATGCCAAATGATCCACTAACACTTCCACCATCAGCAGCAATGATGGTACAGGACAAACAACATGATTGGAAGGTTCTGTTTTTAATAAAGGCAGCAGGTTAAATCGGTTGCATATAAATGCTCAAAAGGAGCAGGCTCCATATCACCAACCCTGTGAAACACAAGAGAAAGAACAAAATCATGCCTGCAGCCACAGGTGGTGCAGCGCTAAACACAGGGGCAGCATTTCTGCCTGGCTTTCCAGACAAAGCATCAAAACATCTTTAAACTCTCACTGTATTCCTCCAACTCAACCCCAGTTCCTGTTCCTGCTCCCTTTGGTAGCCAATACTCGGGTGACAGCTGGAGCTTTCTGCAATGCTTTTCTTCCCCTTCACAGAAGAAGCATCAAGAGGGCTATGACTGTGTTCAGAGAAACAACCCACGCACAATGAAATCTAAGGAAATTCCCTTCCACAAAGAAAATGGGCAAAGCAGTCTTTGTCCCTGTGCATGTCAACAGAAAAACTCATGCTGCAGCCCATGGGGAGGGGGAGAGTCCCATGACTCTCCTGTCAGATGTGTTTGGTGCTGTGAACCTGGCAGTGCTGGGGAGATGGGTTTATTATAGTGCTTTATGGCATGCTGACTGTAGGATGCCCTGCTGCTCCTTTTAACAACTGAAAGGATAAGAAAAAGCCTAAAACCTACAGATTCTCATTTCACCCTGATTCTAGAATAGCTCAAAACCACGTGACATTGTTAGATTCGGGTGAAGGAGGACTGGCCCATGTATTTTGGCACTAGGCATGGACTCACTATTGATTCCTCTGTCCAGAGTTTCAATTGCTCACTGCTCGTGCTAAAACTTTCACCTGGGCAGTAGCTAATACTTGGTGCTGTACTATCCATTTGCTGCTTAAGAGAGATGCTCTGCCTGTGGGGTTTTTGGCTGGTGCCCTGCAGCCTAAGTTCTGCTGTTTTGTGAAGGGCTGATGTACCCACAGGCTACAGGAACCTGGCTCATGCCAGGGTTCAGGGCTGGGTCTGAGGTTTGCTTGCGTACTCACTGATGCTGCAGTCAGCTCCCACGTACCCCGCCAGACAATGACAGGCCCCAGTGGTGGTTGCGCAGTGGCCCCCATTCTTACACTGGCACTGCCTCTCACAGTTGGAGCCGTACCATCCTGGCGAACACCCTAGGAAAGGGAAAAAAGAAACCAAGGCTTGGATGGAAGCAATAAAGCCCTGACATGGGGAGCAGGTGCTGCAAGCAGTGATGTACACCGAGCCCAGGCCTCTCAACCTTTGTTATTAAGCATTAGGCCAGTAAAGAAATCTTGGGTCCATTTGCAGGCAGCTGGCAGAGCTTGTGGTCTGCCAATTCACATGCCAGTGCAAGAGTTATTCTACCAGCTGCTGAGCCCAGCTGATGTGCTGGTGGAAAGAAATATAAATCAGGAAAATGTGTCAGCCGACACACTTCCTTCCCTATGCAGAGAGACAAGACCATGAGAAGGCAGTTTCCTGGTTATGTGAAGCGAGACAGCGACAGTTCCCTGTACAGAAATCCCGCAGTGAGACAAATAGATACGTTCTGCGGATCCAAGCTCGGGCACAACAGCCAGCTGGGATTTCAGGGAGCCAGGTCTGTTCCTTCCAGAGAGTGTGCATAAAGGAGTGAAACGCTCTCACCGAACACCAGTAGGTGTTGTGAAAGACAAATCATTTTGCACAGCAGCTGAAGCTGCCTCCTCCTCCCTACACTTGTAGATTTAGCACAGAAAGCAAAGCACAAAGCATGAGACAGTGCTGACAGCTCTTAGGTGCTGGCTGCCTAAAAACAGCCCCATTCCACATTTTATCCCTGGTTAGCTAAATCTACAGAAATACGACAAGCAAGCAGTTAGGTCCCCATGGTCCCAAAAGGGCTCCCACAGAAACGTTACTTCTGCAGCACAAATACATTTTTAAAAATTGCTGCGTGTAAAGTTTTGAGCAAAATAAAATGCTCATAAAATGGGAAGGGACATTTCTCAATGCTTCAGCAGTGTGCATGTCTCACTGTCCTGCCCCCAGCTAGGCAGGCAAAAGGAGATTGTGACGGCCCATCTACTTTGTTCCATGGCAGACAAAGACCGATCCAAGGGGCTCTGCTCTTAGGGGAAAACAATGGGGAAAAAATGCTTCTGCTGAAGATGCTGATATCCCCACAATTCAGCCGGGAAATGTTTGAGCCTGGCATTTGTGTCCTTGAAAATGGTTTTTGATTAAACATACTGACAGCCCCCACTGAGCAAGACAGAGAGAATGCACAGGTGAGGGTATGCATGTGACTTTGTATGTAGGTGTGAGCCTGAGGGGCAGTGCTGGGTTTCACTGGGTTTCAAAGGCATCAGGACACATGTACTCAGACAGAATCACCTTCCCATGAGAAGATCTGGGATATGTTTAAAAAAATTCTGGGCTCAGTTGCCCTCAGGCTTTGCTGAGTTCCAGCTTTGACTAATACCTGTGGCTTCAGAGGGTTTCCTCTCTTCTGACAAATTCAATGTGAATACTGCATGGGGAACTTTCTTCTGGCACCAGAGGGACACCAGCTTCTGCCCCAGCAACCCTTATCACAGCAAGAACAGCAGCATCCCTGGCACCCTGCCCCCTAGCAGAGATTATCTCACACTTTTAAAATGCACCCAACAAAATGTAGAGCAAACTCACGGAGCTGGCACTGGGGGCCGTGATAACCTGGAGCGCAGACACATTCCCCAGTGATGGGGTCACAGTCCTGGTTCACACCAGGGCAGTGGCAGACCTGAGCACAGTTCACCCCAAAGGTCCCAGGCAGACAGGCTGTAGGAGAACAGCGAGACAACAGAACATTATTATGAAGGAGCACACTTCCCTCTCTTCCACCGGAGGAAAGTGTATTCTGAGGAGGGGGGACAGGACAGGATGGGACACAACATTGCTGTTGGGAGGAGCATGGGCACAGCTGCTAGGGATACAGTGATGGGGACACAGAGATGGCCTTTGCAATCACAAGCACATGGCGGGAAAATGTGCTTCCATGCCTCCAGCTCTCTGACTTGCTCATACATACAGGAGCTGCATCTTTTTCTGTTCCCCTGCAAAGACCATGGAGGGAGTAGGCACCCTGAACTTCTCATTGGCACCCTTTGCCATAATCATGCAGTCATGCACTGCCTACGAAAGGCCATACTGCTCTTTGGCAAAGCATGGTGCTGGCTTCTCAGCAGCCACTGATTGACCCGCCCAGCTCCCAATCCCTGCCAGGAGCTGCAGTGGGATTGTTCTCTTCTCCGTACATCGCTCGCATCCATGGCCCGTGAATCCTGGTGGGCAGCCACACTGGCCAGTGATGTGATTGCAGGGAGTTCCTGGGGGACAGTTACAGTGGCCAGCGCAGTCCTTCCCGAATGACCCAGGCAGGCAGGCTGTTGGGAGCAAGACAGGGAGAAGTCACAACAGGAGTCATACACGTTCTTGCTAGCACCTACAAGCAGCCCATGTTAAGGTCCTGGGCTGAAACATCACAGCTTTAGTGGGATGTTGTGAGACACACTGTGTCCCAGTTGGACAGCTCCTGTACAAGGAGATGTTAGGAAGGGGATGCCTCCATTACCAGATCTGAGGGCTTCTCTGAGCCATCTCCCATCCACCTTCCCTTTCTTACACAGACACCAGAGGCAGGCAGGGGCCTGGACAGCAGGGGCAATGGCAGTGCCAGCTGCCTGGACCGGGAGGGATGATGTACCAGAGGGGTGCGGGGCAGCTGTGACTCTTTGGGTCTGTGGCCTTTCTGCTGGGGTGCCTGCCAGATCCCATGAGCACCCAGTGGACAGAGGAGAGTAAGGGAGAGGGGAGTGGTGTCTGGGGAATGTGCTGAGCTCAAACTCCTTCAGCAATTCATCTGCATTTGTCACAGCAACTCAGCAGTAAAGCCCACCCTGGAGAACCCCTCGCTAATCCCCAAAGCCAACTAACACCACTCAGGGCCAGATCCTATTCCACCTCTTAGGCATTTCAGTGCAATCCTGTTCCACCTTATTTTGAGTCCAAAACTGGTCATCTGACAGTAACAGGTCATCAGCTCTGCCTTGAGACTGAGTGCCACCAGGCAGTGAGGAAGAGGCAGACCCATCATCTGCCAGATCCTGAACCTGGCTGCAACAGCATCACACTTAGGCACCGATGAGGTGGAGCAGAACCTGCCCCTTATTCTTGAAATGCCAGAGAAATCAGGCATTTTCCCAATTCTTTTCCTGCTCTTGTGTTTCAGCTGAACAAGAAGCAGAAGCAGGCAAGACTGCTTGAGCAGCAACATTTAGCAACGAAGGGAATGTCTCTCACCTCTCTCGCAGTGCTGGCCCCGCCAGCCCCTGGGACAGTCACAAACACCGGTGACGGGATGGCAGGAGGCTCCATCCCCACAGTCACACTCCTCCTCACAGTGTTGGCCAAACGTGGCTCTGGGGCAAGCTGCAGAGATTCAGGGAGGGAGGGAGACGGGTCAGTGGGCAGGGAGATGCGGCAGGACGAGTGCAGGTCTGGCTGAGACGCAGCCCAAGCCAATTCAAACCTTGTTCTCACCACATGACCTCCACTGCCTGTTTATTTAATGTCTCTTTCATTTGCTGCACTCAGGGGGAGGGTTTTATGTTTCACTGGAAGTTGTGGCAGCTCAGGAGGGACTTGTCAGCCTGCAGAGCTGGCTGAGAAGAGTGTCTCTCATGCTGGGAACAGGATCAAATACAGCAAACCCAAGCACTTATTTCTTCCTGATCGTGGTGGCGAAAGGCACCAGACTGACCGCTCTGGAGACTGGGGTTCTTCATTCATCCCACAACGGGAGGGCTGGCACTTGTAACACCACACGTAGCCCTTGCCAGGCTTCCTAGCACTGCTCAGCACATGCGTGAGAGGATGCCTGTCCCTCAGGAATGAGTGTTTGATTTCTGCAACTTGTCCAGGCTTGGCCTCTTGGCTGAGCCCCGCAGCTAGAGAGCCAGACTGAACGGTCCAGCTGGCTGTTCACCTGTCCCAATGGGAACATATCCATTGGGACCAAATGCATTTCGCACAGGCCACTGAACAGTCATCTAACAGTTAAATCTGTGCAACCAGGTTTCACAACAACTGGAAGCACTCACAAAGAAGAAACACTATCACTGCATTATACCATCTGACAAGCAACCACATAAAGACCTAACCTGTCCATTTACTATGGAGGAACTGACAGTCAGCATAGGTCTACTGAAAGATAGGAAGGCAGCAGGAGTAGACAATGTACTCGCTGAGATGGTACAACACCTAGGACCCTTTGCAAGGCAATGGCTCCTTGATCTGTTCAATGTACGCATGATGACTAAACAAATGCCATCAGTATGGAGGAAGGCAAGAGACACAGCTCTTCCCAAACCAGGGAAAGACCCTTCATCACCAAAAAGTTATAGACTGATTTCCCTCCTCAGCATCACCTACAAACTCTATGACCATCTTATCCTGCAACGAATTTTACCCTTGGTAGATTCCAAACTTACATGGGCCCATGCAGATTTTAAACCAGGTCAATCCTGGGCAGACCAAGTACTGACCCTCACACAGCATATCAAAGATGCTTTCCACCAGAAGTTGATCATCTTCCACCAGAAGTTTGTTGACCTATCGGCTGCATACAATACTGTCCAACATCGGATCATGACCCACAAACTATACCTTATGACTGATGACTTAGATCTAAGCCAGACCATCTTGGAGAACAGGTACTTTTATGTGGACCTAAATGGCCAGAAAAGTAGATGGCAGTCCCAAAAGAATGGATTACCACAAGGCAGCGTGCTCGTCACACTTTTACTCAACATCTACATTAATGATCAGCCTCTTTCTGCTGAATGTCAGCATTTCATCCATGCTGATGATCTCCGCATTACCACAGAGAAGAAGAATTTTGAGGACACGGAGAAGATCCTGGAGAGGGCACTGAACAAGATGTCAGATTATTACCTAAATAATTTATCTCAAACTCAACCCTGGCAAAACCCAAATCTGAGCTTTCCACTTGAGAAACCAGGATGTGGAATGACATCTAAATGTCACCTGGGGTGACCAGAGTCTTGAACATCAAAAAACCTCATCTACTTCGGGGTAACACTGGACCTACACCTTGTTATAAAAAAGCATAAATTAAATATCAAAGCTAAGGTCAATACATGAAACAACTTTCTGCGTAAGCTTGCAAATTCCAAGTGGGGAGCACATCCATCCACCACTGCCTTAGCGCTTTGTTTCTCTGTGGCTGAATATGCCTATGCCACCTGGGGACACTCAAGTCACAGCAAACATATTGACACCACCCTCAGTGATACATGTAAAATTATAACAGGCTGCTTAAAACCCACCCCTGTTCCCTGCCTATACACACTATCTGGCATAGCGCCCCTTACATCAGGAGGAAAGTAGCAGGCAATGCTGACTGGCAGGTACAAGAGTCAGACGACCACCATCCGTTATACGGACATCAATCAGTGCACCATCATCTCTCATCGAAAAATAGTTTTTTGTCCTCCACCGCACCATTGACCACACCACCACGATCAGCCAGAACTACCCTCTGGCAAAAACAATAAGAGAAACTAGGCAATAAAGCTGTTGAATAGAGCTGGTGAGGAATTACTCTGAGTGAGGAGTTGGCATCCGACTCCAAGTACAAATGGCATACATGGCAGAGCCGGAACAGACTGAGAGTGGGTTGCAGAAGACGCAACTTTCTCATGAAATCATGGGGCGTCTATGTAACCAACCAATGCGTTTGTCAGGAGAAGCAAACCATGGATCATCTCTTGAGATTCCCTGTAGCATCACAATGCTCCCTACAAGATATAGCAACACCAGCAAAGGAGGAAAGAACTTATCCAGGCAGGAAGACGGGGAAATAGGAAGCCGTAAGCAAAGCAAACTGTCTCTGCTTAAACATCCCTCCGTGGCTCATTTGGTGTAAAAGCCATCCTCTCTAGCACCGTCAAATGTTTTTGGAAGTGTTATTCCTTTGCACTAGTTAGCAAAAGCTGGATGCCAGGCTAGCCTCATTACAATGAGGGCTCTTTAGCAACAAGGGCTACAATGTCCAGCTTTCCTGTTCCTGTTGCTGTCAGGGAAGAAGGAAGAGGTTGGTTCTTACAGCAGACACCATGCATGTTGCTTGAATTTTAAAGAGATTCATTGCCCGAATGTATAACTGTACACTCGACATGCAACCAGTTACCCTGGCTGAGTTCAGAACGTACACATGCAAATGACAATAGGTTAATTTTGCCCATGCAGTGGCTGTAAGGAGGCATAAACCAGGCACATCATTATACACATTTTGCACGTATCTTTCAACATCTGTGTTTTCTAAAAACATGGCCCTAAAAAGAAGCCAAGTGAGGGATTCTGAACTTCGTCAAGAATGGAATAGGGTAGCAGCAGATGGAAACTGCTGGGGTTTTAAATTGGAGTGACTGTGTAGGCTGAAATTCACTGGCATGTAGGAAACTCTGCCTTCAGAGAAGCAGAGAAAGTCTTGAATAGTTTCACTGCAAATTACTGCTCCAGTTTGAGTGACCTATTGCTCAGATCTACCTTATGAAAAGGAGTGATTTGACCTGTGAAAGGTTCTGTGAACACGATTCTTGATTGACAGCGCTGTGCCAGGACCCAGGCAGGGGGTGAAGTGCCCTTGGAGGCTCAGCCACAATCAGGGTGCCTGCCAGCTCCTCAAAATGGTAGCTCATAAAGTGAGCTGCGCGGTTCATGTTACAGTATTTAAGGTTGCACTGAGGGCATGCCAAGCCCACTCAAACCTCTATATGGCAAAGATCTCATTATCTGCTTTTGTCTTCATACAGAAGAACCAGGTGGCTAACAGCCAATACAAGCACAAGGTAACAAGCAGGTTGGCTACAGAACAGCGCAAGCCTTTTGAATCTTGTGCTGAGAGCTTACTTCTGCAGATAGTTTTCTTGTGCACTAACGGGAAGGATAAGTAGAACAATACCCTGGCACTGCCAGTTGTGATTTCCATCAGAATACCACATCCAGGCCTGGAAAAAACCTGAAATAAATTTAACAGGCTACATTCAAACTCAGGCTTGGCCCTGACATACATTGGCTCAATCCTTCAGCTAAGGAGATGAGCACAATTCCACTCAGCAGAGCATTCAATACTCCATTAGGAGATGGCTGAAGAGCTCCTGAAGGCTTGGGTCCAACTGGGATACAAAACTCTGACTATATTTCCTTTAGCATTCAGTTTGGCTACCTCATAAGGATGCATCCTGTTTTTGCTAGAGTTAGAAATTGCCTCCAAACTGCCCTGCTTCGAGCAAAGAGGTGCCTGGAATGGGAAAGCTGTGTTCAGTTCTGCTTAACAAAAGTAAAGTGGCACCAAAAGAGTTCAGAGACAAAAAGCAGAGACCTGGAAAGGGCTTCTGTGCAAACGGACACTGAGACGGAACAGGTCTCCATTTCCTCGAGGGATAAATGCCTCGTATACATGTCTCAGGCATACCGCAGGTGAAAGTGTGACTGCAGCATGGACAGCCATGCCTGTGTTAGCTTTAATCTAGCTTACCTGGGTTACTGCACCAGCTGAGACAAGGTGGCCACAGACTTCAGCATGGACCAACAAGCTAAGTACACACCTACTGTGTGCACTTAGTCCTACTGCCTTGTACAGCTTGCACTGATGGCCCCTCCAACCCATCTTTGCTGCCACAGTTACCAGTGCTTGCTGGATTAAAGATAGCTCAGGATGCCTACCACTGCAGAGCTGGACGTTGATGAAAGGAGCGGCACACCCACAAAAGGAGACAGACAAGGTTTCCCAACTTGGCAAAGGCCCAAGAGCTCTTAAGAGCCACCTGACCTTAGTCCCACATGGAGAAATATTCCAGTGATGTCATGCTACAAGTCACAGCCTGCTCCTTGCTAGCAACCCAGGGAGCAAATGCAACAACGTACCCATACTGCCAGCCACAGCTCAGACCCAAACATTTTCCTCCTGCCTTGGAAGTGCCAGGGCTTATCCTCAGAATGCTGCTGAGGGCGGGATGGAGAGCTGCCAAGACCCCTTGAACGGGAAAGGAACCGGGGGTGGATTTTCTGGTACATGATCCAACCCCTGAGGCTGCCCTTTCTAAAACCAGCAGCCCTTTCAACACGACCTCATCGCAAAGGGATTGCCAGGGTATTTATTACAGCTGAAGATACGGTGAGTACAAAAGCCTGCAAAACACCAGACCTAATTACTGGCTGGGGCTCTGAATTCTTGCCAAGCATTTAGGGCCTATGCGCTGGTGCCAGAAGCAGATAGATACAGAAGTTGGTGAGTGGGGGAGAGTAGGTAAAGCTGGAGTGCCAAAAGCTATTCCATTCTGGGGTTAAGGGGAAGTCTTCCTGCAGCTCGTCTGCTCTGCCCCTTTTTCTAGGCTGCCCACAGCTCATACAGGAGCTGGGGCATGGCCTATGGCCCCAGAAAGCCCACAGGCCTGTTACTCTCCTGCCATTTTGCCAGTGACTTGAGTGGGAACAGGTTACACATTCGTGCTGTAAGCATGAAGAAGGAGCTGAGCTGCACAGTGCTGAGAACATGCCCAGCACTTCTGTTTTGTCAGGTTCGCAGGGTAGCGAAGAGCACAGCAATAAGCAAAACAAGTCTATGCAGATAAACCTATGGCACCTACAAGCTTCCCCTAGAGCTCTGCAAGCCAAAGCTGGAGCCTTTTGTTTACTCAAAAATTTCCTGGCACCTACAATGAGCGCATGTTGGAAAGTATGTGCTACATTAGGCAGGAAGGCCTTGTGCTGACTGTATAGCAAAAGCAGCTTTGTGTTTTCTTAAAACAGTTACCCAGTCTTTCCTGACTCTTGGAAAGGCTCTGCGTGGCACCTGGGGCTTGGTCAGCATGAACAGCTCACTCCAGTGTAGGGGACCAGGCCCATAAGCAAAAGCTATCACTGAGGGTCTTGCACTTACGGCTCTCGCACTTGGCACCGGTCCAGCCAGCCTGGCAGAAGCAGTGGCCTGTCTGACGGTCACACAGCCCCCCATTGTGGCACTCACAGCTCTGCTGGCAATTCATCCCGTACTGCCCTTGGGCACATTCTGGAGAAGGCAGAGAAATGACAGAGATGGCATTAGAAACAGTGTGACAGGGACATAACTCACATATGCCAACAAGCAACTTCTCTTCAGAGAAGGAAAGGAAAGGTGTGGCTTTATCCACTATGGAGTCTGCTCTCATTACCAGGTGGTTGTAGGACTTGAAGCCACTGGCCCCAGCAGCTCTAGCTCCACAGGCTGTTCTGCTCATGCGTGTAGTTTCAGTATGGTCTAGGCCACAGAAACCACAAACCCTTAAGGGCTCATTTGGGTTGGTCGTGGCAGTTCCTGCACACTCCAGCATCAAAACCATTGGCTACTTAGTTCAAAAGGTGCCAGAACTGTGTATTTTTGCTTTTTCACTGGAAATGTGGAATTCACTCCCATCCTTGTGACACTTTAAGGCAGGCACAGCTCAGACCACATTCCCTGCAAGCCCACAAAGCTGCTTGCCATTTCCTGCTGCCAAATGACCACTTAACTTGCAGTTTCAGGGCATGAACTTGACTAAAGTGAAATGAAGGAAATGCTCCTGGGAATGGGACAAGCTTGCAACAATTCTCTGCAGGTAGAGTCACTTCAGGCTCCTCTGCGCCGGGACTCACTCACCCAGCTCACATGCCAGTCCGGTCCATCCTTCAGGGCATGTACAGCGCCCAGACACCTGGTCACAGGTCCCACCGTTCTGACAGAGACAACGCTGGTGGCAGCTGGCTCCATAGAAACCCTGCGGGCAGGCTGGGGAGAGATCAGGACGTAACTCAAAGTCAGAAAACAGATGTCAGTCCTGGTGTTTCAGTGTAAACGGTCAAACCTGCAGACAGCATGTGGGGGTTGGGAGGCAGAAGCCATATGCGAAATTAAATTACTGTAGCTAGTGGCAAGAAAATGACCCAGTAAGTCCTAGATTCCAGACTGTGCCGCCACACCGGTAGACTTTATCATATAAGCTTTTCAGACAAAGTGCCTCATGCCAAAGGCATTGTGCTGGGGAGGGAAGCAAACACCACAGCAGTGCACAGGCCACAGAAATTAAAGGTATTATGTATGCTGGATTTGTCCCATGCTCTCCTCCTCATCTGAGAGCTTTACCAGGGCTCCTCATTTACCCACCTTGTGCCCTGATTTCCTGAGGCCTCCTTTTACCTAGCAGGGAGTCCAGGATGGAACTGAGGAGGGATCAGCTCCATCGATTATAGATGTACCCATGGCCCATCTACCTTGGACAGGCCAGGGGACACAAAGGGGCATCTCCCAAGCTCAGCAGGCCTGGATGAATAGATTGGGGTTGTGACAGTGGCCTGAGTGTTTGCCAGAGAGCTCACTCTTGCATCATTGTTCTTTCCTCACCAGGTCTACGACATGGAGCCTCCCTGAGTTATCCAGTGGAACAGGGTGGAGAGAGAGTAGAGTAAACATCTGAGGGATGAAGGACAGGGTGTAGTAGTCCCAGCTGTCTTTGCAGAAGCAAAGCTCAAACTACTTTCCCATGTGGAGCCCTTTGACTGTGAGACAGGATCTCTCATGCAACCCTGACTGGAAGTCCAGTCTGGCTTCCCTGCCCTTTCTATTCTGCCCTTCAAGTTTCTTTTAAAGAATCTCTTCTCTGATTAATGAGGACAGGACTCAGCAAAATGGCACCAGGGACCCAGAATAGTGAAGGTGGGGATGTACATAAATCCTGGCATGCCATCCAGGGAACTTGGGGAAAGTCTCAGAAAGACATGGCATTAAAAGCATGTTGGAGTATTGGAGATTTATAACTGACTGGAGCCAGGAAGGTGGTTTTGACTCAGTCACTGAATACCATGCTTTTTAATTCACTCACCAGCTAAATGAAACTCAACAGAGGCTGCTATGAGCTTGGCTTTTCCACAGGCCAAGCTAAGGAGGGAGTCTTTCATAACAGTACACTTGGAAGAAAAGAGCACTGACACTGAGCTACCTTTGGCCTGCACTCTCCTGCCATGGCAGGGCTGCTAGCAGAGATGTTTGTCATCTCCCTTCCACACCCTGCAGTGAGGTCCACAGCCCTGTGCTTGTTACTTTATGCTCCGGTGCAAAGGAGATGAGCTGGGAAGGCCCAAGCTGGGCTTAGCATGAGCACTAACAGATCCGGTCATGGGCCATGAAGAAACTAACAGAGATGAGAACTGTCAAGGAAGAGGCTCCCTCGTTCTTGGAGGTCCATCACTCAAACAAGGAAGGTAGTGGAATGAAGGGCATAAGTTACTCAATGGCATGGAATGCATACATGTGACTTGGATGCCCTGGAGAGCTTGGCAATATTGAACCTAAAACAAAAGTAGTATGAATGTTGTGCTCACAAATGCTGTTAAATGGGCAGCAGATGCCCTCAGTCTCAGCCTGAAGAATATCTGGCTCTTGCAAATCAGGGCAATGCCACTAGGAAAACTTGCTATCCAAGAGTCATATCACCACTCACGTGGAAACGCAGCTTCTCTGTGGCCAGCCTAGTATTCTGGTAAACAGATTACATGCACTACCTAAAGTCCATACAGTGCTTCACCCAGCAAGGCCCTGATCCAGAAAAAGCACTTAAGGCGCAGGCCTCACAGACCTACTGCCTTGGCCTGGCATGCTTTGTTGGCAGAGGGCCCGAGTGCTTAGTGGGCTACAGCACTAAGTCTGATAGAGTTCTGCTATAAAAGCATTAGCCAGTGCAACTGGCTATGGGTGTCAGCTACTTGGCATGTGCCATCATGGATGGACTGACACGTGCTGCACAAGTTAATATGATTTCACTAAGCACTTGGACCTCCAGCTGCCAAGCTCATCCAAACTACAACCCCAAGCAGAGTGGCTGGCTGATGTGGAGCTTGGATATCCCCACTCTACAAATTCCACGGAGGCTTGGGAGTTTGCTTCCTCAAAGGCAAGTCTTTGTTCCTCAGGACAAGGACAAGGGACATCCTGGATTAAAGAGCAAATGTATGCTGCTCTTACCTTGCTGGCAGGTGGCTCCTGTCCATCCAGCTGCACAGAGACACTGTCCACTCGTGGGGTCGCAGGAGGCATTGTTGAAGCAGCTGCATAACTGACTGCAGTTCTCTCCATATCTGTTATCCTGACAGGCTGCAGGGAAGCAGACACAAGCATAGCAACTGGGCCACAGGCATTAGTAATACAATCCAGAGTTTTTCTAGGGATTCAAGAATGCAGTTGGTATGGAGAAGTACCAGCAAACACACCAACAAAGATGTTATGAGGAGGGCTGGCTAGTGGCCAGCGAGAGAGCCCATTCAAGTGTGCGTTTGGCTGTGGATTCATGTGTGAGTGATGGAGGAAGAGAGAGTAAGATAACTACTTTATATGGGAAAATAACAACCTTGTTTTATCATGTGGCTGTAGCTTATAGCTACAGCTTTTATTTTCCCCTCATATTTTTTCACGTTATCTAATCTATCAGGAAGCTGTTTTCACTGATATCCCCAAACCCCATTGCTATGTGCAATTCTGGGCTCCTAAATACAGCCATTCAAAATGTTTGGAGTTAAGCAGACATCATTTGCCAAAAGACACCCTGCGACTGAGAGCCTGCTTCAGATAAACACAATTCCACTCCAGGGCCAAAGTGCTGCTAGAGGACTTTGGGCTCCAAGACTTGGTTAATGATCTTGCAACAACATATTCTCTGTTGAGGTTTGTGCTTTTTCCTGTTGGCAGTCATGCTGGATGCAGCACAAAGGCTGACCATCTTGACACTTACATCTCCAGTGCTGACTGGAGCCTGGCAGTAAAAGGCAAATGTAAAAACATATGTCAAAAATGAGAAAATCTAATTCTGCACTTCCAAGGATTCCCTGGGCTTGGGACATAGGAAGTCTCAGGGTGACAGGGCTCCCGCTCCACAGCTGGCACAGCTGTTCTTGGCGTCACATCAGAAAGCATAAAAATAAGAATGGAGACAAGTGATCAAAATAGGAAAAGTCTGATGGAAACATCAAGCAGACACTGCCAATGTAAGCAAGTGATCCAGAGAGACAGCTTGGTGGCTGATATCTGCTCCCAAGCTACCCAAGACCCCCTCTTCCCACTCCTGCTTAGGCAGCACATTGCGAATAAAAGATTTAATTACTGCAAGATTTATGTCAAGCTCTTGATTACTTTGGCACGAGTGACAGCACTTACTGATGGGAAGGCAACAGCGACACTTCGTGTGTCACAGACAAACAGCCCTGTATTTTTCGCTCCCCAGTGTTTGTTCTCCTAGAGTAAGTGGTTAACAAGCTGCTGGTGCTTCATGCAAAGGTTTGAAACATGCTCGTGCAGTGACAACTCCTTCCTGGGCAAAATCCAGATGGAGCAATTACCATTAGTCAGTGTAAATTTCCCCAGTTTCAATCTCATACGGGTTTCTCTGTCTCTCACATGAGCATGCACACACACACACACACACACACACACACTTTGTCTATAACCCCTACATGCTGCCTCTCAATGCATTGTGAATCTCAAGCCTGAATAACTGGGAAGTGAGGAAAGCTGGGCTAAGCCCCTAGCCTGGGGTACGGACACATGTAACAGCTATATGACACCAATGTAAGCTGCTTTTAGGAACTTGTGTCTTCATGCTTCTGTAGTGATACAAGTGTGACCAAAACCACTGCCATGTTATACCCTGTTTAATTTGCTAGAGAAGCGTGCAGACATAACAGTTAAATAGTAAGAGCTGATGTGCATAACCTTGGACTTACTCTGGTTACAGCTCAGGCCAAGCCAGCCTGCTGGACATGTGCAGCGCCCTGTCACGTGATCACAGTGGGCTCCATTCAGACACGGGCAGGTTTCCCGACACTCAAATCCATAAAACCCATCGGGGCAGGCTGCAGAAAAAGAAATACCCTGAAAATTTGCATGAATGTCAGTCTGTACAAAAGGGTTGGGCAGGTCCCAGGGCAAGGGCCAAGGCACAGAACACATCAGTTTGCTAGTGCAGTGCTGATTTCTGGGGTCTGTAGCATTTTGGGGAGTCATATGTTATGCATGAACTGCCCTAGGAAACAAGATTAGTTTCCTAGTATTAATAGGAACCCATGACAGCTAACCCATGTGTATCCTGGAGAATGAAGCACTTCTGACTGGTCTGAGCATGGGACCAGGAGCTTGGGCTCTGCTCCTTCCTCTAACTCAGTGGAGCCAACCTTCCTGGGCAGGCATACCACATATTAGCTCTGCTGCACCCTCCCCAAGTGCCACTTCACTCCCCTTCCCCTGCCCAATCTACTGTTTCACTTTCTACTTCCTGCCCTGTACTCCCTTGCTTGATTTCCTGCTCTGTTTTCTGCTTCTTGCCCTGCCTACTGTTGTGCTGCCTGTCCCCTCCCCAATCTGCTGCATGCCACATGCTGAGGCTGCCCAAGCCACTTGTGGTACTTATGCTGTGGGTTGGCCACCCTTGCTCTGACTGCCTCTCTGCCTGTGGGCAATGTGAGACCTATTAACCCCTTTGGGTTTATCATGACACCAAGACCTATGCTGCCTCTTTGCACAAGGGGGATTTACCCATTTGTCAGCTGGGAGGAGCCATTCACCTGCTCTGTGCCTCAGTTCTCCCACTGAAATACAGCAGATAGCACCCTGTGAAGGGGTGAAGCCTCTTGCTTCTGGGGACCCTGGAAGTCCTTGGCAGGAAGCCATCATGTAAACATTAGGTTTTACAATGTTATTATCCTCATTAGTAGAGCTGGGGTGCCGAGGGAATGTTTGTTCTCGTGCATTCAGCTTTATGGTTTGACCCACCTGTACAGCAAACCCTGACTTCAGGGTTCACTGGTAGCATATATTTTGCATTTCCTAAAAACTTCACATACCCTCCTTCCACTTTTCTGCCAGACACAAAGGAATCCAGTTGGCATGGGAACACAGCCAAGTCTAGGGCTTTAGTGGCTTCTTACCTCTGGCTGAGAAACAGGCTCATCTTTTGCCTCCTAGAACTGTGTGACTGCTGGCAGGCTCAGAGCACAAAAAGGCACTCACTTCCTTCCCCTATGGTGTCTATCATAAATCTACAGCCGAGGCAGCAGCTGGCACCTGGCATCCCTGCTGTAAGGATAGCAGGGCATTCTCACATGGTTTTCACTCAACAGGGTCTCATGCAATACCTGCTGTCAAACTCAAGCTTGGAGGCTGGCAGTAAAACCTTACGCTGAACTGAAAACTCCTTGTGTCTCACTCAGCTCAGGACTAAATGTGTTTATTTGAGTGTTTCTCAGGCAAACCAAGGGTTCTTACCGTGCTCACAAAAGGTGCCTCTCCAGCCAGGGCTGCATGTACATGCCCCACTGACATGATCACACATGGCTCCATTGTCGCACTGACAGCGGTGTCGACAGTTCAACCCAAACCATCCTTCAGGACACTCTAGGAAATATAAAACAACCAGAGTTGGCCAGTGCCCTTCCCATCACAGCTATCAGACCATTGGCTCCAGCCTTGGCAAAGTGACTGTACATGGAAGTTGCTACTGTGAGAGCTGCTTGTCTGAAACCAACTGGTGGTCTCTGGCTCACCCCTTGGGGAACAAGTATCTGCATCCCCACACCATCCATTACCACTGGCACCATCCACAAGGATTAGGGGGAAGACTGGGCACAGAAAAAGAACAAAGTGCCATCAGCTTGGCTTGCTATTCTCTCCACTTTCAGTGCAGTAGAGAAGCAAAGGCCTTCAGTACCCAGTCTCTACTGTCTCCTCCCCCACCTACCAGCAATTACCAGAATGGCCTAGTGACAACACTCACTCTGGTCACAGTGGGGGCCCATGTAGCCAGCTTCACAGATGCACTGCCCTGTCACCACATTGCAGCTCCCATCACTGTTGCTGCAGTTGCAAGTGTTGGCACAGTCTAGGCCCCAGTGGCCAGCATCACAGGCTGAAACAGAGGAAAGGACACATCCTCATGGCACTACCCTTGTCACTTCACTTCCCTCATTGACAAGGACTGTGGGGTCTGGGAATAAGGTGGGGAAGGGGGTTCTTCTCTCTCACGTCTGCAGTCCCATCAGTGAAGATCCCTGGACAGAGTCCTCAGACTGTGGGAAGATCTAAAGAGCATAGGTGGTGCATTAAGAAGACACTGCCCAACAGCATTTTGACAGGGTCTGGAACACAAACTGTACCGCATTCAGAAAGGGGGATGAGAGGGATGTGGATAAGCAGGTATAGGCTTACAGGTACCAGAGGTGAAAGGCTCAAAGGGACATTCCCTGGCAGAGGCACAGCACAGACAAGACAAATGAAGGTGAGGGTGATTAGCTGCAGACAGCTCAATGCATAAAGCAGTTTGCAGCTGTCTTTGCAACAGGCCACAAGACATAGAGGGTACGGTACCTCTTCTACAGTTATACCCAGTCCAGCCTGGGGCACAGCTGCATTTCCCTGTCATGGGGTGGCAGTGACCGTCGTTCCCACAGCTGCATCTCATCTGGCAGCCCTGTCCAAACCAGCCAGCAGGACACACTGCAAGGGTGGAAATACAACACATGCAAGCTGCTGCTATGCAACGGTGTAGGGCTTATGTGTTACACACACTTATTTTCAAGGGGGTTCTGGAACACATGCACTGGCATTTGCTGCAACTGTCTACTTCCCAAACCCTGCCTGCCCAAGCCTAGGGCCTCCCTCCTGGGCCAACAGGGCATAAGGTCAGCATTCCCTCTGGCATCAGCACATCCAATAGGTTGGACAATAAAAAAGATCAAGCTGCTCACCTGTGGGCATTTAGGCTTTTTGCTCAAGGTGGTAACCACATTGCAAAGCACCTCTCTGAGCCGATCAATGGGGCCCAGAAACTGACTCTCTGTGTGATGCTGAGCCAAATGCATGACCCCTTTGTGCCATAGTTTCCAGGTGTGATTAAGACACCTCTGGTATCTTGTAGAATCAAAGATGTGTAGGACTGGAGGAGACCAGGGAAGGAGATATGAGGCTGTTCAGGCATGCTTTGCACCCCTGGCATAAAAGTACAGTAGCACTAGATCACTGTATCAGATCCTCCAGGCCTAGGTCATACAATTCCTCGTCCACTCCAGTGCAGCTCATTCACCAGGACACGCTAAGAACATGGATGGACTGACAGCACTTACTGTCTTGACAACGGCTGCCCCTATATCCAGGTGGGCACAGGCAGGCACCAGTAGCAGGGTCACAGCTGGCGCTGTTTTCACACTCAGGACAGATCTCCTGGCAGCCAACTCCCCAGTGGCCATCAGGGCAGACTGAAACATATATAAAGAAGCAAAAAGGAAGTCAAGTCAGAATTTGTGTACAACTCATAGGGCACAAGGTACAAGTGATGGGTGGAAGCTTGGCAGCCGCACAGCTGAAGCACTCTGGGGATTCACAGAGCAGTTGCATTTCTCTGCACAGGCCACTTCCAGAGAGCTGCTGAGGGTCCCAGTAGGGGTGGTCACTAAAAGCAACTAGGGTGGGCACCCTTTGTCACAAGAAAGGTGCTCAAAGCCCTTGTTCAGCCTGTTTTGCCACTTCTTCTGCCTGCTACAGCTGCTCATCATACCAGTACTCAGAAATAATAGCTGCAAATCACAGAATCATAGAAGTTAGGGTTGGAAGGGACTTCAGGAAGCCATCCAGTTTAACCCCCTGCTCAAAGCAGAACCATCCCCAACTAGATCATCCCAGCCAAAGCTTTGTCTAGACATGCCCTGAAAATTTCCAAGGATGCAAGCAGGTGATACAGCAGCTCTACAAAGGGAAGTTTTAAAACATGAGGGCTTTTCCTCCCCTTTCCTCTCTCCCAGGTGCCTGGGGAGGCCCTTCAAACTCATTTGCTTTCAGTGATATTGGCCACTTCGTAGTGCTTTGTTGTTTTTCACTTCCAAGCTTTTCCTTTATATCCAGGAATTCTCAGGAAACCTGAATCCACAAGCAAGTAATGACAAAGCAAAAGCACCTAAGAAGATGAGGCTGCATATGAGGCTTTCTGCTCCTGCACCCAGAGCTCAGCAACATCTTAGGCCAAGGGAGGAAGGGAAATGTATAACAAGTGAATGCCAGTGTTAAACTCACAGAGCTAACCTGAGAAGGCCTCTTCTCCCTCCTGATGCACTCCTTCCAGGGCTTTGAACAATGTGACTGCAACAAAGCACATGCTGGAAAATATACCTGTTTGATTTGAGTGTATTCTTCCAGATATTCCAGCCCCAGGGTGCCTGCACACCTTGCACACCCTGCCACAGGACTATTTGATTGTGTTACTATGACTTAAGTGAACCTTGTGCTCTTATGATCTGGAGTTGCCTCCTTTCCCATATGTGGGGCTGGGAAGTGAGTGCACCCATCAGAGCTGCTGCTGTGGTCAGCTACATTTATGACAGTGGAGTCTCTACAAATACCATTATACTGGGCTGTTCCCATCTGTCTGGAATGCTGCTCCCATCTCGGCCAAAAACATCCTCTCTGTTTCTGTAGCACCAGGGAAGCCAAACCATTCCACACTGGGATTAGAGAGTCTCCGAAATGCTCAGTGACATTATCTCCCACACAGGACCATAAGAAACACTAATCAATTCCTGAGCTGACTTCCTGAATTTACTTTGTTCAATACATGCATTGGGCACTTCCAGCCTGTTTTCCTGACCCAAGTTTCCTTGAATTGCTTCTCATACTAGACAGGAACAGAACATTTTACAGCACACGCAGATCTTAGTCTCTCACAGCTCCACCAAGCCATGAATTTCACACAGTACCTCTTCAGAAAGAGCAGAGGGAATGCAGGGGGACTTGCCAGAGACTGCACAGTGACTGATTCCAGCCACATCCACTAACATAGAACAGGTTCTTCTCTAGCATCTTGGAGATGTCACCCTACCATGCTGCATCTCTGGTAGTGAACACTAATGATGCAGCAGCTGGGCCTGTAAGCACCAAGCAACTGAAGCACAGCATCAAATACTCAATGGACAAACCATAAGCAGGGTCTGTGCTTCTTGACCTTGTCAGGGCCTTTCTGTAAGCACTTTCTGCAGGATGCTGACTACTATCCATTCTCTGAGGCCAACCGGGACTGTAAAAGTGCATCACTGTACAAATGGACAGCTAAACACTTCCTTTTCTTGTGCACTGAAATACATTCATTTGCTTGCACACTTTATACAAACCTCGCACTCCTAAGCCTCCATGGAGGGTAAGAGACCTGAGGGCTGCATGTCCTTTTAAGGGTGGGAGGCCATACCCTCTCGATTCCACTCACCTCTAGAGCTTTCTGAGAGTCAGGATAGAGACAGCAACTCAGGTAGGCTCAAGCAAGCAAGGAGGGAAGAACTAGCATTGAACAGCTCTCTGCAGAGGGAAGGGATGTGTCTGAGTAGAGAAAAGCCTACCAGTCTGGTCCTGGAAAGAAGCCCGCCAGGTCTGGGAGGTAAAGCCGAGGGCCCTGGTAAGCCTGGGCAAAGGTGGTCCATAAAGCTTCTGAGCACTACAGAGAAAGCCTGGAAAAGGAGCCCTGAGAAGGTTTTGGCAGATATATAGGGGGTATAGGTCGGAGCCATGTTGGTTTAAGGACATAGGCAGACAAGGTTCTTTGGGTGAATCTGATATCTTTTATTAGACCAACTTAAATAGTTGGAGAACAATTTTTAAGCAAGCTTTCGAATTCAAAAACTGTCTTGCTTAAAAATTGTTTTCCAACTATTTAAGTTGTGGAGTCAGTCCTGAGGAGGGCAGCGTGGGGAGCTAGCAAGCTGTAGAGCTGTAGAGCCAGGAAAGACAAGGGTCACGCATGGGGCCACAGGAACTAACTGGAGATGTAAGGGACTCCTGTGGACAATGGGAGTGGTGCGACCTGCCTGATGACATCCGGACCATAGTGGATTCTTCTCAGGAACAACTGATAGATACCTGAGTGCTATTCTGATTTCACTCCACAGTTCTGGCTCTTAACTCATGCTGGTAAGTTCTGAACTGCTCCTTGGTAAGGAACAATGTTTCTGGCAAATGATCTCCATGCACGCATGTGCACTGCTAGACAAAAAACTTTGCTCAGAAATTCTAGAATGCGCAATCCCTTCCAAAAAGCTGAGAAGCGCTCATGCTGGGACAAATGTCTTCACCCAATGGATCCCCAGTCCTTCTGATGGCTGAAAGAAGCCACAGTCAGAACATATATAAAATGGTCTACATTCCTGCATGTTCCTTACATCCAAGAGCTTTACTGAGCAGTAAGAGATTTAAGTATGACTAATCTCTCCCAGCTGCTGTAATATCCCACAAAAATGTAAACTTTTAGCTTTCTTTTCACTGGGGGGTCTTTTGTTTTTCACCACTTAAAGGATCAGATGGTGAGAGCAATAAAAAATACATGCCTGAAACAGAAAAACTCCTTTGCTGTGTCACTAAAAGCCTAGAGTGCGACAGCTAGAAACCCAAATCACTGCTTAGCCCCTTAAGAAATGTTTTACACATTATTCTGGGGTGGCTGGTTTGAACTACCTGTATCTTGTACCCTGAAATAAAGATGCAGAGTGTGAGTATGACTTCCATGGAAAAGAAGCTCCTGGAAGAGATTAGCATTAGAATGTAACAAAAATAAAAGAAATACAAATCAGAAATAAATCAGAAATGCAAGCCTGTCTTGACTTTCTCTCTTTCCCGTAGTTTTCTTACCTCTGCCACAGTCATGTCCTGTCTTGCCAGGCAGGCAGCGGCACTTCCCAGTGGCTTGATCACAAGGAGAACTCCCACAGGAGCAGGACTGCAAACAGTTAACACCAAACTTCCCTTCAGGGCATCCTGCATTTAAAATAACAGAGCAGACACCCCACATCACCCTGATGCGTTCCTCAACAGGAAGGATCTTGGCCAGTGGCAGCTCAGATCCATGCCATCACCAAGGCATCACATGTCTACATCTTAACACTGTGGGCCAAAGTGTAGCTGTATCCCACAAGTTCAGAGGGGAAGCAGTGCCCTCAAGCCCAGAGCTGTGGTGCCTGGATAGCAGGCTGCTGAAGAGCACTGGCTAATGGAACAAGACAGACCCCACCAATGCTGGTGAAGGTATTGGAGAAAGCAGGCATCAGCGGGCATGGGTGTAACTACTCAACTACACACTCCAGTCCCCACCCCTCAAGTAGGGGCCTGTGCTATGGAGGCAGCACAGACATTTCCCAGAACCACAGCCTCTGTTTCTTGTTTGAAAACAGCTTCTGTTGCTTGCACAGCCCACATCTACCTCGTCAAGTAAGACTGCTGAGTAAATGGCGTCTGATGCCAAACTTGACTGTAGGGTTTGGATCAGAGAGACCTAGATAAATTGGAGGATTGGACCAAAGGAAATCTCATGAGGTTCAATAAGGAAAAGTGCAAAGTCCTGCACTTAGGACTGAAAAATCCCATGCACCAGTATAGCCTAGGGACTGATTGGCTGGGCGGCAGCTCTGTAGAAAATGCCATAAAAGGCACTGCATTAGTTTGATCTGGTTCACCCAACATCTGTCTAGATTGAGACCTTCAGAGAGGCTTTTTGGTGCTTTTATCTAATAGTTGATTGAGTCAGATAAAAGTGCCAAAAAGCCTGGTTGAAGTACTCAATCCACATAGAGGCTGGGGAGCTGGGTCAAACTAATACTCTTCCTTTTCCGGTACAGCATCGTCTTTTTTCCCCTCCACGTCTGCCAGCAGCTGTAGAGCTATATGAGCTATACTGGTTTAGCTATGGCCCTGAATTAAACCCGGCTAAAGTTGGAGTGGCACGGCTAAAGAAGTTACACTGTAACATCTCACATCAGTACCCTTCCTTCGGAAGAAAAAAAGAGAGATCCCATCCCATTCATTGCTCCAGACATCAGTAAAGGATTGGGGAAAGGATGTCCATGTGCCTCTTTCCCTGTTTGTCTTTCTGTAGTAGTGAAGAGGTGGCCCTGTCCATAAGGGACAGCTGAACTCAAAGCAAAGCCAAGAAGTGTTGAGCATCAGAGAAATAAGCAGTTTTCATTTCCTCCACTTGCTGTGTGAGAAGGAGGACGACATATGAAGACTTGGCTCTGCCTTTTTTTTTAAAAGCCAAGTCCCACGCAGGCTGAGTGCCTTCAAAACGAAGACCCTTCATATCCTACTTGAGTCTCTGCTGAGAGCTCCAGGCTTCTAGTGCTTTTGCTCATAGGCCCCAGGATTTCTTTAGAGTCAGAGTTATAAACACATGGATGATCTCACAGGATGGAGGAAGAAAGCTCCTCCTTTCACAGATTTAAAGCGACATGACAGAGTTTTCTGGTGTTCCTCCTCTCTGTTAATTGGAGGCAGATGTTGATCTTTACCCTCTAATGGTTTCCAGACAAACAAGAATCAAGAGCCTGCTATTTCTATAGAAATATTTGTGTTATTTCCTGTGACTCTTCTCCATGGGCTTCAGTTCCTTTCCTATTCTTTGGAAAAAAACACTCAGTTGAGACTGCCATTCCCTTGAGGCAGCCCGGTGACTCTGGAGACAGCACAATCCTCTGCCACGTGGAAGACCTGACCTCTGGAAGGACTTCTGCATCCAAGGTTGTTGGATGCTGGGAACCTGGTGGGGAAGCATAAATGTGGCTGAGGTTCCCTGTATTTCTCCCCAACAGACTCACAAAGCTCTTCTAGAATGTGTCTTGGCAAAAAAGCATGTACAAAAGTTAACATAAATTTGCGTAAGGTGTGAAGTCAAAGCATGTAAGTTAGCAATACCCAGAAAAGGGCATTGGCATTACGCAAGGATAAAAGGTTGCAGGCAGATTATACAAATCCCTCAACCAAAGGGCAGCCTATAAGACAAAGAGGGCAGGAGGATTCCTGAGAATCTGGTGGCACCAGCATTTGGTCTTTCCATTGGAAGTTTCCTCAGTTAGGATGGGGGGCACAACCATTACACTGACAGTCAGTCAGTGTTGGGCAAGTCTCGCATGGCTCAGCAGCTCAAGCCAGATGTGCAAACCAAAGGTCAGATTTTTCCTGCAGATGGGTGTCAGATGCAAAGTTTGGATGAGACCATCCCAATGTCTGAGGTGTGCTCAGAGCCAGGCTTCATTCCAATTTTCTAAGATCTTTTATTTGGACTAGAAATCTTACAAGAATGGGATCAAGATTTCTAGTGCCCACTGCCTCCAGTTTGATGTCATTAACCCCACATGAACGTTTCTCACTTTTTTTTAACAAAGCCAACTCTCCTAAACAGAACCAGGAAGAACATGGAAAAAAAAGCATTAGTAGAGAAGAAAACCAGAAGACAGAACTATGAACCTCAAAAAAGTTCAGTTTGACTTGGTTCACATCCTAGGTAAAAATATGTCTGGGCTGCAGGAGTTCTGAGTTTACCTTCCTTTTCTTTTTCTTTTCTTTTTTTCTGTTGCAGCTCAGAATGACTTAATCACAATTAAGCCACTCAGCTTGTTGCTGCCAGTGAACAGAGCTGCAGAGAACAGAGCACTGCTTGCAGTGCCAGTGTTGCCTACCAAGGATGGCCTACTGTCATTTGCTGTCTCTGAGAAGCAAGATTGATGTCAAAGTACAACCCTTTGACTTGCTTCACTGGATCATTTTGCTGTAAATCTATAGCTTGTGCTCTCTCAGACTGAGCTAATGGGTTACTTCTGCTATGCTACAAAGGTAATTGGTGCTATTCATTTAATTATACCAGGATTCTTTTTTTGCTGAACTAGGGGTGGATGGAGTGTCTGGGGGAGTGAACAAAGCACAAGGCAAAAACCAACTGGTGATTACAGTAAGAACTCAGACGTTGAATATCTGTAAGGAGCCAAGGCCACTGTTACAGCACGAGGGGAAACCAATGGGACAGAGCTGTATTCTGCTGGACACAACTGAGCTAAGGCCAGTTGCATTAGAGTTAGCAGCCAGAAGAAAGCCCAGGGAAGGACTTCCGGTCAGCTGAGCCAAATACAATTGAGGTGGGCAGGCTGCTCATGGAGTGGATGGGCCACATGTGGAGCTGGTCATGAGCCCCTGACCCAGAAGGGATGGAGCCCAGAGAGATATCAGCTCCATTCTGGAGCCAGGGCAGGCAGTCTGGCCCAGGCTGTGCTACTGGAAGGAGTTTCTGGCACAGAGATGAGTCAGTGGGAACCTTGAGTAGGTCCAGGAGGGCGAGAGCTGGAGAGAGGCTAGCCAAGCAGAATAAGAGCCTGGAGAAAGGCAGCCAGTAACAATAGAAAATACTGGGGTTTGGATTGCTGTAGGCTGATAAAGACTGGAGGTTTTGGATTGTGGCTACAGGGGAGGTAGAGGCCCCACTGTAGGGCAAATGCCAGCAGGAAAAGTGCCAGCAGGGCACAAAACAATTTTGGTAGCAGACTGCAGGTCCACAGAGACTAACAGTACCAAGCTTCTGGCTTAGTCAGTTAGGTGCAACCAGAATCACTCCAAGACTGGGAGGCAGCCTCCCAATTAATATACTCCAAGGTGTGGCAAGCAAGGTGACAAGGGAGTACACACTGGGGGGGTTGCAGTGGGGCAGCATTAGGGTGGCCACTAGGGTTGCCACAGCCACCCTCAGAGGCCACTTCTGCTACAGTAGCAGAGAAAGTGCTGAACAATGTGCAGCTCTTCACTTCACAGAAAGTGCCACGAGTTATAGTGATGCCCCCCACCCCTGACCCAACAGACATTCCCTCTTGGGTTGCAGGGGCAGGGGAGGGGGAGGTATTGAGCTCCACTTTCATGTCTGCAGCCTCTGTCCCCTAGCCCACCCCTTGCCCTCACACCAGCACTGGTGCTGTCTGCATGATGGGAGGGGTGGAAAGGACAGGGTGGATCTCTATGCTGGGGTTTGTTCAACTTGACTGGGGGTGCGTGGATTGCAGCCCCCCTGCCTCGGGGGGGGCTCCAATCCACCTGCCCCCACCCCTCCTCTGGCACAGGCTGGGCAAGCCTGAGCCCAGAGCTCCATTCCCTTCCTTTCACCTCCTCTCATCATCCAAATGGCACCAGGGGAAGGGGTGGGCTGCATCAGCCCAGCCCCAATCAGACCAAAGTTAATGAAGGCGCTCCACTCTGGAGTGTCTTCATCTGAACTTTCGTGTAATGAGGGTTAATTTTTCATACAGTTGGGCACTTTTAAAGTGCTCTGCAGCCGTGCACTTCCGTCAGGGCACGCCGATAGAGCACTTTCAAGGAACCGATTGCATGACAAATGTCACTTCCATCGGTGCCCGAAGTGTTTCCAGCACTGTGGGGTTCTCTTCCTTCTCCGAGGATGACAGCATGTGGATATACCCCACTGGCTTTCATTAACTGAAATGGGACACCAAACAAAACAGCCCCTCATTTGGGGACCAAAGCTGAGGCTGGAAAAAACTCTTTTTCAAATAAGAACATCAGCAATACTATGCAGGGTCAGACCAATGGTTCATCTAGCCTAGTATCCTTTCTCTGACAGTGGGATGAGTAGAAGTTTTAGAGAGAGAGCATTGAAGTGGGTATTATTTAGAGCAGGGGCAGGCAACTCTTTCAGGTCCATTTACCAAGTTTTAGCAAGCTTTTGAGAGCCATGTGGGTAGCCCCACCCCTTTACAGGTACCCCACCTCCTGGTTGCCACCCTGTGACCAGAAATCCTGCCCCCTCACCCCTGACCTTTGCCACCAGAACTCCCTCCCCTTGCCCCCAGAAATATTCCTTTCAGCAAGGGGTTTTGCCATCTCAGAACCAGAAAAATACCACATGACATTCTAAAAATCAAACATCTATAACATTCATTAGTTTGATTTCAAAAAATATTTTTGTCCTGATTTACATGTGTTTGTGTAGTGTACATACAGGTGAAAGTATAATAGCTTAAAATGAAGTCTTACTCTTTTATATTATGGGGGAATGGGGGGTAAGTATAGGTTTGTGGGGGGCTGTGGGGGTGTGGGTATGTGGGGAGTGGGGGGTCTGTGGGGGATGGATAGGTGTGGGGTGAGGGAACATGTGGGTGTGTGTGTGTGGATATGTGGGTAAAGGGATGTGGATGTGGGGGTCTGTGTGTATGGCAGTGCAAGGGATGGTGTGGGTGCAAATGTATGGTTTGGTATGCCTGTAGGACTTGTCCTATGAACATACACTCTCTCTCTCTCTCCCTCCCCCCTGCCTCACTACACACACACACACACACACACACACACACACACTCTCCCTTCTGCTCCTGGCCCTGAGGTACAGCCCCATGCTCCCGCAGCCCAGTGATGCAGCCAGGAGCCACGTGGTGCTGGAGCATCTGGCTGGCATGCAGGGAAGCAGTGAATGTAGCTGCAGGCAGATGCTTCTAGTTGTGGTGGGCAGGGATGGGCCAGGGCCAGACCAGCCTTGCTGCTAGGTCCTGCCAGCTTCCCCTGGGTCCTACTGCCCCTGGCTCCTGTCATCTTTGACAGGCAGCCAGGAGCAGACAAATATAAATTTTCTAAATTTTTTAGGGGCCTCGTGGGCTAGACAGAATGGCCTGGCAGGCCGGACCCCATGGGCCATATTTTGCCTGCCCCCATCTAGTGTGATTTATCCCCTGTTCATTTCCCTCCCTGCCATCCAAACCCATTCATCCTGGCTTCAAGCCCACCTGACAGCTCATCAGTCCCAACAATCCCCCCAGAGTATACTACTGGGCCTTGCAGCTTTTTAAGGCTCACTTTAACAGCTTATTTGCAACACAAATGTGATGCGCACATCTCTTACACAATGAGAAAGCCAAGTACTCCTTGCTAAGGGCAGTATTACAGTTGCCTTCCCCTAAGAGCTGTGAATTTCAGTTGTGATGCTCTGCCTAATTCTCTTTCCCAAAGAGCAGAACCCTGTGGGTAGGACTGGGTGGGGGCAGTAGGATACATGTTAATTAGGGCTGTGCAAAATTTCAACAGGTGTTTCATTTTGAAGCTGTTTCGACATGTTTCGAGCTTGAAACAGCGACATCAAAACAAAACAAAAGGCTTCAAAAGCTCTGAAATGAAATGAGGGCACTCGAAATGTTTCAAAAGTTTCGAAACATTTCGAGTTTCCAAGCCAGGCTTGCTTGCAGCTAAACAGAAACTAAGAAGAGAGAGGGGGAAGAGGGGGGAAGACTGCTCTGATATTGACATGTGTAGCTGGCCAGTGACTGTGATCCTTCCCTGAGGTCCCTTCCAATCCCAGTGCTCTGGGGGAGGGATGGAAAAACAGCATAAAAAGCGTTGTTTGAATTGCGTTTTCTCTGTGCCTTCACACTTACAAATGACACAAGCTTTCCTCTGAACAGTTTGAGGTGCAGTTTCCCAGCAACCCCTGCACCTACCTCCTTGAAACTTGACAGGTTTTGTGGCCTGAGCAGGGGCTACCATCCCTGCTGTTTTCATTTGAATCAGGAAAGAAATGACAAAGTTATAGGGATTTTTGTCATTCCCCATTATAGCCTATGGGCGAAACGTCAAAACACATTGAAACAGTGAAACGGCTTAGACAAAAAAACCCAGAAGAGTACTTCAAAACAGTGAAAAGAAATGCTGTCCCTTTGAAACGGCAAAAAGGACTTTTAACCAAATGGTACTGTTTCACACAGCCCTAGTTGTTAATATCATTGAAATGAAAGAACGTTCCATTCCTCTTGCAGATCAAAGAAAGTTTACTATGGAGGGGTGGACTAGAATGAGACTTACCATTCCAGCCCAGATGGATTGCCTGAAAATGAAGAGCTGTTAAAGGAGGAGAAAAAAAAAGACAACCATACTATCTACAAAAGTAAAAGTTCCCATAAAGCAAGAGAAAGGCAAATGGAGGTCTTGCTTCCCTGATTAAGAATGATTATATACGACTCTCCTCTTTGCATGCTTTAAAGAGACTTCAGCGCTTCCGTGCAGGCTTGCCTGGGGCAGTTCTTTTTTCATCGCAAGCCATTTCGAAGCTTATTAGATCTGCTGTAATGGGGTTGGATCTAATTAGATTATTAGATCTGCTGTAGTGGGGCTGGAAACCTGAATATTTGCAAAATCTTTCTTTCAGTCCTGCTAGGGATCTAATAGAGAAGGGAGGCTTGCACTGGCTCTTGGAGAGTGATCAGTCTCTGCATAGGCAAAAAAGAGACTTGGACTAGTGAATCCAAGAATCTAGGAAGGAGGCTTGCCTGGAAGCTCCGAAAGAACAACTTCCCGGATGCTCCTGAACTTCACTGGCACTTTAGTGAAGATAAAAGGAAACACAGAAGCAGAGCTCTGGAGTACAGGCATAGGCAAATTGTGTGCACCACAGTGTAACTGCTTAGTGAGCAGGCATGCAGAAGCCAGACCCATGAAGAGGCACACAATTCTGGGGCTTCAGTGTTGGGTGCCCGATTTGAAATAGCTGAGGGGCACTGAAGTGACTTGGAAATGTTTACCCTCTGTCTATAGGACATAAAAAAAAGTTACTGGCTGTGCTCTTTTAACAACTTTATTCCATTAATGGGATAAGTATTGCTTTTAAACAGGCCCCATTCACTGCAGTCACACCAACACAAGACATAATAATAAAATGTCCCTGGCTGGAAGGGATCATAGCCTGCCCCATTCTTCTCTCAGATCCTTTGCTGCAGTATCTAAGCTGTGTAGCATCCATCAAAACAGTAAGCTGAATTCTTGACAAGAGGGATGTCATTTATGCTTATTCTTCCTTGTATTCCACCTCCACCTCTACTACCCCAGCTTCATGTGTGTACCTTGGTCACAGTTCTCTCCATAGAAGCCTGCAGGACATTCCTTCTGACACTCTCCGCTCACGTGGTCACAGGCCACCCCAAGGTGGCAGTTACAGTTGTTCTTGCAGCCAATCCCATAATAGCCAGCATCGCACCCTATTAACAATTGGAAAAAAGAAAGAGCATTTCATGCGAGTAGGCAGCTTGGGGAATGTGCACTAGGCTCCAAGCACCAGAGACTGCTCTGCTGAGTGCTGACAGCCAGATTTCAGCATCTTGCCAGCCTGACATCACAGGCCTGGCCGGACTGAGGCCGCAGCAAACAAGGACAGGAAGTTTGTACTCATAGATGGCAGTGCAACACCTGACACTTTAGGGGACTGAGGCTGCCCACAAGGCCTGCCCCTAATCAAACTGTGCTTGCACAGAGACATAGCAGTCCCTGGTTTTTCACCAGAAAATAAGTGAGGAGGTGTGAAAACCTTCAGGAACCACTCCCCTCAATGCCCCCTGATGCCTAAGCACTTACTAGTCTGACACCTTTTGCCATGGTAGCCAGGCTTGCATCGACAGGTGCCATCCTTCTTGTCACAGTCCTGGGTATTTTGCTGCACACAAAGGCATTCCTCTGAGCAGCCAGGGCCATAAGCCCACTTGGGACAAGCTAGACACAATGGAAAACAACTGGTAATTGCTTTCAGCAACTGAACACAATCTTCACCCAGGTATGAGTCTGCTCAGAGGGAACCCAGAGAGGGACCTTAGTCTAGTGCTAATGGGGGGACAAACTCACCTAGATGACAGTATCTCCCATACAAGCCAGGATCACAGAGACAGGCCCCATAAATCCGATGGCACCGGCCTCTATTAGCACAGTTGCATTTCTTCCTGCATTGTTTCCCAAAGAAGCCCTTTGGGCAGCCTAGGAACAGAGAGACAGTCTCTGATGAGAACAACCAGCATCTGAGCACCCATCGTTGACAGGAGCACTCGCTACAGAGCTTGCCAAGAACATGACTGGGTCAAAATCAATGCCCAAACATAAACTGTGACTGCAGGCAACCAGCAGAGCTAGATTAGAAAGAAATGATGGATTACATTTGTGACCGTGGATGAGATAAGAGTTCTCTGCAAGAAAAGATATTGATACAAGTAATAAAAACCTCAGGCTCTTTCAGTTGATGTAGGGGTCAGAAAGAATGGACCCTTTTTCCCACCCATGTTAATAGGCTTACAGCATTAGAAGGCATTTTGGCTGTCTCAGGTATTATTAGCCAACACAACAGACAGGATACTGGAGGTGGTGGATAGCTCCTTGATCTGGAGTAGCTCATCCTGAGTTTCAGGTCACTGACAGACCAGTATGAAGAGAGAACCATGCTTTGAAAATGCAAACAAGTAAAGAAACCTGTTTGCCAAATAATAATTTGTCTCTGCAGCCCCTCTCACCTCACTGGCTCCCCTAAGTGCTTCGTAACTAGAAACATACATAACTGCTGGCATGCGGGCACTGAGGCAGAAGCACCAGGTTAGGAGCAGAGGCCACTGGGAGAACAATGCCTTGTGGCTTTTTTCAATCCCCATGCAGAGCAGACAGTATCTCTACCAACGAACCGCATAGGACCTTACTCCCACCAAGTATCTGCACCTGTTCCTGCCCTGGAAGAGCACAGCCAATGTGCTATTCCAAACAGCTTGGCCTTTTCTTCTTACCCGAAAAAGGAGAGCGCTGCGCCGTCCCTGCCGATCACTTACAACAACACTGCTAAGGGAATACTGCTGACGCCTATTTTCTTTTATGCTAAAGAACGTACTATTAGAAGCATATGCCAAACACCCTGTGTCAGCAGAACACTTCAGGCAGCATGGGTATAAGTCGCCTAACTCTCCTCCCATCTGATAAGGATATCAGAGAATCTAGGAGGAGGAAATGTCAGCCAGCAGTATATGCCAGGCCCTTTCTGTTTGCTTTAATCCTGCCTTCCTACTTTCTTGTGGAGCCCCTCAGTCACCTCATTCCAAAGGGGGAAAAAAATTCTAGGTGCCCCCTGAACTCATTTCTACTTTACATCACCGCCTCCTTCCGTAATGGATTCCATATGTTCCTAACCATTGGGGTGAGGTCATTCTGAGCGAATTTCTTATTGGCTCCTTGTTTCCACGGTTTTCTCTTCCTTTTTTTATTATGCTCCCTACATTTTAACCCTTCCAAAGTGAGAAGCAAATGAATACACATCCATATCAATGCCCTGATCCTGTCTCACGAGTTCAGGTAGCCGCTATTATCAACGCCTTTATTGCTATTATCGAAGTCTTTATCAAGCTTTTTCCTTCAATGACACCTAAAGCACACTTCTTCAGTCTTCTAAAAATTTGGCATTTGGTCCCTTCATGAATCTTTGTCCTCCTAATGGTCAGTTCCCATCACACGTACTGCCCCAGAAGCTCTTTCCTGACCTGCTAAAGCTGAAATATTACTTAGAAATGCAATACAGTCCATGGGGTTCTTTGCATACTTTTTCATATTAACAAAAAGAAGAAAAGTTTCCCAAACTCAGGATGGGACACATATCTGATGGAACCTGGACACTGGTCAGAATCACACACAGTGATGGTCTAAACCAAAGGGTTAAATGGTACCAGGTCAAACTGGGATGGCCACATGGCAGTGCATGCCCCATGATAATGCTCTGATGTGCAAGGCATTGGCATCACCATTGGCTATGGTCTCTGCTTATCAGGTCTCACTGCAATGTGTACCTTCCCAAAGCAAACAAATGGCCCTGCATGCTCCAGGAATGAGACTCACAAGCAACTAAGCAATGATGTTCTTCCTCTTGTTCTGGCCCAGATTTCTCTAAAACACATTTAACTGCAAGATGCAAACAGCAAGACAGCGAGGCAGGGACAACATCTAGCACTTATGACTTCTGCTTTCTCTCCATGTGTAATACCCTAGTAAAATGACTTCCTTCTTCAATGTGCTTTATAACATGATCTTATTAACCAGCATGACCCCTCGCATAGGCCAGTGTCACTGTTCCCATTATGCAAGTGAGGACGTTCAGACAGAGAATGTATCTGTCTGCTTACAGTCACCCACTTGAGGCAGAGATGTGGACTCCAGACTCCCTCACTTCCATCTCACAGTTAAAAGTTTACACCCGCTTTAGTTCCAGCCCTCCTTAGGCTGTGCATGAAGCATTGTGTGTTCACATTGATGTGCAAGTACATGGACTGGGCCAGGTTATGGCCTCAATTCCATGACCCCACACACAACTGTGCAGGTCTAACCAAATCCCAGTTAGGCCTGATGTTGCTATTGAAGTCTGTTACATTCTCCCCAGGGAATAAACCTTTCTGTCCACAAGCAGCCCCCTCCCAATGTCACCCTCTGGAAGGGAGAAGCGCAAAGAGTGGCTCTCACGGCTGCATGGAGCAGGATACTAGGAAGCTTGCTCATACCATCCTCACACAGTTCTCCACTGACCCCGGGTGGGCAGCGGCAGGTCCCCATCATGGGATCACATGTGCCTCCATTCTCACAGCGGCAGGTGAAGTTGCAGTTTCGACCAAAGGTGCCTTCAGGGCAGGCTGTGGGGAGAAGACGGGTAGAGGGGAGAAAGGCAATGTTACCCATGCAGGAGATCCACAGGGCTCTAGTCAGGGCTCTCCATCTTCCAGGCTCCTTTCTGGGGAGCCAGAAGCCCTGACTCTCAGTACCCTGCCTAAAGCAGGGGCTTCCCAGGCTGCCAACTGCTCAGCTTTTGAGGTCTGTGCAGATAAGGGAGCTGCTCTGGGAGATTGGAAGCTTTAAGTTTCTTGAGCCTTGCATGATCTGACTGGTGGAGATGCTCCCAAAGTGAGGATCATGGAAACCCTGGTTTCCCAGACCTGTGGCAGTCCTCCCAGCAGGCTTCTGAGGAGCTAAGCAGGGGAGCAGGTGGGAAGATACCCTTGTTCTGTTGAAAGATTAGCCAAAAGTGCTTTGGTGAAGGAATCCACTTTTGACAAATTACCATTTTCCAACAGGCACAAGGCCACATTACAGGTTTTGGCATTAACTGACAGTCAGATGCTTGCCTCCTTTCACCTCCAGGTCAGCTATGTCCTTCTCCCCTTCTTGCATTGACCTGGTCCCCTAGGCATTGTATCTGAACCAGACTAGAAACTCTCCTGGGCAGGGATCTTGTTTTCTGTGGCTCAGCATACCTTTTCAACAACATTAGCAATGAGAAGGCGCTAAAAATGTTAACTGACATAACTATAGCATAAAAATATAGCTGAAGTAGAACAAGGTTCAGAGGTTTGGTTCTCTTCAGATGGCTCCAACTTCTCCACTTCCTTCTCCACTTCTCTTCAGTGACCCCACCACCCTACATGACGGAAAATCCTGGGGAAATGAGTTCTTTTGGCTCTACATGCCTTTGCTGAAAGATACAAGTTGTGGGACAACAAATCCTGAAATCCAGCTGCCAAAGATGCAAGTGAGATTCTATCACTTTTTATTCGTTTTTATGCATTCTTCTCTGCAGTTCAAAGGTTTGAATCTTGTTGAGACTTCCTAAAAGGACTTAATAAGGAGTAAATTGGCCTAGGGATCATGGAATTCTGCTAAGGCTTGCAAGTATGAACCTAGTCTTTCCTTACAATACCGTGAATATACAGTTCCAATTAGCTGGTTAAGACATGAAGTGGGATTTGGTTGGGGAGCCAAAATTTGACAGTGGTATCTCAAACTGAAATTGTAGATAACAACTAATAGCCAACTTTGGAAACAGGCATCAGATAACCAGGGTCAGGTCTGCCTAGCCTCTAACAGGCACAAGGGAAATGAATTCCTTTGCTTAAACAGCCAACAGCTTTCAAGCCAGAAGCTCGGTGAGGGAGAGGAAGAATTTAAAGGAGTCCCAGCTGTGTCTTAAAGAGGTTTTGAGTCTTAAAGAAGGTAAAATGCCTAATTCACTGCCAATAGGTTTATGTGCACAGTCTAGGCGCTGAGCTCAGATCCAATGCCAAATACACACACTTGGAGGCTTGGACTGTAGACTGAAATCCCTGAGGATCTATATGATAACAAGGAATGAGGAACTTTACTGGCGATTCTGTCTCGTGACTGGTGCCCAGGCTGTGCCAATATAAACCCAACAAACACAGGCAAATGGGCTGGCTATTTGTGGCTGGCTGGGGTTTTGTATTCTCACTATTCTTTGACTGGCTTTTGGAAAGGACATTTAACAGACCTGAAGGCCCCCCAGCCTCTCCCCTAGCCCCTGCTGTCTCCACTGGCACTCACTCTGATTGCACAGGATCCCACTCCACCCTTCCAGGCAGTCACAGCCAGTGCGCTCCTCATTGCACACCCCGCCGTTTCTGCAGTCGTCACACGTCAGGCTGCAGTCATTCCCAAAGGTGTCTTCCAAGCAAACTGGAACAAGAGCAGAGGACAAGGACATGGGATTTTATATACTGCTTCACCAACCTGTGGAGGGCAGCTGGGCAGTCAGACCCACAAGGCTCAAGAACATAACATCTGCTGCAAACATCCAAGCATCATGTGGACTCAATGGAGCTGGGGGGTCAAGGGGAGTAGGTCAGGGAATGCACACCAGAGCACAGAAATAGTCCATTGTTTGAGACTGCTCCTGTCATTACTAGTTAGACCCTTGAGTTTCTGGGGTGAAATTCTGACAGTATTGAAATCAGTGGGGCCAAAGGTCTCACCCTGGGTGTCTGCTCAGAGGTGACATATTATGCATTTGAATTTGCAATAGTAAAAATGGATGTTTCGTTTTCTTCTTCTGGCAATGAGCCAGCATGCCTAGATGAGATTTTAACTATAAACAGCTGAAGACCTTAAGGAAAAAATTCTTAGCCCTGCTTTATGAATGTGCATGCTCAGATTTTAATAATATAATTGATGGTATCTGTAGAACTAAGGGGGGGTTCTAGTTTTCCACTTACAAACAACTATTAGTCAACGCCATTTGAGCTCAGCTCCCCAGCCTGTGGGTTAAATAGAAACTGCTTTCCCCACACTGTTCACGGTAATGCAGCCTCTGTGCAGATGGAGTCACCTGAATGTTGAACACGTAACTTGGCCCCAAATGTGCTAATACTACTAAAGGCATCGATGAAGTGATTTGTCACATAGCTTTGCTGCCCACCAAATTTTTCTGAAAGCGTGTGCTCTCCTCTTGCTTCCATCTCTTCATCCTCATACTCATAGTCCTCCTCAAAGAGCTGTGTGAGTTCATCGCGCAGGACCGCGACATGAGGGAGAGGGTACATAACGAGGCGCTGACCATCCAGAACCTCTATGGAGTCGCCTAGAGCTGGAGAAACAGCAAACAGTTCTATCCACATCACGAGTCAAACAGGAGAGGCCCAGACAGGAGGGAAGGAGTGATGAACTGGAGAAAAACTATACTAGGGAAACAGCAGAAGATCTGTGCTTTAAAGAGGTACTCTTTTTTCCTGTGATCTACAGGCAAATTTGGGAGAAATTGAGGAATGTGATTTATTCCTTCCTTATTCCTACTTCTCCCATTTCTCCTTTCTCTCCCATGTTCATTTCGGTTACTCTAGAAACCCACATCATTCCTATCATCCAAATACCTTAGAAAATCTAAAGAAAAAGCTAATATTTTATATATTTACAAGGAGAGCTGATTTGCCAGGAGACAGCTAAGTTAAACAGTCTGACAGCTATTTCAAGCAGCTGCAAAGTTACTTTTACTCTGTTAATTTACTTTTTATAACCCAAATACAACCACCTTGAAATATCCAATAAAATTTGTTTCTTTCAGAAAGTGAAGTGAAAATGGGTTGGCTAAAATTAAACTTCAAGGTGCTTGGCAGTCCATCTCATGTTTGTTAACTGTTTTCCCAACCTTTTCTGGCCTCTGCACAGCGTTTCAGCTGCTACCAGCACCTGCACCATCATATAGCAAAGACAAAATCCTCTAAAGCCAGCTACCACCTCAGTGTGTGCCCAAATCCTACAGACTGGTTTGAAAATCTCAACCCCGAGGGCCCTGGTAGGAGGTAAGATTCATGACAGCAAGGAAATAGTTTTCTCGATGTCTTTGTAAACTGCAGAGGGTTCGCAGGAGCAGCTGATGTCAAGAATGATGGCTTTCTTCACAGCTCCAAAGGGTTCGAAAATGGGGTTACATTTCTGCCAGGGCATGCAGGCAAAACAGTCAATACGGGCATAAGCATGCATTGCTAATGGAAGGCACATGTCTAAATCCCCTACACTGCTTCAGAAATCTCACTTCAGACCTCTCTACAGTGATAGCCCCTGGATTACGCAAAGTGAAAGCAGTGCAAAGGAGAGAAAAGGGCGAGAAAGAGTATGTGCATTCTCACTTTGTATCATTCCCTAATTATCTCTAGAAAATGAGATGCCACTTACAAATACAGCTCCGCCGGTCTTCATCCAACTTGTAGCCAATCTGGCAGCTGCACTGGAAAGAACCTACCTGATTCTGACAGGTATGTTCACACCCACCATTGTTTGAGGAGCACTCATCCACATCTAAAAGCCACAGAAGGGAATATTCTTGTAGGTTCAGATACGAGGAGAAATTGGCACAGCTCAGACACCAAGGTCCACCTAAAACTCAGAGGCTGATGGCAAGTCTCACTATTTCTTTCTAAATTGAAAGGAACTTTGTGCTGAGGAGAAGTGTAGGCTGATGGCTCTGGGGACTGGAGTTTTGTTCTCACCATGCCTTAGGATGGATTTATACTGGCCATTCCTCCTACCTGAAGCATTTTATTTACTCTCCAGATGCCCAGAAACAGATATCCTCTTAATTTCTCTCTTCTCTACACAGGCAAAATGGCAAGCATTGGTAACTGCATGTCAAACACTGGTGGTTCAATGGTAGAACTCCTGCTCGCTATGCGGGAGACCGGGGTTCAATTCCCAGCCAATGCAGGTATTATAGGTGAATACCTTGCATACCTTTGCAGCTGAAGGTAGTCCTTCACAAAGATACTCACTTGTAACTTTCCCTCATTCCTTAACATCTCAACTTACAAATATATCAGGGGCTAGGTGATTTACCTAATGCCCCAAGTGAAAACCAGAAACAACAGTCATAAACTCCTAGAACAGCTTCTCAGACTGGATGCGAGGAAAAAACTTCTTTATGGTTCATGTGACCAGACTCTGGCATAGACTCCCAGAGGGAGTGGTGTAGGCATCTACCCTGGATATCTTCAAAAGGAGACTGGATGTACACCCTGCTGGGATTATTTGAGCCAGCAGTCTTTCCTGTGCAGAGCAGGGGGGCTGGACCTGATGATCTCATGAGGTCCCTTCCAACCCTAAACTTCTGTAAAAACTATGGATATTTCTTTTAAAATAAAGCTTGTGACAAGTGAACCACGTTGTTTGACAATGAGTTTTAATAATCAGTTCCACCATTTCCCAGCCTGAAGGTACTGGGCTAACTGGATACTCTTTTAGTTGGTAAGGTCAAATGGTGTTGAACAACTATGCTCAAGACAAACCAGGGTATAATCAGGAAGTACAAACCCCCCACATTACACCTGCTTACTGTACTCACTGGCTAAACAAGCTATTCATACAGAACTAATGGGAAAGCTGACATTAGCTAGGAGGAAATAATTGGAAGAAATGCCAAGCCCTTTAGGGTTATTTGGAAGGACAACATATTTTTTCACTTAAGAGTTTGCATGAGTCATGCTCTTCCCATTTATGTTTTTATATGGTCACACAGGTACTTGCCCGGGCCATTTCAGTGCCAAAATTATTAAGAATATTATCTATTTACATGCAATAGAAAATGACAGTTCCATGAATCACTGGTAGAGATGGGCCCAAACTAACATTCCTGATCTTTGGAAACTTCTAGGCAGGATTCAAGCTTTGCTAGTAATGCTTGTTAATGTTCTTTAGTTGATTTTATAGAGCGGCTAATTTGGGTCTGGTTCACATGTTTGGTTTTTCTCTTCCTCCTAAAAATCTAAGACAAACTGATAAAAATAAGCTCCCAGTTCCCACTCAGCAGTTGTCATTAATTTACCATAACGATAAACCCAAAACAAGAGGAAGAAAGGATGAAACGGAGCTGGGGCTAGTGCCTTTCTTGCCCAAGGTCTCTCAGGTATTGGTGCTTACCATCACAGCCACAGCCATTAGTGTGGAGCCTGTAGCCAGCAGAGCAAACGCATTCATAGCCACCAGGGGAATTGCTGCAGTCCTGCTGACAACAATGGGAGCCACTTTCACATTCATCAATATCTAAATAAAACAAAAACAGAGGACATTGGTTAGTGGGAGTTGCAGAAAGTGTCAAGGAAAGCTGACATGTATTTGTTAATACCTTTCCAGTTGCAGTTCAGCTGAAATAGCTCTATTCTCTGGCCCATGGCTTTGCTTAAAGGCAACCTGCAAAACATCAGTCACACAAAAGGCTCTGAGATCCAAAATCAGTCCCAGAAACTACAGGCATGGGGCCATGGGGTGTGTAGGTACATGGCTGCACAGTGCAGTTAGTGTAACTGGAATGAGAATGGTGTGATTGTAAAAGTGTGTTTTGGACTGCCAAGTGACCTATATTGGTCACTAGACAAGTGGGGAGAGGTACAGGCATGTGTGTGTATCTAGATAGATAGATATTAATATCTGCAGGAATAAATATTTTTGCAAAAAAAAATAAAAACCAGGAATTAGCAAAGAATACAGTCTAAAACAGAAACTATGTCCTGCTTTCCCCTTCCCTGACCCAGAAAGTGCTGAGTAAATGCCCCGGCTTCACACCAGCCCACAACAGAGTAGGAGGTGCAGTGGGTCAGGCCAACAATCCTGAGCCCTAGAGGCCACAGATAGACATAGACATAGACATAGACATTAGGGCTGGAAGGGACCTTGGGAGATCATCGAGTCCAGCCCCCCGCCCAAAGGGCAGGAAGTCAGCTGGGGTCATAGGATCCCAGCAAGATAAGCATCCAATTTACTCTTGAAGGTGTTCAATGTAGGTGCTTGAACCACCTCCGCTGGCAGACTGTTCCAGACCTTGGGGGCTCGGACAGTAAAGAAATTCTTCCTTATGTCCAGCCTGAAACGGTCTTCCAGGAGTTTGTGACCGTTCGACCTTGTCATCCCTTGGGGCGCTCTGGTGAACAAATGTTCCCCCAGATCCTGGTGGTCACCCCTGATAAACTTATAGGTGGCCATCAGATCACCCCTGAGCCTACGCTTTTCCAGGCTAAAGAGTCCCATGGCTCTCAGCCTGTCATCATAAGATCTGTTTTCCTGACCTCTGATCATGCGCGTGGCTCTCCTCTGGACTCTCTCAAGCTTCTCCACATCCTTTTTGAATTGTGGAGCCCAAAATTGGACGCAGTACTCCAGCTGCGGCCTCACCGAGGCCGAGTACAAGGGGAGAATGACGTCCCAGGATTTGCTCGAGAAGCATCTCTGGATGCAAGCCAGCGTTTTGGTCGCTTTACTAGCCGCAGCATCGCATTGGAGGCTCAAGTTCATCTTGTGGTCAATGATGACCCCCAAGTCTCTTTCTTCTGTAGTGCTATCCAACGTAGCACTGCCGAGCCTATAAGGGTGCCGCAGGTTTTTCCTCCCAAGGTGGAGAACCTTGCATTTTTCGGTGTTAAACACCATCAGGTTCTCGTCCGCCCATTTGCTGAGCCTGTCCAGGTCAGCCTGGATCGCCCTTCCTGTCTTCTGGCGTGGATGCTTTGCCCCAAAGTTTGGTGTCATCGGCGAACTTGGCCAGTCCACTCCTGACTCCAATGTCCACATCATTAATGAAGATGTTGAACAGGATGGGTCCCAGGACAGAGCCTTGAGGGACCCCACTGGTCACAGGGCACCATGATGAGTGACTGCCATCAATCACAACCCTCTGGGTCCGACCACGGAGCCAATTTCCCAGCCAGCGGATCGTGGTGGAGCCAAGGCCACAACTGGGCAGTTTGGCCAAGAGGTGATCATGGGATACCAGATCAAAAGCTTTTTTGAAGTCAAGATATATGACATCAATCTCTTCTCCCTTGTCCAGGTGATAGGTCACCTGGTCATAGAAGGAAATGAGATTGGTCAAACAAGACCTACCCGCAACAAACCCGTGCTGGCTATCCCTTACAATGTTAGCCTGGGCCAGTCCCTCAAGGATGGCCTCCTTAATAAACTTTTCTAGGATCTTCCCCAAGATAGAAGTCAGGCTAATGGGCCTGTAGTTAGCTGGATCCACTCTCCTCCCTTTTTTGAAGATCGGCACCACATTGGCCTTCTTCCAGTCTTCGGGCACTACACCAGAGCGCCAGGAGTTTTCAAAGATCTGTGCCAGGGGCTGGGCTATGACGCTCGCCAGCTCCTTGAGTACCCTGGGGTGCAGATTGTCAGGGCCAGCTGACTTGAAGGTATCCAGCTTCTCAAGGTGTTCCTTCATGAGGTCAGCATTTATGGAGGGTAGGGGATCCCCATCACCCAGATTTCCCTGTCCCATAGCAGGCATGGGCGTCCCGTGTGACTGATGAAAGGCTGACGCAAAGTACCTATTTAATAGGCTGGCTTTTTCCTGGGCGTCAGTTGTCAGTTGCCCCATCTGGTTTAGCAGGGGTCCAACATTGCCCTGGCTTTTCCTCCGGCTCCCCACATATCTGAAAAAGGACTTTTTGTTGTCCTTGATGCCTGAAGCTAGTTGGAGTTCAGTTGCAGCCTTGGCTTTCCTGGTTTGCTCCCCGCAGGACCGGACCAGCGCGGAGTAATCCTCCTTGGAGGTGAATCCCGTCCTCCATCCTTTGTAGGCTTTCCTTTTTAGCACAGGAGGTCCGCTAAGTCCCTGGAGAGCCAGGGGGGCTGCTGTGCCTTCTTGCTGCCTTTCCTCCGTATTGGGATAGATTTAGCTTGTGCATTGAGGAGCACTTCCTTGAGAAGCAACCACTCTTCTTGAACTCCCATCTCCCTGGGGTCATGGTCCCTGAGGGCCTGACTGACTAGCCTCTTGAGCTTGTCAAAGTCAGCTTTTCTGAAGTCAAGGACTTCTGTGTTGCTGACTGACTCGCCAGCTTTACGGCAGATGGTGAAGGTGATCAGCTCGTGGTCGCTGTCACCCAGCTTCCCATCGATCACTAGGTCGCCGATTAGGTCATCCCCCATAGCCAGTACCAGGTTGAGCAGTGCTTTGCCTCTCGTTGGCCCACAGACTTCTTGAGTCAGGTAGAGGTCATCCACGCACGAGAGAAAGCTTTGCGACCGCTCGGATTTTGCTGAGTGATCTTCCCAGGAGATGTCCGTGTAATTGAAGTCACCCATGACAACCAAGGTCCTGGAGCAAGTGGCCTCAGTCAGTTCCCGGGCGAACTCCTGGTCAAGCTCGGGACTTTGAGTGGGAGGTCTGTAGTAGACTCCCACCATTGTGTCCCCTGTGCCGAATTCCCCACGAATTTTTACCCAGAGGGTCTCTAGCTGTCTATGCCGGTCGCCAACATCAGCTTGCAGGAACATGTAGCTTTCCTTGACATAGAGAGCTACACCCCCGCCCCTTTTGTCAACACGATCCCTCCTGTACAGGGTATAGCCCTCTATACCCGTGGTCCAGTCATGGGTGGAGTCCCACCAGGTCTCCGTTATCCCTATGACATCATATTTCTTTGCACTGAGCAGGAGGACGAGCTCGTCCTGCTTGTTGCCCAGGCTCCTGGCATTAGTGTACAGACAGGTAAGTGTGCCCTTGGGGGCTCTTGCCTTGCCCACAGATTGTGCCAGGGCTGGGTCAGGGGTGGGCTCCCTTAAGTGCCTTGGTCCGCTGGCTTTGCAAGGGTCGCTCTGCAGGCCAGCAGTGGCAGTAGTCCCCCCATCCCCCAGTGGGCTTAGTTTAAAGCCCGGTGAAGCAGGTCAGCCAGCCTGGCTGAGAAGAGCCTTCTCCCCAGGGGAGAGAGGTGGAGGCCATCTCTTCCCAGCAGCTCGCTGCCTCTCTCACCAAAGAGCGGGCTGCGGTCATGGAAGCCAAAGCCTTCCCGATGACACCAGCGCCGCAGTCTTTGGTTCACCGCGTGGATCCTCCCCTCCCTCCTCAGCCCATAGGCCGAGACTGGGAGGATCGACGAAAACACCACCTGAGCTCCCAGACCCCTAAGCCCCACTCCCAACTCCCTGTAGTGCCTCATGACCTGGCTGGGGGTGCTCCGAGCCGTGTCATTGGTGCCCACGTGAATAAGGAGCACGGGGTAGTGGTCTGTGGGCCGGAGGAGCTGCGGGATCCTCTCTGCAATGTCTCGGATGCGGGCCCCCAGGAAGCAGCAGACTTCCCGGGCTAAGGGGTCGGGGCAGCAGATAAGGAAGAGAAAGAAAGAATCAAATCTGTTAGAGATGCCATGTTCCAACTCGATTCTCCATCTGTTGTATCTCTCCAAAAGCCTTCTGTTTCTCAACTAAGTCTTAAAAAGTCTGCAAGAGGTAAGGATTTCTTATGATTGGGGGGAGGGGTAGTGATGTAGTTGCACCTCCCCTACCCTTTAATTCCTGCTTTACCCAAACTTTAAAACCAAAGACCTGAGTGGGGCAGCTGCATTTCTAGTCAGGTAGTGCTGAGAGAGCCAATTGACTTCTATCACCTCCCTAATTCCTGTTAATCTCTCTCCACTCCACAGGTGTTAACATCCCTCTCCCCTTTTTAACGGTCCTGATGTTTCACTATTCAAATTATCCTTTCTTCTGCAGCCCTTCCTGGTAATTTCTCTTTTCTATTTTACAGCCCTGTGGACTGTTTAACTCGACTTAAGAACCTTAACTCGGTCACAGTAATATTAACTCAGGTGTAAAAATAACTGACAGGGAAGTATTGGAGGCATTGTCAAGATCCTCAAGAATGCTAGATTTTGTTTTATGAAACTGAATAAAAGAGGTAACTTTAACTATAATGACGACAGCATTAATGATACATTCTGTGACTACTTTTGCCTATACTTCGTTTTTTTTAAATTTATATATACTCTAGGAAATTAGTGCACATTCCAATATTCGCTTTTTGCTTTGATCTTAAACTGAATAATATAGTACTAAGCCCTACCATACAAGTAAAGCTTGTAGCTTCTCTTTAACAGGAGAAAAATATGTGTTGTTTTATATGGGATGATGTGCCACACCATTTGCACCCTTTTTCAAAATCCTAGATTTGCCCATGCTTAGGGAGATCACTTTTATTGAACAAACTGTGTAGTTGGGATAAAGTTAGACCAGCTTTCAAGTGCAAGACATTCTTCATCAGGTCTCTGCCTACAGGAAGCCAAGCACCGCAGCTTCCTGTGATCAGAACCCTAATGAAGAATGTCTTGCATTTGACACTTCATCTAACTTTATCCCAGCTACATAGTTGATCTAATAAAAGATATCACCCTACAAAATCCTTCCCTCTCATAATTTATGGACCATGATGGCTACAATATCATTCTTACACTACTGTTAAATAGTTTGGGAATGGTTTAAAAAGGTTTTCAGGGCTCGTGGTCATAGGCGGAAGAAGAAAAAAATTTCAGGGGGGGAGGAACATAGTACAGTGGAGCTGAGAGGATGGTGGGACCTCCCCCTTTGGCCCCCAGTGGTGCACACAGCGATGGGAGCCGTCCACCTGCGCCCCTAGACGAGTCACCAGGCTCTGACTGTCCCATGACCTGGCCCAGCCGGGGCTCCATTCACGGTGAATGGGGCTCCAGCTAGGCTGGCTCCCGGGATAATCCCCACAGCGCAGCAGGGAGTGGGACAGTGGCAAGGCTTCGCCCTGGTCTTACTCTGCTCTCTCCTGCAGTGTGGAGGTCTCGATCTGCCCCGACTCTTCCCCAAGCCCAGGGTGATACAGAAAGAAAATTAAGAGCAACTTACCTGCCTGCATGCAGCTGGGCCAGCTGCGAGTGTGCAGGGTATCTGAGTGTGCCTGCCCCTCCCCCCCGGTGCAGCAGCCCATGGCCAGGCTGCCCTAAAGCTATGTCTGCTGCTGCCCACTGTTTGGGGAATCTGAGCCCCATTAGCCACCCCACCTCTTCCGCCTATACTCATGGTAGAGGTGATATCTTGTATTAGACCAGGGGTGGGCAAAATGCAGCCTGGGGGCCGGATGCAGCCCACCAAGCCATTCTATCTGGCCTGCAGGGCCCCTAAAATATTTAGAAAATTAATATTAACCTGCTCTGGGCTACCTGTCATGTGGCCCTCAATGGTTTACCAAAACTCAGTAAGCAACCCTCTGCCCAAAATAATTGCCCGGCCCTGTATTACACCAAGAAGATTTTTGAAAAAATCTTGTTGGTCTAATAAAAGATATCACCTCTACCATGAGCCCCAATCGCTTTTTCCTCTAGACCAATATGGCTACAACCTGGATACCTTAAAAAGGTTTTGTTGTTCCTCTTTAAAGACAAGGTGTGAATCCACCCTAGTGAGGAAGGGACTGAATATTCATAACAGAAAGTAAACTAGAAAAGAAGCTGGTTTAGTGGTTGAATAGAAGGGCAAAGTGTGAGAATTGTGTGGTTCTCTTCCAAGGTCCCTCACTGATTCCCTGTGTGACCTCAGGGTTCATAAAAGACTAACTTTCAGACACACTGAGCACATCTACAGGTGCATTAATGCGCTTTTCCTAATGCACATTAAATTTAGTACGTCGAATGTGAGGTACTAAATTAATATGCATTAGGCTGTACTAATGCACAGTAGAACAAATTTTTAGATGACACTTAATGCGCAGTAGCCTATTTAACTGAGCATTAGTGTAATCGCACAGCTTTTTTACACGCTGCTTTTATGTGCGGTAATATAGGCTACTGCACATTGAAGTGCACATGTAGATGTGCCCACTGAGTACCCACTACCCCAATGAACTAAAATATCAGACCCTTATGCTCTGCAACTTGGTCTGCACACTCCAGAAGAGGATTGCTTGTTAAGGGCTTTCCTATACCTGGGTGAGAGCTGGAAACAGAGGGGATTACTTTAGCAGATTAATATGTGACAGAAAGCAAGTAGTACTTGTCAGGTCTGCAGCAAGTAATCTGGGTTTCATGCCAAACAGAAGGGCTGAGAAGAGCTTTGCCCAGCAGGCTCATAAATGCCTGGCCCATGCTTTATTGCCCGATGCTATGATTGCTTCCTGAAACCTCTACAGAAATGCCTACAGCTGCTCTGAGAGAGCTTCCACTTGATCATCTGTCAGAGAACCAGAGCCAGTGCCAAACAAACTGGCTTGTCCAGTATGTCTTATTTTATGGAGAGTTAATCTAGGGTTACAATACATCTGGGTTTTCCCAGACATGTCCTCTTTTTGGACCCTGCAATCTCTGTCTGGGTGGTTTTTTGAAATATGAACCAATGTCCAGGATTTTGCTTTGCTCCGCTGGCAGAAGCAGGGGGAGGGCAACTGGAGGTAGCGGGTACATGTGCATCTGCACGTGCACACATATATGGCCAGCTTGCAGCCAGGCAGCATCGTGGGAGCAGCCTCAGCAGCTGGATGCAGGTAAATCTGGGGGGGGCGGGGGTTAGAGGGTCAGGGCTTGAGGACTGTCAGGGTGTGTCGGGGGGCAGCGGTATGTGGAGGGGATGGGTGTGTGAGGGGGCCTGGTGCCCGCTGGCACTGGAGAAAGATGTCCAAGTGCCAGGGCTGTGGCAGGGCACAGGGATGGGGGGCAGGCACCTGCCCCTCTAGTAAGGGTAAGGGCGGGGGGCCTTTGATGGCAGCAAGAAGCTCTGTCACCAGGCTGGAGGCACAGGATCCAGTGCCCATACTTGTAGGGCTGGGCTGATCGGGAGACACTGCCTGGAGGGAAGTACCTGATGCAGCACTGGAGCCCCAGTCCAGGGTGGGCAGGTGTCACGGCATCATTTATACCTTCCCGCTTGCATCAGGGCCAGACTCATTCTGCCGCCGCCTGCATGAATTGGAGTTGCTGCATTCTGGCCTGGTAACTGGGGGCCCCTTCCAGAAGGGTTAGGGGGAATGGGGGAGTGGGGGAACTGCAGGTCAGGAGTGAGGGGCACTGGCAGGGCCAGGGGGCCGCAGGTTAGGAGTGAGGGGCACCAGCAGGGCCACAGGTCTGTGGGTCAGGAGTGAGTGGCACTGGCAGAGCCCCTCTGCCTGTGGGTGGGGAGTGAGGAGTCCCTCTGAAAGGTGTCCTATTTTTTGGAACTGGGCATATTGTAACCCTGCCTGGTGGGGCGTGTTATTCTGTTTGTTATTGGTGGTTTTGTAAAGGGGAAATGATCCTAAGGCGCAGTAGCATAGCCAGGCAGCACTTTGCACCAAAAATGAAAATCCGTCCCTAGGCCCTGGGTGATTGCCCATCACCTCATCACCACTACTGTCCTTTTCCATTTCAATAGAAAGCAGATAACATTCTCTCCTTCAGGGCAAAAGAAGTCTTATCCCTTTTTTTGCTCTATTTAGAAACCCACAGCTCTATGCATATGATAGATCTGATGTGGCCTCATTAGCACTTCTTAACCCCTCTCTTCAGATGAGCTGCAGGACTGAGACAAGGACACAGCCAGATCTGCACTCCTAGTATACAGCTATTCAAATCAGTGCCCAAGTAAGCTATGCAGTCCTTGTTCCTGCTTCAGGAAATGCCTGCCTCATGAGCATGACGCATTCCTGATGAGGTTAATTGCCACATGGGACACAAAACTATGCAGTCTGAAGTGAAATACATACATCAGGATTATGGCATTTATGAAGAGGGGGCTCAAGCTGCAGTTTCTTCCTACCCGGTGTATGAACACTTCCATCCTACAACCAGATGGAGCTATGTTATAGATTGCTTGCAGCTGGCAGCCAATCCATCTCACTGAGATTGTTGGTCAATTGTTTCATTGCTGCTGCCATAGACACAGTTCACAAGAGGCAACACTCCTCTGCTCATCCATTCCAGCACCATATTTTGGGTACCCGAAACAAGCCACATAGGGATGCCACACAGAGGGGGCTCCCAGGACAGGCTAGTTCCCTTCCAGCTCAGAAGTAAGGAAACCTGTGCACCCGAGTAGGAAATACTTGCTTCCCAAGGACAGCACGAGAGAGAAGGTACAGCCACCCCTGAGCACTCTTAGCCAGGTAGTTTTGTGGTTCACAAGTATTCTCAGATGTCAGAGTGCTTTGTACAGTCCAGATGTGACTGTGAAAATGCTGGGCTGATATGTATATGTGTGTAGGGGTGGCAGAGGCATGAGAGGAAGTCCCTGCTGCTGGGATGGGTGCAGCTGTGATTATATTTGAGGTGTTCCTATGGCATTCCTGGGTGCAAAATCATTTCCCATTAAAACTCCACCAGCTTTTTGTCACCCTTGCTGCTCTGGCAACTTTAGGTTACTTTGCTTTGGGGTTCTGCCTTCCATGGAGTATGTTCTTGGCTCCACAAATTGGCTCCCAGTTAAACATACATCACACATGCCCAGCCCCTGCCTTCCAACAGCTCTTGATAAATCCTTCCCCCACTACAGCCAGTGGCACAAGCCACTGGGAACCCTGCAGAAGGAAAACAAGTGTGTGGGTCTGCCTGGCCCCGAAAAGATTACATATGAGGTTAAAACTATTGCTTGAAGATGGAAAGTGTTCGTGACCAGAAGAAAAGCATTCCCTTACACAGTGGAGGTTGGTCCTTGATCATGGCTTTCTACATGATACAAACAACAGTGACTTCTCTGCTCCTTACCAATGCAAGTTTTTTGATCCTCATCGAGTTGGTAACCAAAGTTACAGGTGCACTCTGGACCAGAGCTGGTGTGACGGCAAAGATGGGAACATCCACCATTGTTGGTCTCACAGCTATTCACAATCTCCATCTCTATCCCTGGAAAGCAGATAGACAGGCTGCATGAGTACATATGCAGCACTCTGTAGCATTGCATTTGTCCCAGGGTCATGACTGAGTCATATCCATCACAGGCCCATTGTGCCACAGTCTGATGGGGACCTACTGCTGGGCACTAGCAACTAAAACCAAGCAAGTCTTAACATGTGTACAAAATATATCTGTCTAAACATGGGCCCCAGGAATCATGAGAATGGAAATAACCTGCAAAGGACAAGGAATAAGACTAGCTGTGCCTGGATCCACTTCCGGCAAAGGGAGCAACACACAAACATACAGCCCTCCCTGTGCCAGGCCAGGCCCCCTTATCTGTGCACAGCTGTGTTGCAGAGCAGTCTCTGCATCACCTTTTGGACAGATCTGGGTATGGGCAGATTGAGCCCACTACTTGGTCCCATCACTGGCTCCTGATTTCTGCTATGCTCCAGTACACGCTGCCAGCCAGAAGTTAGCCCCATACCTTCCTTGTTTCAGCACATCAAGTTTTGATGACAACTAGAAATGGGAACAGCAGCACAGAGCTAATGACAGAAACACTTAGATCCCTACAGCTAGAGGAGCTGGACCCAGCGCCTGACATGCTGGAAGAAGCATTAGATGCAAACAGATACACAAGGCTTTTGCCACAGTATAAAGAGGTTTCAACTGAGTCGTCTATGGCTGATACAAAGATTATTAATCATGTCCTTTAAAATAAAGCTGGTTATTTAAGTTTTCTTAAGCACAAAAGGACTTGTGCCTGCAAGGTCCTTGGCTCTGTTCTGTGCTTCCCAAAAACAAATTCCTATTTTTACTGCATGAAACACAGCTGGGTGTTTTTGTGAAGCCCTGGTAGTATCCTGAGCAGGTGAGATCAGCAGAAGCATGTGGCCCACAAATCCTGTGTCCCTCTGGGCAGTCACTAGAGCCATGCCCCAGTGAGGAGAGCATATCTGCCTTGCACTCTGGTCTCCAGAGGATTAAAGGGGAGAGTGAGTTGGAGAACATTGCATTCCTGTCTCTCTGTTACCACAGTAAAGCAATCAGAGTGTTAGGAAAGGCAAGTCTCTACTTCTGAGGCACCTGACAAGGAGGCTTGAAGAAAATTAATACTACAAAAATCATCAAATTGGGGCCTTTGTCTCAGGAAGAAGCCACAGCCTCATGGAGGCAGGTGCAGAGGGTGAGACATCCTCTCACTTGGAGAGGCCGCCATTTCACAGCACAGCAGCGGTAGCTGATGCCAGCAAGTGCAGGGGATGTGGGGAAGGCACTGATTTAGACTACCTGGTCCAGAGTCTTGCATCTTTTACCAACAAACAAACCTGACTAAAAGCTCTGGGCTTAGAAAATCTCCCACATGTACCAAAGCCACCTGCAGACCAGTGAGCAGCAGAAGCCAAGAAGAGACTGGCCAGCTTTGCCAGAGCAGTTACAACCTTCAGTTAGCCCTTCACAGAGAAGATCTACTCTCAGGCTCATGTTTGGCTTCCTGAAATGATGCTCTATAAACCGAGCTGACTTCATTTCTCATCTCTGTCCAAGAGAGGAGGGAACCTTGCTTGTTTAATACAAAACAATCATGTTAAGGGAAATATCTTTATACGATCTGCAGGCTTCAATAAGCTGTGCTACTTGGGGGGAAATAAGTCTTATCTCAGGGCTTCAGTGGGATACAGCTTCACCCCTGCACTGCATATCGCTGCCAGACCCTGTCAGTTCGACTTGATTTCTTCTTAAGTCAAGTTTAATGTGAACACCAAGGCTTAAAGCAGTTGTTAGGTTTACTGGGATCTGACTGTCCTGGGCTCTGACTTGCATCAAAACAGGAAGAGGACAGTTATTTACACAGGCATATTAAACGGCAATTTCCTCAAATTAACTCTGATTGGCCAGGAGAAAAAGTGTTACATTGGTACTTCACAGGGATGTAACACGGGACAATGGAGTTGTATGTTTGTACGATCCCAGAACATGAAAGTCTTTGCTCCCAGAGAAATGTGACATCTGTTTTTAGTCTAAGATTAGCAGTGAGTGCCTTACCAGCAGGACTGGGAAAGATGGAAGGATAAACCTACATTTGTTTCATCCCTAGATGGAGCTAAATGAACCATGTGACGTCAAGTCCTACCTCCAATTACAGCTCTGAAGCTCCTTGATTATCCCTTCAAGGGTAGCCAAGAGCAAAATTTGGCTCGCTGCTTTCCAGCAGCTCCCCCTCACTGCAGCCAGCAGCATCAGCCCTTTAAGGACCTGACATAGCGTCTTCTTGGGTGGGGGAACAACAGTCACATTAACATCCTGGGAAATGGGCCAGCGGGAATGCCAGTAATGCTCATTGTATCAGCTGCTATGGAGCAATAAAATGTGAAAGTCTGTCAGTCCCAGGGGTCATCTCAGTGCTGCTTCTTTCCCGCCTGAACCCTTATAAGCAAAGAGCTCTCTCCAGGTTGCCTGAGGGCAAGGGGCTCCTTCAGGACAATATACACTTACTGTAGCACTGTTTGCCATCTGCTCCCAGCTCATACCCAGGGTTACAAGTGCATTTGAAGGAGCCCCGAGTGTTGAGACAGCTGTGTGCACACATGGCCAGTCCAGTCGCACACTCGTTCACATCTGCAAGAGAAAACAGGCAGTCAGCACACCCAGCTAGCAAGCTCTGCCAGGAAAATGTTCCCCAGAGAGCATGGCTGCCTGCATTTCAGAGTCCTCAAGGGTGGAATTTGCAGGGTTCTCTGTACCTGGTCTCCTAGGGCGCAGACAGAAGTGCAGCTTCCGGCTGTAACTCAGAATGCTTTGCAGGAAGTGCTCTGAGTTACAGCGATCCCCCAACCAAACAGAAGTTCACTCTTGGTTCCAAGGCTGGAGGGGAATCTAGTTGCTGGCTACAAGCCTGCAGCTGGTTTCCCTTAGCAATGGCCCCTTCTCCCTGCCAGTCTGCCCTGTTTTCAGAATGGGAGGGGGGAAAGGGAGAAGAGGAAGCTCATGCAAAGGATTTCCCAGATGGTGCTGGAGGGTGGGCTGGGTAAATTGGACCCCGCCCCCCTTGGGAGGGCTCCAATACACCTGCTCCACCCTCAGCAGGGGCTGAAAAAATGCCAGACCTAAGACCGTCTGCTCCCTTCCCCCCTCCCATTCAGAAAACAACTTGGAGGTTGGCAGGCAGGCAGACTCAAGTTACAGAAGACACTTTTGTTTTGAAACACCTTCATCTGAACCCTCATGCATTTTTGAAGCAGTCTGCAGCTATACACTTGTGTTTGGTCACAGCTATAGATCACTTTCTGTGGCCACATTGGGCAAAAATTGTTATTTCTGTCTGCGCTCCTGGATGTTCTATTAGGTAAAAGCAGAAAATATCCCTATGAGTGGTTAACTTGAAGTTCTGTAACTGGGGGAAGAGGCTGACAAACATTCAACTACCGATGAGTGGACTCCAACATGAACACGAGTCGTCAGTGTGATGAAATCACCAGCAAAGCTAACCGTACTTTATCATGCATCAGCACCTGCATGACAAATAGATACAAGGAGGTAATACTTCCCCTCTATGCGGCATTGGTCCGACCCCAGTTGGAGTACTGCATCCAGTTTTGGGCACCATAGTTCAAGAAGGATGTTGATAGATTCGAGAGGGTCCAGAGGAGAGCCACTCGTATGGTTAGGGGCTTACAGGACAAGCCCTATGAGGAGACACTGATGGACCTGGACCTCTTCAGTCTCCACAAGAGAAGGCTGAGAAGTGATCTTGTGGCTGCTTACAAATTCATTAGGGGAATGCATTAGGTTTCCAGTAATGGATCGGAGATGCTCTGTTCACCAGGGTGCATCTTGGGGTAACAAGGAACAATGGTCACAAACTAACAGAGAGCAGACTAGAAAAACTTCTTCATGGTACGGGTGGCCAAAATTTGAAATGGGCTTCCAAGGGAGGTGGTGCTCTCCCCTACCTTGAGGGTCTTTAAGAGAAGGGAAAAGGAGGGCTTCAGATCTCCCCATGGTGTGGGTACTGTACCTTCACAGGCCTTGTTGTCAGCTGCCAGCTGGTAGCCAGGGTGGCACTCACAGTGTGCCATGCCACGGTGATTTTGGCATTTGTGCATGCAGCCTCCATTTCGATCAGCACATGGGCTCTTCACTGCAGAGACAGAGCACAGAGCAAAACAACCTTATTGCATGCCTGTCCAGAATAACCTCCACCATACCCAAATGCAAGCAGGAGTAATGAGGCCAGGACACCAGAGGTTATGCCTGTGGAGCCTTTATTAACGAGATGAGTATTCAGGGCTTGGAGCTTCTGTCTCAAGCTAAAAGACGAGGGATGCAGTATAAGTTCCTGGAAAAGCAATGTGCTGAGCTAGCTGGAGCCTTTCCAGAGAAGTGCTGGCACAAGCACAGCCAAAGAGCCCAGCAGGGGGGAAGAGTAGAGCCAGCTCCTTTCAACGGCTTTCCCCAGGGATCTGACCCATTTCTGACCCATGCCAGGGGCCAGGCAGACACACAACTGAGAAATCTGCCCAGACACTCTATTTTTAACATCCCAGATAGGCCTATTTCCTGAGGAGCTCCACAGCCCAAACCTTTCCCTTCACAGCTTGCATGCCAACTACCATCAGCAAGATGCTTGGACTCCTGCTCCTTCTGACTTCCAGCATTGCCCCTCCTTGCCCCACGGAGAGAACAGGACATAATTGCCAGGGATGGTCTGATGGCCAGAGGAGAGAGGAAGGGTTCCTGTTTCACTGATGGAGACTGCTGCCCTGTAGTGCGCTCAGGACTACGTTTGGCTGGGCTCCTGCTGCTCTTCCTCAGCTTCCAAAACAATCCCCAGAAGAGGTCCCCGGCAATATAGCATGCAGAATTGGCACTATTTCCTACTGGAGAGTTTCATCTTTTTCTGATATGCTCAACATTGGAGCAGGCAACTGAGGCATCCTGATGGTTTCTGTTTAGTTAGATACATAGGCTAGTCACCTAGTTATTAACTATTTTGTGCCTGACTCCCTGCTTAGGGAAGCTCCCACAGGCTCTGCTCTGGCTGTGCTCCAAAGCTTAGAAAAGCAATGAGAAAAGGGGGAGGGCAGTGCTTCTCCATTCCTAATTCACCCCCAGAGCCCAGGGGAGACTCACAGATACAATGCTTGCCATCCTCCTTCAGCTGATAGTTGTGCCGGCATTGGCACCGGTGTTGAGTTAACGCCAGCTGCAGACAATTGTGCTCACAGCCACCATTGTTGACAGCACAGGTGTTCACGGCTAGCAGAAAAAGGGACAAGACAGTAACACGGTTAAAGAAGGGCTGTAGAAAAATGGATGAAAGACTGCTTGCCAAGAACTAGGGCCAAATACACAAACTCCTGTAACAGAGCAGGAATCAGACTGGCTAATGGAAATTCTAGCCTCTGCAGCATATTCAGCCCCAGGGCAAGTGGGACAGTTCATGGGGAATGTTTAAACTGCACCTAAAACCGCAAGTTTCCTTCATTACCGGTATATGTTTTGAACTTGACAGACCATGTACACAGCACAGCACTGTGCAAGAAAGACATCCAAAGCAGCCCACCAAATGTGGGACATTATTCTTTGATGATAGGAGAAGCTCTGTTGAAAAGTGTGAGTCAGCACCATGAAAACCCTGTTTGCAAGAAATCAGAGCTCCCAGTCCTGTTCCTGGCTGTTCCCACGGGGAGAGGAACACAGGTCAGGCCGTTTCTGGCTTGAGTTACATAATCCAAAACTCAACTCGGAAAGCTATGTGGGAGGGAAGGGAATGACAAGCATGCTTGCTTTACAGCCACTAATCCCTTCCGAGCAGGTGCCAGGGTGAGAGGGCAGGGTCTGTGCACTGTTTGTTTACCATGGAAATTCTTGTAATTGTGTTCAAAAGACACTGGCTGCAGACTCAACAGCCATGCTAGCTCCAGGTAATCATGCCTGTTTACAATGAATGATGGCCTGAGGGGGACTCAAGCATGCTCTCGTGACAAAATGATATGGTAAATTAACTTTCTGGCTTGGAGCCACCCAATAGGCCCCCTGAAGATACAGGGCAGGGCCCCATGGTTACACCGCAGCCCCGCTGGGAACACCTCAGCAGACACACTCAAAGCCATGCGCTGTACACTTGCACATAACTTCTGCACAGCATCCTGGGGGCTTGGGCTGATTCCCTGGTTTACATTAGAGCTGGTGTTATCCCTGTCAAAGACATCTAGTATCTTCTTCATACCTGCAACAGATCTTAGAGAGAGAGATGCTGGCAGGGATGCCCATCTACGAGTTAGCACAGAGGACTGAGAATACAATACTCATGTTCTCTCACCCGCCATGCTACTGAGCCCTGCAGGTGCCCAAAGGTTTTTCAACCAACAGAGTCAGGCTGCATCCCTGAAATTCCTGCACTAGCCTGTTCCTAAGTGTAACAGCGTGTTCCTCTGGCCGCTCAATTGAGAGGTGGGTCTTGCATCTCTAGCTAATATGCTGAGATCATACCAGCACCAAAATTTTTTTAAAAAGTCAATGGCTTTGACTTCTTGTCATTCCCAGGTGAGATCTGAACCAGGAAACAGAGAAGAAACCATTACTTTAGACCAGTGGTGCTCAACCTTTTTCACTGATGGACCAGATGGACAGTGGCTGATTTGCCCATAGGCCAGATCTGGATGGTGTCCCTGGTCTGGCACGTGAAGTGGGACTTCATGTGGGGGTCAGGGGCAAGGGAAGGCAGCCTGGCCCCAACCCAGACCTGTTGAAGGGAAAAAGGGCTTCACTGTGCCCTGATCAAGCTGCAGGTGGACAGGGGGCATGGGCCCAGCCTTGATCCTGCTGCAGGGAGCAGTGTGGGGGAGCACTCCCCAGACTCAAACAGCTTTTAGGAATTTGGCAGCATGGGAAGATGACCATATTGATTGCCACTGCTTCCCCACTGCCAATTTTCTTGACTTCTGGGGAGCCCTGTGGGCTGGAAATCATGGCTCTGCAGGCCAGATTTGGCCTGCAGGCTGGAAGTTGAACACCCCTGCTTTAGACCATTGTGCTAGCCCACTGTAACAGGGAACCTTAACCCTGTTACTAAGAGGCAGGGTTTCCCCTTTAACACCCGAATCTACAGGAACATCAAGCACCAGGAGGGTAGGGTCTAATAGCCCAACCACCCAGGCTGGTCAGTTGACAGGAAGGGGATAGGCCTCTGGGCACATATAAACCCCAGGGCCAAGGTTGATAGGGGGAGGTCTCTGGCAAGCGGCCAGGGAAAGAGAGCTCCTAAATAGCAAAACTACCCAGGAACACTGTGGCTGCTGGCCAGACTGTTTCTGTGGCTAATGAAGCTCCAGGAGTTTACAAGGTACCAGAGCTGGGGGGTGCTCAATACGTGAGGAACAGTTTGGAGTTTTCAAGGAGCCAGAGTATGGCTTGTATGACTTGTATTACGTTGTGGCCCAGGGGCTCGTATTTATGTTATTGTTTTATCTGGTAGACTGGGCTAAAGAGAGGGCCTTGTTGGGGCACACTACTGTGCTCAGACCCCAGTGCCAGGGGGGTGCAGTGACAGGGGGTGCTCAGACCCCAGCGCCTTAGGGCACAGGTCAACATTTATATACCATCTGCGAGGCGTTGGCCACCATATAGGGGATGTTTGGAGCAGTGGATAGTGACCCCTAGTGTTGAGGTAGTAAATGGGCAGCTTCCCACCTGAGTAACATCATAATTATTGTCCCATCAAGGCATGGCAGGCAAGAGAGATGGATGGGTAGCCCAGAGACAGAGGGTCAGACCTATGTTAGACAGGCCCAGGGATGGACCCCTGTCATACCCACCTACTCTTAAGCACCATCTTACCCAAAGATGTGGCTCTAACGAAAAATGTCTCTCCAGCAAAGTTGAGAAACACTCCCTTTAATTGTGTCAGTCCTGTGAAAACATCCGTGTACACAACAGTGCGTGTGAAGCATCACTTCCCAGTCTGACATGTACAGACAAGCCAAAAAACACATCCTGGAATGGAAGCCCAGAAACGGTTTCCATAAACATCAAAGAATACCAGAGGCTGGGCAGAGGTCGAATACGTCCAACCTGGTCCTTCACTGGGAGAACAATCCACTGTGCTTTCAGGGAAGAGACTTATAAGACAATTAACATAATCCTTAATGAAAAATCTCTGTCCACACACCAGCTCTGCTCAGGTAGTCCTATGCCTGTGGGCAGCCTCCAGAACCACCCAAGCCTCCACTAACCAGCCAAGATTAGAAAGTGAATGCTAGGAAAAGTCTCTCTTTTTCATGGAGGTCTCTCAGCCCTTAAAAAACTCCCTCATATAAAACACATGCTGCCCTGTGTGTCCCACAGAAGAAAGGAGACCTTGTGAGGCTCCAGCTCACTGGTTTTTAAGGACTGTTATTTTGTAGTCATACTGCATTGAGTCAGCGTGCCGCCACCGCAACACTGTACATCACAGCTCCTTTCATCTCTGGGTCTCAAAGGGCTTAATACATGTGCATTGCTGAAACCTCACGAAGCCCATGTGATGGATACATAAAGTGGTTCATAGGAAAACACATGTGCATGACTAAGAGATGAGTTAAGCGGGGTTACAATGTCATGCAAAGTACACCAAGGGTACCAAACCATATAGAAAGAGGTTGCTGGCCTGTCTCCATTATGCTGAGGTGTTAAGCACCCTATATACCTGCCTGCAGAGAAGCACTTGCATCCCCTTTTAAGAGGAGGCAGTGAGTGCTGTTCTTAGACTGCTGTGGATCAGTGCCAACGACTTGCTCCTTGTGGGCTCCAACGCCAAGCTGGCTCCTTCAGCCACATTAGAGGGGAATTCAGCAGATACTGCAGTAGTAAATGCTGCTATTTACAGTTCACTTTTAAATAAGAAATCCCAGCTTCTACAGAAGGGGTTATAAAGAAATGGAACTAGGGCCAAAGGAGTATATCCAGGAAAAAAAAAGGATATAAAGTTATACCACATGGCCATCTATGACTGTAAAAACCTGTCAGTCAAATACAGCACAGCTTTTGTTCTCAGTGATGACAAATGACCCCTATGCTTAGATGTGCTCTATATAGAAATAGGCTTCATGGAGTTGTTCAATGCCTTTCCTTTACCTTCCTAATTAAGCCCCTGTAATCTGCACCTTTTTCTGCCCACTGTCATTTGTAACACACAGTCTCTGTTGTAGCAAAGCAGATCCAAAAAGTACCAAAAACAATTTGATTAAACAGCTCCACTTGGTAACAGAACATCAGAAAAACTAAATAGCCTTCATTGTTTGGGAGACATTTGGTCCAGCATACAAATGGAAAGCCACAAGAATGCATTGTTTTTTCCTGCAAACAATCCTCCCAACACGTCTGCCTTCAACCGGAGCACAGGACCTTCCTGAGAGAGAACAGTCTGAACTTCCCTCAGCATCGAGGCAAACATAAGCCTCTCATTAACTAAACAACATTCTTGGGAATAAAACTGACTTAATTGGGTCAAAATGTTGCAGCGTACTGCTCAGTGCTGGAGCAGGAATGGCCCAACTACGTTAGTTTTCCTGATTTTGTTTTATTCAGCTTGGAAAAAGGCAACAGAAGTATTTGCCATTATTGAAAAGTGATAGGTCAAAGTTACATGACTTTCCTTATAACAGATCTGGGTGATGGCCGTTTTAAATGTTCTGATACATTAAGATATTTAATAAAATTATATTCAAAGCTGTTACAAATAATGTAGCTGCAATTCTCATTTAAAAAAAATAATTAAAATGATGCTATTTCCAGCATCCATGCATATTTCTCTATATGGGAGAAACAGAGGGCCAATGTTTAATAAACAAAATCATTTCATGTCTAAAATAATCTCACAGTGTGCAATTATTTGTGCGAGTCTGAAATTTATTGCCTTCGTAACCTATCATTGCTACACAAAAAGTTCTTATCTTCTAAAATTTTTAAAAGGACAGAGAAAGCAGAGGTAAATCCTCCAGGACAGCATCAGTACAAACTTCCCAAAGCCCATTCAATAGGGCTCTTCAAGCAGCAGACAAGATAAAATTGTGCCACAGCCTAGTTCACCCCTGGCTTATCCATTGTGGCAGGCCATCATGGGGTAGCGATGCAATACTGGCTTTTTATGAGGGATAATTCACATGAGATGGACTGAAATTTCCAGCATGTAGCACATATACCTTCCAATGTCAGTGGGCAAAGACCACCCAGTTACCAGCATGCTGGCTTAGATATAAACAAGCTAAAAGCAGCTTATATATCTCATGATCGATCACCTGAACCAGAAAGTCCTACTTTGTTAACGTATTTAAGAGAAGGCCCGTCTCAGACTGGTAATGACTTTTCTGCTGCTCTGGAACCAAACAGCCAAGTTTGGCAAACTTGGGAGTCGACTCCCTGCTACAAATCCCAGCTGAAAAAGTCTGAAAAGGATTAATAAAGAGAAGATAAAGAGTGGAGATGTCAAGTATTTTGTTCCCTCTTTTTTTTCCCTCCCAAAGCAGAGTTTGTCATGTTAGTAAAATTATTTTTCAAGACACATGATTCCATCTGAGCACTGTAAATTCTGCAAGTGCATATGTGGACTAAGAAGCCCTAGTGTTCTATTTGTATGAACCATACCAGGCACATTCCAGTCCAGCACAAGTAATAGGAACCAGAAGTCATTCTCTGGCAAAGGACATATATACAAAAGAGGTGGCAGGCTCCACTGCCTATACATACAGCATGCAGATTTTATGGGATAAACTGGCTGTGGGTTCAAAGCAATAACATTACACTACGTTTACTACGAACTGCCCACAATACACTAAGGAGGAATTGTGGCCAGGAGTGCCACCTTAAAGAAGTGGCTTGGTTAATTCAATAGGAATGGTTAATTCAATGGGAATGAATAGTAATTCAGGGAATGGCAAAAGATAAAGAGAAAACAGCTTCTTCTTCCTTATTTAAGGAAGGGCCTTCCAATCCTCGGTCTCCTTTTGGAGGACAGCACCCAGAACAGTGAATAAGGGCAAGTAGAATTCTCTGTTGGTCTTGTTTTAATAATGGTTTTTTTTTTTTTACAAAGCCCCATTGAGAAAACTTCCATCCCCAGCTGCTTTTTCTAGCTAAAAGTTTCTGTGACCAGCTTGCCAAACTCCATGGCAGATCATGCATCATGTGGATTCTTGTATTTAAAACTAGACAGATTGTCCACAGATGATATTTCATAGCCTTAAAAAACAACACCGCCTCCATCTTCTCTGTCTCTAACGTGAGTTTAGTGCTGGAGAAAGGTGATGGATGGAGAGTTCTGGAGCCCAATCCTCTACTGACCCATGAGCATAGGTGGAGGAAGACAAAATTGGGGGGGGGGAGGGGGAGGTTGAATGTGTGTCCATACACACACACACACCCGCCCCCTCATAGGAAAGTCTGAGGGGGGAGGGGAAAGGGCCTGGGGGGAGCAGCATTTTCTGGCCCTGGCCCTGGCCCCGGCCCCAGCCCCGACCGCATCAGGCCCAGCTGCCACATCAGCCGCGGCTGCCTCCTGGCTCCAGCCACCCTGGCCCAAGCCTTGGCTGCCTCCCAGCCCCAGGCCCACCAGTCTCAGCCCCAATTGCCTCCTGGCCGCACCGGCCCCAGCCCCGGCCCCGGCCCCAGCTCCAGCTGCCTCCCAGACTCGGCTGCCTTCCCACCCTAGCCCCAGCTGCGCACCACCCGGGGGGGCCCAGAGCTGGGGGCCGAAGCAGGGCCAACCTTGGCTGCACCACCACTGCACGGGATGGAGCCCCTGGGACCCCCATGCCTCCTGCATCCTGCATAGTCCCCAGGAAGAGCCTGGCAGCTCCTCCAGAGGAATGGCATCACTGTGAGGCACATGGCAGTACCCGCCTTTTTCAAAGCAGTGGCGGCAAGGCATGGAGGCATAGAACAGAGGCTGAGTCCAGGTCACAGCTGTGGCCCGTCCTCACCCCATGCAAAGATCGGGGGGCCACGTGCCCCCTCCCCTGGCTGCCTGGTGCTGTGCCTCTGGAGGAGGTGCCAAGCTCTGACTGTCCTATGACCCAGCCCAGCTGGGGCCCCATTCACCATGAATGGGGTCCTGGGTGAGCCAGGTCGTGGGAAAATCAGAGCCTGATGGCTCATCCAGGGGTGTGTGTGTGGGGGGATGACGCTCACTGCTACATGCACCGTGGTGGAACCAAGGTGGGGGCAGATGCTACCTCATCCTGCACTCCAAGACAAGCCACCAGGCTGCAATTGTCCCACAACCTGGTTGGCCAGGGCCCCATTCATGGTGAATGGGACCTTGGCCAGGCTGGGTTGTGTGACATTCTTCACAGTGCAAGAGGGAGTGGGCTGGGGCAGGCGTGAATGATTCAGCCTTCCCTTACCCCACTCTCTCCTGCACTGTGGGGGGTCTCAATCTGCCCTCTACCCCGCCCCAGAAATTAAAAAAACATAAATTAAAAGAAACTTATTTGCCTGCACCTGAGCTGGCTGTGATCCTGGCTGCGAGTGTGCAGGGCAGCTGAGTGTGCTCACCCCTCCCCCCCTGCAGCAGCAACCTGGGGCCAGGCTGCCCTAAGGCAATGCCTGCTGCTGCCCTGTGTTTGGGGGAGCTGAGCCCTGTTAGCAACCCCCTTCTGCCACCTATACCCATGAGACAGATAAAGCATGAACAATGCCAGTGTTAGCCCCATCCATAAAGTTGTCCGGCAACTGGCACTCTGCCTTTAACCAGTTAGCAAAGAACCACACCTCACAGCCAGGCTTCAGATGAGTATCAAACTGAGCCCTCTGGGTTACACAAAGCACTTCTTCTAGAGAAACTTTAAGTACAGGCTGCTTATGGCTTCCACTAACTGTGCCAGAAGGGAGTGATGTGTGCAATGTCCACCCCCATCTATTCACTCTCTAGGCTTTGCCTACACTGTTCTACATCTCATTAGGTCCCAATTCAGCAACAAACTTAAGGAACTGCTTTACTTGTGTCCTTTACTTGTGTTTATCAAGGCAGGACAACAGGGAATTGGAGATGCGCTATTTACCAGAGTGCCCCTGGGAGTAACTAGGAATAATGGGTGCAAATTAATGGAGAGTAGATTTAGGTTACTTTTACAGTAAGGGTGGCCAGAGTCTGGAATGGGCTTTCAAGAGAGGTAGTATTATCACCTAACTTGAAGGTCTTCAAGCAGAGGCTTGACAGTCACCTGTCTGGGATCATCTGACCTCAGTCCTCTTTCCTGCCAGGGGCAGGGGGTCAGACACGATGACCTTTGTGGTCCCTTCCGACTCTACAATCTATGAATCTATTAATCTTTATGCTAAGAACATGCTTAAGTGCTTGGCTGCATCGAAGCCTTATGCCACATACTTTGAGAGAAGGTGACAAAGCCTGGAGCAGACTCTGGAATCCTGACTCAGCTTCTCCTGTTCTAAATTCTCTCACACACATACATTGTTTTTTCTTTCAAATCCACCTATATTTCCATTAAGGAGAAGAAGAACATTCATTAAAAACAAATGCATTCAAGTTGACGTTCACTGTGGGTTTTAATTTTAAGAAATTCACAAAAGTCACCCTTCATGGTACATATAAGGGTTAAATTTTCAAATACAGCTCAACTCTACATTCAGCACTTGCAACTGGAAAACAAAGATCTGAGAAACGGCAAGCCATGCACACAATTACCTCTTCTGTGTATGCCATTTAAGTACACACAGATCTGCAGGATGCAATCTTTCTGTTCAGTCAAACAAATCCTGGGAATACTAGATTTCTACATCGAAATGATAGAAATATGAATACACTGTATAATCCCATACTAACTTATTCTAATCTCGACAATTTCCAGAAATACGCTGTGCACTAATAAGGAGCATCTCTCTGTGTTACAGGACAAAAAAAGCAACTGGCTCAGATTAAATCCCTTATTTTAGAATGGAGGCCAAACAAAACCCTCAGAAATAGTGTAAAAGGATCTGCAGATGCTAGCCAACCCCCTCCCCATCCATTTCTGATAGAGGAAGGGGTAACTTCAGGATAGTAAGGCAATTGGCAAAATGCTCTCTGCTTGCTTCCCCTTCCTTTTGCATTAAAATCTTTTCACATTTATTATATTTTAGCAGTAGACAACAGTGACAATGCGAAGAGGGTGCACGTGCTCCCTGAGAGCACCGATGCACCACCTGTCCAGCTGCGCTTGCTGCTCAGGAAATGGGGGGGGGAGGTGGAAGCGCCAGTGCCCCCCCTGCAAGCACCGGCCGATTGCTGCAGCCTCTCCCGGAAGTGGCTGTAGCGATTGCCTTCAACGATCAGCCATTGTGGGATTATCCGCGGGGGACCACTTCCCGCCCGGGGCAGTGAGATTGGCCACAGACAGGCAGCAGGATCGGCCACGGGGGGGACCCCCTGGTTGGTGGGACTGGTAGAGGGGGGGCATCTGCTCCCCCAACTAAGGCAGCACCAGTCGCCCATGGCAGACAAAATAGGGGGGCTGGGGGAGTGGGGGGGGGGGTTAGGAGGGTCGTGCAGAGCCCCCCATGCAGCATGGGGCAATGTGCGGCAGGGGGAATCACCCCTCCACACCCCGCAGCACCCAGTGAGACGGGGCTTTTTTTTTGATAAGTGCCGGGAGCTGGGGTAGCCATTGCCGTGGTAGGAGAGTGGCAGGGGATGGGCCTGGCCTGGCTGATTCAGAGATTTGGAGATTTGGCAGGAGATTAATCAGATTTGGCCAAATCGAATCAGGACAGTGATTTGAATCACCAGATCGAATCACTGGCCCCCAAATTGGCCGAATCTGAATCGAAATCAAATACTAGCTGCTTCGCACAGGCCTATTCTTCATTCTGCTACTGATCCAAAAGGTGATGGGTTTTAAGCTCTAGGTGATTTACATAACACGGGGTTAATAAGAGGATTTTCTGAGGGGCATAACTGCACTTAAAGTGATTAGAGAACCTCAGAAGAAAGGTGCTTAAAAACTGCATCTTACATCCTCCAGATTCAACACGTATCAATCAGTTACTGTGACGCTCCATGATAGACTCGTAATGAGAAGCCACATGCAGCAGCTTTGCCAGATAACTTCTCTCCAGCTGTCTCTGTGAGGGGCTTTGTACTTCCAGGGTTAACAGCAACTGGCCTCCCCTCATGGGGTTCTGGAGACAGCATGTGCTTTAGACAGTTCCCGATGAAAGTTTTGCGGCTTTTGTGGCGATCGGAAAACATTCAGAGAATTGGATTCATGGTTTTACAGACCCTAACTAGAAACTTCATAGCAGGGGTCTCTTTTGGTCTCCAAAATACTTCCTGGCACTGCTTTTCTGTGTGCTAGCACTGCCAATTGCTTCCTAAAGCAACTACCTATGTTCAACAGTGGGTCAGAACTGTAAGGCTACTTTGGCTCAGACCTGGAGTAGGACCTGATATAGACTTTTCCTATTTTCCATAGTAAGAACTAGTCTGCAGCAGCAAGATAACATAAGAGAGTTTCACATGTAATAGTTATTCTTTGCTCCACGCTGATCAGTTTACTGTCAGGGCAAGAATATTTTATTTCAATTGCACTGTATCTTATCTGCCCAGCAATTGAAAGAGATCCCAGCCTGAAATGCAGCCTATCTTATGAGAAAGCTGGTTTGACCCTGCAGTGCATGGCCAGGTAAAAATCCCAGTGAAGTCAATGGAAACCTTGCCTGAAGCGGAGATGCACTGTAAGGCCACAGACATGCAGAACTTCAGAACAACAATGGGATACAAAGCAAGCTGCAGCCGTTGTGAAATAAGGGAGAATTGGTGTTCACTATTAAGGCTTTGTTGTACCTTACACCATGAGCTGCACAAATGCTGATTGGTGTTAATGCTAGTGTGGCGTTTAGAGCAGCTGCACCCTTAATCTAGAAATCTTTGGTGACTGTCTCCCACTTGCACAGCTGCCACTAGAGGCCTCGAGAGCAGGGGCAGGACCAGAAGCTATAGCTGTGAGTCACTACAGGGCTGATGAGCCATGATGGGCTTCTCTCCCTGCTCTTCAGGTAGGGGTGTGAGAGACCATGGGATACTAGAGGACTTGAACTTGATCAGAGGTCAAAAAAATAGATCTTATGATGAGGGGCTGAGAGCTATGGGACTGTCAAGTCTGGAAAAGCGCAGGTCTATGAGTTTATCGGGGGCTCACCAGGATCTGGGGAAATGTCTGTTCACTGGAGCGCCCCAAGGGATGACAAGATCGAACAGTCACAAACTCCTCCATGACCATTTCAGGCTGGACATAAGGAAGAACTTCTTTACTATCTGAGCCCCCAAGGTTTGGAATAGACTGCCGCCAGAGGTGGTTCAAGCACCTGCTTTGAACGCCTTCAAGAGACATTTGGATGTTTATCTTGCTGGGATCCTATGACCCCAACTGACTTCCTGCCCCTGGGGCAGAGGACTGGACTTGAAGATCTTTGGTGGTCCCTTCCAGCTCTAACGTTTATGGAATCTATGAAACTCTGGCGGCACATCTGTGGGGAGTGGCCACATCTTAATGGAACAAGAGCTGGGTAGTGCGGATCAGAGGCAATCCTGCCCTGGAGTGGTGTAACTTTGATCTGCATAATGAGTGTTTAAAACCACTTTAAAGTGTTGATGTGTGGACAATCTGGAATTTAAAAGCTCTAGGAGCTGCCCAAAATTATCATGTAACAAGGCCCTTAAGCAACACAAGGTTTCTCACACAAGGCTCTGCAGTTCCAACTCCAAAGCAGAGAGGGCAGCAGTAAAGCCAAAGACCCACAAGCAACTGCAATGCATTTAGAAACATGTTCTTTTTAGTAAACCGGATGTCTTCACAGGCAATAACTTAATAAGTTAAGCAGGAAATGTTTTACCACCAAATAGATTCTCCATTACCCAGCTTTGAAAACAAATGAAGGCCCCAAGGCCCGCCACACTAAGGCCCCTCCCTCGCCGGAGTTAGCAACAGGTTCGCACCTCCTGCAGCCCCGGCAGAGCCTGCTCAGTTGCCGGCTCCCGCAGGCAACCCAGGCTCAACCACAGCTACTGGCCCCGCTCTCCCCAAGTCAAAGCGAAAGGTGTTTGTTGTGGGAGACTCCATCCTGCGGGGCACTGAGGGGGCAATCTGCCGCCCCGACCCCTTAGCCCGGGAAGTCTGCTGCTTCCCAGGGGCCCGCATCCGAGACATTGCGGAGAGGATCCTGCAGCTCCTCCGGCCCACAGACCACTACCCCATGCTCCTTATTCACGTGGGCACCAATGACACGGCTCGGAGCACCCCCAGCCAGGTCATGAGGCACTACAGGGAGTTGGGAGTGGGGCTTAGGGGTCTGGGAGCTCAGGTGGTGTTTTCGTCGATCCTCCCAGTCTCGGGCTATGGGCTGAGGAGGGAGACGAGGATCCACGCGGTGAACCAAAGACTGCGGCGCTGGTGTTATCGGGAAGGCTTTGGTTTCCATGACCACAGCCCACTCTTTGGAGAGAGAGGCAGCGAGCTGCTGGGAAGAGATGGCCTCCACCTCTCTCCCCTGGGGAGGAGGCTCTTCTCAGCCAGGCTGGCTGACCTGCTCCACCGGGCTTTAAACTAAGCCCGCTGAGGGATGGGGGGACTACTGCCACTGCTGGCCCGCTGAACGGCCCTTGCAAAGCCAGCAGACCACGGCACTTAAGGGGGCACTTAAGGGAGCCCACCCCTGACCCAGCTCTGGCACAATCTGTGGGCAAGGCAAGAGCCCCCAAGGGCACACTTACCTGCCTGTACACTAATGCCAGGAGCCTGGGCAACAAGCAGGACGAGCTCGTCCTCCTGCTCAGTGCAAAGAAATATGATGTCATTGGGATAACGGAGACCTGGTGGGACTCCACCCATGACTGGACCACGGGTATAGAGGGCTATACCCTGTACAGGAGAGATCGTGTTGACAAAAGGGGCGGGGGTGTAGCTCTCTATGTCAAGGAAAGCTACATGTCCCTGCAAGCTGATGTTGGCAACCGGCATGGACAGCTAGAGACCCTCTGGGTAAAAATTCATGGGAAATTCGGCACAGGGGACACAACGGTGGGAGTCTACTACAGACCTCCCACTCAAAGTCCTGAGCTTGACCAGGAGTTCGCCCGGGAACTGACTGAGGCCGCTTGCTCCAGGACCTTGGTTGTCAAGGGTGACTTCAATTACCCGGACATCTCCTGGGAAGATCACTCAGCTAAATCTGAGCGGTCGCAAAGCTTTCTCTCATGCGTGGATGACCTCTACCTGACTCAAGAAGTCTATGGGCCAACGAGAGGCAAAGCGCTGCTTGACCTGGTACTGGCTACGGGGGACGACCTAATCGGTGACCTAGTGATCGATGGGAAGCTGGGTGACAGCGACCACGAGCTGATCACCTTCACCATCCGCCAAACAGCTGGCAAGTCAGTCAGCAACATAGAAGTCCTTGACTTCAGAAAAGCCGACTTTGACAAGCTCAAGAGGCTTGTCGGTCAGGCCCTCAGGGACCATGACCCCAGGGAGATGGGAGTTCAAGAAGAGTGGTTGCTTCTCAAGGAAGCGATCCTCAATGCACAAGCTAAATCTATTCCAACACGGAGGAAAGGCAGCAAGAAGGCACAGCGGCCCCCCTGGCTCTCCAGGGACTTAGCGGACCTCCTGCAGCTAAAAAGGAAAGCCTACAAAGGATGGAGGATGGGATTCACCTCCAAGGAGGATTATTCTGCACTGGTCCAGTCCTGCAGGGAGCAAACCAGGAAAGCCAAGGCTGCAACTGAACTCCAACTAGCTTCAGGCATCAAGGACAACAAAAAGTCCTTTTTCAGATATGTGGGGAGCCGAAGGAAAAGCAAGGGCAATGTTGGACCCCTGCTAAACCAGATGGGGCAACTGACTACTGACGCCCAGGAAAAAGCCAACCTATTAAATAGGTACTTTGCATCAGTCTTTCATCAGTCCCATGGGACGCCCATGCCTGCTATGGGACAGGGAAATCTGGGTGATGGGGATCCCCTACCCTCCATCAATGCTGACCTCGTGAAGGAACACCTTGAGAAGCTGGATACCTTCAAGTCAGCTGGCCCTGACAATCTGCACCCCAGGGTACTCAAAGAGCTGGCAAGCGTCATAGCCCAGCCCCTGGCACGGATCTTTGAAAACTCCTGGCGCTCTGGTGTAGTGCCCGAAGACTGGAAGAAGGCCAACGTGGTGCCAATCTTCAAGAAAGGGAGGAGAGTGGATCCAGCTAACTACAGGCCCATTAGCCTGACTTCTATCCTGGGGAAGATCTTAGAAAAGTTTATTAAGGAGGCCATCCTTGATGGACTGGCCCAGGCTAACATTCTAAGGGACAGCCAGCACGGGTTTGTTGCGGGTAGGTCTTGTTTGACCAATCTCATTTCCTTCTATGACCAGGTGACCTATCACCTGGACGAGGGAGAAGAGATTGATGTCATACATCTTGACTTCAAAAAAGCTTTTGATCTGGTATCCCATGATCACCTCTTGGCCAAACTGCCCAGTTGTGGCCTTGGCTCCACCACGATCCGCTGGCTGGGAAATTGGCTCCGTGGTCGGACCCAGAGGGTTGTAATCGATGGCAGTCACTCATCATGGTGCCCTGTGACCAGTGGGGTCCCTCAAGGCTCTGTCTTGGGACCCATCCTGTTCAATATCTTCATTAATGATGTGGACATTGGAGTCAGGAGTGGACTGGCCAAGTTCACCGATGACACCAAACTTTGGGGCAAAGCATCCATGCCAGAAGATAGGCGGGTGATCCAGGCTGACCTGGACAAGCTCAGCATATGGGCGGACGAGAACCTGATGGTGTTTAACACCGAAAAATGCAAGGTTCTCCACCCTGGGAGGAAAAACCTGCGGCACCCTTATAGGCTCGGCAGTGCTACGTTGGATAGCACTACAGAAGAAAGAGACTTGGGGGTCATCATTGACCACAAGATGAACATGAACCTCCAATGCGATGCTGCGGCTAGTAAAGCAACCAAAACGCTGGCTTGCATCCATAGATGCTTCTCGAGCAAATCCCGGGACGTCATTCTCCCTTTGTACTCGGCCTTGGTGAGGCCGCAGCTGGAGTACTGCCTCCAGTTTTGGGCTCCACAATTCAAAAAGGATGTGGAGAAGCTTGAGAGAGTCCAGAGGAGAGCCACGCGCATGATCAGAGGTCAGGAAAACAGATCTTACGATGACAGGCTGAGAGCCATGGGACTCTTTAGCCTGGAAAAGCGCAGGCTCAGAGGTGATCTGATGGCCACCTATAAATTTATCAAGGGTGACCACCAGGATCTGGGGGATCGTTTGTTCACCAGAGCACCCCAAGGGATGATGAGGTCAAACGGTCACAAACTCCTGCAAGACCGTTTCAGGCTGGACATAAGGAAGAATTTCTTTACTGTCCGAGCCCCCAAGGTCTGGAACAGTCTGCCAGCGGAGGTGGTTCAAGCACCTACATTGAACACCTTCAAGAGTAAATTGGATGCTTATCTTGCTGGGATCCTATGACCCCAGCTGACTTCCTGCCCTTTGGGCAGGGGGCTGGACTCGATGATCTCCCGAGGTCCCTTCCAGCCCTAATGTCTATGAAATCTATGAAGGTTACTGTGCCCTTCTTTAAAACTGGGTCTATAGATAAGCATCTAAATCTGAGGCTGCATCTATGAATTAACCTACAAATCAAGACAGTTTCATAACCACTGGAGGGAACCTACCACATATAACCAAGAGTGTGCCTGCTGCTTTGGTGTGTGTATGTGTCTTGCTCTCTCAGTCATGCCTGGCCTTTTAGCTCAGAATCTTACCAAGATAATCATAGAATCACATAAAATTAGGGCTGGAAGGGACTCAGGAGGTCATCTAGTCTAACTGCCTGCTCAAAGCAGGACCATCCCCAACTAGATCATTCCAGCCAGGGCTTTGAGTTGGGCCTTAAAACGTCCAAAGATGCAGATTCCACCACCTCTCTGAGTAACCCGTTCCAGTGCTTCACCACCCTCCTAAATGAGAAAGTTTTTTCCTAATATCCAACCTAAACTTCCCTTGCTGCAACTTGAGACCATTGCTCCTTGTCCTGTCATCTGAGAAAATTCCAGCTCCATTCGCTTTAAAACCCTCCTTCAGGTAGTTAAAGGCTGCTATTATATCCCCCCTCAATCCTCTCTTCTGCAGACTGAATAAGCCTGCGTGCCACAGCCCCCTTACCATTTTCATTGCCCTCTGCTGGACTTTTTCCAACTTGTCCACAACCTTTCTATAGTAGGGGGCTCAAAACAGGACAAAGTACTCCAGATGTGGCATCACCAGCACAGAATAGAGGGAAATAATTACTTCCCTTAATCTGCTGGCAATGCTTCTACCAACACAGCTCAGTATGTTGTTAGCCTTCTTGGCAACAAGGGCACACTGTTGGCTCATATCCAGCTTACTGTCCACTGTAACCCCCAGGTCCCTTTCTGCAGAAGCTTTATTCTTCCTGCTTTGCAAATGGTGCCAAGAGCGCGTTTGCACAGGATAAAAGCTAATGAAATAAATGACAGTTGGTGTTAAGCGAGGTCTTGTGTCTGTTCCACTGCCGACTGTACATTTCCCTATGCCCCTCAAGTAGCTGGTCCTGTAACACTTGCCAGGAATGTTGGTTTTAATAAAAGCCATGTGATTCCAAAGATCAAGTCAGAGCAAAGCCTCCAGCTTTGCAAGGTAAATATTTATCTAGACTGAGCACTTGTGGGGAGAACCACTTTCATGTACTTGTAAAAATACAACAGAAAGAAGGCACAGGCTCAAAGACCAGGGACCATTGCTGAGTAACCCATGAAGCGATGCCTGGCTTGAGCACTTGCATTCTCCAGTCTTGTGTGTTTTATCAGTCTAGGTATCAGAGCATAGTGAGCCAACAGAAAGCCTCTATTGACAGTTCCCTATAGCAGGCTTTGCCTGATGAATGCATCTTAGAAGAAAGAATGACCTCCTTGCCCACCTTATGTTTAAATTATGGGGTGCTTTTTTAAAGACACAAATTTTGTGCACATCTGAGACCCCAAGCTCCACCAACTCAGAAAACTTTATAGCACTGCAGCTGAGCTGCTCTGCATAACTACTCAAGCACAGTCAACCACTGGGGAGGACACAGCTGCTGGCTCGTCATGCCAAAGAAAACCATGATACCAAGCTGACAGGATACAAACCAGGCACCAGGAAGCAAGCGTGGAAAAGTGGCATTCATTAGACATGGTCATCCCCAGCAGGAGCCAAATTTATGCCAAGAAGTGAAGGCAGGCCAGTCGTAAACACCATGCCGCTTACTTCATATGGAAGTTAGCCTGCTCTGCCTGTCGTGGGCTTTGGAAAGAAAAAAAATCAGTCTGCTTTGATCTGACTGAACAAATGATTTAATAGCTTATTACGCAGCTATAATGGACACACTGTATGAGCTTCAAGGACAAAGACAGAAGCTGCCAACTCTGAGGGGAGAAGGAAGAGAAGAGTAACTCTATCTGTAGATTGGTTCTGCTGTTGTAATTTTATGAATCGCACAGAGCGGAGGCTTTTACAAGCACAACCTGCTACTGTTTATTTGTATTGGGGTCTGTTGTTTTCATGTGTTCTTTTAATCCCAACAGTGCAGATACCACTGGATGAATGTCAAGCCCCATCAGCAGCCAGCCCCAGAGATTTAAAGAGCTGCTCCAGAATCCCATAAGAGGAGATCGGGACCACCCGGTTCTAGTGGATGGATTCCAACGCTGTACATGTTACCGCAAATCCTCCCTAGGAAGTTTAATGCCAAACAGCTCTGAAGCACATATTCCCGTGGGGAAAGCACAGCAGGAGACCCCTGCTGGCACATGGCTGAGGGGATGGCCCCTTGGGATGCTCTGCGTAGCAGCTCTGTACCAGTAGTAAAGCTGAAACAGAAGCACAACAAGGAGCTTCAAGGCACTCCACGGAAATCCCTTTTAGTCAACAGAATGCTCCACTTAGATGACAATCTCCCTTCATGTGTTTTCTTTTGAAATTCTTTCGGTTTCTGGGGCTGGTTCTGTCTGGGAGGTTAAAGCTTCCAAATGGCAGGGCTCCTGGTAGTCTATCCGCTTCTTTGTGCACTGAATAAAAGACAGTATCCCTACAAGGGAACAATCTTCTTCAGACAACAAGCCATGTCTATGTACATGCATAACACTGACTTAGCCATATGGTCACTGGTTATATATTCAAGCAGTTACTGCAACGGACTGGAAGCCAGAAACAAAACTGGCCTCCTGCCTTTGTTGCCATGGCCTAGCACCCCTATGCAACACATACCACTTTCCAAGCTTCAGCTGGTGTAAATGGATGCCCTGCTGAGCTCATTAAAAGATCATGATGCAGCAGATGCATTTGTAGATGACTTTTCTGGGTAGAGCTCTGGAGACGATCCACAGCCCAAGGACAATGAGTTAAACATAACTACAAAGTGGTACAAAAGGCTTTGTCAGCCTGACTTTATTTTGGACCACTACTCCTGAGTGGCAACAGACACACATACACACAGACCTTCCTTTTGTTAGCAGAATTTAGAAAGTGAGCTGTACTGTACAACGGCTTTAAAACCCTTCAACATATGCTTATTTGACAACATCAACTCAAGTCATGTTGAAAAGCCACGTGAGAGAAGAGTTTAATACATAGTTAGGGCAATACATCATTTTTCCTGCACAGTGATCTTTGAAAGACAAGAACCAGATTTGTGAAAAAACCCACCGTCCCACAAGTGGGTTGCAGGTCCTATCAAACCAGGAACTGGATTGGAAAGAGGAAGTCAAATATCCCTTTTAAAGGATTTCAGCCTACTTCTTTAGCTGTTGAAATGTTTTGCAGAAATTTCAGGACATACGGATTAGAATGGGTTATGAAACTTCATATTTCTCTAGCTCCTCTCATCCTACTATAAGTTTAATGCCATAAGCCTGGCCTTCCAGAAAAGCACATGACCAGCTTCAGAATATGGCTAGAGACTCTGGATACACTTCCCAAGTGAAAAACTCAGAGTGCATGTGCATTGCATGCAAACAAGAATGCGGCTTTCCCCCTGTGCCTTGTTTTAATTACATACTCAGGATATTGCACTGTAAAGAAAATAGGACTGAAAAAAAAAGATGACAAGCGGCCATTGGGTCCGTCTGGCTCTATCTGCCCCAGAAATGGAAATTCAGTTTAGAAAACAGGGACAAACTCCTTCAGAATAAAATACCGACACCATTTCAGAACGTGGCAAAAAGTACTTCTGGATCTAATTTGATTTCTTCCGCTCCCTTCTGTAGTGAACTAATAAAGGGTCAGTGTTGGATGCTATGTAACCTTATTTTTCTTGAGGAGCAACAGCAAATTCCAGCAAATGTTTCTTCTTTTAGATCAACTGGAACTTTATAGAGAAGTTTTCTTTTCCAAACAATGGCAGGCTCCAGAACTTAGGAGACCTGCTGCTGCTGCTAAGTAATATGCTGGCTGGCCTCACTGCCACACGTAAGAAACTATCTGGGGAAGAGGATCCAAAAAAAACTAACCTTCCCATTTGCTCTGAGAATCGAAACAATGTGGATTTTGTGCATGTCAGCTTGACAACCCTAAATGCAGGAGCGCTATTCTTTTTGGCCCTGGGAGCAGGAGTGCCAAAACAGCACAAAACAGGTTGTTTTTATAGCATTTCCAGACTTAAGGAAGTATCTGAAGGCTTGTTCAGAAACCCTTCTTTCAATGCATGTTTGCACATTCAAAAAGTGCTGTAACTCTTCAAGATGTTCACAGTGGTTTTTCACATCAGGTCAGTTAGAAACCTCTTTATCATTCCTTTAAGGAGCTGCAGTATATGAAGCACACTCCTGCCTGATAAAACAGCCTGTTTAGATCATTTGTGCAAAATTCTATAGACCTAACTCAGGCCTTAACAAGCCAAAGTTCTCCCTGACTTCAGTAGGAACTTTCCTTATGCAACAACTGAGTCAAGTCTGGGAGATTTCATCCTATATTGTTTGCCTATAAAGCAAGCTATAAACCAAGGGTGTTGTGGGCCAGATAATGGGTGTGGGACCAGTCCCCTGGCCAGACAAATAGTGCAGGGCTGGCCCTGTAGGCTGGATCAGACGCACGCACTCTCCCACTTCTGGTCTGGGACCCAGCAGGAAGAGGGGTTGTTGACTGCTGCTGCAGCAACAAGCTGCAATCAGGCCTCTTCCCATAGTGCTGCTGGGGCTCCAGTGCCCTAGCTCTAACCCAGGTCCTTGACTACAGCCGTGGGACAGTCTCCACCCTTGTGGCTGTGGACCAGATGACCTGGCTCTGTGGGCCAGGTCTGGTCCGCAACCTGTATGTTTGACACCACTGCTATAAAACAAATGCAGCTCAAAGCCTTACACATGAATGCAGAAAAGCATCTTCCACCTCAGCTCCTTTCCTTGGCTTGGCAACTACCTTTTGCATCCAATAACTTACTCTTTCATGCCAAAAACATCACATTAATCCCTGGCTTTCACAACTTGTTATACAAGGAGTAACAAAAGCATCAGCATTTTCCACTTACGTTTATCTGACAGCATCAAGGAGGAAATTAAGACCCTAAATCAAGGGTGGATCGTGTTTGATGTGTCCACGTTTAATTAACACCTCTCCTCTTCCTACCTCCCACCCCTTGGGGGGGGTAGGGAATTGGTTCACTTCCACAAAAGAAGGTTTGTTTTATTAAATCATGCCTTGTTCTTCCCCCCACAATTCAGAACTCATGGTTAGAAGGTTTTCTGATCCCTAGCTACTGCTTTTTAGCTGCTAAATCCCTTGAAGCATGCTACCAATTCTACCCTCAACCTATATCCAGCCTGCAAAATGCTCTGCAAAAGGCAGGGAGGTCTAAATGCCTAGGCTTCAGTGAGACACAGAGCTACTCGCCTCCCTGGTATCAGCTCAAAGACCTCCTTGGAAGGGACCAGACACTGCTGTATAATTGCAGGTTTCTGGGTCTTAGTCAACAATGGACTGCATAAATTGTCACACGGCAGAGTGGCCCAAGTTTGAATGACCAGCAGTGATTGTGGTGCTTCTAATGTGGTGCTTTGGCCAGACGATGCATAGACACTGTGAGGCTCTGAGAACTTGATGGGAGGTTGTGCAATATTGCTTGTTACACAGTTAGACCCCAGCAGAGGGAAAGGTGTTATCAGCAAACAACTGCCAAACACTACCACAGAACTGAACCTCTTATGAAATGCTGCTTCACAACCTCTGACCCTGCATGGGTTGAACCCGTGCTTCTTGAGAAGCCCACATTCCTTGTGCTCCCTCTAGAATACTTTCCCCATTGCCAGCTGGATTCATTGGCATCCCAGGCATGAACAGGCACACAGCTCACAAACACCTTTCTAAGCTCTTGCCTCTTTAGACACCTCACTAACATTTTGGTTCTGGATTAGATGTTCATCAGAATGTCTTGTGTACAGAGGTCGGCCTCAACCCGAAGCACTGCACAGAGGAAGCAAGCCTCATTGATTCTGAGGTTACCAGGGCCACATTAATCATGTGCATTAATCAAAAGCACATGATCCTTATCCTTTGGTTCATTTATCACATCAAGGCAATAACAGCGCATCATTCCATACAGCATCTGTACAGAATAGAACAATCTGCCCAAGGGACCCAGCAAGGGAAATGTTAATGACAGCTGCCAGGAAATAATCCGCAATTCACTGCCATTCACTAGCTCCCTAACCAGCAGATGGAAGCAAAAGTGGGCCAAAAGAAACTAAATTTTTATTGTGTGCCGAAGTGGGTGCTAAGATGGGTAAGGAGGATTAGACAGCCTTGCAGAACCGAAGGCTTTGACTTACCAATGCAGGTCCTGCCATCTGTGTGCAGACGAAAGCCTGGCTTGCACTCACAGTAATAGGACCCCAGGGTGTTCACGCATCTATGCTGGCAGCCCCCATTGTGAACTTGGCACTCATCAACATCTGCAGAAGGGGAGAGAGGAAGGACAAAAACCTCAGAGAAGTGGGCATGAAAGCAGCTGAGCTCAGCATTCCTTATCCTCTGTGAACCAGTTTCAGATATAAGGAACGAATGGAGAGGAGAAGAGAAGAGAGGAAACAGCTCTTCCATCATGTTTAATCACTCAAGCCATTTTGAAAATCACAAGGACAGGACTGTGCTCAGCACTAATTTACATCATATGAGTCATTCACCATAGATTGCTGTTTAGATGTCGACTTGACAACAGACATTCCCAGAAGCAAATTAGTTCCTACATGCAACTTTCTGACTCTTGGCCATAGAACCAGGGTAAACAGAGTCAAGACTGATTCAATCAAACTACTGGAATTCCTGCGTCTGGTACAGCTTCTTAATCCTTCTCATTCTCCCTCTGCTGTAAACAGGCCAGGCTAGTCTATTTGCTATATAAATATTACACTGTTTATAATCATGGCATGAGCAAGTAGCTAACTTTTATGCACAACCAGAGGGGATTTGGTTTTAAACACATAGATTCAATGGAATTATAGGTTCAGATCCTAGCACACGAGACTCGGCCCCCTCATGAGGCAGATAAACTGGAGTCCTTTCAATGTACTTTAAAGTAAGGGCTTGAACATAAGAGGCCCTGCCCTGGCTTCTGTCTGTGGGCAACTGAGTTAAAATGTGCCCATGCTTACATGAAACACTGCCCATGCCACCCAACTTGTGTGGGTCAGTTGGGTTTTGTGCAAACAATTCAGGTGTGCACATGGTTGTGCTGTGTAATTTTGAAAAACTGGGCCACCATAAAAGTAGGAGTTTGTCTATATATCCTTGAGCAACATTTCCCCTTCCTCCCTGTGTTGTCTGCACAGCTGGAGTTCAAAGACATCATCACCTGTAGATGGTGTGTGAAACACTTTGACATGCGTTAGCATCAGAGACTGCATGTAAACATAAAATGTTATTACTATCAGGCCCTTCATCTCAACAGCACCTGAAGCCCTTTATTTCACAAACTAGATGCTCAGGACTCTTCATGGGATGCTGAAACTCTGCGGTAGAATGTGAGAAATGATTCAACTGTGCTCAGTAAATCTATAAATCATCATTAGAAGCCAGAAAGCAAAAAAAAGAGAAGAGCTTATCTCAGTAAAACTGATTACGTTGGACCCTTATCTCAGATTTCCTCACAGTGAAATAGTGTATGTTTAATGACATGGCCAAGGTCAGCGTGACCACCTGTAAAAAAAACTCTGAAATGTGCATTGGCAGAGTCATACAGGACAACTTTTTCGTTTGCCTTTGCTGGTTCTTCATACAGTCATTGCGGTATTGGGCTTTTACACCAAAACAAACCTGGAAAAACCAAAGCAGTATTTTCTGCAAAAAAGAAAGCAGCTTGGTCAGTGTTAATTTGTGTTTTTGTTCCCATTACTGAAACTACTTGGGCTTGAAGAAAAGAAAGAATCTCTAGCAGAATAATCTTGATGTATTCCCTCAAACCCTGAGCATTCTTTCAAGGGTTCAAATGCCAACAAACCTAGGTTTTCCTGGCAATGCTTCCTAATCCTCCTAATATTTAAAACTACAAAACATACAGTAGTCAGCTTGTGATAAAACAGATTTATTTCTTTTCCACAGCGTGTTAGGTCATAGACAACTGTCCTGAAATACTAGCAATAATATTCCTCAACTGAGAATGCTCCAGCTACTTAATGCTAGCTTATCCTCCCTCTCTCTCTCTCTCTCTCTCTCTTTAACTTAGAGGTGCAAAAGACATATCTATGTCTAAAGGGTGAGTTACACACACACACACACACACACACACAGAATCTACAGAAATTAATTACAGGTCCGGCTTTTACCTCTGTTCTGATTCCCCTCTCCCCTTCCTACAAAAAAGGAGGAATCCAAGGGCACTTCTACATGTGTTTTGATGAGTTCTGATTAGAATCGGTAGGAGCAGACTTGATTAATTGAGTCTGCTGGAGATGCAGAGAGCTGCTCTAATTAGAATACCCCCCACCCCACCCCACCCCACCCCAGAGCACATGTATAGGTGGCCCAAGGTACCAATATAAGTGGAAGAGTATCTGAAGGGCACCATTCTCTTCTGTATTTCAGAGATGTGGCTTCTTGGCTTAGAGAATATATGGTTATAATTCAGCTTGTTTTCCTGCTGTCTGAACATTCTTCTCACAGCTGAAGCAAAATGCTCAGAAAAGGTGCCTAACTGGATTTCTATCAGATGGTAACTGAATTTTGAAAGTCAGAATCGAGGAGAAAGGCTAATGGAATTAACACCCCTTCTCTTCTGCCAGTTCCAGGGGGTGACAACAGTCCTTCATGAGAACATAAGATCTATTTCCATAAGACCCATTTTTTATTCCAGTGAACAAAAGATTCTCAGACCAAACCATACCAGGATAACCAGGAAGATGAGGTGCTCCAGAAGAGCTTTTAACTGAGAATAACTGAGAATGAGTTGGCTAGGCAGCCAAGCACTGTGGATAACCAGCAGGAAAACACATGCCAAATGTCTCACACAGCAGCGTAGCCCCTCCAGGCTGCAAGGACTGGGAAGAAAGACAGAATTCCTCAGACTCTGGTGGAAACAGACTTCAGCAGGTCTCATCTCTTCTGTGGAAAGGATAACTAAGTAACTCCTAAACAGACAAGATGCCTCTGGGAGCCTCCAGCATAGCCTGAAGAGATGGCACAGTGATCGGGGCAGAATCTTCTGCTCATATACTGGATTGACTTCCAAATCAATGCAGCTAGCAGAGAAAGGCCCAGTGGTTACTGGGTTTGTGCTGCTATGGCTTAAGGTATGTGGGTTCCAGAACAATAATAAAAATACTTCTGTTCTCCTTTAACATCTCTTCACTGGACATTGTTTAGAAATATCAGTGAATGAAACACCATCACTCCCAATGACTTGGTTAAACCACACACAGACAAGTGACTTGCTACAGGTCACATGGTACTTGGTGACAGGGTAACGGGTAGACCCCAGGAGCCCCGATAGCAACTACTAACAAACCTGGCTTCTAGTCCCCTGCTCTCCCATCCTAGGCTGATTCTTTCTTAATATTCTTATGTGAATGAGAGAAGCAGTGGTTGAACAATACAGAACTGGTGTCAGGTGATGACCCTTTCTCTTGGCTGTCAGCAGTGGAGCCAAGGCTGGGTTGACTCAGGGGAACAGACCAAAAAGGTGTTCTCAGCAGGCTGGAAGTGTTTAACCAGAAGCAATTTTTACAGCAATAAAGCCAATAAAATGTGCTGTGATGTGAAACTTCAGCCCCCATTGGTTCTCTCTGAAGATTTTCCCGAAACATCAGTATTTCAGGGAAAGATGCTGCAGCAAGAGCTGATGTGCCTGCCAAGCCAATCAAGCTCTAACTTCTGCCCTGGATCCCTGCATGGTTTAGTTCCTGCAGGGTCCCAAAATGGACAATATATCAACTATACAAGGTGGATGGTTATCCGCCTAGAACAGGTGCTGAAAAAACCACGATATCTACTTTGTAAGGTATCAGAGCACAGGCCTGCTAGAAAAACAAGACTGGGACAGGGAGTACATGGCAGAATGCACTGCATATTAATATAGTTAATAATCACAAATGTTGCTTTTTTTTTTTTACAGTAAATACCGTTTTCTAAAATTCTAAACTCGATGCCAATACAGAAAACTTCATATACTACCTTTGTTCTTGTTCTTTTTTTGTTAAGCATGTTGTGATGAGAGAAAAAAAAAGAGAAAGAGAAAAAAAAGAAAGCAAGAAAGAGGGAAAGAGGAAGAAAAACAAGACGAGAAAGCAAAAAGAAAAAAGGATAGGAGAGGGATAAAAAAGGGAGAGAAGAGAGTGAAAAAAGAGAAGAGAGAAAAAATGTGAGAGAAAAAGAAGAGAAAGAGAAAAAGAGAAGAAGTAAAAAAATAGAGAGAAAAAAGAGAGAAAGAGAGGAGAAAAAGCAGAGAAAGAGGGAGAGAAGTAAAAAAGAGAAAGAAGAGAAGAGGAAAAAAGAAAAACAGAAAAGAAAAATAGGAAAGTAAGAAGAGAAGAGAAAAAGGAGAAGAGAGAAAAGAGAGAAGAGAGAGAGAAAGAGACAGAAACAGAAAAAGAGGGAAAGGAAAAAGAAAAGTAAAAAAAGAGAAGAGAAAGAAAAGAGAGAAAAAGGAGAGAAGCGAGAAAGAAAAAAGGAGAGAAAAGGAGAAAAAGAGGAGCGAGAAAAAGAAGACAGGTCAAAACGGAAAAAGAGAAAGAGGGTGTGTCCCTCACTGCCCATGTTTCCCCCGCTACCAGCTGCAGCTCAGGCCCGCTGGTCCACGGCAGACAGACACCTCGTCCCACCTGGGCGGGGGCAGCACTAGGGCACCAAGTGCCGGCGCTGGGCACTCAGGGCACGGTCCAGGCAGCATGGGGAGAAGGTATCGGGGACAGGCCAGCCTGGCTAGGCCCTTGGGAAGTCAGCAGCCAGAGAAGAGCAGGGCTGGGTGGGAAGCAGGGGTGCCCTGGGACTCTGCAGACTCAGGCCGTGGCGGGTGGGTGAGGGCATCCAGCAGCACCCAAGGTGGGGCCCAGTCCAGCCCACACAGCTCCTTGGGGAGGAACAGCAGCCGCCCTGCCTGTGAGGTGATGCTGCCTGGCTGGCGTGGGATGCCAGGCTCAGGGGCCTCCTAGCTCTGGGCTCAGGCTTCCTGCACGCCAGGCACAGCATGAGTGGGGCAGAGCCACCGTGATGCAAGGGCCCAACTACAGGAGCCCCCTGGGCCCTGGGAACAGCCACCACGGACAGCGCTTAGGGCCGAGCCGGCCAGGAGCCTCCAGGAGAGTGGCCTGGGCCCCAGCCCTGGGAGGGGAGCTGCAGGTGGGCGAGGCTGGGGCCCGGGCAAGTGCTGTCAAGGGCTGCTGTGCTGGAGCCTCCCAGCAGGTGGGCAAGCCCTGGGCCCAGCCAGGGCTCAGGCAGAGAGATGCCAGGCTTGGTTTGCACCGGGGCACTGAGCAGCAGGGCCAGGTGGCATATGAAGAACAAGGCACAGGGGGAGGCTCTGTGGGTAAGCTGGCCCAGCAGGGGCTGGCCAGGCCCTTGGGAAGATGGTAGTCAGAGGACAGTGGGAGCTGGGTGGGAAGTGGGGGCTGCCCTGGGACTCTATGGGCTTGGGCTGCAGTGGGTGGGTGGAGGTGCTCAGCCTGGCTTGTGCAGCTCTGCAGGGATGGCTCTGCAGCTGCCCTACCTGTGAGGGGACACTGCTTGGCTCGGGCAGGGCGCAGAGCACAGGGGGCTCCCAACTCCAGGCTCAGCCTTTCTGCATGCCGGGCACAGCACGAATGGGATGGTGCAAGGTCCTGGCCAATGGAGCCTCCCAGGCCCCGGGAACAGCTGCCATGGGTGGCTCTTGGGGCCGAGCCAGCCAGGAGCAGATCTGACAGCAGCACACAATGCCCCTCCGCAGCACCTGCCCGGGATCCAGTCTCACCCACCTGCAGCTCCCCTCCAGGAGCTAGGCTGGATTGGGGGGTGCAGCCCAGGGACAGGGGCAGGCTCAGCAAAACCCAGACAGCATCCCTGCCTGTGTTCTCCTGACTCTACCCGCGGTGCCTGCCATGGTGCAGGGACCTTTGGCTGTTCTGGAGAGCCCAGAGCAGCAACTTAAAAAAACCCCCTATATATAATACACCTCCTGGTGTGCTGAGGAAAATGTCTCCACATGCCACTAATTGGCATGCATGCTGGGGGTTGCCTATCCCTGGCCTAGAAGCAGAATTCTGGGCTTCCTCCCTTGGATGAAGAACTGAGTCCCTCACTCATCAGGGCAGCAGTGGTTGGAGGTACTGTAGGGGTAGGAAAAGGAGATCAAGTTCCTCCTCGTGATCCCAAAGGGGCTACTATGATGAGCAGCTTTGCTGATGAACTTCACACAAGGCAGAGTTCAAACCCACTTAGCTAGAGGAAAAGATCCTGTGCACAGGCAGCACAGGTAAAAAGTGGGGGAGAAAGAGAAACTCCCTTCTTCCAAAATTAAGTAAATATAGAGAAAAGTTCATAGAGAGTCCATCAGCAGCTAGCTTGCTACTTGACTACTGGCTTTATGTCACTTCGACCTGTGTGGCTTGGCCTATCTGCTGGGCCTGCCCATAAGGCCACACTCCAATATGAAGCCATAACATTGGGTTGACAGTGTTAGTAATAAAAAGGCATATGCCTGTTTCCATGGCGTTTCCTAGTACAGCAGATATACCCCAACCAGGGGTTTATAAGACACTGGGGAAGTACAAGATTGACAGGAAAAGAAAACACAGAAAGATTATTGTATTATTAGTATTAACCTCAGAAGGATGCACTCAGTAGTAGAGCCATTTGGAAACTTTCTGAGGGAACCATTTTCCATTGGAAAATGCCAATTCAACAAAATCAACACACGCTATGGAAATATGTCAATTTTGCTGAATGTTCTGATGGAAACCAGGCAGCGTTCCCAGGGCAGGCTGCCTTGGTTCCTGATTGCTTGATTGCCTCCCTGGCAACCCACTGCAGTGCCGCTCTGGAGCCAGGAACCCAGCAGCCCTGGAAGCAGTGGCTGGAGCAAGGGCTCCCAGGGCTTCTAGGCTACCTGCTCCAGCACTGTCACTCAGGGAGCATCAACGATTTTTCCCTGAAAAGCTAGAATACCAAGTTGTCGCCTTTTTTCCTCTACATCTTGGAATCCCCATTCTACCAGTGATTTTGGGACTTCGTTCTGATGCAGACTAAAAATTTCTGGTGTCAGAATGTACCACAGGAATTCTAGCCTCCGACAAGCCCTAAAGTTGAGCATGTTGTTTCCTCGATCCCATTTCACATGTTATCCGGTCTACATTTAAATATGCCAGCTGCTGACAGTTTTACGGCTTCCCCTGGTGCCTGTTGTACAATCCAAGGTATTTCGCTGTCAGGAAATGATACTTCTGTGCTGTCTAAACTTTTGTATTCCAATACACCTAAGTAGCAATTATACCCCCTGTTGTGTTCCCTAAATTATACCCCCTCTCCCAAGTCTCTACCCCCTGTGTCCTCTTCTCCCCTTCAGATTTTGCAAATTTGAAATTTTTGCCATTTTAGGCTTCCCCTCCCTCTGTGTTTTCCATATTGGCTCTGGAGAGAGGCCAGTACTTCAACACAGCCTTATCTTGGTCCCACCAGCAGCAATGCACATCACCTGCATCGTCACACACTTCTCACATAACCAGTTATTTGCTCTGTTTCACTCTGGAGTCCCTTATCTCTGTTGCAGTAGAGAGATTTCTGGATAAGTACTGTGCAGTACAGGGAACACATAAAACCTCCATTCCCTCAGACCACAGATACGCGGGCAACAGCTTTATCTCTCAAGCAATCTTAGGTTGTGTGTCTTGAGAACAAGCAGAGCTGCACAGCCCTCCAAGCTCAGCGAGTCACCACTATGAATAGGAAGAGAGAAAAGACAGTTTCATACACTGGCGCACAGTAAAGTCCGCAGCTACTGCTGGGGATTAGCAGTTACCATGCTCTGGCAAAGGGAAGGGCTGATTTCACCCCCAGCAGTCCAGCAATCTGCACTGTCTCTCCTAGAGCCACAAAGGCATGCTCTTGTAGATCTAAGGAATAGTTTCCTTTCTTGCCTTGACCCGTTTGCTAACAGCTTTGGTGCTGAGCCCGGTAGTGATCAGCTAAGTTTAATAGGCAGACGTTGCTCCCATGGCAATGCTGCCCTGAACCTGATGGAGTATCTGTCTTTTGAAAGGATGGTAGTGAAAGCTGCATGGAGTTTTTCACTGGATGGGTGAGCAAAGGCTGATGCTAATTTTTGTGTCTTCCTCCACACTGCCTTAACTTGACCTTTTTTCAATGCATCTAAACAATCTGGTGTTACTTTTAGGATGAAGTCAATCTTATGGAATAATCCAAGAACCACTGGTACAAGCTATACACATTGTATACATAAGTGCACACCTACCTGCTGCCTTGTAACAGGCTCCAACTTATCTAGTATCTGTGATGGTCTTGCCATCTAGGGCACTGACAGACATGAAAAAAATAAATAAATAAAACAGTGCTTTACTGGAAAAGGAAGCACATCAGTTTGACCCAGCTCCCCAGAGTCTGTATACACTGGGTGCTTCACTGGGACTACCAAGATTGGGGGGTGGGGGGCCTCCAGTCCACCCATCCCATCCCATCCTCCAGCACTGGCTAGGGAATCCCCTGAATTTGCTCCTGCAGCTCCCTTTCCCTGCTCCCATTCTGCAAACAGCACCAGGGTTGGGAGGGAACAGGGGCATTGCTAGGGGAGGCCGGCTGTAGGATTGCAGCCAACAACACATGGATTCCCCAAACCCTGGGACTCAACAACAAACGTCTGTTGGGTCCGGTGGATTGTAGTAACTCATGGCGCTTCCTGCACAGTGTCATGAGTTACAATGGAGATATGCTCTTCTGTCTGCGCCTTCTGTGTATCTGATTCTTGGTGCATTCACTTAAGATGGAATTCCCTAATTATTGATTACTCCGTGAGATATAAATTCTTCCAGAACTCAATGGATTCAGTGTTAGATATTTCTTGTGACTTGCAAGGACTGCTTGTAGGCTGGGGACTACTAAAACCTCACTGAAACTAGTGGGAATTAGAAATTTCATTTGAGAAGCAACTGTCCTCTTACTTGAGCTATGGTAGATGAAGCAACAAAATGCATCGGCAAGGCTGCACAGATGTTGTAATATCCTAAAATGAGTGGGGGCTGCATACAATTTTGGTGAAGGGGTCATGAATAGATGAAGCCAGAAACATCACAGAGGAAGACGTGAGAAGGCAGAAGAAAGACCAAGTCAACCAGAGAAGCACTTGTGATGTCACCCTAAGGGAAATCCAAGAGAGAATGCTTTTGAAGCAGAGTGCTGGCTGAAAAAAAGAGGGTTGAAATACTAAGCAAGGGAACTACCTTGTTGTTTGATTTCTACTGTACTCAGAGAAACACAAATTTAAGATCTGTAAGAAACAGGCTGCATCACAGACATACCTGGCGCACTCAGTGATTTCTCCTCCTAACAGCAACAACCTGCCCGACCATGACCAGATGTAAATTATAATCCACCACCAGTGAAACAAAACACAAAACTATGACTGTAGGAATAGGAAGTGGGGGGAATTGGTTGGGCAGGAAGTTCACTGCCCTAATTGAGTGAGATTCCATGGTGGAGAAATACTTTGATTTATGTCAGACAGGAATTCCCTATCAGTTTCCCTGGAGAAAGGGCAACAGCAGAAGCAGCAGCTTTCAAATTACTGAGCAGTTTGTAGAGAGCCAGTTCATCGCTTCTGAAAGGCTGAGGAGGAGGAGGAGATGAATCCCAGCTGTAAGCACAGGCAGTAGATATGCTTCTGGGATTTGCTGCATTTGGCTAAACAGCTAGTGCCAGGTTTTAATCCCTGCGGCAATTAGCCTGGATTACAGAGCAGGCCTGCAGGAGGAAAGGTTAATTAAAATCTGTAAAGATGAACACACATGGGATTCAGCTATTTTATCTTTTGAGTATCAGTTTGTTACAGCCGATTACAGCAATTAGAGGTAAGAACGAGGCTGAAAAAAGATGGAAGCAACACAGCAACAAGTCAGAGAAGAAAAACAGGCTGCTAGCGGTTAGTAGCAATGCAAATATTCCCAGTGACCTGCCTCCATTGTCCGGCTTTACTTATTGCCAGGTGGAAATCTGCACTACAGAAGACAAGTAGGAAGAGACCTCAGAGGGGAAAAATTGCTCATCTGGGGTCACTTTTTCCTTGTCCCTGCATTCTGTCCTCTCCCTCCTCAGCGCAAACACATGCACACGCATGGAAACATGGCCATCTTGAGTTGTTACAGCCATTTGATTCCATGCCTCCATTCTAATAAGGTCCAGGAGAAACAGTGATGGCACATCCCAACAGAGATAGTCAGCCATGTTAGTCTCAAATCAAGCAGAAGGTGGGGAAGATTTGCACCTTATAGACTAACTAATCAGAGATACACAATCACTTAGGTTCCATCTACACATTACACTTAAGGTGTAATCACTGGGTGTAAGGCCCAGTTAATCACACCTTAAGTGGTCAACTCTTAAGTGGCCACCTGGACACACATTCTTTCACTTAATGATGTGATATGAAAAGGAATATGTTACAAAGTTATTCCACAAAACATGTGTAATAATTTTGTAGCTGCAACCTACCATGCCATTAATTGAACATGTGGCTAGCAGCCCCTGTGGTGGGGGGCCCTGTCAGCAGATTAGAGCTCCGAGTTGGGGGGGGAGGGGCATGTGCACCCCTGAGCCTGGGAGATCCCAACTGATGCTGGCTCCCAGTTGTGGGAACACATGCCCCCAAGGCTGGGAGCTATATCAACTGAGAGAGCTCCCAGCTGCAGGAGCACCCATACATGCCTACAGCTAGGAGACCATAGTTGACACAGTGTCCCAACCAGGGGGGTGTTTCATGCAGCTGAGACACCACATCAGCTGTGGCTCTTTGTTGTGGGGTCCTCTGGGGCACCCCGTGGCTGAGATTCTGGGTGAGATGAAGAGACTCCCAGCCACAGGAGTGCATGATGTGCTCCCACAGCTGAGAGGCCCATCAGCAGAGAGGGCTCCCAGCCATGGGGACTTGTTTCTTGCTGGTGCAGGGGGAGCCCAAGACTAGGTTCCCCCTGCACCAGCAGTAAGGTATAATGGGATCTGATCTGCAATCCCTCAATCACACCTCCTGCTATGCATATGTGGCATGGCATGATGCACGATTATGTGGATCATGCATTAGATCTCATTGCACCTTTACCTGAATGTGCAGAGGGCCCCCCCATGAGCCCAGTGATGTCTTAGTTGCCTTATCTCAGTTTTGTCTTCCCTCCACACATGCTCCCTCTGTGTATTCCCTTCCTCCTGCTTAAAGAAAACAAACTTTGCTTTGCTGCTGCCGCTATGCTCCCCCGTGCTTTGGTCACCAAGAAAATACAGAAGAAGAGGGCCTCGTTGCTTGCAATGTCTATGGTCATGTGCCAGCTTGCAGTGTCGAGCAGCAGTACCTAACCCATACAGCCTGAAGACCAAAGGCACGATCACAACCCCAGCCCACACTACAGGGCAGCTTGCTCACCCTACTGTGATGTTGCAACAAGTGGAACAGCCAAAGCTGCCCTGGCCTACAATGCAACAGCGCCTTTGAAGGAAGCAAGAAGGGGCACTACAATACAGCTAAAGTAAGGAAGAAGCATGGACTTCTTGGAGTGCTTCCAGCTCCTCATGGGACTGTGGAACAGGTCCCTGCAGGCTTTCCCAAAATGCAAGGCAAAAGACTGCTCTCCCTCATGCCAATCCAAACAGCCTCACTGCTTCCAGAGACCCCATGTGCCTCTCTGTCTCTCATCTGACACTGAGGCTCAGAGTAGGGATTGTCTTTTGGCTGCATGCAGGGTTCAGGCTGATTGTGCTGGTACCCTCCTTCATGGTGGGGGCTCAAAGGCACCATGACAAGGCAAGTCCAACACTGACAACAGTAATGAGAACCATCCACAGGGAAAAGGCACCTGGCTTTTGCCACCACCTGATGTGCCCAGATGTGTTCACCTGACATGCCTAGAAAAGGATTGTTTTTGGAACAGGGTTTTGTTTCCCTTCCTCGTGAACCTCCTGCTCCAATTTGGATCCAGGCCCAGAGATAAACACCAGGAAAACCAGCAGACACAGACATAAGGAAAATTAGAGAGAGACAGAGAGAGACAGAGAGAAATCTTTCCACACCTCAGGGAAGCAATGAGAGAGACAGGCAGCTGTCTTAGAGCTGAGGTTGTTTTTGGAATCTAAACCATTCACGAGACTGAAGTGGCTTACAGATGGCCAGAGATACTCTGCCATCTCCTGCTTCCTTTGTCTTTGAAACAGTGATGTGCAAAAGCGCTCACAGGTCCAGAAAGAGATATGGAGAAAGCTACCCCACACCAACAGTTTACCGACTGTAGAGGCCGGCTGGCAGATGGGTATATCCCTCTAGGCATCTGCTGCCTCCACTGTCCTCAGCCACAACAACAAAGTAACTTTCCAGAGGCCCTTCAGAAACAGATTAAGGGATTTCACAATATTTAATCTGATTAAACGCAAATGCAAATGGAGTTGTTTTGCTATAAAATGATGGGGGCTCCAGAATTCAGACCGAAGGCGCTGGCTGTTCCTTAGTTTCCCTTTGATTAGGCCTCATAGAAACACAGTTGGGAGAGGCGCCTGGCCCTCCTCTTGCTTACATTTCAGCTAACAATGGGGCTGATAATGCTGTGACATGCACTCAGCATGGAACACAGGTGCACACCATCCTGCTTCCTTTATGCTTTCCTCTCCCTTCATTCTCCCCATCTTTGCTTCACCTCGTCCAGTGCTTTCCTTACTACACATTCATTAATGCACCTTAAGATACTGCACATTTAATTTAGTACTTGCTTAATAAATATATTAACTAAATGCACAGTAACTACAGTTACTGCACAGTAGCACCGGTGCATGGTTATTTTGTGATGCTTACTGTGCATTAACCTAATAATACTGCACAGTAGGTTATTAGCATGGTTTTTAACCATGACACTACTGTGCAGTGTTATTAAACTAATGTGCAGGCTGTGTCCCATTTTGTCTATCCAGCCCATTGGGACCTGTCAGTCTATTAAACTCTAAAGTCCCATGCATGCTTACAGCACCCTATAAAGCAGAAATAAAGGCATTAGGTTTCTAAACTAGTGGGCACACAGGTGTTGCAGGTCTCCATTATCATGTAATACAGACCCAACAAAATCATACCAACTCAGGCAACTGTTCCATGTACTGAAATTATGGATAGGTTTTAGGATTACAGAGAAGATATACCAGAGCATCATATCCATTCCCCTGTGAGATCAGAGCCTTCAGTACAGTACTCTCAGACTTTAAAAGATGGATACTGAACTATCACAAAAAATGCTTTTCCATCACTCCCTTAATCTGACTGATCAAAGTGCTAGCCAGAAACATGTACTGTATCAAAATGCACACACGCTTCCCTTCTGCCATTGAAAGATAAAAGCTGGATGCATTTATGGAGAGGTGCATTGCATAGAATACTAGTAGTGAGGCAGCCAATATTGGTCCAGCTACATTCAAAAGAAGGCCAAAACAATATTTCCATGGTCATGGGAAAAATCACTACCACTACATGCTTTGAACAATGCATCTTGGAGGATGACAGGTTCAGAAATGTAACTCCCATTTCAGACACAGAATCATCTCCTGGGAAGAAAAAAACTTCAGCTCTGCCAGAAAAGATATGGAAAGGGCTTTCTTTCCAATGCCTGTACCAAGATTAACCCCACAGCTCTGTCAGACATACTGAAGAGATGGCCTACATTGGAACAGACCAATACTTCACCTCTCTGAAGGTGTGAGGAGAGAGAATATTTTTTTTCCTTTTCTTTTTTAAGGTGTAAGTTTTGCTTTGGCAATTCCTATGCATTTCTTCTGTGTCTTCACTCTTCTGGAAAACCATTGCTTTTGGTTCTTCTCAGCCACGGGGGATTGCCAGACATAATCTCTTCAAAGAAAGTAGTATTTGTTTGATCTGTCCCATTCTGCTCTACAAGAGAATAAGTCTGGCTAGATGACTCCCATAGCCTCAGTCTCAAAGAAGAAACAACCACCCACAAAAGAAACACTGGGGGCTACATGGATGACCATTTCCCAGTCAAACTATTATGAAGTTATATTAACAAAGCTCTTTTAATGGCATTGTCTTCATTTGGGGAAGAGCAGCCAAAAGCCAGGGCTCAAAAGCTCTCTGGTGCCTTGCTTGCCAGACCTGAACTACACTCCAAACAGAGAAGCAGCTCGGTATGGAGGTCCACCAAGCACACATGGCTGCCAGCAGATCTTGCCTGCCCCCAGGGGATCAGGATAGTTCCACTGATATTTATGAGGTTACACATTTGTGGAACTGATAAGGATCAGGCCTGTTATGTCATAGGAAAGGAAGAGGCAGTTCTTTAACACATATTCTTCTCCTTCATGGAACCTTGTTGAGCTGAAGGCTCAGATGTCATTGCAAAATGTGACCTCAGCAGGAGAAGTGGGGACAGCAGCAGTAGGGGTGGGCTGGAGCTGGTGAAATCTGACAAACTTACAGAATAGGATGGAGACACTCCACATTGGGGTGGACAATTATTTGGGCCCGGGAGCCACAGAGAAAGTTTTGCCACGTTGTCACGGGCTGAGTCAGCACCCACCCCCTTGCCCACCTGCACCCCTCCCCAACAGTGCAAGAGCTCACCAAAACTCCCTATGTGGGAAGGGCCTGTGCAATGGGCTGAGAGTGGTATTTGAGAGCAAGACAGGTGAGCAAGGCCAGGATCAAGGGACAGGGTCATGGGGTGACCTCTGCCCTATTGCATGTGTGTGTGGGGGGGGGGGGCGGCTGCCTGGATGCAAGATCCCAGGAGCTGGCTGGGGATGAGTGGAGGGAAGAAGGGGCCAAAGGCACACGCAGAGCTCACCAGAGTGGTGTGGTCCACTGCTGCCCCTGCACCACTGCACACAGGTCTGAGCCCCAGCTGCTCCTGCCCAGGGCAGCTGCTCTGTGCTCCAACCCAGCCCTGGCCAGCACTCACCTCTTCTGGTGGGTCTGCTCCTGGTGCAGCTGCAACTGCCTGGGTGATACTCTGCTTTCCTCACCTCCAGTGGCAGCTCCTCCTGCTTCTGCTGTGCCACTCCACAACAGTCGAAAACTTGAACCAGGCAGCTTCTGCCCCAGAGCATAAGGCTCTGGCTCCAGTTTCCAGCTGTCTTTAATCCACTCTGCCCACCCAGCATGGACGGCCAAGCAGATGGAAGGCAGCTGGGAGCTTCAGCTGGAATCTCACACTGGGGCAGGAGCTACCCAGCTGAAACTCCCAGCTTCCTTCCACCCATCTGGCCACTTGCACTGGGTGGGTGGGTGGGTGGGTGGGGGGCAGTCGGGAGCTGGAGCAAAAGCCCCATGTGCTGGGGCAGGAGCTGCCCAGCTAAAGCTTCCTCCCAGCCCAGAGTGGTGCAGCAAGAGCAGGAGGAGGAACCACCGCTGGATGTGAGAGGAGTGGAGCAGCGCAGCCACATGGGGAGCAGCCCCGCTGGAGGCTGTGCATGTTGGCCAAAGCCGGGTCACTGGGTGTGAGCTCCCCAGCAGGGCTTGGCCCCACGCGGAATGCCATGGGGGCAGCTACGAGCCAGATCGAATCATTTGGTGGGCACTTTCCACGTGCTGGATACAATCAGCTGGTGGACCAGATTCGGCCGCAGGCCATATTTTGCCCACCCCTGCTCCACACGCTGGAAAAAAAATAGCTGGCCCACAAACAGTAGGGGAACAACACACCCAGATTCCAAAGGTGTGATGTTTAGCAAACACATTAGTATCACCTCCACAAACACCAGCGTGGGGTCCCTATTATGGGATACAACGTATCCCTATTATCTTGGGATGAGATAGTGCATTCCTTGATGCTTATAAGGGCTGTGCGAAGCTTCGGTCCCTGACTTGATTTGGCAGAGATTCAACCTGATTTGGTGGCCAAATCTCTGAATTCAAATCGAAGCAGAGGACCCTTAATGTCTCCAAATCAAATCGGAACTCTCCGAATTGATTCAGAGAGATTTGGAAAGATTCAGCAATTGGACATAGACACAGCTTTAATTGTTTTTTCTACATACCTCAAGATAGCAGGCAGCTCGTGAATGCTGCAATGCTGGGGTGCATGGAGCATCCCACAGAAGTGTGGGGGGGGCTCCCCAGCATGCTTAGCAGCAGACCCAGAACTGGACCAGAAGCACTTCTGATCCACTTCCAGGTCCACTGGGGAGCGCACAGGGGGGTCCCCCTGTGCCCACCCCCCCCGGATCAGCAACTGGTGCCTCCTGGGTCTGAGGCGGCATCTGGGGTCCCCCCACAGCCGATCACCAAGCCCGGGAGAGGTGCGGGGGGGCCCCCCGGTGCACTCCCCGGAAGAACCATAAGTAGACCGGAAGTACTTCCGGTCCACTTCCAGATTGCCCAGCTGAAACTCCCAGCTGCCTTCCACCCATTTAGCCACTTGCACTGGGTAGGTGGGTGGGTGGAGTAGAGCGTACTTTCAGTCCACTTCCAGATTCACGGCCAAGCACGTGGAAGGCCCCCCCGCACTCCTGTGGGACCCTCCATCCGTCCCAGCATCGCAGTGTTCACAAGCCACGCTAGTACCTCAAGGTATGTAGAAAAAACATTTAAAGCTGTGTCCACATCAAAATCGCTGATTCTCCAAATCAGCATCGAATCTTCAGATTCAGGTTTGGCTGAATCGAATCAGGGACATTAATCTGAATCAATAAATCAAATCACTGTCCTTGATTCAGGCTGAATCCTAATTGAATAGGGCCCACTTCGCACACCCCTAATGCTTATGCCACACATATCTATAATTTCAAGCCTTTGGTGTGTTGCAGACTCCACATATTCATTTCCTGTATTTTCAGGAAGTCTCACCCTTGATCACACAAGTTAGCTGACCACACAAACACACACACACGTGTATGTACATGTACACATACAAGGAGAAACTTGCACATGCACACACATAAATTCCCATGTGAAATGAGAGTCACCCTTGTACTAGAAAAAGAACTATTCCACTGCTTCCCTATCTTTTCACAATTCTGACTACCATACATAAACCAGCAAGCACGAAGCCATTGCTAATTCATGCCTGCTGGAGGATTTTTGAAGAACATGAACAACTTCTCTGTCTCAAAGAGACTGGCCAAACTCAGCCCTGGTGTCAGAACATGAATCTCTGATGGCATCAATGGAAATCACACCCTTATGTCAAAGCAGCATTGGCCTTCTTTTCCTACTTGATTCATGGGATGCAAACACAGAAGCTGACCACTCTCTTTCTGGCATACTAGGACCAGTGCCCAACACAAGCCGTCAACTCTTGCAGCACTTGCAGTGCTCAGACCAGCAGAAAAGACACCACCACCTAGGTTACCACCAGCAGAGTGCTCTGAACATTTGCAATCACACAAGACATTGTGTGACACTCCCCACTTCAACAGCTGAACAACAAAGTCAGCTCTGCTAGGACATACCCATCTCCCAGTAGGCTTGCGACGTGCATTGTGAATTTGTTTTTAGTAGACACTCATCACTCAGAACCTTTAAAGACAGAGATGCAATTTGCAGCATGTTTCAGCCTGTGACTCTCTTCACAGCACATGCTAGCTGTGTGCACATAGCAGCTATGCTTCTTTGGGTCTGATTTCCAATTGGTGCTAGGAAAAACAACCCTCTAAAAGGATTCCCCCTGACATTAAATGACCCTGAGTATCACAGCCCTGCCCCAACATACCGTGGCCAAGTAACCGAGGCGTGCTGCAACAGTCCCTTGGGCAGAAAAAGCAGTGTCAGATTTTATTTGCTGCCCAAGACTGTTCAGTGATATCCCTCTGGGACCTGCAAAACTCACATCAAGGCAACTGGCTATAAAATGCTAATTCATTTTTCACATGCATATTGCACAGCCGTTCTCTTCCCTGCCTAAAGCCAATAGTCATATAACTTCCTAGCAACTGACTGAGAAGAAACTCCTCAAGCTGTCCCTCTCTGCTCAGAGGTGCACTGAAAAATAAAAGAGCCCATTAAAGTCAGAATCTGAGTACACAAAGGGAAAGTTCCATGCAAACACAAGTAGATGTACAGCCAGGTCGTTGGTCTATGATTTCAGGAGCTGACAGGGTGAAAGTCACACCTTGTGGTTTAGTCACTTGTCTACAAGCTATGAATCAAAGCAATGCAAGTTCACCTCTTATAGGTTCACTGTTCAGCTGTGGACCAGCTGAGCGCTTCCCTGTAATGGTGAAGATAGCAGGACTACATACCTGGCCTCACCTCAGCATGGCCAACTCCATACCCCATATGCCCCAAATAACAGGGGTAACAGTTTTTCCAGAGGTAGCGGTAGTGATTGCCAGCAGCACTTGGGATGCTGCCCAGAAAGCACAGGCACCAATGAACCATCCAAAAATGCCTCTGCTCCTGTCCCATGCTGAATACAAAAAAGAACCAAACACACAAAAGCCCGGGCTCCCAAAGTGGTGGGAGAGGCAGCGATGTCAAGTTACAAAAGGGGAAAAAGCAAAAGCAAAATTCAGACACGGCCACCAGAGAATGGGGCTGTGCTCCACAGGGCAAGCCACACACAGAGCCAAGCTGCCCTGCGGAAACTCCCAGATGCACAACGTGCTGTTGTAATAATAGCTACTGCTTCCTAACAACATATGTAGTTTGGGATCGAGCTTGCCTCCAAGCCCTCCCACACGCCTCCCCTTTTATGCTCTCAGCTTTCAACCCGCCCCCTGCAGGTAAAGACCAAGCCCAGTTTCTCCCCCTTCCTACACCCATTTCTCCCTCCCTCCCCTCCTTGGATTTGTTGCTGTCCAGAGCCAAAATGTGTGCGTGACATCACATTCCACAAAAAAACCCACACAAACTGAAAGAAACCAAAAAAATTCCTGGCTGACAGCTCCAGGGCACTATTGCAATGCTGGGCCTGGGCCAAGCTAGAGTTCTATAATTGGCCGTATTAACAAAGGAAAAAAAGCCGAGTTTGGGGAGGAGGTGTGTGTATGTGTGTGTGTGGGAGAGGAGACTGGGCTTTAAATCAACAACACATTTTGGAAAGTCCAGCTTTGGCACTCCTAGTCACTGCAGAGCACAAGATCCCAAGATGCCCTTACCTTGCAGAATGAGAATGAGAAGTGAGGCTTCTCTTTTAGGAACAAAATCCCTAACCCAAAAAAAAGGAAGGTGGGCTCCTTTGAGTGCCTAAATCATGCTACTGTTTATGTGATTTCAGGGCACAATGCAAATTGAAACATCCTGGAGATAGTTGGGTTTGTTAGGGCAGCTGATGGTCTGGGCTCAAAAAAATCAACGTTGGGGAGCTCAAATACAAAAAAAAAAGTTGTGGTGTAACTGAGGTGCACAGTTCATGACAATGATCCCCATATATCATTCATAGAGCTGGTTGGGAATTTTCCAATAAAATGTTGTTTCATTGGAAAATGTTGATTCTTCAAGCCAGTACTTTCTCTAGAAATGTATGTATCCATTTCAACAAGGATAGATTTTCTGATCAGAAATGACCCTCCGCCCCTGAGGACCCAGGAATAATCTCAGTCTCTAACATCCTGATTGTTCCTAATAAAGTTTTTTTCTCTTCCAAATGCTTAGAAATGGATTCCTTGGGGCAAAAGAGCAAAATGTTTTCACAATTTCCATTGCATGGAAAAACCACCTCCTGCCTGGCATTACTCATTACAGGGTTTTTAGCAGACTGCAGGTTTATGATTGGAACTGTGCAAATATTGGGAGGAAAGACATTTTGCAAACAATGGATCAAAATTTAAAACAAATTCACTTGTTTGACTTCATTACGTTGTGTTCGCCATGTGCTGGCAGAAACATTCATTGAAACAAACAGTTAAATTGCAGAATATCTATTGGAAGTTAAATGTGAATATATAGTCAAGAATATTGCTCCTGATGCAAAGGACAGCTTATCCAGTCAGAAAACAAAAATGTATTATATCCCAAATTTAAACTGTTTGAGTTTCTTGACAGCCAAACAAACTGCTTGCACATATTATTTGTGGTAAATATTCAGGAAATAATTTGGAATAATGAATACATTTGAGAGGAAAAAAATCACGAGCTGCTTGCAGACAACTCCCAAAGACATAAAGAGGGAATCAATAATTAATTAAATCAATGATTCCCCATCAGTTTTTTGGCCAACTCTATTACTGACAGATGTACAGGAATATATTTTTGGTTTGTTAAATAAATAATAAAAGAAAAACACTTTGGGGGGACTCTGCTTATGTGAGCCTAGGATGCAAGTATTCATTTCCAGTACTGAATCATGTTGCAAATGAAATGCTCTGTAAGATTAGCACTGAACAGCATTTTGATGGCTCTGATTAAGGTTCTGGGTCAGCTTGAGAATTTTGCATGTAAAGTTGCCGGTTGTTTTGTCCACATCGTTTTGCAGACAAATACTATAGCTATGCATGTGAATAATTGATTGTGCAATCCATCAGTTGGGTGAAGTTGCCATTTGTATGTGCAATTACTGTAGTAGCATCTGTAATTCCAGTATTGTATTCATACCCACAGGTAGATGAGGCATACAAACTCACTGCTGCATCTGCCAAAATTCTCCACATTTGCTGACCTGCTTTTTTCTGTCTAGGTCGGTAGCACTAATCAGTAGCACTGATAACCAAAAACTGTAAACAACTTTTCAGTCTTCTTCTTGTGTTTCTACACCACATTTGACCACTTTGACTGTTTATAGTGCTTTGCGAGATCTTTCACTGTACATGTGCCATCAAGCAGCGGTGTTGCATGTTCTGAGGTTGCTCTCACATGTGGCTGAACCCATGGTATAGCTAGACTTCTTCATTAGTTCCTTGAAGTGTCCAACTCTGGTATGTTGGCAGTTGGGACATCACCACCTTTGTCATGGTTTGTCAGGCATTGGTGGCAAGGATTCAGCCACTGCATTGCCTGTTTTCCTACTGAATCCCTATTTTTTCACTGTCAAGTATTTTCTTCAGCCTCTTGTTCCACATCTATAGCCGTGTCTCCTTGAGTGGGGCATCGAGAGGTTGGGTGCTGGTGAGGAACTGTTCGGTGACCAGTATGAAATGAAATGTTGGCCTTAGACCACCTCTTAACAAGCTCCTTTATATCACAGCAGAGACTATTTGGTGCTCTTGTCTCACAAGACAGGCAAGCATTAAGTAGAAAAGCATCTCCTAACCTTTTTTGCCTCACGGTGCACTTACCTAAATAAAAAGGGGAGAAGGGAGGGACACTGACGGGGGGGTGGCGCACGGCCAGCCGGATAGCATTTTGGGCTGGAGCCATGCCCCCTGCCTGGCTGGAGCCATGCTCCCCGTCTGTCTGTGTGCCCATGGCAGCAGCGAGTGGGGGGTGTGGCTCCAGCCAGGCAGGGGGCATGGCTCCGGCGCAAAATACAACGGGACACCGGTTGGGAAATGCTGAAGTAGATCATACAGATTTAACTATCATATTTATTCAATTACAGTAATTCCAACCCTGAATATATAACAGCCCCCCAATAATTAGATTCTACATATGGAAAAGTTATAAATGTGTTATAATAAATTTATAATTAATTTATAATGTTATCATCTAATTATTGGAGGTTTACCTTAAATTTGTCTCCCTCTCACTGCTACAGAAGGGAGTATAAAATCAGAGGTTGCAGGTCAGGTGATCCCCTTACCTTCTATCGCCCCGACTTCTTTCCCCTGCGGCCCCTTCCCCTCCTCCTCATTGTCAGGCCTTACTCTGTCTGAGCACATGGAAATGAGGGACACATTTGAAAACACTGACCATGAAATAAACATACATGTAATACCCTGCATATAGGAAAATAATTACACTCCCTGGATGCATATACATTAGGACTGTGCGAAATTTCACTAAGTGTTACATTTTGGGGCACAGATCTGGGGGCCTGTACCCTGGGAGGAGTCTGGCACAGCCCCGCAGACCTCCCAGGGGTGCAGGCCTCTGGACCTGTGCCCAGATGACAGGAAGCTGCCACTGCTGCCTGGGGCCAGCGCCCCAGCACTGGCTGCGGGCTGTGTGCCACACTGGTCCCAGGTGGCAATGGCAACCTCTTGTCATCCAGCAAAGATCCTGGGGCGCACACCCCCAGGAGGAGTCTACTACCCCTGCAATTTGCATCCGAATCAGGCAACAAATGACAATGTTTTAGGCATTTTCATGATTCCCCATTATAGCCTCTGGGCGAAACGAGTCAAACCAGAAAAACAGTTTTGACTAAATAAAATGGGACAGTGCTTCAAAATGAAACTAAACAACAAAACAAAACATTGTGCCTTTGAAATGGTGAAATGGACATCAAAAGAAACGATCGAGTTTCACACAGCTCTAATGTACACGTGTGCTTTACTGAGGAATAGACTAATTAGCTGCACAGTAAAGCATCACCATTTACACGGGTGCTGCTTAGAGTGCAGCAAACTAATTAACTCCACCATAAGATAGTACTGTTAGGGTCAATACTATCTTATGGTGGAGTAATTAACTGCACTGAAATGCATGCATAGATGCTGATGAAGAGCATAAATTGTGCCAGGTCAGCCCACCCAGCCGGGGGCCTGCTCCATCCAGGGTTAAATTGCTGCTGTCCTAGGCACATGTATAAATACTGCACCTGGGAGCAGTTTACTCAAATCGCTCCAGAGTTTATTGCTTTGCATTAATTGCACATGTAGATGCACTCCCCCCTTCCATAAACTTAGTTCATCCAGAATTGATGTAATTTACCCCTCCTGAAATTGCTGCAAGTTTTAGCAAAGGTGAGTACCTTAACAGAAAGTTTGTACTTCCTGTATATATACCTATATGCTTCTACAAGCCTGTCTCATGACTGCTATGGTTCACTTGACAGTCCAAAACACACCTTTAAAATTATACCATCCTTATTCCCGTTATAAAGATGGTACCACACATCCACGTGCCCATTACCTTCACCTTTAACCATCACAATCACACAAAAGACCAATTCCACATCTACTTCCCATCCTCCCCTCCCTCTACTCCCCCTTCCAAACGTCCCCTCCTAATCCTTTCACTCGTCATTGTCATCGTGGTTGTCTCCATCATCATCACTGTCATCACTCTCACCAACTGTCCCACCTCTGTACAGCCTGTGCTAGCCTTTTCTTTGCCACATGATCTCTGTCATCTCCACCCCGACATATTCCTCCGACTTCCTGTAGTATCCCTGCATCTCACTCAGTTCCATTTTGACACAGCCCTAGACTAAATGATTTGTGTGCCTATACTTGAGCAGGTTCCTGGTTTTCCACAGGGCATTTCTAAAGTAGATGAATTGGTCAGAGTGGGTTGTCAGGGTCCCCTCATGCTTGGTCAGATGACCAAACAGTACCACCTCTCTGTTCAGAGTCTTGACCCATCACCTCATAAGAAGCAAGATTTCTCTCTTCCACACAGCCACCTCCCCACTTCAAAAAAAAAAATTGTCTTGGGCCAAATCAGCCATATTAGTTCTAAATTCTGTTGACTGAGCAAAGCTCAATCATTCAAGTCTGTGTGACACAACCACTGGCAAGTATCCTACCTCCCAAACTCTTCAGCCTGGGGCTTCAGATACTCTTAAATCCATGGCAGACATCCTATGCACAAACCTCAAGCCCAGAGGCCTTAAAGTTCATATGTCCCTTAGTCTCATTTGTCCCTAGCCAAAAGGCCAAAGAAGCAAGCTAGAGAGAAAGCCTGAGGGCAATTCCCCACAGTCATAAATTGTATAGCCAAGGTCCTCATATTTGGAGGCATTTGTAGGCTCTCAAAGGGGTCAGCCTGCCTGCAGTATAAGGGATGGGCCTTCACCCTCTAACTACACTAAGCCATTCATGGCTGAGAAGAAGGTAGATACGATGACTTAGGACCAAAAACCATCATTGTGGTATCTCCCCTGCTCCACTCACTATGTATTTTTTTAATTTGCAAAAATATATATTCCTATACATATAAATAAACATATAATCACAGCACTTTTACCAACACTGGACTGTGGCTGATATGACTCATCTGTCAGTCCAAAACACATCGCTGCCATTACATCATACACATTCTCCTCACAATATCTGTACTGCGCTCCCACATGTACATGCACCTGTGGGACCATCATCAAAGCCCTTGACCACATGAACAACTGATGCCACTCATGACTGGGGGGGGCACCTTGGGAGCAGTAAGCGGGGACCACCTACAGCCGCCGCTCGCAGTGTCGGCAGTGGCAAGTGGTGAGTGGGTACTGCCTGCAACCGCCATCTGCAGTGTCGGCAAGCGGTGAGTGGGGACAGCCCACAGTTGCTGCCCACAGTGTTGGCGGTGGCGAGTGGTCAGCAGAGACTGCCCACCACTGCTGCCAACAGTGTTGGCAGCAGGGGGTGGGGGAAATGGGCTGGCAAGCGGTGATTGGAAAATGCCTGCAGATGCCACCAGCTGCACTGGTAGCAAGGTGGGGACAGGTGCGAGCAGACCACCTACAGAAGCCGGTGGCAGCTTCAGCCATGGCCACTCTCAGGGGGGGCACATGCCCCCCTATGTGTCACCTATGCTTGCCCATCACAAAGACACACAACCTTTCTCTACACCCTAAGCTCTCCCTCCTCACTTCTCTCTCTCCTGCCTGTCTACTTCTTCCCCAGTTCTTTGAGTAGTCACTGTCATCATTGCTTTCCTCTCTCTCATTGTCTCCACCACCATTGTCGCCATCATCATCATTGTCATCACTCTCTTCAGGGGCCGCACCCCTGAATAGTCTGTGCCAGTCCATCCTCTTCCAGGTGATCACCGCCATCTCCTCCCCACCATCTTCCACTGCTTTCTTGCAGTACCTGTGTATCTTGTTCAGTCCCATTTTGACACAGGCATATACTGCGAGGTCTGTTCACCATTTAGGAGCAGGACCCTGGCCTTCCACAAAGCATTTCTAAAGCAAGAAATGAACTGGTCAAGGCAAGCTGTTGGGTCCCCTTCTGCTTAGACAAGTATTCAAACAGCATCACTTCTCTGGCCAGGGTTGTGATCCCTGTCACCATCTTGAGGAGTATAAACACTTTTCTCCACAACCCTATACCTGTATTAGTCCAAAACTAAAAGGCTCATGAGTTAGCATACACTTCATTGGGCTAGGCCCCAGCAGAGACAACTGTGTTTCAAGCCATGGTGATAGCACAGCTCAGCACTGCACAGTATGTGTGTACTCCAGATCTCCCACAAAGGATCCCCACTAATTAGTCCCCCACTCATGACTGGAACCAGGTGTTTTTGTCACAAGTCCTGATATGCTCCAAAAAAAGTATATGTAGATGAGGCACAGGGCAGCCTGGTCCGACTCTACCTCATGGAGGGTAGTGCCACATTAATCATATGGGACAGGTTGAGAGAGAGGGTGACAGAGGGATTCTGAGTAAGCTGTTTGGGCCTTGTTTGCTGGTGGTTGCCAGACATTTAAGGTTGGTAAAAAACCTGGACTAATTGGAAATGGGAAAGAAAGGCACAGCTCAGCTGTTGGACTGAAGAGGAAGTCAAAATGTATTTTATATCATGGCTCACTATGACTGAAAAAAAGAGTTGACACTGTAGGGGACACTGTGCACAATGGCTGCCTATACACATAGTTTGGGGGGAACATTTTAATTAGAGTGGAGCTGTGGGTGAGCTTGGGGACCTGAAGTCCCTGGGAGTCTCTGTTCCCTGTGAGGGGGTCAAGATCTTCCAGGTGGAGTTCAATCCAGAGCTGAGCAGAAGGAAAGCATGGGAAAAGACAGAGGCCAAGGTAAAGCAGAAGTTAGGTCTGTGACACATGTGCTGCCACTCTACAAGGGGGAATATGGTGTTTATGAAGGTGGTGTTGCTACTGGTGCTTCTGTACACTGCACCGGTCTTCCCCTTCTAAGCACATTGCCCACAGAATCCAGAGAGCAATGTGTGTCTTCTTCTGGGGATCCAGATGGGAGAAGGTGGCTAGGAAGACCCTGTATAAGACAAAACAAACCAAGGGCAAGGGAATGCCAGACATCCTCCTGTTTCTGTGGGCAAGGTACATGAGCAAGATCTGTAAGCTGGCGACAGGTGCAGAGTCTAAAACAGCCTGCCTTGTAAGATATTGTGCAGGACACCACAAAAGACCATAGGGGGTGTTCGCACGGACCAAAGGAAGACTGGGGTCCACGGACCACCCGTGTTTCTGTAAGATCCTGAACAGGTTCTGCAGCATGTGCGGACTTCAGATCAAAGGCCCTGCAACAACAGCCAAGCACAGAAAGATACAGGAAGTGGTGAGAACGAGGAACATACTATCGTTCATGGACCTGCTCCTGGGCCGTGTTTCCAAACCGTGTGGGAGTGGATCTTCCACAAAGACCTGAGGAAAGACCACAGAGACCTGAACTGTCTGATAGCCCACCGAGCCCTCCCAGTGCGAGCACAGAGAGACAGAGAAGGGCAGCAAGGTAGACCGAGCTGCCCTAGGGCAATCTTCCAACGTGCCACAGATACCATTGACAACCTTCTATGGCTCTGCTCGTACACCAACGACATGTGAAAGAAGGTAAAGCAGCTCTGTGAAGCAGTGACAGGGGAGAGGCAGCACTGTACAGGCACTTGACTAAACACTAGGGGAGCCCATCAGCCCACTTCAGTCAGTTCGTGCCTTGTGTCAGAAGTGCCCTGTGGAAGTCCAGGAACTTTCTGATGTATGGGCACAGGAACCTCGAGGTGACAGAATGTGTTAAAATTGCTCTGAGTGAACTTCAATCCTACTATCGGAAATCAGGAGAAAGGACAGGGAGGATGCTGCCAACTCCACCTGGCAAAGGGACACTTGACACAGACTCTTCAAAGACCCCCTAGAGGGGGAGAGGACAGTAACAGTGAAGAGGACAATGAGGTAACTGTACCTGGAGACAGTGATGATGACAGCAGCAGCAACAGTAGCAGCAGAACCAACAGTGACAGTGAATAAACTGATATTTTAAACCCTGTAAGAAGGGCTAGGACCAAGGGACAGTATAGCTGGGTCAGGGAAAGGCTTGCAGATGGGTGTGCAGGAACATGGGTCTGTGGCTGTGGTTTATTGTAATGGGTGCATGGGTTTTAAATGTGTTTTAAGTTGTGTGAAGAAAAATGTATACTAGATGGTGTATATATATATATTACTCTACTACCACATCTCTTATTCAGATGAGCTGCACTAATCTATCCTTGTGATAGCTTCCCATCAGTGGCACAGCATCTCAGCCACTCCTTGGCAAGTGTAGTGCCTGGGCAGGGGCCCAGTTTTACTATCTTGATCAATACCAGGAGCACTGGGATAGAGAAGGAGGAGTTCTCAGAGTCTGTAATAGCATCAGCGATGGTTTTAGAGAGGAGAGTGGCAGTTATGGAAGGGAAAGTGGAACAAGAGATAAGAAGCAAACTGGAGCGTGAAAATGAAGATCAAGAGTCTTATGGAGGATGGACAAAGGTGGGGAAGAAGGGACAAAAGAAGGTAGGAAAGAAAGGTATGGTGGGATCAGTGATTTTGGAAGAAGTTTTACTAAGGGAAGCAATAAGGGAAGAATACAGTTGGCATGAAGAACAAGAGAAGAGAAGGAGAGGAGGTCAGGAGAGGGAAATGACAAAGGAAACACTGATTGAAGGGGAGAAGAAGACTAGTGGGAAGAATAAGCCAGGCCTACAAAGAGAAAGAAGATGGAAGGAAGTGAGAGAGATGGCGGCAAGTAATCTATGCCTGAGAATAAGAGCAGTATTAAAAGAAAGGAGAACAGAAAAGTCAGACAATGAATACATATGAATTTATGAAGAAAATATTGTTTGAAGTTTTAGATGTTCAAGGGGAACATTTGACTAGCCTTGTCACCTTTCCTGACTGGAAGTCTTGGGAATTTTTGTACAGGAACTGAGAAAGTTATGAGGATTTTTGGAATACGTATGTGACAGTAGTAGGTAAGAGAGAAGAACGTAAGGAGATAAAATTTATTGTGGGAGAAAAGACAAGAGGAAGGGCAATAATTATTTGGATGTACACGGATATGCTTGAGACAAGGGAGATAGAAAAATTATTGGAGAATGATATACAAAAAATTAGGTATGTTGAGAAGATATGTGATAAATATGGATTATGGATGGGATCATGGACAGCTCAAGTGGTAATGAGAGTGGATGAGAGGAATCCCAATAGGGTAATGAACTTACCATCAGCAATGCAAGTAGGCCACACCAAAGGTTTATAATGTATTTCACACAGCCTAAACTCTGTAGCAAGTGTGGGCAGGAAGAACATCTGGCTGCATACTGCCTTTACACAATATGCTACAGATGTAAAGGGAAATGGCACAGGGCTGAGAAGTGCTAAGAAGTACTGAAGTGTGTTATCTGCAGTATAGAGGGACACTTACGGTGGCTGTAACAGGACCCAGGTCCATCACTGTGGGGAGGAGTGGACCCGAGCCGCTGCCGCAGCCCTTCCCGCCCCCCAGAAACAGATGTGGCTGTGCTGTGGCTGTACAGACCGGCTGGTGGCTGACACAGCTGCAGCAGACAGCCCTGGCTGGTGCAAGGCCCCCACCTGTAGGCAACTGGGGGCTTGGCTGCCCAACCGGGGCAGAAGGGCCTGCCCCCACAGGCACGGGGGGAGACAAGCACCCAGGAGAGGTTGCCTAGGGCTTGTTGGCAAGGAGCAGACAGGGAGGCTTCCCTTTACCTGGTAGGAGAGGGGATGGAGGGGAAGGAGATCTAGACAGCTCATCAAAAGTATGAATTAATATTAATAATATTAATATCATAAGAAAAGGAGGCATAAAGGATGTATGGGCCAGTGAGAAGGTGACGATGAGGGTGGAACTGAGTGGGAAACAGGTGTTGAGGACTGATTTTGTATTAACATCAATTGGGCTAGGGATTGGAAAGCATGTGATCATAGATGTGACCTTCAGCAATCACTGGATGCTGAGAACGGAAATAAGTTTAGATAAAAGCAGAGGTAAGGGAGGAAAGAAAAGTGGAAGTTAAATGTTCAATTATTACAAGATGAGAAGACCTGTCAAAAATATGTGAAACTGTGTAAAGGATGGAGGACGCTGAACAGATACTACAAAAGCATATGGGAATTCTGGTCAATGATCAAGAGAAGAATAAGAGAATTTTTAAGAATTACTGGTTGAAGAGAAGTGAAGAAAAGCTAGGAGAACTATAGGTAAGAAAGCTGGAATTATTAAAGCAGGCAGTAAGACACATAAGTGAAAGAACTGCAAGACATAAGGTGATGGACTAAAGAATGGTTCAAAAGTAAAATGGATGACAAAATCTTTCTGACTAGAGCACCTTCAGTGGAGAAGGGGGAAGGATGGTGTATTTTTTGGTGAAACTGAGGAAAAGAAGGAAGGAACTGAAGGAAGTGAAAACTGAAGAAAGAATCTGGATGTGACAGCGGAGTTTTATAAAGAGCTGTAAAAATGAAGAGGAGTAGATGGAAGAAAAATGGGGGTGTTCCTTGAAGGGATAAAGCAAGGAATAGAGGATGAAAAGAAACAAACATTGAAGAAGTTAAGTATGAGAGAGAGTAAGGACTGCTTAAAAGCATGCAAGACAGGGAAGGCACTGGAAAGAGACAGACCTTCGGTGGAATTCTATGAAAAATGTTGGCAATGGCTAGGGACAGATATAATAGAGTCATACAGGGAAATAATGGAGGGTGGGGATATAGGGGAGAATTTTGCAGAAGATATGGTAATTTTGATATTCAAGAAGGGAAAGCAAGACATCTTAGGCAACCTGAGGCCAATAACCCTTTTAAACATAGACTACAAATTGATAGCAAAAGTACTGGCCAGAAGAAAGTGTGACTGTTTAGCAGATGTGATAAAAGAAGAACAAACGTGTGCCATTCCTGAGAGGAGGATATCCTAGACCCTATGGTTTATGAGAGATGTCATATCACATGTACAAGAGAGGAAAAGAAACACAGTAATACTGAATTTAGACCTGGAAAAGGCGTATGATATTCTTGAACATGATTTATGTTTGAAGTATTGTGGAAGATGGGGTTTCCTGCAAAGATGATCAGGTGGGTGAAAGTGTTATACAGTAAAGTGGGAAGTCAAGTTCTGGTGAATGGTTACTTGACCATTTGTTCAAAGGAACAAAGGACCAAAGCATTCCCCATACAAACAGTGATAAGACGGGGATACCTGCTGTCCCCCATCTTTTTGTGTGCAAGATGGAGCCATTGGGACAGTTTGTGATGATAAACTGATAAGCAGTGTGAAGATACCAGGAGGAGGAGAAGTTAAATATACTTTATACATGGATGATGTGAACATTGTGGCTCAGGACAACATATTAATTGAGAGAATATTGAAGTATACTGAGAACTATGGTGAAGTGCTAGAGGTGAAATGAAATAAAATGAAAAGTATTATGATGGGAATGGGGAATTGGGAGAATTTACAGAACTTCAGGTTGTGGGTGGTAGAGGGTGCAATAAAGATCTTGGGAATCCCAATGGATGCCAAAGAGAAAGGAACAAAAGTGTGGCAGAAATCAGAGGTAAGACTAAGGCAGATTTTGGGATTGTGGCATGGTAGAACATTATCTTTCAAGGGTAAACTGGCTGGAGCAAAAACAGTACTCTTGCTGATTGTCCTTTACATGAGAATGGTGTATCCACCATCACTGCAGCAGATAAGGAAGATACAGAGGCAGATATGCATTTTGGGGGGGGAAGTAAAAGAGAAAGAGTAGTCAGTATGGAGCTATACAAAGCCAGGAAATTAGGAGATTAGATTTGGAAAATTTTGTGTATACTTACAAGTATGTCTTGTAAAGAGGCAATACACAGGGTGGGAAGACTGCTTGTTTCTGCTGTTATCGGACAAGGAAGAATGTTAAAATGGGGCATGTGTGGGAGAGACTGAAAAAACTGAGGGCATGGCAGCCACTGTCCCACTATGTAAAGATGGAGAGTTTCTTAAGGGCAATAAACTAGAGGGAGTACGATTAGAGTGCTTGAGTTTCTGGTTTGTTGGGTGTCAAACAGGGAAATGAGAGCTCTCTTCTGGATGTCTGTTATGGGCCAGAGGAGCTCTGGCTCCAACAATTGGTTGTTTTTAGGTGGATCTCAAAGAAGAAGTAAAATTCTCAAGTCATTTTATGAGGTTCTGCTGTTTCAACAGGTCTCATGAGCAATCTAAGCACTGTAATATAAAGGGCAAGCTTCAGTTTTACCTTTACGAGTATGCACTTCTGGGAACAGGTTTTATATATAGATATACACACACACACACACACACACACACACACACACACCAATCATGTTAGAATTGAGAGAACACAACATGCGGCTTGCAAGGAGCATTGGGATTCAGCAACTCATACCAACGTCAACTTGGTGTGCACCATCCTAGGCTAGCACCAGGAGCTATTCTTCTGTGCTAATCCACCTATAAAAATGCATCTTGAAAAGGCTATATGGAGAGATTACTTGAGGCTTGCCTTGAGCAGACACAAGTATGTGTGTGTGTGCGCGTGCGCACATGTGTGTATCTGTGTGTGCATGTGTGTGCACACTCACAAGTTTGCATTAAGCGCACATAATGGCATGTGTGCTAAGCCATGAACATGTTTGGTGAGAACAAAGTGCTTAGAGGTGAGACTACCACCTTGTGAGTTAGGCTCCATGCATGTTATACATGTGCTGGCTGACCATGTTAAATGTAAAGTGCTCATTCTGTCACTTTAAGACAGTTTGCATGTGAGTATGTAAGAACAAGAGGCTCAAGTAAAGCACACAGAGTTAATTTTGCATTAACCTGTCTACTGGATGAAGATGCTAGATAATGAATGAAAACGACTCACAGCAGAGTCTGCTTAATGAAACAATACAAACAATCTCCCCTGGAAGACATTACGAAAGGCTATCAACACTTGCCACCCAGTTCCAGAAGCCTAAGAGTCTATGTGTGTTAATCTCTTCATGGCCTTTTATTTTACAGCAAACAAAAAACAATTTCTTCCAAACATTTGTACTGATTGATCCTGTATACATATCCTGAAGAAGAGAGACTAACAAGCTGCTAATAGGAATGGCCTATAATATTAAACAGAAAATGAGCTTTTATTATGAGTTTCATCTGTCTGGCATCTGTGCCCAGTGCTAACAAAAGCACATGAACTGTGTTCTGTGTCAGTAATTATAGCCCTGCTGAAAACCTTATGGCTGCATACTTCTAAAAAGAGAGGTATTTTGACACTTAAGCTACTTCTTCTAATGAAGTAGAGAATTCCCATGGAAGCAGTGCATATCATCCATAGTTGCAATGCAGCCTTTCACTGCCTTAATAAATGCAGCATATGCTGAAATAGCAGACTATCTTTTCCAAGAGGGGGCTGAATCATTCCGTTATTACCACCCTGCTATTGCTTTTAAATTGGTTTAGCATTGGTGAAACGTGCTCTTATTTAACTAGAGAATAGGTACTATACAAATTGAGTGAGCCTCTCATAGCCCCCAGACCACATGATTACTATCTAGTAACCTTCTATCCTCCTCCACCAAACCTGCCATCAAAGATTAGTCCCCCTGTTCTGTGGCCCTCTTGTCATACGACTGATAAAACCAATCACCTCTTTGTCCTCCTCTAGCTAACCAATGATGACTTTTTTCCATCTGATAAGCAACCGTTGGCAAACAGATATCACACGCTGCAACCAAAAATACAGCGTGAAAATGATGAGGAAGCACTTTCCATATTGAAAGGGAGGATTTTGCATTTGCCCCAAAAAGACAGTACCAGAGCACGAAACTATGGGAGAATAAACCTATACTTGGCACTTCTAAAGATTTCAGTCCTCCTGTGACCCAGCTACAGAACACTTCATCAGAAAGCATGGATAAGACATGACTTTCTATAGCTGTCAACAATATTAAAACAAAACAAAACACTTACTTGGATCTGTTATTTTTTAAATTAATCTTATGAAATATTTCTAAATGCAAGGGACTAAGATCAAGTGAGGGGGGGCCACAGTGAAGTTTCTGAGAAAGTCATGATGTTACTGATCCCTGTGTGTTGGGGGCAAAATTTAAATTAAAAAAAGAAGAAAGAAACAAAGAAAGAAAGTGAGAAGTAAGCATAGTTTATTGGATTTTCCAGAGGCCAACTCATAAAACACCATTAGCTTCCTGGAATGTTTTGCAACAATGTGTTTGTGGGTTAGGTGGTAAGGAAAATGGCAGATCTTGCTGACTTTTAAACATTTTAGTAGTACGATCTGGCTGTAGCAAAATTCCAAATTAAATGTGCTCAGAAAGAAATGCATATCACTCTGCAAAAAATCTGCCATACTGAAGCATCCAACCAAAGAAGAAAACACCCACTCAAGACATCATTATAGTATCTTCCAAATGATTGTGGGCTATCAGATCTAGTTCTTTAGCAGTAGAGCTGTGTGAAATTTTGCTGGCTGTTTCGATTTGACGCTGTTTCAACTCATTTTGAGTTCAAAACGACAAAAGTGAATCGAAACGAAGGGCTTTGAAACAGCCTCGAAACAAAATAAGGCTAGTTGAAATGTTTTGAAAGTTTCAAAATGTTTCGCGTTTCGAAGCAGCCAGCAGCCAGGTGGCGGGAGATGGGAGAACCAGGGCCACAGACCCATTTGGCTCAGCTGGCCCTGGCTCTCCCTGCCTCCCACAGCTGTGCTGTGGGAAGCCAATCACAGCACAGGGGAAGGGAACTGAGCTCAGGCTCAACCCCTATGATCAGGCTGGGGAAGGCAACTCAGCCCAGCTGAGCTCAGTTCCCCTTTCCAGCTAGATTGGGCTGGGGAAAGGAACTCAGCCCAGCTGAGCTGAGCTCCCCTCCCCAGCACTACAATTATTTCCCCAGCCCACCTGCAGCACTGGGGAGGGGAACTGAGCAATCGGGCTCAGTTTCCTTCCCCAGCTCCCTGATCCCAGGCTGCAGCACCCAGCTTCTCCTCCTCTTCCAGCAGGCAGATTGGGAGTCTGAAGCCCTGGAAGGACTGGCACAGCCCCCGTAGCCTTCCCAGGGTTGTGGGCCCCCTTCTGCCTGCCGAACAAGAGAGGCTGTTTCGAGCTTCCCCATTATAGTGTCTGGGTAAAACGTCAAAACAGCATCACTGTTTCAACAAAACGGAACAGCAATTTTGAATCAAAATGAAATTCAAAATGAAACGCTGTTCTGTCGAAACAGAACAGTGCCGTTTCGCACAGCCCTATTTAGCAGGCTGCTCCATGCATGAGCAACATTTCCTGGACCATTTCAGCCCATTTTTGCAAAGATTCATTATAACACTCAAAAAGCTTTTAATTAATATTCAGAATTTAAATGGCCTAAACCCAGCAATTTCTCTCATACTGTGGAAGAAACATGATATTTGTGGGAAAAAAGTAATATTTAAGACCCATCTCCACAATAAAATCAGTTAAAATGGACCGTGTGATGCAGGATACTAAGGTTTTCCAGTGCCTACTCCCAATGTATCCGTCACAAATGTTTATTACAATTTAAGTCGCCAATGTGATCAGGACTAGCAGAGATGCATAGCTTACATCCTTATCTTATATAGTGATGTGCAAAATCTCTCAAACTAAGCTGCAGCAAGGATATCACTCAAAACAGCAGACTTCCAAGGAAACAGCATTAATGACTGAGTTGGGAACAGCAAGCTCTCTGAGTCAGCATAATAGTATTCAATCATCTTACATTTGAACAATTCTATTCTTTTTCATATGGTCATGCCTGTGCTGCACTCCTGCCAGAGGCTGTTTTTAAGGTTTTTTTTTTTAAATGTTTTGCGCATTAATAAAACCCCAAACATTAATATTTCTTCCTCCTGGATTGGACCAGATCTTTGGTATGCTAGCACAATTACCAAGTGTCAATAGCTGGTGTGGAGACTTTTTTGTTAAAAGCTTTTTACAAAAGTGTTTATGTGTAAAACTCGCATGGTCATGTGGCTATCGAAAGTGCTTTAAAATGGACTTTCTCACTTTGGAAGTGCTAGGCAAGGATCGTTTGGCTGCATTAAATTACTGCTTGCCTTGTGGAATGCATCTGAATCACAATGTGAGCAATCCTCCAGGAGACTCATTGACTCCATAAAGCCAAATGACCTTTTGAATGGCCCGCTGAATGAGAAATTCGTATTTCTTGGATAGGCAACAAAACCCCAACCAAGATGCTCTTTGGCCTAGTGAATGGCATTGCGAGGACTCAAGCCCCCAAATCATACAATCACCATAGCCAGTTTCATCCCCTCTTGCACTTCTAGCAAAATGATCAGACTTGTACCAGGCACGCTTTATAGTCTAACAAACTCATAAAAAAAATAAATCAAACTTTGCTCATGTAACAAGCTCACTTTAGCCTGGTTTGAGCCAGCTTGTGCTTCCTTGTCGCCTAATTTATTTCAGCTGATGAAGTTCTAAGAGATGATTTGAATTTGGCAACACATTACAATCAGCAGGAAATCATGACTACTTCCTTTGGACTTAGTTACAAGAACATTAATGTCAAAAGGGTTCCTGAAACAGTGATCTATGTAGACAGGATCTGTAATGCTAAAGGAATTTCACTGGGATTCTGTTTTAGTATTACTAGATTCTTACAAGAATCCTGGCAGCTTATTGTGTCAGTAGTCTTTATTTCAAAATTAAAAAGGCAGCGACAATTTTAAAGCCTCAAAGTAAACTCCCATTGGCACAGAAATGGATCAATGGGCTTAGGTAAAATATGGCTGCCTAGAAGTTCATCTAAAATTAAGTGAGCCCTAACCCACCTGTCTTTGAAGCTTGAAAAAGTTTGAATTTACTTTTATTTGCATTACTTTTAAGAACCACAGACGTCTCTGCACTTCTTGATGAGGCCTGTAATTGGAAATAAAAAGGCCGAAACTTGGGGATGGGAAGGAATGGCCTCGTTTCTATGAGAAGTTTAGATCCATCACAGACTGTTCTAGAGGTTTTTGATGAGCTGTTCAACTGTCAGTGGTGATTTGCCTGGATTGATAGGAAGCAGGTATCCACAGCTTCCTGTTTCATTATGAGATTCCTTTGATGACCGTTTTCTAAAATTAGCACTGTGTTTAAGGGGCCGATACTCTCAGGTATGGATAGCTTTCTATGAGAAACTGAGCACCTCACAGTCCTCACAAGCTACACCAGGATTTCTGCTGTTTTGAATCATGGAGAAGAGAGCAAATCTGGCTCCTCTGTGTGTAGTTTTATATCTAACACTCACACATGCACCTATAAATATATGCCCACAATTTCAGCTGGAATTCTTCAAGATTGCACAATGTTTTTCTTTTGGAAAATGGTTAATTAATATTTATAAAGCATCGCAGAACCAATCTAAGGCACTTGAGTATCGGTGTTACTGTTTTAGGCACTAGGTAAATGAAAAGTTAATTGGCGTGCCTTTGCTAGATTTAAAATCTGAGTCAGGAATAACATTTCAAGAAATCCTGGCCTTACTCCTGCACTCAGAGGGATGGACAAGACCAATACTAAGCACAACTGTAAGTTAACCAATAAATATTTTACTAACAAAAAGGTACCACTAAAACTCGAAAAGGCCAAACTGCCTGGACCGTTTTTATATATATATATATATTCAAACCTCTCCTATATAACTGTAAAAGGACAGCAAGCTTAGTCAGTTATTAGAAAATCCATTCCCGGAACTGAGACAGCTCATCCAACAGCTACACAATTGCAAACATTTCTTTGGGATCTCTTCAATTATGCATCCCAGTGGAGAGCAAAAAATGCCTTTTTTGCCTTTGCTTGTCTTTATTACATTCTCTTGCACCTGGCACTTTCCCCTGTACAGCTTAAGAATGAGGTAAAGACAAAGCACATTAATCAAAATTGCTGATGGTACCAAATTGGAAAGGCTTGTAAGCACTGTGAAACTGTATCTGGAACAAGAGAGCTTAGGAGGGTGAGCAGTGTCAAATGGCGTGACATGAAAGGTAAATAAAATGCAAGCAATACATTTATAGGACAGAAAGGCTGAATCACAGCAGGCTGGTTTGAGAGCAGCAGTACAGAAAGAGACCCAGGATGAGGTTAGCTGGTAAATTCAACATGAGATCACAGCAGCGTATTCTTGCAAATGCTATTCTGGGATACTGTATAGAGGCACAGTCTATCTGGTATATCCAGGAAGCTTATTGTTTCCTCAGGAAGATCACAGACAAAGTTCTGCATGCAGTTCTGGGTACCACAACACAGACTTTGATAAGCTTCAGCATAAAAAAAAAGGATTCAAAGACAATTTGTCCAAAGAAAGGACTAAAAGATAATGGTAAAATGAGAGCATCTGACCTATAAGGGGAGTCTAAAAGGACTGTGCCATTAAGAAGAGGCTGTAAAGCAAAGAACACAAGAACAGCCTAGAAATACCCAAAAGCGCACAAAAACGGAACAAAAGGCTGCAGGGGGATAAAGGAAACTCACACCAGCTATATAGAGGGAGAGCCACCAGCAATGGAAGCTACCCTCTGGGAAGTGACAGACACTTCAAGGTTACATTCACTCACAAGAAAATGGGGTGTCACATTTAAAAGGAGTAGAACAATGGCACTCCTGCATTTGTGGGTGCAGCAAGTACATGATATTGCACAGTGACCTACACATTACTGTCTTGAAGGCAGTTCCTTAGCCCTATACCCTCACTGGCCATCCTTTTAAGAGGTAGCAAGAATGAGTGAGGATGCAGATATGTATTAACAGGTGAACAAAGGAACGGTGGGGAGATATGACCACCCAGAGAGTGGTAGTGGATGGATCAGTATCAACCTGGAAAGATGTGGGCAGCAGAGTCTCACAAGGCCCGGTCCTTGGACCTGTGCTGTTCAATGTTTTCATCAGTGACTGGGATGAGGGCGTGGAAGCCACTCTGTCCAAATTCGCAGATGATACCAAATTATGGGGTAAAGTTAACATGCTAGAGGGTAGGGAACGAATCCAGGTGGATCTGGACAGGTTGGAAAAGTGGGTGGAACAGAATAGGATGCAGTTCAACAAAGACAAGTGCAAAGTGCTGCACCTAGGGAGAAGGAATCACCAGCATGCTTACAGGCTGGGGGAGGAACTTCTCAGCAGCACAGCAGTGGAAAGGGATCTTGAAGTCATTGGTGACACCAAGATGAACAATGAATCATCAGTGTGACAAAACAATCGGTAAAGCTAACTGCACTTTATCATGCATTAGCAGGTGCATGATGAACAGGTCCAGAGAGGCGATAATTCTCCTCTATGCAGCATTGGTCAGGCCGCAGTTGGAGTACTGTGTCCAGTTTTGGGTGCCGCACTTCAAAAGGGATGTGGACAACCTCGAGGGGGTTCAGAGAAGGGCCACTCGTATGGTTAGGGGCCTGAACACAAAGCCCTACGAGGAGAGATTGAGGGACCTGGATCCCTTCAGACTCCACAAGAGACGGCTGAGAGGTGATCTTGTAGCCGCCTACAAGTTCATCGGAGGGGAGGGCAGCAAGGAATAGGAGATGCTCTGTTTACCAGGGCACCCCTTAGAGTAACTAGGAACAATGGGCACAAACTGACAGAGTGCAGATTTAGGTTAGGCATCAGGAAAAACTTCTTTACAGTGAGGGTTGCCAGAATCTGCACAGGCTTCCAAGGGAGGTGGTGCTCTTCCCTACTTGGGGGTCTTTAAGAGGATGCTGGATATGCACCTGGCTGGGGTTGTCTGACCCCAGCGCTCTTTCCTGCCCAGGGCAGGGGGTCAGACTCGATGATCTACTGAGGTCCCTTCCAACCCAAACATCTATGAATCTATGACGAGTACAAAAGGACCTAATGACTCAGAGACAGAGCCAGGACTAGACACAAACTCTCCAGAGTCATCATTTAGCAGTCTACAGCTAAATGTCCACCTTCTATTCCGGGTACCTGGCTAACTCTGCTCTCAGAAAAAGGCCAAATCCCAGCTCCCTTTCTCAAGAAGTGTCAGGAGGGCCTTGAATTCATGACATAAAAAGACAGCCACACACAGTTACTGCAAATGGCTTCTGAAGAGGAAGAACTCCTTACAACAACAAGATGGTCACTGGGCCAGTGCAGTGGCATGCATTAGGTTCCTCAATTCCTGAACAAATCCAGACTAGTGTAACATGAATTCCAGAACAAGCCAAGGATTTCAAAAGGGAAAAAGGAAGCTTCACCTGGATACAGAGACTACATAAAGCAAAAGCTACCTGGTGTTCTAGGTGACTACAGTTTACAGAGTTCATGCACCACATTGACCCCTTTTCTTCCAAACAATATAATGCAGAAGTTTGGCATCACCTGAATATTTCTGTCTGCATTAAAAGGAAGTTCAAATTCCAATTGGTTTAGCCATGACATTTTGACTCCTCAGATTAGCAGCTCAGCTGCTCTGTCACTGTGCTGCACTGTAATATGGGCTATGGAAGAGTTAGAAAAATAAACAGCACAGGAAATTTAACACATACCAGTCACAGGCTGCATACTCAAATGTATTCCAGACAGACTTTTGAACCCTGTTAAATATACGTAAGGAAAATGTTAGTTGGTAATTAAACAAACATTCTGTGTGCAGAATTAAATGTTTGTTTCACAAAATCCAGCTAGAAAGTCTGAAGTTTTATTGAGCTCAGAGTTCATGCCTTTGTGTTTGGAAGGGTTTGAAAAGGTCAAAGATACCTCCCTCTATGAAATGACATTTAAAACACAACCTAAAAATATCACTTTGTTAAAGCCACATTTTAGAGCTCTGCAGACCTCAGGCAGTTTTGTTCAGCGCATGGTATTGAATTCACGGCTGTCTGGGGAAGAAGTTCATAAATTTTGTATTAGCCCCTCTCTTCCTAGCCCATATGGCAGTACAGAAAACCTTCCAGGATGGAGACAAACATCCTGCATGAATTCCACAGTGCATAAGCAGCTGGCAATAAAAAAAAATGAATGGACAGAAGCGACAGCATGATTCCTAAACTGATAACACTTGAATATCTCAGGGCTGATCCACAAGTGGGGTTATGGAAGTATGAGAAAAGGTCATCAGTTGAACCATGATACCTTTTCCCAGTACTAGCCCTTGGTGCACCGGAGCTCCAGTTATTCTCATGACCAAGTTTCTTATTGAGGACACATTTAGCAAACCGTATCTAAAGATATGGTGAGGCTTGCAAACCCGCTACAGTAGCCTTATTCACAACACTGCAGTATGCTTGGTGACCACTCAGCTTGACTGACCAATTTGTTTATTATAAAAGTGCAATTGAAGTTTCATAGGTAAGAACTTCTGCCTTTGATGGGACTTCAAAATCTCTTGTTCATACACATATGTATCCACTGTCTGCATCTTAAAAGAAAAGCTCCATCAATTACAAGTCCAAATGCTATTTCTTCTTAGTCCTAAACCAGAAATTTGAACCCCACCTGAAATCTGTTTTACATCTAAATACCACCTCGTTAATCCACATACCATATTCAGCTGCAACTATGCTTGAACTGCAACAAGACACAGAATTTCCATTCATGGGAAAATAGGGAATGAAGAAGTAATAATAAGATTCCCAAATGAAGAAAAGGTGAACAAGCAAGAAAGGAAGAGTGGAAATATTTTTCTGATTGTGGATCCAGATCCGCATCTCCTGTCCACTCTTGGCTAAAGTCACCTGTCTTTCTGCCCTGCCTGTGTCTGGAAACAGACAATGCCCTTGGTGGACAACCATGGAAAAGATTCCAGGCAGATGACTTAGTTAAGCAAAACATCGTAAACTAGAAGACAAGGGAGCATTAAAAGTATGACAATGAACCCACCATCCTAGCTGCTAATGTGCTTGGAAATGTTCCAGGATTGCAAATCCTGATTTTTGTTGAAAGTTGTAAAGCTTTTGAACACAAACCCTTGAATACCCTCCAAACAATTTTTACACTTTGCTAAAGAAAACAATGGTGCAAGCAAAGGGGCTCTTGGGTTTTAAAACCCCACAGCAAGAGTAGTCAGGAACATTTATCAAATGATACAATATGATTTCTTAAGGTGGGAGAAAAATAGAAGTGAAGTATAGTTTATAAAGTGCAGAAAGAGATATGTTGGACTTTGTTAAAATGTTAAGATGTCTTCTGGCAGCACTGTCCACACTTTATTTACAAATGTGCCATCAACAACATGGCTCTTGCTAGTACAGGGCTTTTTAATAGCAATAGTCACAAGAACCATGTCTTTCTCAAACACTTAGAAAAAGTAGGGGTGAAATTCTGGCCTCCCTGAACTCCATGGCAAAATCCCCATTAACTTCTGCGGGGCTGAGATGTCACACAGCCCAACCTGATCTTTGGAACTAACCCATAAGCCAGTCAGAACCGTAACTCCTGAATACCCAATATCTTCCAAGAAAATTTCACCATTCCCTTACCGTCAAAGGAAAATATTTATCCCTGCATATGACACCCCATTCATTACCCAGTCAATCACGACCACATGGTGAAAAAAAATGACACTCCTCCTTAAACAAACCTGCACTTTCCATCTTCTGTACATTCTATAGGCAATGAATCTACAGAGCAAATGTCACCTGTGCTGGTTAGCATGAGGCCCTGGGAGTTAAATTACATCAGTTTCAGAGACTGAAAAAAGGCCCTTGAAGCAGGTTCTTGAGATTAAAGTGTCCTTTGTAAATCTTCCTCCCTAAAAGCAAACAGCAGAGCCCATGGATTTTTGCCTCTGCCCCCATGCATCCTGCTGGTATTTTTGTTCAGAAGTTTATTTAACAGATACATCAAAGGGGACATCTCCGGGGGACCAACAATCTTGTGTCACCAGAAACACCAGCCATTAATCAAGTCACATGATGAAGAGTAAAACAGAGGCCTCTGAACCCAGGACTCACACTCTCAAAAGAGATGCCAATTTCATCTCAAATCAGGCAAGCCCTATGTCCAAGGAGGAGCTGATGAGGAGGTCAGGACATCTAACCTCCCACATTTTGTAGCCCAGGCTGCTTTGTTTTTTATTCTCTAGTCAACAGGATTTCCACAGAGAAAAACTGAGCATGCTGCAAACCTTACATGTTGCCTTGCATCCTTTGTGACCTTCCTAAGCTTCCATGTCTCTGTAATAATAGATCAAGTCCCACACACTCTCCTGTAAAAGCCCTTTCGCAAACAGGGAACATAAAGGGAATTTCTAGTCCTGGTGTGCCCAGAAAATAGAAGTGAAATTAAGCTGTGGCAGATGCAGCAGAGTCCGCCCTCTACAACGAGCATAAGAAAAAGCCATCAGGAGTGGAAGGCCAAGCACAAGGAACAGACTTTGCATCTACTGCATGCTTTGTGTAGCTCCTGACACTTGAACAAAGTGAGACAGGGCTTTGTAGTCATAGTGATTTGGCCCCCATGGCAAGTCCCAGGTACTTCCTGTGGGTCAGGTAGAAGTATGGAACTAGGAATCTGTTCAGTCAGGAGCTTTTTGCCAGTTCTGACCCCAAGGAGGAAGAATCATGGAGGCCAGTGTTATCGCCAGAATTTGAGGAAGTGTATCAATTTGTTCAGTCTACTCAAGTCCAAGATGGGAGAAAGAAACTCTTTTCTTCTGCAAAATAAGGAAATATTGGAAATAGTTTCATAGTTTGATAGTTTCATAGTTGCTAGGGGCTGGAAGGGACCTTACAGATTATCAAGTCCAGCTCCCCTGCATTTGGGCAGGAAAGTCTGCTGGGATCAGATGACCCCAGCAAGATGGGCATCAAATAAAATAGTTTCTGTCTCTGTTCTTAAAGAACCTCATCCATAGTTCTGAGACAAAGTGACAAGGTCACTTATTTGTGTAAGAGACTCCCATGAGAAGCAAAGTGGGGGGAAGAGAAGAGGCAAAGAAGATGCTTGTGATAGTCACGGTCAATGCTGCCTACCCCTGTTTGTCAGTTATAACATGACCACATATGCTGGAAGGGGACAAAACTATTCTTGAAGGTTAGTCTTGACCTGACTTTCAACACTCCTGTCAAAGCAGTGGCCTCTGAGAAAGAACCTGGTATGTAACAAAAATGAGGAAGATGCAAAGTTCCTGGATACATTTTAGTGTTGTGCCCTTTGATTAGGGACATAAAACCAGTGCATGATAGTAAGCATTTGAAATTTGCATTTTTGGTCTGTCACAATGGCGGAGACTGGGATTTACCTCACTCTGCCTCATGGAAAGTTTTCCCTTTGTCTTTTTGTCCTATTCTTTCTTCTTTTAGGAAAATCTAATTGAAAAAGCTGCCCATGAGAAAACAAAGAGGGATTTATTCACGACAATAAACTTCTATGGAATGAGCTGGAAGCTGAAGGAAGAATGGCAAGTTGGACATGCACCACATTTTGATGCACAGCAAAGAATGAGAGAAAGGAGCGGAGGGAAGGTTGCAGCTGTTTCCCTTTGCACTCTCATGGGTGCACAAAGAGAGATCAGATGTATACACAGTCCCGAGGGGCACTGTCTTGTTCAGAAAAGGTGCCCAGCTTGCACGCACTGGGGTGCTCCCTGACCCAACCTTAGAGAAAAGGAGATGGTTCACTGGCACCAATACTGTGAACCCCTTCACCCCTGTAAGAAACTAACTGTTGTCCAAGGAGTACTGGAGGAACTGAAAATATCTTAATGTGCCCTAGGCAAGGACAAAGTTGTTTATTTGACACATCTCAGTAGCAGACAGAGCCAGGAAATATTTCTCATCTGTTTTCAACAAAACATGACAACTATACAAAATTGGCAAGGCTGTACCATTTTTCCCTAATGTCCAAAACAGTGTTCACTAAAACGTGTCTCTTCTAGTTTGCCAGTAATGTTTATTAATTACTTTGAATAGTTTCTGGTTTCTCCCAGGAAAATGTGATAATTCCACTGCAAAGCATGTGACAATCCTAGTCTATCCATATCATATGCTGAGTTACATAATTTAACATCTTGCTAAAGATAATGTGATTTTTTTTAGGTTTTTCAGGTATATGTGAACCTGCTAAAGGTGTCTTTTTTTCCTACAATTCAAGGAATATTCCAAGCTGGGGCTGGAATAATTTAAAAAAAAATACAGCTAAATCTTGGCTCTGGTTAGTGAATAACCTCTTGCAATGTTCTAACTCTGAGCTCCAGCCACCTCAACCCTGTAGAAAGCATAGTTCAGATAATTCCCAGGGAGCAGTGGGTAGGGGGAAGAGTTTGATCTAGTAGAGCCCAAAACAGTGGCTAATGATATGAATCAAGGGTTTAGGAGGTGAAAAGTCTATGTGATGTGATGCTTGTTTTGGGGAACAGGTTATTGCACTCACACTGCCATCTTATTTTCAGTCATTGGAATGTACATGTGCTTCTTTCATGCTGACTTGCAAACTCAGCAAATTCAAGGCAATGACGGGCACTGAGGGTGAAATTCTGACCCTCCTGTAGCCAATGGGGTTTCAGTGGGGCCAGGGTGTCACTCTGGAAGTTTGATTTTTATCCCACCTTGGGTTGGACACACTTCTCCACCTAAGGTTATTTGTGAGAGCAGCTGGTACCCTTGAGATTTTTTTTACACTTCTGATCATACCCAGCAAAGAGGTACTTTTCCTGGCTGACCAAGAGACATAGAGACATCATGCAATTTGTAGAAAGACAGACAGACAAGTAACAGAAAGGAACAGAATGGAAGGGGAAGGGGAAGGAGAAGGGGAAGGGGAAGCCTGCCCCAGAAAAACCTGGCCATTGCAGCTCTGTTATTTCTGGATATCTGTAGGTAAAGTCATGGACTAGCAAAGACTTCTGTATAAGCACAATGAACATGCTCTGCTGACTGACCAGTCATATATCAACACCAAGTAAAGAGCAAATATACACAGGAAACCAGCATTAGGGAGAGGATAGAGGGAGCTCTGGTTGAAAAAGGTAGGCACACAGCAAGATTTCCCATTCAGTCAAAAACTCCAAGAAGTTTGGAAACCAGCAGTTCCCAAACTAAGACTCACCACACTTGTAGGTGAGGTAGTGAACCCCAAGGGAATTCAATGGGAAGATTCAGGTTAGCACCAGAAGTGTAGTCATGAGAGGATCACAGAATCATAGCAAAGTATGGCTGGTAGGGACCGCACAAGTCCAGCCCTGCTCAAGGCAAGATCATCCCTGACTAAACCATCCCAGCCAAGTGTCTGTACAACTTGCTCTTGAAAATTTTCATGGATGGTGATTCCACAATTTTTCTAGGTAGCCTGTGTTTGACCCTCTTCATAGTCAGAAATTATCTCTTAATCTTCAACCTAAATTTCCTGTGCTCCAGCTTGAGTCTGTTGCTTCTAGTTCTGTCCCATATGGCCACAGACAAAAGCCCATCTCCATCCTCTATGAATGTCCTTCCAGTATTTGAAAACTGTTATCAACCCCACCTCTATCTTCTCTTCTCCAAGCTAAATAATCCTAGTTCTTTCAGCCTTTCCTTATAAATCTTGCTTTCCAAGATAATTGTTGTCACTCTGTGCTGGACTCTATCCAATCTGTCCACATCCTTCTTGGCGAGACAACAGGGCTGAATGCGGCAGAAGAATCACTTCCTTTGATTTGAAAATGACATTCCACTTAAGACTGAGAACTGCTGACCAAGACACTATGTTTGCATTTTTCTTCGAATTTTCCACTGCTGCCTTAGCACTAGTAATTTCTCATGTAGGAGCAATCCAGTATTTTAACCAGTGTCAATCCTTGCCCAAAGCAGGTTCAGAAAACACAAGGACTAAAATGATGGTGGATGTCAAATGCCTGGCACTTTTATTGTCACCACTACTCTTTCAACCATATACTAGTATGGATGTAACAGTTGAAATGAAAGATTATCATATGATAAGGTAAATGGTGACAACAACTACAGAAAACCTACAAGCTAAGGCAAACTTAAATTAGCATTAGATACAACAGTAAGGACCATTTTTAGAGTGCAATCTCAGAAGGTTACATTTTATAAACTCTCTTTGTGGGGTCATTTAGTTCTGGTTGGAGATGGGACTATTATGACTCATATCCCAGTCAGACCCTAGCTGCTGATAAATGTTTGGAAATACCCCGAGTCACACAGCACAACATCTTAAAAGCTGAGCTCAAGCCAATTCAAACAACACTGGACTAGCCACCTGGAAACTGGAGGTGCCAACTTAGCTGGAAATCTCCTTACAGGAACAGTTTTCTCCAGGAATCCCTTTAAAATGCTGCATTTTGGACACTGGTCTCATGCCAGGATGGTAGTAAAGATAAGTTTCAGTTGGCAGAGAGGATCTGTGCAGGTTTAGCACTGGTCAGACCGAGTCAAGTGATGTGTGAGTCCTGGGGGAGCAAACACAAGTGGGCACTTATAAGAAAAACCCCTTATGTGGAAGAAGGTAAAAGGAGCAAATATTTAACCCTGGTGAACAAACGACTTTACTTTGGCATCACTAACTCTGTTCTCAGTCCTGTAACTTATTCAGAAACCTCCAAGGTGCTGGCTGATTTAAGACTCTTTTATTCATGTCTAGATTTGAAGTCTGCCTTTCCAGGGTATTTGTTGAAGGTTTTAGCCTCTATACTGTAAATTAGTAGAACACTTTCTGGTGGCCTCATTCAGAAATATGGGACAGTTTGAGAAGAGAGAAAGTTTAAGTGAAGAAAATGGAAAGAAATGGGCTAACACTCACCAAGCTAGAGAAGCTCGGGGAAACATAACAATTAACCACAATAATGAGTATGTTTGTCTGCATCACTAAAATCAAAGAGAATGCTCTTACAACTGTTATCCTAAATGGTGGCATGAAGGCTGCAGTATGTATGACGAATAGTATTAATAGTGTTAGCACTAGTATTTAAAAATATTACTGCAAAACACTATAGAGCTTTAAGCAGTTGATATTTATTTAATAAGGCTTGGTTTCTTTATACTGCAAATCTAAATAAAAAAACTAGGGGTTTTTTAGGATTATTTTTGCTTTCTGTGATGGAATGATCTGTATAAACCCATCTACTAAGAACTAGATAAATAAGCATTCCAAACCATCAACAAGATGGCTAAAATGGTTGAAACCACAAATACAGTCCCCTCTCTTCTCTCTTCACAGCTGGGAATGGGCAATACAGAGCTACCACATTCCAGCAGGGAGAATACTCCACAATTTCAGTTCAGAAAAGGAAGTTTTATTAGGAGAGAGATAATAACATGTTGTTTGACACAGAGAGAAATACCAGATGGCCTCTTCCTGCTAATGGTCTTTCCTTCTCTCAAAAACCATGCTGTAATTTAAGACACAGTTGCTGCCTGCAGATAATAAGCAGGACATGCTTTTGAAAAGAAGCTACCCTGGGCTGAATGAACACTAGACCTACTGTAATTAAGTGCATATGTCAATCCACAGTCAGTTGGTTCTGGAGCACGCGCTGGCTGTGTGTTTCACGTTTTCTCACCAAGCTGTTGGCATTCAGGGAGGCTAACTCTTAAGCTTAGTGCCCTGCAACATACTAAGCTCAGTGTAAGTTGACCTGGGTTTCTTCTCTTCTCTCTCTCCTGTGGGCTGACTCTCAATACGCTCTCAGTCTTATTTGTATCCTGAAATTACAAAAAAGAGGCAGAATTCGGCCAGGACACGGCAGTGTTTCAGGGGTAGAAACTGCAGTCCCTCCTGCAGCTACAAATGGTTATATTGTTCTACATGTGCATACACACATGCCGTTCCAGTGTATACTCAGCCTCCCCACACGCTCTGCAGCATCGCTGTACCTTCATTACATACCCATGCTCTGTCTCTTTTAACACTATCACCCCTGCTTTCTCCTATGCCATGTACGCATATGCTCTCATTTACCTTTTTCTGCACATGCTACCCACTATCATTTAACTTTCAGGGCATCAAAAGATAGACTGGGGCTGGATAGCAGGGCAGCAGAGATGTAGAGACTGCATTCACACGTATGAACATGTCTTACTTATGGGCAGACTTACTCTGCAAAATCCAGGGACATCTGTAAAGATCTGTAAGCATTTCTCTGCTATAGTTTGGCAAGGTTTGACCTCATAACTTCAGAATTTCGAAGACTACAAGAAAATACTTCATAACACGTATGCAAGCTTCAGAGCGAAGGGAAACCCAGCAAAGCCCCAGTGGTTAACCCATTCCAGCAGGCTGTCTGCCATCCCCATTCCTACCTTCACAGGCCTTCCCATCATCCTTCAGCTTCAGGCCACTGGAGCACTTGCAGTAGAAACTGCCAATAGTGTTGCAGCACTGGGACTCACAACCCCCATTCTCTACTTCACATTCATTCACATCTGAAAGAGATGAGACATGGGAGAGAACACATGAGATGGCCATGGCGAGTCAAGCTAAAGGAATGCTCCATCTGCCATAAAAGCACTTCTATTTTTAATACACTTTTAATTTCCTCCTGGTTTTCTTTTATTAGATGTTCAGCGCCAATAAGAAAAACACTGAAAGGTAAACAGCCAAACAGTTCCTGAGCTCATGCACAAAGAGTTTAAAATTTAAGGTATTGTTACTAAATACGTTTGTACTCTTACCGAACCCACGGTGCATATGTTTACATGCACAAACACATTTTTCCTCACTTTGCCTCCCTGCCCAATGCCCATTTTATCTAACACAGTGATTCCCAACCTTTTTTGTACCCATCTGTAAACACTGATGGCCAGTTCCCACCCAGTGCCCCTCACTACCAACCCACTGCCCCTTTGCTCCTAACCCCAGACCCCAGCTTGTGGGGCAGAGGGTGGGTTTGTGGAGTTGAGGGATGCCCCAAGCAGCCTTTCCAGGCTGGACTTCTGCCAGCCTGCAGGGGAAAAGCCATGGTTTCCCACATTTTTCTCCTTTAAAGGAGAATTTATTTTTAAAGTTTGTTTGCAACCCTTTCATATATACTTGGAACTCACTTTTGTGCCCTGACCCATGGGTTGTGAAATGCTGACCTAAACTAATGGAAAGCAAGGGGAAAAGAATCCACAGTGATGTGAAATGCTGACCTAAACTAATGGAAAGCAAGGGGAAAAGAATCCCAACCGGATGGTCTAAAGAAGCAAGTGAAGAAGAGATGAAGGATGAAAATCAGAAACAAGGGTTCACAGTCCTCATGTTTCAAGGTGCAAGCTGGTCACAAGTTAGAAAGAACAAGAAGTTTCTGACTAGACAACAGAATATCACCATTAGGTGTACTGTAGGAGGTTTAGGCATACCATCACAACATTCAGGATCAGCCAGTACTCTGGACCATTTGTCATGCATGCATTGTCAGAGTGAAAGAAGACCAAATCTGTGAGTAAAAATGTTTCTTTTTGCACACCTGTGGCCAATGTGACATCACAGTCAGTTTTAGAAGATTTCTTTTTCAAACCTAGCACCCTGTGAGGACTCACTGCTGCATTCCTTATGTAACTGTGGCCAGCCGTTTACTAGAGATGCCTTACTCATGAACTTGCCTCCCTGGCTAGGGACAGACATTCAAAATGCCTGAGCCTGAATTGATTCAAACTTTGCAGGTTAGTCTAACCTGGCTAGGCTGAACCACCCAGACATCCCCTCTGGACTGAGAAAATTCAGGCACAGGCCTGAAGCCGCTCAGGCTAGAAGCTGGGGGGCACTAAAGCAGTCCTCCCTTCCCTTCTGTAGTGCTGAGTTGAGGCGGCGGGGGGGGCAAGCCCAGGCAGGATGCTCTGATTAGGGAGCCCCCCCCCCCCAACCTTGCTAACAGAGCATTTATGAGCTCTGTTATCAGCATTTAACACCCCATCAGAAAACAAAGCCTCTCTCATTAGTTAAAGCTCTTCTTAAACAACTTTTTGCAAGGAAGGGAACATTCCAAGGAGGTACTTTAACTGTTGATAATCTCCAAAAAGCCCTAAGCAGACACTACTATCCTGTCTGCTTTACACAGACACCTCTCAGCATTAGCTACCATACCACATGCTGCCTACCATCCATGCTGTGGGAGGGAGTAGGGTGAGATCCCTTCTTGACCTGCGAGCAGTGAGGGAAGGGGAGAGCAGAAGAAAGCCAGGCAGAAGCTCTGTGCCTTCAAGTTTCTGCCGGAGCTCCAGCAACAAAGCAGGGGGGAGGGGCCAGCCCTGCTCCGTGTCAGGGATCGTCATCCCCAGTGGACCTAACAGATGCCGCCTGCCAGTTGCCTAGGGTGTCATCAGCTATAATTGGGATCTCACACATGTACGTTTCTCCTGCCACAACTTGATCTTAATGGAGTTGGTTCAGATGCCTTCGTGTGTAGTCCAATTATGAGTCTCCCCAGCATCTTGTGAGGTCCCGAGTTTCTGAGGGCTCCACCACCCCTACACCCTTGCCCGTTCCACCAGGTGGTGGCCAACCGGTTGGTCTGGCCACGTATCCTCAGTTCCTCCCAGATAATTCACAAAAGAAAGGTCAATCAAAACAAACACGACAACCAAGAAGGTTCCCCTGATCTGTGTAGCTGCTCCATCTGCCTGCAGCCTTCCAACTCAAGCTTGACCTTCGAGGGGTCAAGCACCCCTTTGTTGGCTCTCGGAGAGCCCCTTTGTAGGACTTGATGAGATTCCTTTTTAACAACTTAAGTTCACTACTGAACTGTGCCCCTATTACAGGGACTACAGTACCCAAAGTCAATGGTGCCCCTCTATTAGGGTTATTATGGTACCCTTCTCCCACCCGCTCAGCCAGCTCCCAGCAGGTAAATAAACAGTTCTACTCCCCGCAGGGGCCAGTAAACTGGGTTCCAAAACCCCATTGGGGTTTTGCTCTCTGCCAGAGGCTCCTACCAGTGTTCAACGTCGCCCTCAGCATTCCCTTCAGTGTGCACTGGCCTGCTCCACCTCCTCCGCATCCTCTTTCCAGTTCTGCATTGCTGCCACTTTCCGGTCCCGGCCTCTTCTTTATACCGGTGGGAAAGATATCGGCCCCTCCCTTCCCAACACACCTGGGTAAGGGGAATTTCTGCTGGGCTCCTTGGGGCTGCTGACCCCCTGCTTAGCCCGGGAGCCTGGAAGCCTGCTGGCTCCTTCTCTCTCTCACACTCCAGAGCAGAGAGACCCGCCCAACCCAGAGAGCATGTTGGGATGCTGGGGGAGTCTGGTTTAACTTAAACCATCAAGGTGTCTGGGACAGACATTGCATAAACTGACTGGTTTGAGCCAAATCAGTTAAGTTTGACTGGTATGATCTCTTTGGCTTCCCAGTCAAGGAAAATCTTCTATTCTTTACTCTTTGTCCTATGCATTTCCAAGGATGCTTCATTCAACCAGGTTTATCCATTCAACCAGGTTTATCTCAAACAGGTTTCAGCCATTTTCAAACTGGTTTATATGCACTAAATATCTGTTTTGTTACAGGTTTAAACTAGTTTCTGATCATTTAAACGGGTTTATGTGTAATGTTTGTCACTAGCCCCTAACAGCCCAGAAGAGCAATGGGATAGGAAAGGAAGCTCTATTTCCCATGTGCAAAAGGAGATTACAGCAAGCAGTCATTAAACTAACCCCACAGGGTTCCTCAAACAGCCTGAGCCACCCAAATACTCATTGTGCCACACATCAGTGATAACATGTGACCAGAGGAGTGAGAGAAGCAGGAGAAATCCATCTTTGCATGATTCCTAGCAGCAATCTTGGAAATGCATAGGACAAAGAGTAAAAAATAGAAGATTTTGCTTGACTGGGAAGCCAAAGAGATCTACTAACTACTGAGAATCCAGAAGTAAATGCTCATCATCCCAAATCAGCATGCCAGGGATCCATTTAATAGCTTCTGAGATCATTAGCAAATAACTTCTAGTATTTTGTTCCTTTTCACAAAGGCACCTATCACAAAGCCCATCTCAGACTCTAAATCTCCTTTCCCACCCATCTTGCTTTCACATACACTGCTAATTTTCACACCTTTTTCCAGATTAGTTTTAGATACTATCAAGAGTCATGCAGAGCCTGCTTGTTTGATAAGCAGGGATTTGGGTTTTCCATTTCCCACAGAAAAAAAGAAGTAAAATGCAGATTTCTCATTTTAGCAGAGAAACTAGCAGATTTTGCAGTTTTGCAGCAAGCCCTCTGCAGACTGGCAGACTTCCAGACTGCCAGGTGCTGGGAGGAAGCAGGAAGAAGGTGGTCAGGGAGGGGGCACCATGTACTTGCTCCAGGCAGCCTGGAGAGCAGCTCCTGTTAGTAAGTTGTGGGGGAAGGATTGAGGCCCCCATAGTGGGGAGGGAGACAGTTGGGTAGGGCTGGGGCTGCTCCTGTCAGGCAGTGTGTGGGGCTTGCAGGCCAGGGCCACAATGCACAGCTGCATGGCCCCAGTGGGGAGTGGGATGGGGCCACAGGTGGCTTGTTCAGGGGTTGGAGGGTGGTTTTCCGCCATGGCGTGCACTCCCAAGGGGTATGGGGGACCTGTGCCCCCCAGACCTGTGGGCAGGGTGGGTGCATGTTGTAGGCTTGGGCTCCTGCCCTTCTGCCCTCTGCTGGGGCATCCCAGCACTGCAGAGTAGAGCACAGCCATACAGGCTCCTGCCCCCGCCCTCCCCTGCTGCAGGCTTTGGAGGGGTGGGGCCAGCTTCCCACAGCTGTGTGCTCTTCCATGGGATGGGGGGACCCATGCCCCCCCCAATCTGTGTGTGGGGTGGGGGTGGGGGCAAGTGCACACTTTGGACTTGGGCTCCCACCCTGATGCTCTCCCCCATGGCCTCTGCAGCCCAGCTGCAGGGCAGAGCACAGTGGTGCAGGAAAGCTGCTTGCAGCCGTGAGCTCTGTGCTGCCCTGGTGCTGTGCCACCTGCACGTGCAGGGGCAGCACAGGTAGTGGCACAGGGTTGTGGCCTTCACTGCAGCTCCTTAGCAGACAGGCAAGAGGCTGGGGGGAGCCAGTTCTGTGCTCCATTCCAGTACAGCAACCTCTGCCTTCTGACGGAGGCAGGGGACTGCAGACCTGAGTCCCTGGCCCCGTAGCCCTGGGAGCCAGGGGCCGCTCTGGCAGGGCTGGGGGGTGGCAGGGGCTGTGGGGTGGGGAATGAGGGGCACCAGCAGGGTTGGGTGGGCCTGTCAGGGGACACTGAGGGCACCAGCAGGGCTGGGGGGAGTGAGGGGCACTGGCAGGGCCAGGGGGGCTGTGGGGACCTTTAATTTTAATCATGGATTTGGTGGGGGTTTGTCAGAGAATTTGTGACTTTTTTATCAGGGAAAACCAGGATCCCTCTTAATAAGTCTCTATAGTATATACTGTCTCTTACACTATGCTTTCTTGCATTATTTCTTTTTTAGGACCTGTTGGAGATTCCTTTCACTGAACTGTTGACAACAGCTTGGGAGCAAATACTCACAAGACAGACAGCCTTTCTAGGACCAGAATGCCTTACTTGCCCCACATAAGGAGTTTAGCTTATGTGCAAGTTTTTAAAAGCAAGACCATCTCTCCTGAATCAGAAAAGCCAGACCATTATGATATATTCCCACCCACACTTCTTCAAACATTAACTGAGAAAAACACTCATCAATTGGCTGATCAAGACCCCTGGAAGAATAACTCTGGAAAGAACAAGCTTAAAAACAAATAAATCCTGTAACATGGACTCAGGTGAAATACCATTTCAACAGTAACAGGACCCACTTTGTGCACATATTTTTTTACCCATATATTTATCTGAATTTTTCACTATAAAAAGTAAACCATGGGACCATCTCTGCTTCCACACCCACAACCAAGATGTGTTGCATAGCTGCCTTTTTCATCTGAATATTTTATACCAAAGAAATAACGATACAAACACTGAATCGAAGAATCACAGACACTGAGCAAAGAATTCAGGCTCATTACTTATGAATATAAAGAGTAGTAGTTTAAGTAGCGAATGTACTAAGGGCGCTTTATTGTAACATTGATAAGCTACAACACACACAAAAACATCTGAAAATTAAAAATGATCAAAATTCGAAAGAAAATCCAAAGCATCAATACCTTCTTAAATCTGCAGTGACAACCATAGTATACATGGGTCGACAGGCAGACAAAATTAATTAGAAAAACAGACACAAGGAGTCAGACAAATGGGCCTGAAAATACTTTACAACAAGAATAACAATATAGAGATTACAAAAATTAAATTAAACTGGAGTCTGAAAGCAAATCATCCAGAATGATCTCTGTGCACAAAAATGTTACTGAACTTTATTTTGGAAACCCTGAAAAGGTTTTAGTATTAGTATAGGCTTAATCTAGCTAATCTGTAGTTCATCATTATTATTTTACTTTATTTAACTGTAGTTCATCATTGTTGTTTTACAGGATCTCCCTTTATTCAAAGTTGCAGGCAGACAAGGCTGTGGAACACGGTAACAAGAATACATCACTGTTGCACGTGGGATGGACTGGAGACTTGTCAGGCCATCACCCACTGTCACCCCCACCCCATGGCTGCTCAGGCCCAGGATGAAACTCAGGCCAACTCCTAAAACCCAGGAAGCACAGAAGCCATCATTTCCATTGGCACAGGCCCTGCCCCATGCACTTCAAAACAAATATTGCCACTGATAGCTGCAAGCAAAGAACCAAGCCCCAATTACTCCTTCTTTGGCTATCTCAACAAAGCTCAAATGGGCCACAGTCTATAGGAGTGAAGGTGGTTTCTACAATGCCTGCCTGCAGGTTGCAAGCATGTGTAACAACAAAGGCACTAGTGGCTCTCTGTCCATTTTATTGGATACACATGGATTTTACTTTCCAGCAGCCATGAGCTCAGCATTTTGAGCATCTTCATCCAAAGTCCTTGGAAATCAGTGGAAAGAACTTTGGTGGTCTGTGGGTCAGACTCTTGCCAAGCACCAAGTTATTCATTTTATTGACTTGCTTTTTGATTGACTCCAGTTACCAGCATGGAAAAATCATTATTATTCTTATTGCTTCCTCTGTTATATAAGTACAAGACAACACAACTCCCTTCAGTTTGACTGCGATCCAAGCCAAAAGCAGATTCAAGACTCTGTAGGGAGATGGCAATGCCAGGCTTCAGAAATAAGTTTCAGAACCAGGGCCCCATCAACTTTCCCTAACCTTGAGATATCTTCTTCCCCAAAACAGAGCTGGAAGCCATTCACAACTTCTAGAGATGTTTTCGTTACTGAAACATTTTCACTCCTCACTGAAATACGTGAATTACTTTAATGACTCCAAGAACAGCAGACTAACTTAATGAGTTGCCAACAGTCTTAATGTATGGCATACCAAACAGCAACATAACCCTGCATTAACAACTATTTCATACCTAGATCTCGGCAACCAGTAGCCAACATATCAAGAACCAGTAAAAAAAAGCACAGCAGAATGCTAATCCAGAGAGGTTGCTGTGAAGTTTGATGCTACCAGGCCTTTTACAAAAATACTCTGAGAGATATTTTTAAGACTCCCCATCAATGCTGAAAGAAAAAGAAGAATGCACCATAGCAAGACTGGGACATTTTATATGTGCAGTTACAGAATCCAAACTGAGCCTATATTTGGGGCTGTTCAGTTTTGATGCAATATGTGAACTGTGTGGGGAGGCTTTAAGAGATTTATCAGTTTGCTGTCACATTCTTGACACTTGGCACCAAACAAGGCATTTTAAAAATGCAGCTGTGCTTCAGCAGCTATCTTGCTGCTTTGTAAAGAGATATGTTACTTAAAACTATCAGTATAAAGGAGACCAATATTATTTTTGAGACATTTGGTCTGGATGGAAAAATGATCTGAAATTTTGCCAAAAACTCATGCTCCATCTACATTGTACTCTGTACATTTCCTTTTGCTACTACAGGTAAAAACTTGGTTTGCCTTCTCTCACTCCAAGCCAAGATGGCATGTTCACCTGCCAGTCTGTAGTGGGTGCACCATGTCTGTATTTGGTGCAGTTAATTTTGAATCTGACTCCAAACTTTTCAACTGTCTTAATGCCCAAAGTAAGGCTGAATTTTTTGACAAGCCTCAAGTTCAAGGGCAGGTTACTTTTTGTAAGGTAAGCTACTTTTTGTTTCAATCTTAAACTGATGTTTCTTTTTACTTGGAGAAAAATATGTGTTGCATTATATGTGATGATGTGCTACAACATCTGCACTCCCATTTTCAAAATCCTTGACCTGCCTATGCTTCCTCAAAGCCAGCAAACTGGACTTCAGCAGCCAAAAATAATGCTCCCTTTGGCCCACCTGGTGCGGATTCTGTTAATGCCCTCTTGTCTAAAAGCTACTTTGTGCAGTTTCTCAAATAATCAGCTTAGTTACTAGCTCCTTTCCTCCTTGCAGAAAGCATAGGAGGCAGATGCAGACATGTTTCAAATGTCATCTTAGCAGAATCATTAATGAAGAACAACCTAGTGCTTTATTTCAACCATGAATTTTTTGATGTTATTAATTTCCATAGAAGGTAGTTGCTCCATCCTTGGAGAATAAAATACAAATTAGACAGGACATTGCCCTTAGACTGAGTTCTGATGGAGTGTCTCAAAGGAAAAGAGCCCACTAGCAGGAGTCTCTGGCTATGTGGTATTTAAGTTTCAAGTCCCCCAATAGATCTAAACTGAGAGATGCTGGCTGTCTGTACTAGGAAAGACTGCAGAGACTGGTAGGTGCAATTAAATTCCTGCAGGAAAGGTGGGATAACATGAGACGGCCTGCATGGTGCCTCCGACTGCATGCTGCTTCATGTGTCCAAGAACAAAGTAGCAGGCAAGACCCACCATTTGGATCTGGAAGAGTTGCCAGAGAAGGTTCCCTGGTCAAAATGTTGAGCAGCACACCACTTCTGAGCTAGGTCCCATATGCTAACCACAGGATGAGGAGCACATCAGCATCTCACTAAGTGGGAGCACTCTAGACAACAGGAAGCTCTGACTATCCCACTGTCAAATGTTTATTTTAAAAACTTTATACCTCTGCTCAAAAAGATTTATGCACATGTCCTCAACCATACGCTAAGCCGCAAAGTACATCACCCTACAACCCAAAGTGTTGGCAAAGCTGTGGCATTTTTACAGTAAAAAATGAGCTGTCAGATTGAGAGCACTAAAGGGCAGTCAGTCATATGCAGACAACACCATGAATCACAGCAGCTCAATAAGGCCCTGTCTACATGTTACATCTATTGTGCAATTCCCAGATTAATTGTGCAATTAATTTAGACTGACTACAAGTGCAAATTAACCATGATGCCTTAAAAAGGTCCAACCAGCAATACATTTATTGCTTGAAAATATGTAGTAACTGTATAGCTGGTTTCTATCCAGCTTTAATTTGCATGTTTAACCTGTGCCCCCGTGGCTGCTGGGACCGAGAGTCCTGCAGCTGACAGGACTCAGCTCTGGCTGCACCCAAACACAACTGGGGCTAAGAGTCCCGTTAGCTGCGGGACTTGCAGCCATGGCAGCATGCTATTTGCCAGTGAAGGGGAGCCTTGGATAGTGATCTTGAGCTCCCCCTGTACAGGCAGTAAGATGTGATAGGATCTTATGCTGGATCCCACAGTTAAGCATCCTGCCATACACGTGTGGCATGGCAGGAGGTCCAGTTGTGTGGATCATGCATTAGATCTCATCATGCCTTTACCTGCATGTGTAGAGGGGCCCTAAGAGAGCACTCACAGAGAAACATGCTCACTCAATCCTTAGCAGCCCTGGGCACTGCTCAGGTTTATTTCTCATTCTTCCTTGCTTTCTGTTCTTGTAAGATGCTTGCCCCCCGGTGGCAGCTTTACAATAATGCATAAGACCTCTTCTGGGTTCAGGGCTTGAAACCACTTATTCTTACTGCAGTTTGAGGAATGGTTGCTTTAGAATTTTTACAATGACAGGGAATAGGCATATCTTATGAAAGCCCCTGTTCTCAGAAACTCCCAGCCCTAATCTGCAGACTCTAAGGTACTGTGTAGTCAAAATAATTCTCATCTGGAGCATCTGTACCTTTGGGAGATGATTCAAACTCACCGGAATCAACATGAAGTTTGAAAAGGAGAAAGTGGGAGAAATCTCACTGCTCTCTGCATGAAGATATGCACTGTATCAAATCAACATGACATGTGGAATACTGGTAAAAAAAATACCCTGTCCCTCCAAAGAATTCTACCCGTCCCTGCACAACAATGCCAGAAAACCAGATGGTCAGATACTTTGCTGACAAGTACTGTATCAGTATTATAGGCAAGTGACAAAGAGAAAAAGTATGTGCAATTCAGGAACCGAGTGAAGGAGCACTTGCACGAAAGAAAAGCACTCCATCTCAAACCAGTGACAACAGGAGAGCCAGGCTGATGGTAGAAAAGAACAGCACAGCATGTAGAGCAGAGGTGGGCAATTATTTCAGAGGTAGGGTCGCTTACCGAGTTTTGGCAAACTGTCGGGGGCCACATGGGTAGCCCCACCCCCTGAGGGGCACCCCACTCCTTGACAGGCACCCCGCCCCCTGGTCACCAACTTGTGACCAGAAGTCAAACTCCCCAGCCTCTGAGAAGTCCCTGCCCTTGCCCCAGAAGTACTCCTTTCAGCAAGGGGTTTTGCCATGTCAGAACCAGAAAAATACCAAATTATATTCTAAAAATCAAAACCTACAACATTCATTAATTTGATTTCAAAAAATCTTTTTGTTCTGATTTATATGTGTTTGTGTAGTGTACATAGAGGTGATAGTAAAATAGCTTAAAATGAAGTCTTACTCTAGTATATTGTGTGGGGGGGTATAAGTTTGTGGGGGGGCTGTGGGTGTGTGGGGTGTGGGGGAGGGTGTGGGTGTGTGTGTGTAGATTTTGGGAGGGTGGAAAAGTGGGGGGTGAGACACTATGTGGGTATGTGTGGATATGTGGGGTGTGGGTGGTTATGGGGTTTGTGGGGAAAAAGTGTGTGGGGGGAGGGTAGCTATGGTGTGGGTGTGAGGTCTGCATGAACTCATCCAGGGCAGTACAAGGAGGGGTGTGGGTCCATGTGTATGGTGGGGTGTGCATGTGGGAATTGCCCTATGAACACACACACACACGCAGACACACACACACGCACACTATCCCTCCTACACTGCTCTCTCTCTCTCCCCTTCGCTCCTTCCCTCCCTCATTGCACGGATGCGTGGAAACTCCCCCATCCTGCTCCTGGTCCTGGGGTACCAGCGCAGGCCCCATGCTCCCACAGTCTGGCCATACAGCCCGGAGGCATGTGGTGCATCAGTAGCTGGCAGGTAGGCAGGGAAGTGATGAAAGTGGCAGCAGACAGGGGCAGTGGGAGAGAGCAGGAACATGGGAGTGCAGCAACAGCTGGGTGGGAGCGCAGGGCCCATGTCGGTGTTCTGGGGCCAGCACTGGTGGAGCCCAGAGTGGGGCAGCAAAAGCGTGAGGTCCCAGCTGGCAGGGGCTCTATGAAGCCAAGCTGGCTCCCCTCTTTCCCTGCTGGCACAGCCCAGCCCAGCTCTACAGACCCATGCTAGCCTGTGCCCCATGCTCGTGCTACCCCGCTCTGGGCCCCGCCGATGCTGGCCCCAGGACACTGGTGTGACCCCATGCTCCTGCCCAGCTGTTGCTGTGCTCCCATGTGCCCACTTACTCCCCTACCACCGCTTTCCCCACTTTCCTGCCTGCTGCCATGGTGCTCCAGCACCACATGGTTCCTGGCTGCATGGTCGTAACCACAGGACTTGGTAGGAGCTGGCCCAGCCCTGAGGACTGGGGCAATCACCCACAGTCTTTCCCTGCCATTGCTTCTAGGCCCCTTCCAAACACCATGTTCTTATCTGAATTCCCCTCTTCAGCACAGGGAGACAGGTACAGCCTCACAGTCCCAGGCCAGAAGCCTCTGCTAGGTAGCAGCTTCTGGCTGGAGGGGTGGGGGTGGGAGGACTGAGGGTCAGAGCTGGGCGGGTCTTGCTGCTGGGTCCTGCTGCCGGCTTCCCATGGATCTTACTGCCCCTGGCTCCTGTCATCTTTGGCAGCCAGAAGAAGATAAATATTAATTTTCTAAATTTTTTAGGGGCCCCACAGGCCAGATAGAACAACTTGGCAGGTTGGATCTGGCCTGCGGGCCATATTTTGTCCGCTCCTGGTGTAAAGGCACCAATTCCGTTTCAAACCTGTAAGATACCACAAGGAAGAAGATGGGGCAGGTTCTACAAAGAGCTCATGGCTGTAATATTGAGGAATGGAAAAGACTGCAATACAAGGGAGGAAAAAGGCAGTGGTAAAACAAATTGTGCACAAAAGTCATACATTAAGAGATAGGGGTTGCACTACGTTCCTTCACAGAGAACTCAGCCAGGGCTTGTTCCAGCACATTTCTAGAAAGCTGTCTCTGGATAGTCTATGAAAATGTTATTCAAAATCCAGTCCCTTTGGATGGTGTTCTTAAGTTGTTAATGGAAGTGCCAGGGGATTGTTTTTATCATGCTAAGGGATGGGAGGAACAGGACATTCAGATGTCTGTAGCAAGCCTACCTGTTAAGATTCCCTCCTAATAACCACAAAAAGTAGTAACCAGGAGGGTTGTGAAAGCCTATAATAAATTAGGTTGAAAGAGTGGGAAAATTTGTCTACAAAAAAATGAGAAAATGTACTTGTGCAGCAAAATTTTCAAGGGATGAACTGTCCCAAGTAATTTCCAGTTTTTACTGTGATGCTGCCCAAGCATATTCAATAAATTATGTCTCCACCTTATGAGGAATTGCGTTCCCACTTAGAACATTCACCTCATGTTCTGACTCCTGACAATTTACAAATGGCGAGATTTACTTGGTTTCAGAGATTGCCTCAGGGAAAATGGTGCCCTGGGCAACCTTGTGTTTTGGCTCTCCTCCCCCCACAAGTCGCTGGCAGTGCTACCCTGCCACAGAGGGGTGCTATCTGATGGGCTGGGGAGCTGGGCAGGGCATCCGTCTGTGGCAGGGACCACCAGCTACAGCCCCATGGAGCTGAAGTGGAGGGAGCAGGAGCCTGCAATGACTGGCTAGTGAGTGCTGCCATGGGGGCTCCAGTATCCTGCAGCCACCATGGGGCTCCTCCAGTGTCTGACATGCAAGCAACCATGTGTAGGTGAGACATAGCTGGAGCCCTCCCCTGTTCCCTTCTGTGTGCTGGTGGCCCCAGCCTGGGTCTCCCTGCAGGCACCACTCTGCCCTGCCGAATTCAGGTGCCACTGGTGCCCCCATGCATGGGATCCTGGGCAGCCTGCCCCACCCAACCCTGCTGAGGCCCCCTTCTCCCTGACCCCAGTGTCATGCAGGGTCCCGAGCAATGCCCCAGGCTGGCACCACTACCTGCAACTCACAGCACCCGTGTGTGTGTGTGCGCGCATGCGTGCGTGCATGCGTGTAGTGCTCCCCTGATCAACAGGGATCTGGGTTTTCTGCTTCCCACTGGAAAATGGAGTAAAACGTGGATTTCCCCCTCACTGCAGCAAAATGTGGATTTCTCATTTTAGCAGAGAACCCTGAAGATTTTGCAATTTTGCAGCAAACCCTCTTCAGGCTCTAGCCCACAAGGAGCTGGGAGTGGGAGGAGGGTGGTCAGGCAGGGGGTGCACATGCAGCCTGGAGAGCAGCTCCCACAAGTAAGTGGGTAGGGATAGAGGCCCCCATAGGGAGGGAGTTGGGGCTGCTGCCCTGCCAGGCAGTGTGTGGGGCCTGGGGCTGTAATGCATGGCCACGGGGCCCTGGGAGGAGCTGCAGGCAGCTTGTCAGGGGCGGGTGTGGCTCCCCACCACTATGTGCACTCCCAAGGGGGCAGAGGGGACCCACACCCCCCATATCTGTGCACGGGGCAGAGATGAGACGGGCTGCCTACTGCAGCCTCAGGTTCCTGCCCTGGTGCCCTCCCTCAGGGCCTCCACCGCCCAGCAGGTGCAACCTGAAACTGCAGGGCAGCTCCACACTGCCCTGGAAACGTGTCCCCTGTGCAGACGGGTGGGGGGGGCAGTGCAGGCAGTAGTGGCATGGGGGTCGTGGCCCTCACTGCAGCCTCACACACAGGGGATGCATTGCCAGGGCAGTGCTAAGCTCGCAGATGTAAACAGCTTTCCCACGCACCCGGCTCTACTCTGCAGCACTAGGTCACACCTGCTGGGCTGCTACACAGCAGAGGCCCTGGGGGAAGGCAGCAGGGCAAGAGCCCAAGACCACAGAGAATACCCACCCCCACCCCATGCACAGATGTCAGGGGTGAGGGTCCCCCCCACACCTTGGGAGTGTGCTGCATTGGGGAGCCTGCCCTACCCCACCTGAGCCCACAGCAGGCAGGCAGCAGGCACTAGGCTTCATGCTCTGTTCTGTTGCAGGAGCTGCTGCTTTCTGTCAGGGGCAGGGGGCTGCAGACCCAGGTCCCTGGCCCCATAGCCCTGGCAACTGGGGGTCCCTCTAGCAGGGCTGGGGAAGCAGGGGCTGTGGGTGGCAGTCAAGAGGCAGCAGCAGGGCCAGGGAGCTGTGGGGAAGAAGTAAGGAGCACCAGCAGGACCAGGAGGGCTGTGGGGAGCCTTTAATTTTAATCACGGATTTGGGGGGGTTTATCAGTGAATTTGTGATTTTTTATTAGGGAAAACCAGTATCCCTGCTGATCACAGTGCTCATATCACCCACCTCTAAGGCAAGCTCTGCTTGGTTTGCATAAGAGGGGACCCCTTCCTCCTGTTACTTGGAGGAACTAAGAACAGGGTAGCAGAAAGGCGACCAGCAAAGGGCTTAAGAACCCCCATTATGTTGGCAGAAAAAGTGAAGCTTGCAGGGAAACTAGCTGCAAAGAGCAGCAAGTGCAAGTAGCACAGATGAATGGGCCACAGGACCTGCTTGCAGACTGCAGGCAGGAAAACACTGGGTGGCTGATTAGGGAGTCAAGAGCACCTGGCCCTTATTAATAGTGAGCCAGGTCAAGTGACCAGAAGGGGAGGAGAAAGGGCCATATAAGCCTGAGCCACGGGTTCAAGGATCAGGCTGGCTTAGAGCAGGAGCAGGCAAAATACCCACTGAGGGATTTTATTCAGCCAGCAGCAGGTCCACTGGCCCTGCCTAGGCTGTGGCACATGTGGCCAGTCTTACTACCCCTGGACATGCAGTGGGGCTGGGGTGGCATAGCAGCTGGATTCAGCTTCCTGGCAGCAGTAGCTCCTTCTGGCTGCTACTGCCAATTGTTGCCACTGCTGTTGGACCCAATCCTGCTGTCCGGGCACCACGACCCATCTACCCTACATGCACTACCAGGAGTGCTGGATGGAATGGGCAGGGTCTCCATGGAGACCATCCTGGGACCCCTGTGGGCTGGGCGCATTCAGCCAGGTGGATGGGATGGGGCTGCAGGCAGATAGGGAGTGGCATCTAGGTTCAGGATTGGGATAGGCAGCTGGGGCCAGGGCTGGGTAGAGTGACCACCTGTCTCCAATTGAGCAGGGCAATCCCAGAATGGGAACCTCAAGTCCCAGTCCTGGGCTGCATGACTGGGACAGCACTTGTTCCAGATGCACAGCATTTTGCAGAGATCTGTGGGAAATAGCAGGTTTTCCCTTGCAGGCTGGCAGCATTCCAGTCTGCAAGGGGCTGCTGGGAGCAAGACAGGGGGTGCTATGTGCACCTACACACATGCACAGGGCCAGGAACACAGCCAAGCAGCATGGAGAGCAGCTCTGTGTGAGTAAGTCTATGGGGGGAGGGGACAGATCAAGATCGCCCCCACAGTGAGGGAGGGCATGGGGCAGGGGCAGGGGCTGGGGGCAGGGGCAGGGGCTGGGGACCGCGCCCAGCCAGGGCAGTGCATGGGGCCAAGGCATGGAGCAGGACAGAGGCATGGGTGGCTCATCATGAGGGCAGGGGCATGTAGCGGGGTATGTGCTACCCAGATTTGTGCACAGGGCAGGGGCAGATGCGGGCTGCTCCCTGCAGGCTTGAGGCTCCCCACCCTCCTGCTCTACCCCTGGAGACTCTATGCTGGCCGTGCCACCACAGCAATGCACCCCCTGCCCATCCAGCAACAGTGGGGGCAGTAGCGGCATGTAGTGGTGCCCCCTGCTGTTGCCAGGTGGGTAGGGAGTGTACAGATGGTGTTGGACTCCTGGGGGAAAGGCAGCAGGGCAGGGAGCCCAAACCCGCAGCAGACAGCCCACATCCTGCGTTCCCCCCCCAGCTCTGCTCTGGCTGTGCTGCTGCCAGCAGCGGGGGGGGAGGGGGGGCAGGGAGTGAGGAAGGCACGGCAGATGTGTCCCACCTCTCCCCTCCAGAAAGGTGGTCACCTTGGGACTGGGGCCACCACCACCCCACAATCCTGGCCCCAGCCTTGCCTGCCCATCCTGATCCTGGATACCACCCCTCACCTGCCCACAGCCCCATCCCATCTGCCCAGCCAAATGTGCTCTGCTCCCAGGAGTTCCCAACCAGTCTCCATGGAGACCTGTCCTCCCCCACCCCGCCTGCCTGCTCTGCATGGTGCCCTTGGTGGTGGGCGCTGGGTGGACTGATCCAGGCTGGATAGGATCAATCACCCCCTACCCTGCCAGGTCAGCACTACCCACCTGCTGTGCTGGGTCAACACCCCCCGCCCTCCTCTCCCGGGCCTGCAACAGCTCACAAAAACTCCCTCAGTGGTCCTCCAGCCCAAATAATTGTGCACCGCTGGCTAGAATCTCCAAACAGAAAGAGCTCTATAGGAGCAATATACAGGAAAATAAGTTATGCATTGTGTTTCTGCTTGTTTTGCATTTATGTTGGGTTGTGAAGTTTGGGGTGGCTTAAAGGAGAACATGCCACAGAGGAGTACCCTAGAAAGGGTGTTGTCACAGACAGTGCCAGTGAAACACCCCATGGTTTGGGGGCTGTACTCCAAGGCCCCAGCACAATGAGGTGAGGCTAGGGACCCAGCATACAGACCGAGAAACTGGCAGAAGCCAGAGACACACACTGGCATCTTGAGCTGTGGGTGTGGAGCCTGGCATGTGGAGCCCAGGCTGTGGCCCAGACACTGAGAGTAGTACTCAGAGAAGAGCCTAAATGGCCAAGTGCCTCAAGCCAGCCTGACTGGGAAGGGCAAAAGCAAAAGTCTGGAGGGGTGGGTTCCCTGAAAAGCAGAGAAAATGATGTTGCCCTTGCTAATGCTGAGCAGGGTGAGGCAAGGCACTAAGGACCAAGCTTTGTGTCTCTCTGAAGGAGGCTCCCAAATACAGACAACTGGCATCAAGACATGGCAAGGGAGAGAATGAGGCCAGATAGGATAGCTGGCGTAAAACAGGTGTAGTGTAGTCTCTAGGATGGGTGTCTTGGCCATCCCTGGAGTCAGAGCCCAATATAGGCATTTGCCTTCTTGGCTGAAGCTGCACAGATATTAAGTAGGGCCGTGAAAGGACAACATAAAGCAAGTAGAGCACATGCACTCAAAAAGACCTTCTTCTGACCTCCCTCAGCCCCTTCTAACTTGGCTCCAAGAGAGCATTCATGCATATGTCAATAGTTCTGAAGAGAGATGGCAGGCAATGCACTGCACATATGCTTGATGAAAAGAATTCTGCAGGCCAAAAGGACCTTCATTTTTTGCAATCTTCCTCTGGGAAGATGGCACTCTGCAGTGTGTGCCCTGAGTTGCATCCAGGTGAAACCACTTTCAACCTACCCACTGGGTGCTGAAGGACTGGGCAGCTGAAAGCAGGTAGTTCTAACCTAGCATAGGCAGAGTAGTATAGGCCTGCCCAAAACCAGCTTAGCACAGCTCTCTATGATGTGACCACAAGGTGGGGACTCTCCAATGACCCCGTCTGATTGCGTCAAAGAAGCTGTGCCAGGCTGGGGTGCTGCAGTTTCCCATGGGGTAGCAGCAGTATTTCATGAAGGATGAAGGGCTGAGCCCAAACTGAGCAAGGTGTGGGAACAGAAGAGCTGGCTCTGGAGCCCCTGGATGAGAGACTTTACTGAGCAGTTAATCCTACCTCAGGATCTTGCCTGTTTCTGGCAACACCAGCAAATCACACTGTAGCCTCCTTGGACACCGCAGCAAGCCTGGACAACCCAGCCAATTCTGTTTTCTCTGGAAATGGCTTGCCTTTCAAGAAAGACCTCTATGCTCAGGGGAGCTCATTTTCCACTGAAGCAACCTGTGCTAAAGCCATTACTTCTCAGAGACAGCAGTGCATGCCTGAAATACTTGGGCAGAGATGCTATTGCTGCCTTTGGGAGATAAAGCCCAAAGCTTTGCAAAGCCTCTGCTGGCTTGCAATAAATTGAGATATATTACTGTAAAAAAGAAAAAAAGTAGGACAATAGAAGGCCTGCATTTAGACTAACATCTGCTTTCATTCAGCTGGTAATTGTACTTATCAAGCAAACCATTTCCAACCAAAGAGAGATATGGAGAGCTGTATGTACAGCCCCACTGCTATTCCATAGGCTACAGAACTACTGAGTTTCCTTAAGCCTCCTTTGTCCACATGCCTGAAATCAAAGCACTCTTTCCCTATCTCTCACTTCACCCCATCCCAGCAAAACAGCCGAAGCGAATAATCAATTGAGACTCAGTTGCTGCCTTCTCCCTGGAACTGGTCTTTCCAGTTCAGGGTTAAGGCAGAGCAGCTAGGCTAATCTCAGGATAGAAGACGTCATTCCTCAGGGCCATCAGCCTTAGTACCTTCCACCAGCCCAAAATTCACTTTAAAAATAAAAGCACCTTTTTTTGTCCTAGGAAGAATAAACATGAGCCTCTGAACAGGATCAGGATCATTCATCCGTCCATTTCTATGATGGAATTGATCATTCTAATATAATAAACACCGTGGTCGGTCTGTCTGTCTGTCTGTAACCACTCTGGGCCATCTATGCATGCGCCACCCAGAGGGCATGCACCGATTGGCTGTGAGGGCCTGGAGCATTACAGACAGAGGGGGTGAGGGAGCCGCTGCGCCGCTCCCCCCCCTCAACAACAGCTGGCAGGGAAGGTGGGGGGGGAGGCAACAGGGAAGAAGGGAGCTGGAAGGGGAAGAGGGGTTTCCAGTGGCAGTGCCCCCCCCGCTGCCATGTCCCCCCCCACCCCAGCGCAGAGGGCCACCTGGCTCCAACAAGAGCCAGCCGAGGGAGGGAGGAGAAGGGAAGTAGGGATGGGAGCATGTTGCGTGCCACTGGGTGTCAGCGGCTGTGCAAGCTCCCCTTCCCACAACCTCCCTGTTCCTGGGAGCTGCTGGTGGCATGGGATGGAGCGGCGGGGGGGAGGGTTGCACAGGGCCGTACCAGGAGTGGCAGGAGATGGGGGGAGGGGGGCTTGAGGCCAGATATGGGGAGTGGGGGGGAATATGATGAGTGGGAGGATGCACAGGGCCGGAGGCAGGGGGTGAGGGGGACAGCGGAGGGTGCACAGAGCCAGAGGTGGAACAGCAGCAGCACCATGGGGCACTGGGTCATGGTACTCCATCCCCCGCCCCCTCCCCTAATCATTCATGATGGCCAATTCACTAGTCTCTCATATTTTCCTAGCCAGAAAATTCAGCTCTTCTGACAATGTACTGAAACTCTAATACCAGCCTGTACACACAGAATCACAGGAAAACAGGACCTGGTAGGGCTCTTGGGGTGGGGGGGGGGGGGGGCGTGTCTCTCATCCACAGACAGAAGTGTCCTTGGTTGCTCCCATGTATCATCATGCCATCTTCAAAGTGGAAGGTTGCGACCCTAGATGGGTTTGCTGTTCCCTGCTCCACTATCCTGATGTTGTGGTCTATATTACAGCAGTGCCTGCAAGACCTAGTTGAGACTGAGGCTTCATTTTGCTTGGTACTGTATGTACACACCACAAGAGACTGTGTCCCTGGCCCACAGAGTTCACTACCTGAGTAGATACAGCCAACTAAATGTAGGAGGAGGAGCTTTTCTTCCTCAGTCACAGACACTGAATTAAGACAAGGAGAAATTAAAGGTAACATTAATTAAACAACTCTTTCAGAACTGCCTGGTCCCCTAAACAGCTGGTGGCACTGGATGATTTCACCCAGATCAAACGGCTTTGCCCAAGGGCCAGTCAAGAAATCTGGAGAACACCAAGGAACAGGATCCAATTCCAGGCCAGGACCCAGGCCATACTTTCTTCAAGTGTATATAGGTAAAGCCTATGCTCCAACATAGTTTAGAAAGAACTAGGCTGAGGAACTGGAACCATCCCTCAATCATGAGGATGAATGACCCATAGCTAAACTATGGCACAATTATTTGTAATGCATGCATCTCCACAGGATGTCTGATGTATAGTGGGGGCCTGTCCTGCTGGCCACTGGAGTGGCAACTGCACATTATCTTCCACTTTACTTGGACACCTACGACTAATCTTTCAGAACCATCAGCAACGAGGCAAGACGAGGAGTGAAAGTATTCAGCCTGGAGGCAAGATGCATTGACAAGCCTCATGCATTACTTGCTTTGCCACTGTAGCTATTGAGCTGGAATTTTAAGAAAATAAGAAGTGCCATACTGGGTCATACCAATGGTCTATCCAGTCCAGTATCCTGTCTCTGATAATGGCAGAAGTGGATGCTGTACAGCAGGGGTGGATAATTATTTAAGCTTGTGGGCCACATTGGGAGTTTTGCTGAGCTGTCATGGGCTGGGTCAGCAGCCTTCCCCTCCCCCACAACACACGACAGACAGCTCACCAAAACTCCCTATGCGGGGTGGGGCTGTGGGCCGATGGGGAGTGGTGTTCGGGAAAGGGATGGGTGGACAAGGCTGGGATCATGGGATGGAGTTGTGGGGTAGTGATAGCATGGGCCTGGGGCAGACCTGTGATCTGCTCTTCACATGCCACTTCCTGCAGAACTGATGCCAGTCACAGGGCCATGGGGGCAGCGGATCATGGCTCTGCCCTGCACTCTCACCTCTCCAAGGTCCTGTGGTCTCCCTGACCCTGCCCGCTCATCTCACTCTCGGATGCTGCTCCTACCTACCTGCAGCCCTATCGCATCTGCATGGCTGAGTGCCCTGCCTGTATGGGCTCTGCCCCAGCCATGGATGTGGGACAGGTGGATCAGGGTACACAGGCAGTGGTGTTGGGTCCAGTGGCAGTGGCAGCCAGAAGGAGCCACTGCTGCTGGGAAGCGAGCCTGGCCACCACACCGCACCACACTGCCCCAGCCCCACTGTGAACGAGGGCAGCAGAACCGGCTGCGTGCACCATGGCCTGGGCTGTCCCCTGCCGCCGAGCTGGGTGAGACCAAGGAACCTGTCGCAGGCCAAACAAAGAAGATGTGGGTTTAGTAGATTAGTATAATGGCAAGATGATCATCCCTGTTCTGTTTCCTATTCCCTTCTTAATGATATGAACACTTTATTGGCTTTTTAGCTTACTTCTTACATCTTTCATAGACAAGCCTACAAATTCACTTCATAAATCTCCTGGATACAAAAATCATGGACTCAATATAGACATTGGATTTATGGTACATTACAGCCTGCCTGACATCTTGTTCACCGCCCCCTCTCCCTCTCCCCTCTCCTCCCCTTTTCTGCCCATTGTCCTCCTAATTTCCAGCTATTTACTTTTTCAGTCAGCTTCTTTTCTACCTTGAATTACTACTACTGTAGAGTCTCCCTTACTCAGCTTTGGTTTCTTTTTTCCCCCCTCCCTTCCCTGCTCTACCTTCTGTTTCCCTAATTTCCACCTATTTTACATTCTCACTGACATCCTGTCATTCTTTTAGCTTCTTTCATTCCTTGGAGTCTCAGAACAGCAGAGACTCCCTATGCCTGAAGAAGGGTGATTGCACCTGAAATCTTGCAAAGAACATTTTTCCAACTAATCAGTTGGTTTAATAAAAGAGATCACATCTGCTCAAAGAACCTTGCCTGCCTATGCCCTTAGACCAACAGAGCTAAAACCAAAAACCCAGTGACATAGTAGTCACAAAAGTAGGCCAGCATAGGTCCCTACAGGACCCCAACCTTCCTCCACCCTGAAAAGTGACCATTTAGCCTTATGCATTGTTTCCCATCTTCTAACCAGCTCAATCCACACAAGAACCTTCCCTCCAATCCTGAGCAACACAGATTGGGGCTTTTTTAAGATGCTGGTGAGGGACCTTGTCAAATGCTTCCTGAAAGTCCAGATATATTGCATCAGCTGGCTCCCGCCTTGTACACATGCTTAACACCTTCAAAGATCTCTGGAAGGTTTGAGGCAAGATTTCCCTTTCCAAAAAACATCTTGACTCTTCCCCAGTAGATCATATTTGTCGAAGTGATTGCTGATTTTATTCTTTATTAGAGATTCTACCAACTTGTCAGGCATGGAAGTGAGGCTCACTGCTCTATAGTTCCCAGGATCACCTTTTAAGCGCTTTTTGAAGATGGGTGTTATGTTGGCAACCCATCAGTCCTCTGGCAGAGAGGCCATTCGTAATGACAGGTTACATAACATTACCAGTAGTTTTGCAATTTCAGTTTTGAGTTTCAGGATGTCATGAGTTTTGTCTGTCAGCACCTAAAGCTATAGGGCCCCAGAACCCAGAACCCCTGCACCTATCTACTTGACAACTGGCAGGCTTCATGGCTGCAGCAGGGGCCACCATCCCTGCAGCGTTCACCCTGCTGTGCCTTAACACACACAGTGTCACCCATGTCATGAGTTTTGCTTGTCCACAGCTTGAGATGTGGTTCCCCCCAGGCCCCTGCACCGATCTTGAAACTTGGCAGGCTTCGTGGCCTCACCAGGGGCTACCAGCCCTGCAGTTTTCACCCCCCTGTGTTGTAACACATAGACGTGACGTGAGTTTTCTTTTAAAAATTTAGAGTGCGGTTCCCCCCGAGCCCCTGCATCAATCTTCTTGAAACGTGGCAAGCTTCATGCTCTCAGCAGAGGCTACCACCCCTGCACGTTTCATCCAAATCAGACATAAAACAACAACGTTATAGATATTTTATTGAGTCCCCATTATAGCCTATGGCCAGATCTCCGAAGCAGCTCTGAAGCTTTTCTGAAGCACTTCAGAAGCTCCGAACCACTTCAGAAAGCCTAACAAAGCCAGCGCTTCAATCCAGACATGTTGCTTTGGACACTGAAATGTCCAAAGCTTCTCCAGGTCTGAAACACAGTCCGAAGCTTTGCAGAGTCCTACTTACCACTACATCAGGGGACTACATCAAGGGCTCGGTGAACAACTATTCACCAGGGGACCCTTAGGGAAAACCAGGAGTAATGGCCACAAACTCCTGGAAGACAGTTTCAGGCTCAACATTAGGAAAAACTTCTTCACAGTCAGGGTGTCCAGAACATGGAATAAGCGACCTCCAGAAGTGATGCAATCACTTCTCCTGGAAATCTTCAAGAGGAGACTGGATGGTCACTTTGCTGGGATCACATGACCCCAGTTGTCTTTCCTGCCTGGTGCATGGGGGCTAGACTCAATGATCTGAGGTCCCTTCCAGCCTCACAATCTATGAATCTGTGGTCCAACTCTTCAACCCCATCTACTAGAAAGGATTAATCTGTCATGGGACTTTCCCCAGTATCTTCTGTTGTAAACACCAATTTAAAGAATTCATTTAGCTTCTCTGCTATGGCCTTAGCTCTGAGTGCACCTTTTATACATTGGTCATCTAATGGTCTCACTAATTCTCTACCCAGGTTCCTGCTGATGTATTTAAATACGTTTTTATTATTAGCTTGAGCATCTCTTGGTAGATGATTCTCATATTTTTTTTTTTGGCCAACCTTATTTCACTTTTACACTTGACCAGCCAGAGCTTGCAGGCTTTCCTGCTTTCCTCGTTTGGGTACACCTTCCATTTTTTGAAAAAATGCCTTTTTACCTTGAATGGCCTCCTTAACTCTGCTATTAAACCATGCAGGGGTTTTACTGGTCTGCCTGGTACACTCTTTGATTTGTGGTATACACTGTTCCTGAGGTAGGGTATTTTAAAACAGCTTCCAAGCTGCCTACAGACTTTGTACATTTTTGATTGCTCCTTTAAATTTCTTTCTGACTTCCTCATTTTTGTGTAATTTCCCTTCCTAAAATTGTATGGCAGACTACTCTGAGTTCCTGCATGATGGACTACTTTGGCTTACTCCCTTCTTAGGATGTCAAATGTGATTATGTTAATGTTGCTACTGCAGAGTGGCTCACCAACAGATACCTCTAGAATCAGATTCTATGTGTTGCTCAGCATTAGGTTTACAACTGTATCTCCTCTTGGGGTTCCAAGATGAGTTGTTCTAGAAGTAGTAAGTTTCCACATCCAGAAATTGAAGGTGCACTAATACATCAGCTGCATGTCGGATTGGCCCTGATAAAAGGAAAATTAACATTATCAGCAATCTGCTTCTTTGGTTGGTGTAGCAGATAATGTCACCAATTAAATGTTGTGTGTATGAACGCAGCTGCACACATTCACATGGCCAGGAATGCAGCCCAGCAGCTTGGAGAGCACTGTCCTGCCAGTGAGTTGGGTGGGAGGCCTGGCATGGGGAAAGGGTGTGGCAGGGGCAGATTGGGGCCCCAATGGTAAGTGAGGGAAGGAGGGAGTGGGGCAGGGAGCGAGGTTAGGCGCAGGGGCAGGTGCTGCCCCAGCCAAGGTGGTGGATGAGCCCCAAGCCCCCAGGGCTGGGAGCAGGACTGAGCTGCGGGTGGCTCATCCAGGAGGCATGGGGAGGTGCGGAGTGTAGGTGGCTCCTCACCACTGCACACACCCCTGAGGGAGGCATGAGGGTATGTGATCCCCCAGATTAGTGTGGGGGGTGAAGGGAGGCTGCCTGCTGTGGGCTTGGGACCAGGGGCAGCACCAGCCTCTTCCTGGTGGGGGGCTGGACTCGGACCAGGTGGAAGCAGGCGCACAGGTTCAGCTGTGTGCGGTGGGTGGGCAGCAGCAATGATGGAAGTGTTTCCCTCTTCCTTGGGAGCCCTGCACTGGCTACACATCCCCTGCTCACCCCACAGCAGGTGGGCTCCCAAGGGAAAGGCAACAGAGCAGAGTGCCCCAAGCAGAGATGGCAATAGCCACCCCAAAATTCACCCTAACCATGCCCTCGTAGCCACCTCTTCCAGTGCTGCCGTTGCCTGTCCCACAGAGCTGAGCCCACCCCACTCCCGCCTGCTCTGAGCCCAAGCCTGGCCCAGCCCCACCACCAAGAAGAGGCTGGCACTGCCCCTAGCCCTGAGCCCACAGTAGGCAGTCCACCTCTGCCCCCCCCCCCCACAAATTGGCAGGGCGCATATCCCCCATGCCTCCCCCAGGGGTGCATGCAGTGGCAGGGAGCCACAACTCCTGGATGAGCTGCCCATGACTCCATCCCACTCCTGGCCCTGGGTTCCCATTCACCCCACTCCTTCCCTCACCATGGGTTCCCCAATCTGCCTTCCCCAGACCCCTTCCCTCCCCCATGCCCCTTCCCCCAACAGACTTACTGGCAGGACACTGTTCTCCAAGCTACCCGGCTGCACTCTTGTAAATCAGCTATCAGATCAGTTTCGGCTGATATGTCTGGTTAATAATCAGCTCTCAGTATCAGCCAAGAAAATCTTTATCAGTGCACCCCTGCCAGAAATGTTATTTCCACATCTCACTCTGATGAGGTGTTTATCCAGTCTATGTGAGGATAGTTGAAGTCTGCTACTATTATTGCTTATCCCATTTAGCAGTTTCTCTAATCTCCTTGAGCATTAATCATTAATATCATTGACCCCTGATATTTTGTTTCCATTAATTCCACTAGCAAATATTAAAGGAATAAAGGGACAACTACTGGTGGATGAGTTCCTTAAAAAATGCAAAAAACCAGGCTCCAGCCAAGCAGCAAAACTGGTCTTTGACATAACTGGAGAAATACAAGGTATATTTGTTTCTTTCAAGTTTCCATCAAGGCTGGCAAAGAACTTTGTCTGGATGGATTAAGAAGATCCCATCTTTCCCAGGAAAAATGGAGGAAGGCATGCAGTGGCAGTAGTTACCAGTGTGAAAATACCTTGTCACCTGAGATGAAGCAAGGAGGGTCGCTCCTGGCCCTTCGGTCTAATTGGGTGGAGCCATGCAAATCCACTGGGCTTGGAGTAGTCTGATGGGATGCATGTAAATGCATGTGCGTGAGGGTGATGTATGTGTATCTCTATGCATGCAGGTGTGAAAGGAATCAGCTGCCTCTGTCCTCTCAGAGTCCTGCAACCACGCAATATGAACCAAGCCAAGGTATAGTTTGTCACAAGTCAGAAGTGAGGTGCTGTGGAACCTTCTGATAGAGTTAAGCTGTCATTTAGCATTTGGCAAATGCTGATTCCCTCTCCACGCCCCCCAATCCAAACTCTGATTCCCCCTGAAGCCTCCACTGGGGATGCATGGGACAACTGATACAGGAGCTGGCTCTGCTGGCCCCACACCTGCTCAGAGCTCCAGACCGCACAGGGATTTTTAGCTACAGCTAAAGCAGACTTGAAAACCATGCTGGTGGGGCAGGTGAATGAGAAAGCAGCTGGAAGATGTTGGTTCTGGCTTGCGCTTTAACTGTGCATTACATGCAAGGATGAGGGATTTTTCATATCTTATTCCCAAAGGATTAAAGATTCAGATGATTTGCCTCTAATTAATAACTTCCATTCTCTTTATCCACATCAAAACTGTGCTGACAAACCTGTCTGGGCTGAAGGTGCCCTTGCCACTTCAGAAACACAAGGCAGTACAAGTTCTGTTTTACTTTTTCAAATCCTAAAAGCCTGCTAGAGTTTAACAAAATCCCCACGGGTTTCCACGCATTTAATCCCCTCGTTCCAGAAACCTGCCAGAGTTCAGAGACCCAGGGAACGGCAGGTCCTTCCAAACACGCCATGTACCACTGAACAGCCATTCTGGCCTTGCCAGGAGGGCTGCCCAGCCATTTCCCCATGCTACTCCTGCAGATGGAAACTACAAGTTTTTAGTTAAACCTGTTATAATTTAATCTCCTGACCACAATAACAGTTTGTGGAATTCATTTTATGCTGGCTTTTTTTTTGTAATGTTTTTAATCTGTCCCTGGGGAGTCGGTGTTCCTTAGTGAAATGTTTTCCTTGCTTTTTCACCAAAGACCCTGCATAATAGATACATATCACTGCACTACTACAAATAATGAGATTGGCAGGTGATTAGAAGGGAGGAAGAAGCCAGCCTGGTGGGTACAATAATCGGTTAAGGGACAGCTCATAGTTTACATACAATATTTACATGAACACAAGATGAGGCTTTTCCCCCCCGAGTCAGCATGGGGAGAAGCCCCTCATCTTAGATTTGCAGAAAAACTGCAGGGGGTGGTGAGGGGAAAGCAGCTACTGTGGCTCTGACTCTGACCCTAAACCCAAGTCAGGGCCAGGCAGGCCCACAGTAGCCTCCTGTCCCACCCGCTTGCCCTCTCCAGCTTCTGCCCCCTCCCTTTCCTTCCCCATCCCTTACCATCAGGCCCAGCTCAGCTCCATCTCAGGCTGGATTCCTACCCAGGTACAGAGCACACTGAAACGCTGTTCCCTGCCTGGCTAGCACTGCTGCGTGGCCAGCAGGGGCTGTGTTTCCATATGCTGCACTCTGGGAGGGAACAGGGCCGGAGCAGCACCTGACAGAGGGGTGGGGTGTGGGGGCGAAGAGGCAAAGACTGGGGAGTAGGGTAAAAGGGCAGAGATTGTGGGGAGGAGGAGAGGAGGGGCAGAGGCTATGGGGAGCTGGTGGTAAAGAGGGTGCCAGTGGCAGGGGTCAGGAAGGCTGCAAGGGCAAGAAGTGGGGGAGGGCAAAGGGCCACTCAACTCTTCCCCTCCCTCCCAGATATAGCAGTGTGGAGGGACGGAAGGACAAATTTAAAACAACCCTCTGATGATTAGGTTCTATACATGGAAAATTATAACAATTTTATACATTTTCCATACATAGAATCATAATGGAAGGGTTGTCTTAAATTCAGAGTCGACTTTGCTTGAAGTAAATATGATATCACTAAAAAGTGGTTCTGAAATGCTGGGGGGCAGCCCTGGCTTACAAACCCAATAAAGACTTATTTCTTCAACCTTGTGCACGATTAACATAGCCATAAAGGTGTAGTTGTTAGTCGATCCATTGGCAACTGTGATGATTTAGCTATGTGCAGACCAGAGGGTGAAGGCCTCTCTGCCGGATGCTGAGTTTCTGTAGGCAGCAGGAAGGGAGTTAAAATATAATCCCCTGGGATTTAGCTAAACTCTGACAGGCCTTAAGAATTTGAGACCCCCCCTGCCATTCTAAAAGTTATAACAGCATCTCAATGAAGCATTTGTCAGGCTGAATTAGATATGGACCCAGGAGCACAAACAGGGTTGGATTAAAGAACTTTTCATCTTGGAAGAAACCTAAATACCAGTGTTTGTATAGAAAGATGTTTAGGAGGCCAGCAGTTTCCTGCCTTCATTTTGTTCATCGTTTAAACATTTTACAGTCTAATGAGATTCCACCTTCTCGCTTCTGTGGCAAAATCCTAACCCAATGCTTACATAATTAATCTCTTGTTATGAGGAGATTGTGAGATAGCATTGTGACTTTCCTGAAGGATAAAATAGAAGCACTAAAGGAGGAATAACCTTTGAACCCCAAATAACAACCACAAGGGACAACATGAAATGGGCTGACTTGAGTCTGAGGCTTAGGGCTCTACAGACAATATATTTCACACAGCTGAAGTCTAGCCTGGTGGAAATGACTAACTCTTACACTACACAAGTTCTAAAATGTTTTACTATCTTAAATGGACAAAATCTAAGCAAGATTCCTAAAATGAATTAGGCAGACTCACACAAGCAGGTGGAGTGAATCCTTGCATGCATGTCTGGTAAAAATAGTAAGGCAGTTATTCCATTTTGGTTCCTTCCTGTGTTACCTTCAATTAACAAGCAAACTAATAATTTTTCAGCTTCCTAACAAAGTGACAAAAACTTCATAATTTGGCTCATTCAGAACTGAACAAAATACCAAGAAAGGCTGCAGAGACCAATTCTAGGGTGGCGGCTGGGACCTGCGTGTCCCAACAGCCTTCTTTCAACAGTTAGCTTATGTGATCCTTTTGTTATCTTGGAAAAAATCTGGTTTGAGACTAGGATAATTCCCAGACATCAGCAGCCTTCCACTGCTCACTGAATGATAACAATATTATGCTCCTTTGGTATTAACAGGCGCATCTACACACACTGATTTAAGGTGCATTAAGGGTTTGTGTCTACATGTGCACATCCTTAATGTGTCTTAAAAATGGTTATTTTAGGCAGGTATAAAATTTAGGCATATAATAGCTAAAGCACATTAACACACATGGAGACGTGTTAAGGCGCATTAACACTGTGTATGAACTGACTTGAGACTAACTTCAGTCCCACATCAGTCCGCACATGCAGTGTTAATGTGCTTTAACACGTGCACATGTAGACGCAAGCCTAAATTGCCTTAATTCACATAAAGCTAACCCACATAAAATGTTAGGCATGACTAACTGCATGTGTAGACATTCCCAATGCCTAATACCATGAAAAGAAATGACTCCCACTGAAATGCCAAGAGCTAGATTTGGTAAAAAGAGACTGGGAAGGTTTAAAAAAATTGCTGGCATAAGCTTGGGACCATTTGACCACCTTAGTTCTAGAAACTTTGGATAAAAAAGGACTATAAAATTCTAAGCAGACTTTCAATACATGGTACGGGGATATTTATTTTGCCTCTGTCCAATGGCCACGAAGCAGCTGTCACCACCAGCCAGGTGTGATGAACAAAAGTGGTAACAGTGGGTCACTAAATCAAACCTGAATCCACTGAAGCTGAGCTAACCAAAAGCAGCTGGGCTGGAAGAAGTCCTAACAGACCCTTTGAGCACTCAGTAGAAAAGATTATATATCACTCCCCAGAGGTTATCGTGCACCTTTGAAACAATTCATTAGTGTTTTTATAAAGGCGTGATTGTTGCAGGCGTTCCCTCATTAAATGTGTTTGGTCTGCATTGCAGATTTTATGTAAGCTCTACATCACACAAAATGAAAAGCACCCCCCCCACACACACACACACCAAAAAAAGCAGGGAATTAGGTGCCAAGAGCTTAGTTACAGGAATTCTTTGGGGTTTTGAGGCATTTACATTAAACTAGCTTGAAATGACATTCCAAACCACTACTCAGTACATAGACCACAAAGGCAAATCTGCTGTCTATTAGAATATACTGCTATAAATCCAGAATAACTTCCACTGACTTCATCAAAGCTATTCTGGATTTTTCCTGCTGTAACTGAAAACAGAATCGGGGGGGGGGTAATATATATATCAGGGCTGGGGGAAGGCGCGCGCGTGTGTCCATTATGTCCAAAAGTCTCTTGGATTCCTATTTCCTGACAAATTCAAAGCTCAGCTCAGGTTCACTGAAAGGTCTGAAATCCTTTCAAGTAAACTGGGCCTAGATTTGTATGGAAAGGGGCCAGCTTATCTTTTCACACTGAAGCCATGCAAAACTTGCAAATTCTTCATCGTTTTTTTGTATGAAAAACAGTGAAAGTATGTGGCTTTGACTCCATTTCACTATGAATATTTGGGCTTGTTCAAATTCCACAGATCACAACAAAACTCAGAGGGCGAGAACTCCACCAGGGCTTGAACAGTAGAAAAAATCTGCAAGAAACTCCTAAGAAACGAAAGCCCCAAGTTTCATATAGTTCAACAACCAAATTATCAAAGGATTGCTGATAGGATTGCTAATGATATTTGGTAGGAAGAGAAATACAGCTGGAAGAGAAATACAGCTGGTAGGCAATCATCCACATTTGGCAGTAACAAAGAAATTACAATTTTATGGTAATGCAGAAAAGAAAACACAAGCAAGTTAAAGAGCAGGTAACTATTTCAAAGGGCTAAAAGACAGAAAATAATTTATCAAGTGAGAAGTAATTAATTTTTACCTTGTAAGAGTGACTTTGCTAGTTAAATAATGAACCTGTGTGACTAGTAAATCTCCGCTCAATAAAATTGATTTATGACGGTGAATACTTGGCAACAATACTCATCTCCAACAATAACACTCAATCGGTGGGGGTACGGGTACTAGGAGGCATATGCCATTCATTCCATTGCATGCAATTTTTAATTTCCTGCAGGCAAATTTCTTGAGGAGAACTGGCAGTTGTGTAGGCTTTTCATCAGGCATTTCATTAATGCATGGTGAGAACTCAAGATCTGATTCCAGTATCGCTGTGCTAGTAGTCATGTATCACATGTGTAAGGTCAAGAAGTTGATGGGTACGGGATGTAAAACTTTTGGACGCCTGACTGCATTTTAGATCTAGCTGTTGGGAGTGCTTATATACTACCAAGCAGTGACCTGTGCTTGGAGAGCAGAAAACATTGTTTCTATTCTTTAAAATGTCAGAAAGCTCAAGCTCATAATAGTGGGACAAAATGTATGGTTACTATAACCAGGTGGCAGTCCACTGATGCAATCTATCTGTAACTGTTTAGCACAACAGTACATTTGACACTGTATAAATCCAGAAATTCAGAATATTGGTCAGGGTTTGCACGATCCTAGGCATTTATGGCATCTGGTGGACAACATAAGAAAACTCAGGATTTTCCAAAGTTTCCCATCCAAACAAAGCCAAACAATCATTTCTGATGAGATTTCTTTTTGACTCCAGGGTTTTCATCCATAGATCCACCTTTCCATGCCATCAGAGGCATCATTTGTGTACTTCTCCCATGACAATGTCCCTGCCTCCTTCTATACGAACGCTAAGGCATGGAGTGTCCCTCATAAACTAACCTGCCTAGGGTATATCTTCTTTCCTGCTTTGCAACCTGCCTGAAAAACCATGGAAAAATTACTGTTAAGGACAAGTCTGGGGGATAACAGAGAAAAACTTAATACAATGCTTTCTTACTGCAGCAAGGTTCTGGGTACTATGAGAATCAAGTAAGTGATACAGCTAATAAAGCCAACCTTGGGAATGAGGAAAGGAGAGAACTGAAACAAATGGAAAGGGTTTGCACAAGCAAATCAGTTAGATCTGCCCAGCTCTGCATATTTGCCTGACTAAACCATCTCAATCTCCCACTCAGACCCCTCCAAAACAAATCCCATAGATGGCATTATGATTTCCTTTCACTGGCACTTTTCCAGTGAAAATCTTCTCAGTTTATAAATCAGCTTCAATTTCTGGATAATGGTAGACTTAAGGAATGACTCTGTTTCTAAGGAGCAAATGTCAGACTCATTAAGAGTGGGTAATTTCACACCTAGGCTGAGGACAATGTTTTTTTTTAAACTTCTTAAAGGAACCTGGGCTCCTCAAGAGCCTAAAAGGGGTTATTCCAGCAGAGCACAAATAGGCTTCACAACAGCTGCTTTGGGGGCAGACTGTTAATTTTAATAACCGTTATTTTCAGCATATTATTGCCAAGTATTTTGTATGTCAGATGTCTATGCCACTCTCCTATGCCTAACTTGTACAGATGTGCCTTATGCAAATACGGCATAGATCGGCCATATTCCAACCCAGGATAGTGAAATCTAGCTGCAGAACAAGGCCAGCATGGGACATGGTGTTGTGAGCTGCCCCTCAGGTTACTTTCAACATTCACTTTCTTTATCTTCCCTGGAAAAATTATCTTTAGGCAGGAGACAAGAATTTGGTTCCAATGGCAGCCGAGAAACCAAAGCCCACTTTTAAAATATTCTTTTGGGTCATAAACTTAAGGGTCATAAACATAAATAGTCTCTTGGGTCATAAACATCTCACTGAACAGCTGATCCAAAAGTCAGTGAAGTCCAATGGAAGTCTTTGGATCCAGACCACATCAAAAAGGAGGGAAGGGCAAGCTGGCTTTGTCAGGTGAGCACCTCTTGAACCTGCACTGCAGACTCCAACCTCCATCTTTTCCTTAGAAAGCTCCATTGTCACACGGACACACGCTTGCATTTCTGTACTGGCTAAACCCAGAAGTGAAAGCGTTATGCGGGGGGATGGGGGACAGGGGAGGGACTGTCTTTGTTTTCTCGAGTTTTCTAAAAGAGTCTGACCAACATCAGAAAATCCACCATGGTTCAGGCCCCTGCTAGATTCTCCAGTCCAGACTTTTTGATGAGCACAAATCATTTAACACGAGATGCAAGTGAAGGTCAGTGGACTCAGGTAAGTTTTCACATGGGACTTGTTGGCCCAGAGTTTCATTTCAACTTTTAGGTTTGCAGGAACCCAAAACCTCAAGGGATGACTTGGCCCAAACCAGGATGTTTTGCACAGCATGTAGCCCAGGTTGGTAAATTCTGATTCTGTTTTTTGTACTGAAGCCAACCAAGGTCGCCTACAATTTTTTGGGGCCCCCTGCGAGAAATATTTTTGGGGCCCACTGCCCCAAAGAAGCCAGTGGTAGGAGGGGGAGGGGAGCGGCTGGATGTGAAGCTGGCGATGGCAGGGGCAAGCGGCCGGATGCAGGGGCAGAGATGGATTAATGTTCACCAGGGCCCTGGGCAAACATAAAATTGGAGGTCCCTTCCCCCCATGGGAGCTGGGCTTGTGGGGGTTGGGGGCGGGCACCTTCCCCTCCTAGTGGTGGCATGGGAGGTGGCAGGGACAGTGCTGGGCTCGGGGTGGAGGGGCACATGCCTCTTCTCCCTGCTCCCTGCCCCCTCCCCGCCAGCCCAGTATGGCCAAACATACAGATACACAGCCACACACACACAGATGGGCACACACTACTCTCACTCTCTGTACATGGACACACAGACACAAACATACTCTCCCTGCCATGAACACAGACACATGCATGCACACTCACGCATGCACATGCACTGACACAGTACCCCGCATCCTGCCATGGTGTGCAGGGACCCCCTTCCCCCAGGCTCAAAGCCCCACACATATACCCTGAGCCCCCAAATCTTCACAAATACCTCCCCGATCTCCATCCCCCCACAGTTCAAAAATAGCCTCTCAAGATTTACACACCAAATCTCTTGATTCTTAACAGTTTGTCTCGTGGTTTTTGACAGTGTGGGGTTGGTAATAGTACATTGATTTTATAGCCCCCCCACCCCATATGGTTGACATCTGATACCTACAGGTAAACCTGCTGTTCCCTGGAGCCCTCCTAAAATTGTATTCCTATAGAACAGGTTTCTAAAGACAGCTTTTTTCATACCTGAGGCATGTCTCACCATTTTTAATTTCTTTTTTTTTGCCTGAGGAGGATGTGGGTGTCCAAAAGCTTACAAATAACAACTTTTTTGCAACTATTTAGTTTGTCTAATAAAACATATCACATCTACTCAAAGACTCCAGCTACAGGTCAATATTCCCCCCCTCCACCTCTACCTGTTTCTCACCCGTTGTTTTGTGGCATTTTCATCAATTGGTATTCTTGCATATTGGCTTCTGGGATAAGCCATCCTGAAAGAAGAATGTAACTAGCCAGGAGCCAGGCTCACATCCCCTCTTGGGTGGTGAGGGACAGGGAGCTGTCCCTCCACAAGCTGCCTGCCGGTCCCTCCTCCCTGCCCCAGGCACGCACCCTGCTCCCCACCCCTTGCTGGTAACCCTCACTCCCGACCCACAGTCCCTACCCACCAACGCTGCTGCCTAAGCAGCTCCCACTCTCTCTCACTCCCTGACACACTCTCCCTGTCTCTACTGGGCTTGCTGGAGCCCATGTGGGGAGCACGTGACCCCCAATAACCAACCACCTTGCCTGCTCCCAGCCTGAAGCCCCCTCTTCCCACTCCCCCCGACCCTGGACAAGCCTCCAACCTGCGCCTGTGCTCTGGCGGAACGCCTGCGGCCAGCCCGCATGTGCATGCAGTATATGTGTGCCGGGCTGTCTGCCACTCCCTCCCGGGCACCATGTCCTGAAAGGCCTTGAGCAACTGCCCACCTTGCCCAGGCATTCATCCGCCTATGTGCAGGGGTCCCTTAGCTGTGGGGCCCCCTGCAGTTGCAGGTTTCGCAGTATAGGACAGGCCAGCCATGAAGCCAACCTAACTTTGTAAAGTGAATGTTTTGGCTTTCCAGCTCTTTTGCCTGTAACTTTTTCCAGTTAGCTGAGAGGATTTAGAGAACTAATCTTCTCAAGATGGATCAGAAAATTCACAGAGATTTTTCAACAATTTAGAAGAAAAAAGTTTACTTACTTAAAAGAATAAACATGATTTGGGGATGGATAGTTACCCTATGAGAGAGAAAATGTATCAGATATATGTTAACCTCCACAATTTACAGTTCTTGGGTTGACAGGATATAAAGCACCCCATGTATTTCATTCCTTTGCAGAATCCTTGCTGACCCTTGAAACCAAGTATGGGTCGCCTAGAGTTATTCCAACAGGCTTCACCCATTCTTGATTTCCAAGGTCAAAGCAGAAAATGTGTCCCTTGAAAAAGGTTTCAGTGTTCCGAAATAAATCAACGCAGTTCATATCCATACCCAGCCAACCAAGCTCTTACCCATTTTTTGAAGCAAAATGCATGAGCTAATGTAAATCCAGACAAATCTTGTAACATATGAGTTACTCCAACACAACTATTAAAATATAGTTGTCACTCTTGCATATTGCGAAAATGCTTAAAGAATGTCTTTTTAAAAGGCTGTTAAAAGCCTAAAGTTTGCACCCTTCATGACTTCAGGAGAACACTACTCCAAAACAGTACCAACAGAGTAATGTACCTTCAAAGCAAGAGCATCTGACTCTAACTTTGGCCATGCCAGTGAACTGGGGTCTCTCTTCTGGTGTCAGTATACGGACAGAAAAATAAATAAGCAGCATATATGTAATGCATGCAACTTTTATGGGAGAATCAATGAAAATGGTCAGAACTAGCCGTGTCATCTCCCGAGTTGTCACAGAAAAAAAGTAGTTTTATCATCTATATTTACATATCTGTTTAAATTGCTCTTTTAAGAAAGTGATGAAATTTTACCTTAGTACAAATGAAATTGTGTCACCACCTAAGCACATTTTGTGTTTCATTTTGAGGGAAATGTTGTAAGATAATTTAGAAACAACATGTGTTTAGTGCCATCATCCCATTACAGCTGCACAACTAGGCTGCGAACTGGGCTTATGGCTGCAAATAAATGATACACTCTCTCCAAAATCTCAATATGAAAAACTCTGAGCAAACATAATGCTCTTCAAGGCAAATCTGAAGAACCTTTTTTTTCCTTTTTATAAACTTGTCTAAGATTTACCTCGCTATGCTTGGATTGTCGAAGTTGCTTGTGATGATGCCAGCTCTGTCAATAACAATTCTTGTCATCAAAGCAACAGAAGACAGGGGAAGGAGGTGCAAACACAATGGAGACCAGAGAGAATAATGAGGACAAATACTGGGATATTAAGGCCTTTCACCTCCTGGTCATGACTCTGGTTGAAAAGTTGGTAATGACCAAACTGCATTAATTTTAGATAGCTGCTTAACGAACTCATTGGTTCAGTCTAGTTCCTAGAAAATGCAAGCAGAGATCCTATAAAATGCCATCATAATTAGAATTTACACTTCTTTCTTGGCAATCTCAGCAGAGATGCCCTACTATGAATGGCCCATGGATGCTGAATTACTCCTTGATCCCTTGGACAAATGCTCTTGAGGCCAGGATTAAGGCCTACCAGCAGGGCAAGGTAGCTGGGCATGTGCTATTGTCTATCCACCACCTGCCTTGGGGGTGGAGTCCCTTTTCTGAAACTGCACCTGAGGCATTTTTACCAGCACACTCAGTGAAAGGAAACAATTAGGCACTGCAGATACTTCTGTTCTTTCTGAAAATCATTTGAAACCATTTTGAAGGGGAAAAGAATTTGAGCACATCTGGGACTTTATTTATGGTGATTCAACATACCCAGATGAAAGAAACCCACCCAGCTAAGCTGATAAAAATACCCCTTACTTTTCCATCTGCCTTTGGGCAAAGAACCCATTAATATTCACAGTCTATTATAAAGGGACTTTACAGCATCTTGTTAAAAGGCCTGGAGGAAGCATGAGAAACAGAAAGGTCCCAGGTCCTTTCACATCTGTCTACGTTCTGAACAATGGCTGCCCCTTATCAGCATGCCTGGAACACATCACATAAATGCACAGTCAGATCCCCAATTCTAAAGCACACACACAGCAAACCAATTCCGGGGGGCCTCTGTACTGACTGGGTAAAGATCTGGGAACATGACCTTCAAGATAGGAATGTCTCTGCACATTATTCTTACAGGCCAATAAAAAAAAGCAAATAAAATGTGGACCACACAAGTCTGGGCATCAGCTGGGTTATTTGCAGATGTCCTAAAATGCTCAGAGCCACAGGAGGAGCAGGGGGCAAGCCTTGCTTTTCAATATTTGCAAAATACTTCAGAAAGGCAGACCCTTTTCTCTGCAGCTTGCTGGAAAGACCCCCTCCCAGTTTGATACCGACCTCTTTGAAATCCAAAGGGCAGATACTACTGTATGAGATGATTTGCTTTTTCAGATGCCTTACTGAACAAAGCATGGATATGGACTGGAACATGGTGACAAGCAAGCAGCCTCCCCATCACAGCCTGTGATCTGCTAGAGCATAGGCCTGTGATTCTCAATCAGGGTGCTACAGCACCCTGGGGTGCCTTGAGTTCATTTTCAGGGTGCCATGGGCTACTACAGTGTTAGCAATGTTAGGTGTGCAAACATGATTCGCAAGATAAACCCAGAGATTGCAAATAGGAATCCAAAGTATTAAAACCATTCTGCCCTTTTATGGTCTTTCTGAGTTCTTTGCAACAGAAAAACTGCTCCGTTATACTTCTGTAGTCAGCATATGAGCTAAAATTAAGAATTGTATTTTCCAAAGGGTGCCTTGAATCTAAAAAAGTCAAGAACCACTAGCATGGGCACACAACTTTGCAGGATACCTGACACTGCTGGCTCTTTAGCCTAAACATGCTCATCTGCCCTGAGCATCAAATGAGCAAATCCAGTTGCATGTGCAGCCTAGTGGGACACTCGCACTGATAGAGACTGAATGGGGGAGCAGACAGAGATTTTTGTATCTACATTGCTGGTTTTAACTTGGCTTAGGGAAAAGTGAAAAAGTCCTCACCCCTCCAGGGAACTAACTGCTTAGCTGTGTACCTAAGGTGAATAACTGACTGCAGTCAAGCTGATTGATGTCCACAGTACAGTTGTAACTCAGACCTCCCCTCAGTAGACAAGCCAGACATTGAATGGATGTAGATGGCTTCACCCACATATGTTCCTTCTCCAAGACAGAGCTGTGCCACCATCGGCTACAGCATTTGAGCTATTAAGGTGATTCTGCTGCCCAGCATCAATCTCTCTTCAAATAAATTGGATTCTATGCACTGGGTGCATTTATACAAGCTGCTCTGTCGCTGTAGCTCATGACATTGGTGGGCACGAACCATGACACCGAAGCTACTGCACAGTAGGGTCATAAATGTAATAGTGGTTACTGTGCAGTCGGGGGCACTTGTAGACGCACCCACTGTGTTGAAATCACAGATGGAAGAAGCTTAGCACTGCAGATGTGCAGGGCTGCTTGTCCCACTGGAATCAAAAGCGCTCTTAAAGATTTTGCTAATAACATGTTGGCAGCAGAACATGCAAAATTCCTAATATGAAGGGTGGTATTGAAAATGTTAAAAACTAGCAGTTGGTCAATGAAAACAATGAGCAAATAAAAGCATGCAACTCGAAGTAAATAGGAAAGGTTGTGGAAAGCACTTCAGGCTTATGCAAAATTCAAATGGTACATTGGGAACTACCCTTTTCTGGATCATACAAAGTTTGGTCTCATTTTCATCTGCAAAGTGTTCAGGCATTGGTCCAGACTCCTGTTAACACTGTCTGGTTATTTCCAATGAAGACAAGAGGTTCACAGAACAGAACTCAAACCAAGTCCTTTCAGGAGGTCTCAGCATGTTCAATACTTTGCAGTTACAGTTATTGTGATGATTAGCATTCTTGTGCCTCTCTGTTTCTAGGTGTAACCACAAAAAAAAGAGGAAACACCAAAAGCACCCAAGGCTGCTCTTTGCCTGGGTCAAAGCCAACAAACTTGGGCAATTATAGGAGTCAGCCCCATCAAAGGTTTCTAGCCCAACTTCCATTCCGTGCTTTTCAATGCTCCTCTGTGAGGTTGCCCTTGGACTCTTCAGCTTCTTCTGTTTGGACCCTAATTCAAGTCAGCAACAAAATTACAGCATCTTTCCCCCCACTGGTTTGACTCTTATCCAATAAAACCCAGGGCACAGCTAAAACCTAGGCCTGAAATGGGGAGAAACTACAGCTGTTGTTCATTGGTTGCAATGTGTCAGCATTAAGCAGCATGTGAGGCACCCAAGGTTGTCTCACTGGCTTGATCCATCATCACTGAAATACCCAAGGCTCCACATTCAAGTGATGCACAAACACTGCAACACAGAGCAACTATAAAAGCATTTCAAGCTTGCATACCTGCTACTCCTCTGTGCATACTTACTAGTAACTGGAGGACACCACTTTCATATTTTTTTTACAGGCAAAACCTCACAGCTGCTGACTTCAACAGATGTCTGATGGAGCAGTAGGACATAGAAAGAGGTGCCCCTGTAATGAACACACGCACATGGCAGTGATCTAGTTAAAACTGCATGGCAATGTCTCATAATACTGCAGCTGCCAGTTGGCTTGTATAAAACAGCATTTCTCTTCAACTCCAAGGGTTTGCTCATTAGCAAAGTTTGCTCTTTCCCTGCCAAAACACTAACTGGTACTACTCTGAGCATAGCAGATGGCTAGAAGAACCTACTTCCATGCATCGCCCCTGCTACCATGGTCTCCTACGCTGTAGCCTAAGAGAGAAGAGCTTGAAACCAGCCCCTACTTAGCAGGGCAAACATTTATAAGTTTCTAGTGTTAAGCAGCCTTGCAAGGTGCTAACTGATCTAAAAGTGAACCCAGAGGAAGCCCTGCTAAGTGGTTACCATACACTGTAATCATTAACAACTGTCCTGCCAGGCAGCCCACTCAACCACATACCTGATAATTTAATTACAGTTGGGCAAGAGCCTGATTCTTACACTTTTCATGGAACAAGAATAACTCAAAGCAGCTGGAAGGGGTATATTTGGTAGCTGTGTCAGAGACAAAAACAAATGCAAAAATCTAGAACTCTTGGTTCAGAAATCATTTCTGAACCAAGAGTTCTAGATTTTTGCTTTTTTTTTTGCAATTAGAAACTTATATTAGACCAACTAGGAAATGGCAACAACAAAAAAATCTCTTTGTCTGCAAGGTTTTGGGCTCAAATGCCCTTCATCAGGCTCTGGGAAAATTAAAGATGGTAAAAAGTCCCCATCAAACTAAACCAAATTAAAGATGGTAAGAGGCAGCTGGAAAGCACTTATTTCCTCTAGCCACAAAGTAAGCATTTCCAGGACCTATTTGGATGCAAGAGGATGTCCTGTGTCCCCCCCTCCCTCCCATACCCACACAGAATCTCCTAAGAGCCAAACCCATGGCTGCCACCACACTCAGTGCTTGGACCTGCCTTTCCTTTCCCAACTAAGCCTTAAGTGACTCTGGATTTTTTTATGAGCTGAACCCAAGCCAGGCGTCCTGGTCTGCCTAAAGATCTGCCTAGAGGTGGCACTGGGGACAGCGCTGCTCATCCAGCAGAAGTGGCAGGTGTTAGATTTGCTGCCATGGGTTTGTTTTCTCTTATGGAGCAAAACATACAAAGCAAGCTGGACATCAAGCTGCTCCTCTACACGTGCAGAAAGTCATTCTCAGTAGTGTCCTGGCCTACTGACTGCTCCCTTTTCCTTGTCAGAGGCCTTTCCCTTCCTTTGAGTTTCTCTGGTATCAGCAGCAGGTGAGATTAAAAGCTGGGTGGCTGGGTTCAGATCACGCTCTGAGAGGCTGATAAGCAGCTTCTCTGCTCCACCTGAACCACCACATTGTTTTGTGCCCTGACTCTTCCTGGGCCTGCCTCCATCTTTCACTGCATCAGCACAGAGAGCCATCTCAGGCCTGACGCCCTGCGCTCTTCTTGAGGAGCCCTGGAGCAAAGGAAGAGTTGGGCTGTCTTGTCTGACTTCTGCTAGGATCAACTCTTCCTTTGCACATGAATGAAAAGAAACCCAGATGGATGTTTGTATGGTTCAGTGTCAGACATACTCACAGCAGCCAAGTAATACGCGTAGGTGATTTCATAACATCTGGACATGCTTACGGGTTGTTCTTACATAGCCAGCTGAAGCAGAAGTGCTGAATAAATCAGAGCTCCAGCCAGTGCACAGGAAGAGGTTTGCAAAAGCAGTATCAGCCACAAGATGAGTCGGCATTCAATAGCAATGCCCATTATTAAAGGTACACAGCCGGCTCTCTGATTTGCCCTGTCAGTTGTTATTCTGGGATGGAGGACTCTAAACAGCGTCCTTTCTCTGTGAAGTTCTGCCAGGTCAGACGGGGTTAGCAAGCTCTCAGCTTTGTTACTTTTTAGCCTACCAGTCATATTAAAAGGCACACTGGCGCCTCTGCCGCTCCTTCTCTTTGCCACCCCTCCATTCAGCTCCTCAGCCCATCAAGACCAGCAGCAAATCTCCTGTCAATCCACCACTGGCTAAGTGCTGTGTCTGAGATGAGCACTGCCACAAGACTCTGGCAACATGGGAGGCATAGCAAGGAGAGCAGTAGAACTCCATTTCTTGGTCCCAAACTTTAACAGTTACTTTGCTTTTCAACCAACTATGGCCTGAATTTCCCAGTTCCACAGCAGTGGGTTTCAAGAGTGTGTATGCACAGAAGTGGAGCTAAGATTGTCAGCCATGCACATGCACTGCTCCTAAGCTGATAAAGGGACTTGGTGCATCTAGGTATGGTTTAGTCTGGCTATCTGCAGGCTCAATCTCCCGTGTCTGCAGGCTCAACTCCAGCAGGGATCCTCAGTTACCAGAGCCAGGCTTAGCCTCTTTGGGCTGGATTACCCTGTCCCTGCAGAAAGACAGATTTACCTGTGAACAGGATGCATTTGGCAGTATTAACATGCTTTGGTTCCTTCATTAGAAGTGGGGAACAAAGGGAACTGCTGGTGGTGGTCTGTGACAGGTCCAAGGGAGAGTGCTTGAAGCACCATGCTGCAGAAGGTCCTGCTTGTGAAATAGGTGCCTCAGGCTAGGTCCCAACTGGCTGCAGCCCAAAGCAGCACCCACAGGCAGCACCCAGTTCTTCACCACCACCTATCTGAGCTGCATCTGCAAAAGCAGCTGCACCTTTCTGGAGTGTGAAATGAGCTGCAGCCTCCCCTGCAACCTCCCAGTAAACAGACCGATGCCTAAATTAACCTTTGGCTGGAAAGAGAATGCAAAAGGCCCCACAAATCTAATGTTTTGAATTATCTCCATCATTCTGCCCCTGTGTATCTGCATCTCTCGCTCTCTCACTCTCTCTTTCTCTGAGCGCATCTACATGAGATGCTTCAAGTGCAGTAGACAAATTCTACTGCACATTAGCTCAGTGGGCAAAACCCATGACAATGCGCAGAAGATTTAGTCTACTGCACATTAACGTCACAAAAAGACTGTTCATTTGTGCTAATGCAAAGTAGCACCTTTACAGAGCATTAAGTGAATACCTGTCATTACAGGTACTATAAAATTAATGTGCCATAATTACAGAGCATTAATGCACGTGTAGATGTACCCTCTCTCTTTCTTCCCTTGATTCCATGATGATGGCTTTCATGTGTGAGGCAAGCTTTTCAAGTCACTACAACGTTAAGCTAAGAAGATTTTTTCCAACTTTTTCAGTTGGTCTAATAAAAGATATCAGATTTACCCAAAGAACCCTGTCTGCCCGTGTCCTTAGACCAACACGGCTACAACCTACACCCCTGCAATCTTAACACACACCACCAGGGGGAACCAAATGCTACCGTTCCTTCTGTCGGGAAAAGCAAGCCCCCATTCTTTTGTCTGAGATTAAATCAAGATGTTATTTTTCTCCTTGTAAGTGCAGACCTCTCACCCCATACTTGACAGAGAGAGCTTAAGACTCTTAAGCATGAAGGGCTGGCTCGCTCACCATCTGCACACATAACCTTGTGAAAACCAAGTGAGTTATATGTGTGAGCTGCCAAACCCTTGTACATGATGCTACTGGAAAGTCACAAGAAACCCACCACACTCATTTGACAATGAAAAGTGAATGTCCTGTATCTGTCTTGGCTCCCAAGCCATCTAAATTCACTGAAGGGACATCTGGCACATGAATGAGGTATTTAATTTCTTTAAGCTTTACATTACCAGGCTGACAGAACCAAAGGATGTTGATAAGGCACTGGAGAGGAGTGGGGGGTGGAGGGGGGGGAGATGGCATGGTTATTAGTACTTCCTGAATGCATGAACTCAAGCAATGCAATGCTGATGACCTGAACACAGCTAAGTGCATACAGGATGGTATTCTATCTCAGTACTATTTTTTTAATTTGGTCTTCACAGGCAAGGTCAGGGCCCAGACTACTGTACCTGGTGGCACAGTTTGAAGAGATGGTGAGCAGCCAACAGGGATGAAAGAACAGGTTAGGGACTACTTAGAAAAGCTGGACGTGTATGAGTCTGTGGGGCTGGGTGCAATGCATCCGAGGGTGCTGAGGGAGTTGGCTGATGTGACTGCAGTGTCATTGGCCATTATCTTTGAAAACTCGTGGTGATCAGGGAAGGCCCCGGACAATTGAAAAAGGGCAAATATAGTGCCCACCTTTAAGAAAGAGATAAAGGAGGATCCAGGATACTACAGACCAGTCAGCCTTACCTCAGTCCCTGGAAAAATCATGGAGCAGATCCTCAAGGAATCCATTTCTACACACTCTGAGGTAAAGAAGGTGATCAGGAACAGGCAGCATGGATTCACCAAGGGCAAGTCATGCCTAACTAACTTAATTGCCTTCTATGATGAGATGACTGACCCGTGGATGTGGGGAAAGCAGTGGATGTAATATACGTTGACTTTAGCAAGGCTTTTGATATCATCTCCCACAGCTTTCCTGCAAGCAAGCTGAGGAAGTATGGGTTGGATGAATGAACTGTAAGGTGGACAGAAAGCTGGCTGGATTGTCAGGCTCAATGGGTAGTAATCAATGGCTCAATGTCCAGTGGCAGCTGGTATCAAGTAGAGTGCCCCAGGGGTCAGTCCCGGGGCTAGTTTTGTTCAATATCTTTATTAATGATCTGGAAGATGGGATACAGTGCACCCTCAGCGAGTTCATGGATGACACCAAGCTGGGGTGGTGGGGTGTAGTAGATATGCTGGGGGGTAGGTCTAGGATTCAGAGTGGCCTAGACAAATTGGAGGACTCGGCCAGATGAAATCTCATGAGGTTCAACAAGGACACATGTAAAGTCCTCCACTTAGTGTGGAAGAATCCCATGCCCCAGTACAGCCTAGGGATTGACTGGCTAAGCAGCTGCTTTGCAAAAAAGGACTTGGGGTTACAGTGGACAATAACATGGATACAAGTCAGTGTTCCCAAGAAAGTTAATGGTATACAGGGATGCATTACTAAGAGCATTGCCAGCAGATCGAGGGAGATAATTATTCCCCTCTATTCTGCGCTGATGAGACCACATCCGGAGTACTGTGTTCAGTTTTGCGGCCCCCACTACAGAAAGGCTGTGGATAAGTTGGAGAGAGTTCAGCGGAGGGCAATAAAAATGGTTAGGGGGCTGGGGCCCCTGATTTCTGAGGACAGGCTGAGGGAACTGGGCTTATTTAGTCTGCAGAAGAGAAAATGGAGGAAGGAATCATATCAGCCTTCAACTACTTGAAGGGGGTTCAAAAGAGGATGAAGCTGAACTCTTTTCAGTGGTGGCAGATGACAGAACAAGGAGCAATAGTTTCAAGTGCAGCAAAGGAGGTTTAGCTTGGATATTACAGAAAACCTTCTCACTAGGAGGGTGGTGAAGCACTGGAACAGGTTACCTAGAGATGTTGCGGAAACACCATCCATGGAGGTTTTTAACGCCCTGCTCAACAAAGCCCTGACTGGAATGATCTGGTTGGGGGTGGTCCTGCTTTGAGCAGGGGGTTGAACTAGATGACCTCCTGAGGTCCCTTCCAACCTTAATTTTCTATGATTCTATGATGACCTGAATGCAGCTGAGTCCATACAGACAATGCTGCGTCATTTCTGTCTTTAGCAGGCATGCAAGCCCACTGGGTCAGGAACTCTCCCAGCATGTATATGGTTAGCATGCAACATAACTCAGTGCAAGATGTGGCTTCTTTGCCTGATGTATAAAGAGCGCTTGCTGCCACTGCTGCTGTCTCATAGATTCAGTCCGAGAGCTCAGGCTGAAGAGGGTAATTTTCTTAGCTCTGAGAGACCCAAAATGATGGTTATCCCATGAATGGTATGGGATTCTGCTTTGGGCAGGAATATCAACATCAACAGTAAGCAGGGATATTAGTGGCACAGGAAAGCATATAAAACATTTCAGAACTAAGTCTTGTCCAGAAGAATACTAAAAGACACAGAGTGAATGGAACAGAGGGTTTTAAAAATCCTAGTTTGTACAAACCATGTTATAAAGTTTACAATAAATAAATAGAAAAACAGCATAGTATCAGTCAGAATATTAACCTGAGTCAAGACTCCATGGAGGTCAATAGAAAGTTCCCATATCTGATTAAATGTATTCATTTGTATAGTAGCATTCCATTTGTATGTTTTAATTTATATCCAGTGTCTGTCTGTCCAGGATTCTAGTACCCTACTCACTGCTAAAATACAGAAGCCAATTTGGTTTCAGAACCACCAGTGACCTTGGTGAACTACATCTTTCCAGTGAATGTGCACACACCAGCCTCACAAGCACCAGCCAAGTGCAGGGCTGTCAAAAGCCAAGAGCAGAGTTGATGCAAAATCCAGAGGGAGGCAGCTCAACAGCAGTATAATTTAATTGAGCAAAGAAGTAAGGCTTTGCACTAGGGAACACTTATATTCAATATTGCAGAGAATGCTTGGGTTCAGTACAAACAAGCCTCTGAAAGTTCAGCCTTCCCAAATCATCCTACCCTCCTGAGTCTGCAAAATAGGGCCTGAAACTTCAAAATAATTATTTTTCTCTTAATTGCTGCTGCTTTGGATATGGAGCTGGGGAAAAAGAAACTGCACCTTAAAATGTAGCCAGAGAAGCAAAGGCTCCACTCAGCCTGGGCTTTTCAAAGCAGGTCCATAGCTTCCTAATAACTGCTTGCAGAGTTGAATACTGCTGCTATTGCTGGAAGGCATTTAGTTCCTCAGACCCAAGCAGTTAGCAGGTAGCAACATACCCCAACCCCTCCTCAGACCCCTTATTTCCCCCATATGAAACCTTCAGTTTTATCCCTCCCATGCCTGCCCACCAAGTTCAGGATGCCCTCATGTTCTCCAGATTTCTGGCAAGTCCTGTGGCAGGGCTGCCTCACTGCTCACCATATGCTCCCAGCTCTAGCACTCATTTTTTGGGTGACCTTGGACAAACTGATTGTCTTTTTCATGCCTCAGCTTCTTCACGTGTTGTTTCTTTTACCCACCACACTGAGGGGCCGAGGCTTAATCAGCTGAAAGGGGCAGGCAAGGGCAGATTTCTGTTATTATTACTGGAGACTTTGAGAGTAACTACAGCTCACACAACAATTGCCCATGGAGCCTAACATGCAAGTACTGGCAGACTGCAGCAACGGTTGCTTCTGGTGGTTTCTGGAAACTCAGTAAGAAATGCTGCTTTGTAAATAATTCCTGCCAAGGTAAGCCAGCTTCCTACTGCCTCACAAGATTTACACCCTGCGCCCCAAGGAACCAGGAAGGAAACCAGGATGCAAAGGGGTCTCCTGCTGCCCCCCGCGTCCTGCCTTGAGAATGAGCTGTACCGCCCCTCTGTGCCCAGCCTGCTCCCCCTTCCTCGCCCCTTCAGCTGCAGCTGTTGCTTGGTTGACTCTACATGAGCTTCCCTCTGTGGGAAGCTGCGCAGTGCAGAGCCCAGGTGGCCAGAATGTGATGTGCTGTAGGATCAAAGGAAGCATCATGGAGTCACCCACTTGCCAGAGTGCAGCCACCTGGGCAAGCACCGTGTGGGGGCAGACACAGGCACCCTGGCAGCATCCCTGACCAGGTCCTGCTGGGGAGGGAACAAGCTGTGGCTGACACTGCAAACACAAGGGGAAACCACCAAGGACAGCAGTGAAACAGTTGAGGCTCAGAGACTGCTGATGGTCAGCAGGTAACGTAAGAGGGAACATCCCAGGGTCCTTGTCTGAGGGTAATGCTGGAAGCTGTGCCTCATGGCACCTTTTCACTGACCATTTTGTTTCTGAAGGCAGCTTCCCCTCTTCCCACCCCTTTCATCGGACACAACCAGCTACGCTGAGCCATGAGGGATGTATCCTGTCCACCTCCCTGCCCCCAGTGCTTTAAAAGTGGGTAAAGGGTGCCAATGAGGAATCTTGCACCATACCTTCTGCATGCATATACATAACAGACATGGGCACTTTGTCATAGCAGTGTTATCTCCCACTTGCACTACACGCACACAAAGGGAAAAAAGGCCCCTAATGTAATAACTACTAAACACAGAGCTCAGCACTGCACACATCCCTCTCAGCCAGGGCTTCAATGAACAGGCCCCTGCTCACTTGCAGCTTGATGTGACAAATAGGAAGAAGGCAGGTCTACAGGGGGAAGCAGGCAGGAAATGGAGATGTTCCCTTGGGGGCGGGGGGAAGGGAATTACAAAGTCATTAGACAGTCACAACGGCTCATTTAAAAAACCAAATAACGTTGGGAAATGGCACCAATGCTGTTTCCCACTAGGCAGCAAGCACGGAGCAATTAACAGTAAGCTACCTAATAACCGACAGGGGGCCCCAAGCCAAGGCATTCTAATAACACATTTCTGGACTGGAGCTCTCTGCAGTGCCAGCAGGGATCCTGAAGAGATGCCAGGCAGGGCAAGAGCTTGTTCAAACAAAGAATAGCGATCAGGTTTTTACCAGCTAGGTCAGTACATCTGTGGGGGGACTGGCACTCCAGTGCTAATATCCAAACACAAAACACTCGCCTTTCAGGGAAAGACACTTTACCTAGACATTTTCAGCAGAATGATGGACAAATCTCAAGACAAAGGCAACAGGAGCAGGGGCCATCCAATTACAGCTCTCTGTATCCTCACAGCAGTACAATGCGGACACATGTTTACCTTCCACTGAATGTGCAGGTTTAGGTGGGTGGATGAAAAACACCTACATGACAGCTCAGGGATGGGAGATGGGGGAAGTACAAGCTCCCCAATATAATAAAGAATGAAACAAACAACCATTTAGTGCCTCTGTTATCAACACCAAATATGAACATAAATGGCTTTTGCATCACTGGATGGTGTGGGGAGAAACCCTATCCTATGGAAGGCAATGGGAGCGTTGCCAGTTACTTTCATGACCTCAGGATCTCATCACTGCCCTCGCCCCTCACCCCCCACCCCAGCTTCAGCAGACAGCATCTACATATTTGGTCTTGTCTGCAAGGATAAGCCATCTTTGGTCACTGCCACCCATTCCTGCAGGGTGGAATCTGGGGCCTGGCACAAAGCACATTTGCGTGGTGGAAAGCAGAGTCCTGAGCGAGCATCCTGTACCTTTGCTGGGCCTGTGCTTTGGAATTAATGGCTCTCCACATGCTTCTGTGAGCCACAGACCAGGAAAGGGTCAGCTAATAAGCAACACCTACCAACAGCTTCCAGCCTGCTCCCAACATCCTCCCCACTTCCCTCTCCCCTGTTGCAACACGTGGGCAGAGCAGGAAGCAGCCTGAAACAGGCAGCAAGGTGAAGTGGCCTGGGAAAATAGCAGAGGAAATGCAGAGCCTACAAAAGGCAGGACTGGCTGATTAACCTTTATCCCTGGGCAGGGACAACTAGGCAGTGACATACCCCATGAGTCAGAGGGGTAGGGCTCTCCATCAGGACTTGCACTTCTCTTGTACACTAAGCAGACAGTGAGGTGTTGCCTGGTGGGTTATAATGTTGTCTTTGGACAAGCCGGACATACCAGGCAGGCTCTCTGCAGCAGAGTTTGCGTGCAAGTGAACAAGCTTCCTGCTGCTGGTGTGGCAACTTCAAATGTTTGGCAGTTGGTGCAGTTCTTGTTCTGAGAGGGATTTTCATGCTTGCTTTAGAGTCTCCTGGCACAGGTTCACCCAGGTCCCCAGCACTCGTGCCCACAGAGGGCCCTTCCAAAATCCCGTCCTTACTTCCTAGGGCTGGTGCAGCTGCCCAGCTGATTTTCGTTGTGCAAAAGCAAATGCAGACACTGCTTGGGCATCTCCAGCCCTAAGCCAAGAAACCTGGACAGCTCTGGAGGTCTGAAACCCCCACCCACACACAAGATGGGGGAAGGGCCCCATAACAACAAAAGATCATGGAAACTGTCTCAAAGGTACATAAACCATTTTGCCAGAAGCTCTGGCAGAAGGCCACAGAAAGTGCAGTGATTTAGGCCCAGCTGAAGAATGAATGATGTCTTCCCCTCTTTGGTGGCTGTGGTGCTAGTTAAGCAGTGCGGGACTCTGGTTTCTCTGAAAGCCCCAGTGCAAGCCTGGCCTACACCAGCCCTTTTGCTGCTGCCAACATCAGTGCTGGAAGTATCTATTAAACTGTCCAGGGAGGATGCAACCCCAGCATGCCAAAAGCTCCCACCTACCAGTACTACTGCAAGGCAAACTGCATAAAGGCAAAAGATAGGACAAAAAAATATATCAAGGGGAAACCAACTCCTTTGGTTCCCTCCAACATTTTGAAATATGAAGAAAATCAGTACAGCAGTTTATCACTGACACCAACAGGGTAATACAAATGTTATTTCCATTTAAATGGACTTTTGTCCAAAAATAACTCAAAGGGCTTTAACATCCTGTTTTACAGGTGATTAATCTTTAGTAGAAAGTCATTCCTTCTGTAAGGAAAAAAAAAAGTTTAGAAAAAAAAATAGAGGCTAATGAAAGGTATTTTCACATACATAACACACTACGTTTTTAGTCATGTTATTAGCAGCAACATTAATGGGGAGACTGGAAACCATGTAGAACAACTCTAAAGGGCTCTTGCACAACCTCTTTTGAATTCCAGTCACCAAATCCCACATCATTGTATGTATGACCCTCATTACTGTCTATTCCATAGTTTCCACACTCTTCCCACAAAGTATCTCCAAAATGAAAGGCTTGGGGTTCTACTTCCAGTGACTTTTCTGAGCCTGTCTGGGAAACTTGCCAAATCCATCTTTCTTATGGGATTTTAATTCTTCTCTGCCAGTTCAGACCAATGCCAGGAAATGCAAAGGTGTATGAAAATTGAAATTAAGGATTTTTTTATAAACTCATGCCCAGGGGGTGGGGGAGAGGGTTTGGATTTCTACTGTCTACCAAAGGTTACCTACTTGCCATAAATAGTAGTTGTATTTCACTGACTACTGTCAGCTCCTGTACAGGATCATGTATAAAGCCTGTGTCTGGAGATAGCTGGGGGTTGGGAATCCAAGTTTCAGGCTGGTAGCGGAGACACTGGTTTACTTCAACTGCAGGCTAATATTACGGCAGGGCTGAAAGATCCCAACAAAGAAAAGTTCATTATTGTACTATTCCCAGAGTAACAGACATTCCCTCTGCCAAAATGTTCGCAACTCGTACAGACAAGAGAGGCAAAGACCAAGGGAAAGGAAGTAGAACTATCCCCTTTTCTCAAATGAGGATCTAAGCCCATAGCATGCATGTCAGCCCCATGCTTTACAAGACCAGCTTTCCTTTTCTGAATCCTGATTTCATTTACACAAGAGTCTTGCCAATGTGACTCTATGGTTGGCAATGAAGCTGCTCTTGATTTACATGGGTGTAGGTGGAAGGAAAACCCAACCCTGCTTGTGCACCCTGCAGCAGGGATAACGGGTGTCAACTCTTGTTAAAATCCTGCTGAACACTGCAGCATCTCAAGATGTGCCTTCAGCAAAGGAGGCAGGAAGAATCAGCGTCCCTGTTTCTCAGATGCCTATGAATATGAACTACAGTAGTTCTTCATTTTGAAGCGTTTGCAATATCTGCCTGCACAGAGGGGACAGGCAGGGAGAGAAGGCAGAAGAGGAACCATTCCATTAATCTAAGAAAGCCCCCGGCTTGTAGACAGCCTCAACAGTCTCTGCTGAGAACATGACCCTGCAACCCCCTGCAATTAATGAGATGCTTGCATGAGACTAGGCAATATGAGATGCCACTTGAGCTAAAGAAAATGGCAGAAAGAAGCAAGACCCCTCACCCATCAGCTGAGGCTCACATGCTTGTAATACCTACTTTACATTTCCCGGCGGCTGGTAAACAGCAGGACAGAGCATCTCTCCCCTACTCTTTTATCACAAAACCACAAAACAAATCTGCCTGTCAAAATGCTCAGCCCACCTGAAAAACAGCACAGTGCTGTCATGGTCCACCAGGCTGGCCAACCTAGTGGGCAGAGCTGGGAGTGGGATTAGAGATTGCTGCAGTAGGGGTTGGAAGCCACAAGTCCAGAACCAAATACCAAGCCAGAATCAGGATGTGAGAATAGAAGCCTAGTTGCCAAATCTGAGGAATAATCCATAGGATTAGAACAGAGCCAAACCCGGGTCAGGAGCCAGAAAATGGATTCACAGGGAAATCCAAAGCTGACATCCAGGAGAAAGCCAAAAGCAGAGTCAGGAGCTGGGAAAGTCAGAGATGCTTCCAGGACAGGAGATGCTCAGCAATTGGAGACCAACAGGTTGTGCAGGAAGGCTCAGGTGCTGGAAGAGTTCCTTGAAAGCAGCCCCAGAACCTATCAGAGGACAGGGATGGGGGTCAGTGGCCTCCATTCATTTGTTAAGTGCAGCTTACCCAGTAAGGAACCTTACAAGCATTGAGTCCCACCCACCAGCACCACTATTGGACATCAAGATCTCCCACGCCACCTTTAATGCAGGAGCAACCAAGATCCAGATTGATCATTATTACAGAGAGTAGGCTGTAGGACATATGCCCTGCCCCAGCGAAAAAGAGCCATGGTCCACCTTCTCTGGTGTCCTCTTTCTAAGGGCAGGCAACTGCCAATGCTGCATAAAATGGTAAAAATCCTCGGTACCATACCCCAGGGATCAGGATGATAATATGAGATGTTCTTGCCCTAAAAATACCTGAATCATTAATCCACCCCCTGCTGGGAGGAGGTTTAATGATCCTGGTCATAGAAGGCTGCCAGGTTGTTCTGACAGGACCTGCCCGCAAAGATGAGTTGCTGCTGGTTCGGGGCGATGCCTGGAAGAGCAAGACGTGTCAGCGGTACTGAGCGGGAGGCTGGGAGCAGGGGATGCAGCTATCCCTGCAGTGTTGGTCACTGCTCCCACACCCTGCTTTTTAAAATCTTGCTTCCACGCATGTGCACTGCTAGTAGTAATAAACACACCCACTAGGAAATTAGACACACACACACAAAAAAGTTAAGTCTGGTAACGTTTCATCTTACAGGCCTGAAACAGAGATAGCTTCCATTTAAAACAGCACTGCAGCTCTTGCATCTTGAGTAAAAACTCTGTGGTTACTTAGTATATTCATTTAGATATATCCAATGTGGTCACCACAAATATGCTAAGAACACGTCTGTGTGATGTGGTAATTAAAATCCAGTTAACTTTTGCTGACTGATACCTGGTGTCGTGGCAACCTGGAAAAGGTCAGATCTCAATCCAATGACAGTTTCAGAAAATAGGGCACTGTTTTTTTGGAAGCTTGCGGCAGAGCAAAAATAATGTGACCAAATGCTGATTTAATTATCTTTGGCCAAGTGAATGGAGAGGGTGGTGAGTGCCACCCAGTTCTTCACACAGTGCAACCCCCACACAACCCCTCCTCTCCTTCCATGCACTTTGCCTGTACTGGTAATATTAACAGGAATACAAAACCACAATCTAGGTCTTCTCCTGAACTTACTCCTCCAGTTTCTTTTTTTGCCAAGGCTGCATCATTTCCCTCTTTGCCAAATCATGCTTCTTCATATTTGTGGTGAGTCAGCAGGAACAACTCTGCACCTCAGTATATCAGGCAGTAATTTAACCCCTGCTGCATTCTAGACACCGATGTACCTAGCTCTGGTTCCCAGCCTTGATCCTATGGCTTACATACACAAAACTCCCAACACAACCAATGGGAATTTTGCCTGCATAGAGACCGCAGCATCTGGCTGCATGCAGTTTGTGGGTTAAGATGCTCCACTTTCTGCTGAAGTGAACATTCCTTGTTTGTTTCTCTTCTCAGAAATGATAATAAAAAAAAGTATGAGAATTAAATCTTTAGTTGAGACACAATCCTCTAGGGCTGGTTTTTCAAGCACAACGAAGAGGACATTTTCCCCTGCCTCAAAAAATAATGAATTTAACAAAGCTATAGTTATTAGGAAAGTGCTTTTAGTGCTAATGAACTGAATTAATTCAGATCTGAGAGGAAACTTGGCATAATTGTTTTTTAAACATTCAGTTACTGCACAGCCTATCTCCACGAAAACAGCCACGTTGGGAAGAAGTTGTGGTGCCTTGAGAATTAGAGCAGCTCTGTTTTATATCTGGTACAATACAGGCACTTTGTTCAAGTTTCCATAATGTAATTTTAACTAAGAAGCAGTAAAACAAATCAGGGAGTTTCTTTGCAAATCCAACCTGAAGGTGCTTTGGATGAAAGAAATCTCTAAAAGTGCAAAAATCCTTACCTGAGCAATCTCAGGGCTGGCCTTCAGGTGTACATAGTGCCCATGCAAAAATGGGGCTTTGGCATGGTGCTGACATTAAACTGAATGTGAGTAAGCAGCCAATGCAAGCAGGACGACACTTGCCCGGACCCTCATGGAGAGATTTCACTTATTGAAGATGCTGAATACAAAAACTGCATAAATAAAACAGGGCATCCGGTTTAGGAGCAGCATATCAAAGGCAGGAGATGCAGGGCCACAGGACTGCAGTGAGTCTGGACACCACTGCTGCCCAAGACAGCTGGGGACCAGACTGCAATATGAGTGCAAGGCTGCTTGGCTTACCCCCACCCCTGCAGCCACTCAGACTGGTTCACGCCCATCTTGGACTTGGTGCTGACCCATGTAGAGGGACAGCAAAAAATCTCAGCCTCTGCTTCATGTCACCCCTACTCAGCCCCATGTTTTGCTCTCATGTGTGAACCATAAACAGGGATCATCCAGTGGATTTTTTTTATGAATTCACTTCAAACCATTCCCATTTCCGGTTGAGTGCTCCTTAAACTGCACCTCTTAGAAACAATTATTTTGAAATTCCTTTAAAAAGAGAAGAAAAAAACCTTTAAAGGGCTCTTTCTGTATCTCTACGGGAATCTAAAAAGGGATTTCCAATTAACCAATGTCCCCCTTGCTAACTGCATATGCACAACAGTGTCACCCAGTACTGAATGCACACAGCACACACACAAAAGTAATGCACACATATGCATTTGCTGACATACACCAGCAACAGAGATTTGGGCTGTCAGTTATAAGTATCGCAAACAGCAAAATGCTGGATGCCTCTGGCTGAATTTCACTGTTACAGTGCTAGATGGTGTGCCAGTGAGATGGAATGAGTATTAATGGTTTTGGGTTAAGGGTCCCATTGTATTATGAACACAGTCAAGAAGCTCACACAGCTAAACTCCATCTGGTAATGTTATCAGGCTATGACCAAAAATACGGACATGACAAATGTGATTTTTTAAGCCCTTTTATCATTTTACCACTTCCCCTTCTTCAAATCCTCTCCCTTATCTGGCTAAACATTTTCAACTTGCTGCCTTTCCAAGGATTGTGCCAAGTACTCAGACAGCTGCAGCCCGCCCTCTTCTATTTTACCAACAACAGAGACCCCATAAAACATCTATGACAGACAGCACCTCCAGGAAATCTCTAAGAAAAATCACAGCCCTTGAGAGGAACAGGCCTAGATGAGCTGTATTGTGGTCTACAGCGTACAGCGTCTTTTAAAACTCTGTAGCTGCCAAGTGTGAACAAATAAAGTATATTCAGCCTATGTGCTGCTACCCCAAGGTACCATATCTAATGCTGGTCTCAATCTGTTCCGCTCTCTTTTTTCTGTTTCTTCCTCTTTTTCAGTCATCAGATTTCTATGGCAGAGAGAAAGACCGGCTCAGCCTGCAGAGAAGTGGATCTTGCTTTTTCGTGATTCATTACTAAAGACGCCCAATATATGTTATAGATAAAATAGGGGCACCTGCACTATAACATCTGCTACCCTGAGAGACTGAACACTTCCAACCAGAACTACATTTATGACCTCTGTGGGTAGTGATCCCAAGCTGTTGATAATGATCATTATTATACAGTAGAAGCACCTATAGGCATGTCCCCATGAGCGTGCATGTGCAGTCTGCGATACCTCAAAGCTGTTTGAGGTGCCACAAACTGCATGCAGCATATATACACCGATGTGTCGCACTGCTAATTTGCAGCATGGTGTGTTTTTTTGGCACCAGGAGATCCCAGTGTAAAAAAAAAAAATGCTAAAAAAGGAGTGAGGCACATGTGGCAGCAGTGTGAGCTGCCAGAAACTGGAGCCTGGCCAGCCAGAGCCACGTTCTGCCTCCTGGCCAAGCTCTAAGAGGCCAGCTTGGTGACCCTGCTGCCCCAGGAGACCCCCACAACCCCAGGTAAGGCTGCTGGCACCACCACAGGTGCTGGCCCCAGCCTCCCCTATCCCGCCTAGGTCCCTTTGCCACATGCTGAAGCATGCGTGCAGGGGCGTGCCCGGGGACAAATAGCGACACATATTTGTGCCGCTATTTCTCTCACAGGAAATCAGTGCTCCTGCACGTATGTGCTCATAGGGACTTGTCCCATTGGTCCAAACCAAAATAGGGTGGATTTTCACTGTCCTGGGAATGGAGAGTGCTGCAGTATAAAGGCAATCTCTGAAGAGCTTGCAGATTGAATAGGTGAGATGAAGAGAAATAGACAGACACAAAGGAAAAGCCAAACAATGTAGGTTATCCATGAAAGTTCCCAGAATCAACATTTCAGCCTCTCCTGAACTGTGATCAGCCTTAGATAGCATATTTACTAGCACAGACTCCATATTAACTTATCCATTAGTTGTAACAGCAACAAGCCACTAACAGGCAAACAAGCCTTCTTCCATGACACCTCCGGGCTGTTTTAGGGTCTGGCTGTTTCCACCAGCTCCCACTGCTCTTGTGCAGATGTTGGCATAGTCCGGGATTCTGAAAGAAATATGGTGGCTCTCCTGGTTGAGCAGCACACACAGGGTCAAAACACCAAATCTGAAACAAAATACAGGGCTCCAAAATACAATAGGCCATCCAAAATGATTCGGATGTTTCCGAAACGTTTCGGAGGTGGGCTTGCAGGGAAAGAGGGAGGGGGAGAAGGACTACTCTGATATTGACATCTGTAGCTAGTGGCCAGTGACAGTGATCTGTCCCTGAGGTTCCTTCCAAGCTGGGGGATCGAACCAGAAGCTGGGGGAACATTCAGGTCCCTGACCATTCCCCTAGTTCCTGGTTCCATTCCCCAGCTCCCCAATCTTTCTCCCCAGCTCTCTGATTGCTTCCCCAAGCTCTTCCTGGGGGGCGCGAGCCCCCAGATGATGTGGGATGACAGCAGGCTGCCGCTGCCAGCTGAGGATGGTGGCAATTCTGGGCTATTTCCCCAGCTGGCAGCAGCAGCCTGCTGAAACCCTGAGTGCAGATCCAGGGGCTGTCCCCCCAGGAAGAGCTGAGGGAATGATCAGAGAGCTGGGGAATTGAACCGGAAGCTCCGGCTGACAGGTGGATCCACTCCGCTCCCAGACAGTGCATGGTACCCTGCCAAGCCACACTGCACCCACACCATGGTGTGGGTGCCAGGCAGGAGGAGGCAATCCCCTACTGTCCCCTGCTGCATGGGGTGGGGGGCTCTGCTACAAGCTCTCAAAGACCCCAGTTGCTGCTGCTGGAACCGGTGAGTGTGGGGCTTTTTTTTCCCTTTTTTTTTAAGCTCCATCCGCACTCACCAGTTGCAGAGCATGTGGATGATAGCAGGCTGCTGCTGCCAACTGGGGCCAGTGTCAGCACCCAAGTTTGCCCAGTGCAGCCTGCGCCGCGCACCAGGAAGAACCCAGTGCTGGTGCTGGCCCCAGCTGGCAGCGGCAGCCTGCTGTCATCCTGCACACAAATCCGGGGGCCTGTGCTCCCTGGGAGAGCTGGGAGGCTGTGCCAGACTCCTCCCGGGGGGAAGGGGCCCCAAGATCTGTGTGCAGGATGCCAGCATGCTGCCGCTGCCAACAAGTGATACTGGTTTTGCTTTCAACAGTTTACCAGAAACCCCTGCACCTATCTCCTTGAAACTTGGCAAGCTTCATGGCGTCAGAGGGGGCTAGCATCCCTGCAAGATTCATCCAAATCAGGCACGAAATTACAAAGTTATAAGAAGTTTTGTGATTCTCCATTATAGCCTACGGCTGAAACACTGTTAAAATTCTGAAACAGATCTGAAACAGTTTTGACCAAAACGAAACAGGACAGTGATTCAAAACACTAAAACAAATCACTGCCCCTCTGAAACACTGAATCCAAAATCAAACAAAACACAGCCATTTTGGACAGTCCTATGAAACACCAAAACAAAACACCGTCCCTCCAAAATGCTAAATCCCAAAGCGAAATGAAACACAGATGTTTTACACAGCCGTAATGGTCACTGTCACACCAGCAGTGCAATGGGCACCAGTCTAACATTTAAGTTAGACTAGGACTCCCACCCAAACCTGCCAAAGCAATAACTCATGCTCCAGGAGCCCTGGCCACAAAAGGGAAAGAAATTCCCCCTTGGAACAGGTTGAAAGTCCATTGTTTACAAAATACCGTCCTCGTGTTCTCTGAGATCCTGCAGACTGCCTCCCCCTAATCCCTATGGCTAATCCTTCATTTAGGGCTTCTGTACCAGACACATCATTTGGCTTGTGGTGGACAGCAGCTATTTACCAAAAAAAAATGGATCAAAGCGATCGCAAAGAAGAAGAAGAAATGAGAAAAGTCCAGATTTCTCTAAAGCATTTGAAAAGTATACAGTAGGGACTCCAAAGGTAAAATTTGGTGTCACGTTGGACAGGAAACCGTGTCAAAATGTTGGGATGTGCAACTTGGCTTGGTTAAAAATGAGCAGACCTGAACTTTCAACCCAAATGCAAACTGGTCCTCTAAGGTTGCAAAAAGCTGGGCTAACTTTCCAGCCGTTAATGTCCCACATCTCTCCCAATTTCAAGTTTAGAGTCAGGTCCCAGGGTATCAATGCTATGAAAAAAGCTTATCCTTTGAGACAAAAGACAAGCACCTGGAATTTGGGTGCAATTCAAACCAGACCAAAACATCCTGTCTTTTAGATTCTCTGATCTCTTACAGAAAGAAGACTCCTTTTAGAGTCTGTGGTGTAAGTTTGGTGCCCTGGATGGCAACTTGAGCAGCAGTGACCATGAGATGATTGAGTTCAGGATCCTGAGAAATAGAAGGACAGAGAGCAGCAGCATAAGGACCCTGGACTTCAGAAAAGCAGACTTCGACTCACTCAGGGAAATCATAGGCAGGATCCCCTGGGAAGACAAACTGAGGGGAAGAGGGGTCCAGGAGAACTGGCCATACTTCAAAGAAGCCTTACGGAGAGTGCAGGAACAAACCACCCCAATGTGCAGGAAGACTAGAAAGTATGGCAGAAGATCAGCTTGGCTTAGCAGGGAACTCTTCAGTAAACTAAATCACAAAAAGGAACCTTATAAGAAGTGGAAACATGGACAGATAACTAGGGAAAAATATAAGAGCTTTGCTCAGGCATGCAGGGATCAAGTCAGGAAGACCAAAGCGTATCTGAGTTGCAGCTAGCAAGGGATGTGAAGGGGAACAAGAAGGGTTTCTGCAAGTACGTTGGTAGCAAGAGGAGGATCAGGGAAAGTGTGGGTCCCTTACTGAATGGGGGAAGCAACCTTGTGACACAGGATGCAGAAAAGGCTGAAGTACTCAATGCCTTTTTTGCCTCCATCTTCACAGGCAAGGTCAGCTCCCAGACTACTGCAGCAGGCAGCATAGTTTGGGGTGGAGGTGAGCAGCCCTCAGTGGTGAAAAGTGCAGGTTAGGGACTGCTTACAAAAGCTGGACATGTACAAGTTCATGGGACTAGATGGGATGCACCCAAAGGTGTTGAGGGAGTAGGCTGATGTGATTGCAGAGCCACTGACCATCATCTGTGAAAACTCACGGTAATCAGGAGAGGTCCTGGATGATTGGAAAAGGGGAAACAGAGTGCCCATATTTAAGAAAGGGAAGAAGGAGGATCCAGGAAACTACAGACGAGTCAGCTTCACCTCAGTTCCTGGAAAAATCATGGAGCAGATCCTCAAGGAAGCTGTTTCTACACACTTGAGGGAGGAAAAAGTGATTAGGAACAGTAAGCATAGATTCAGCAGGGGCAAATCATGCCTGACCAACTTGATTGCCTTCTATGATAAGGTGACTGCCACAGGCAGTGTGAACCAGCTAGTATTCGCTTTGGATTTGGATTTGGCTGGCTGATTCAGGGGACAGTGATTCGATTTGGTGATTTGAATCACTGTTCCAAATCAATTCAGCCGAATCTGATTTGGAGATTCAGCCACTGCCAAGTTGGCTGAATCTGTGAATCAAACAGGCCCCATCCCCCACCTGCTGTCCCAGCCCCGTCAATGGCTGCCCCGCCTGGCCCCAGCATCCTGGCACTTTCAAAACAAACAAAAAACGCCCCACACTGCTCCTGCCAGGCCGGGAGGGGGGAGGGGCACGATCCCCACTGCCCCACACTGCCCAGTGCTGTGTGGGGGAGGCTCTGCCATGAGTCCCCAGAGGCCCTTATGGCCGCTGCAGCAGCCAGTATGTGTGGGGCTTTAAAAAAAAAAAAAAAAAAAAGCACTGGGACACTGGGGCCAGGCAGAGCAGCCATTGACTGGGCTGGGACAGCAGGCGGGGTCAGGGGGCATTCAGGGGGGCTAGGGGAGCAGGCAGGGAAAAGGGCCTGGTGTGGGTCCTCCCATGGCCCCTCCCTCCACCCCCTACGTACCGGCACAAAGTCCGGGTCCAGCTCCCTGCGGCAGTGAGCAGGGACTGCCTGAATCTCCGAATCTCCTTTTAATATTTTCTGAATCGATTCGGAGGCTTTGGATCAGCTTGGACCTTTTTACTGGTCTCCCAGTTCAATTCAGATTCAGATATTCAGCCATTGAATCAGCAGCCGAACCATCACACAGCTCTAGTGACTGGCTCTATGGCTGCAAGGAGACTGGTAGATGTGGTGTACCTTGATTTTAGCAAGGCTTTTGATACAGTCTCCCACAATGTTCCCCCAAGCCAGCTAAGGAAGTATGGGCTGGATGAATGGACTGTAATATGGATAGAAAATGGCTGAAGCATCAGGATCAGAAAGTAGTAATCAATGGCTTGATGTCCAGTTGGCAGCCAGTATCAAGTCGAGTGCCCCAGGAGTGAGTCCTGAAGCCAGCTTTGTTCAATTATTTCATCAACAACCTAGAAGATGGCATAAGAGTGCACCCTCAGCAAGTTTGCAGAGCTGGGGACAGACATTCAAAAAGCCTGAGCCTGAATTGATTCAATCTTTGCAGGTTAGTCTAACCTGGCTAGGCTAAATCAGTTTTGTAACCAGACAGACATCCCAGAAATGGAGGCACATGCCTGCAATGGCTCAGGCTAGAAGCTGAGAGGCACTAGAGCAGCCCTCCCTTCCCTTGTACAGCGCTGAGCTGAGGGAAGCATGGCCAGGCCCCGGGAGGACACTGTGATTAGGGAGGGGCTCCCCTCTTGATAACAGAGCATTTATCAGCTCTGTTATCAGCATTTAACACCCCATCAGAAAACAAAGCCTCGTTCAGAGCCAGTACAAGCTCTTCTTAAACAGCTGTTTCCAAAGGAAGGAATGCAGGGACATTACCAGCTGAGCTGTTGATTACCTCCAAAAAGCCCTAAACCAGGGGTGGGCAATAATTTTGGGCAGAGGGTAGCTTACCGAGTTTTGGCAAGCTGTTGAGGGCCACATGGGTAGCCCCACTCCTTGATAGGTGCCCTGCCCCCTGGTCACCATCTTGGGACTGGAAGTCCCACCCCCTAACCTCCAACCTTTGCAATCAGAAGTCCCTCCCCTTTCCCCCCCCAAAGTATTCCTTTCAGCAAGGGTTTTGCCATTTCAGAACCAGAAAAATTACCAAATTATATTCTAAAAATCAGACATCTACGACATTCATTAATTTGATTTCAAAAAACATTTTGTCCTGATTTAAATGTGTTTATGTAGTGCACATAGAGGTGATTGCACAATAGCTTAAAATGAAGACTTATTATTGTATACTGTGCGGGGGGTGGGAGGGTCGGTATAGGTTTTATGGGGAGCCCAGGGACCATGGCCCCCTACCTCCCCCCACACTCTCGGTACACCACTGTCTGCACAGCATTAAAAAGTTATTGCCATGTGAATGCTGCCCCAACCCACTGCCTGAGGTAAGATCTACCCAAACCATCCCATGCATCAATAATCTAAACTCTACATAAGACTACCATCACCCCTGACACAACATAGTTCTAACAACCTAACCTGCCACAGGTAAAGTAGAAAAACCATGGCAGCCAATGTTCTGCTTCTGCAAAATGTTGTCAATATATGCTCAAGGGGTGCTGGGTAGAGGGCCATGCTCCACCCCCACCCCGCTACCGAGGAAAGCAAAAACCTCCATAGTCCATACCAATCTGACAATGGTGTAAAATTCCTTCCTGATCCCAAATATGGTGATTGACCTGACCTCAAGTGGAAGGGCAAGAGCCACTAGTCAGGAACCTCTGGCTTTGCTCTTAGGAGGATCAGCACACCCCAGGTGAAGTCCAAAACAGGCTTAAAAACACCTTGACACATACAGAAGAAAAAGGGGGGGGGGTGAATGGATGAAGGGAGCAACCAGGAAGCCCGAGAAGCATAGGAAATACGCATGGTAGAACATAGGCATAGCTATGCCTGGATCATCCCTGACCAGTGGCTGTCCAACCTCTTCTTGAACATCTCCGGTGATGGAGAGTCCACAACTTCCCTAAGCAGTCTATTCCACTGCCTTACTGTTGTCACGGTGAAGACATTTTTCTGGCTATCCAATACAAATTTACTTTGCTGCAACCTCAAGTCATTGATACACATCCTCCTCTCTGCAGCGAGAGAGAAAAGGTGTTTCCCCCCTTCCATATGGCAGCTCTTCAGGTATTTGAAGACTGCTATCATGTCCCCTCTTAAGCGCCTCTTCCACAAGCTGAATGAGCCTAACTCCTTCAGGTTCTCCTCATATGACTTGTTTTTCACATCCTTGATCATCTTTGTTGCCTGTATCTGGGCCCTCTTTAACTTCTCAGGCCCTTTTTAAAATGTGGAGCTCAGAACTGCATAAACTACTTCAGATGAAGCCTAACCAGTGCTGAGTACAGAGGCACTATCATCTCCTGTGTCTTGAACCTAATGCTTCTACTCATGCAGCCTAAAACTGCATTTATCTTTTGTATGGTTGCATCAAACTGCAGACTCATACAGAGTCTGTGATCTACCAGACTCCTGAGTCCTTTTTCATAGAGCTGATGCCCAGCCAGGTTTAAACATATAAACATTTTATATTTCTTTTTGATTATTCCTCCCAAGGCGTAGCAGCTTGCATTTATCTGCATTGAACTTCATCCAGCCCAACTTCCAAGAGAAGGAGTGAGGATCTGAATGTAGAGGCCATACCAGGCTGCATGCCAAGCCAGGCTGATAAAAAGCATCAGGAAAAACAAGATGCTCAACTGAAATGTCAGTGCACATTTCTACATGTGGCTGCTCATGCTTGAGCCCAGTGCCTCCATGAAGAGCTGTCCTCCCATGGCGGTTCCTCCAACTGCTGCTAACTGCACTAATTGTATCCACCTGTTGGCTTCCATTTAGATGGCAAGCTCTTTAGGACAGGGAACATCTTTTTAAGAGATACAGTCCTTAGTGCAATGGGCCTTGCTTTCTAACTAGACCTCCTGCCTCAACAGTCCCCAAAGAATGGCTCGCAGGCAACTTTACCTACAAGATCCTCAGACATTGTTCATGGGAATTTTTGTATTAAACAGTATCTTGGGAACTTTCCTATCAACTAAGTATGGTGCATCCCATTGAAATAGAAGATTCTAGATTATATCATGGTAAAATGTCCCATTTCTAGCCATGAAGGGGAAGGATAGTGACCTTAATCTTGCCACTAGTGCAAGACCAAGAGCTGTTTGTCCTAGGTCTCAAACCAACATGAAACTGCAGGGGAGGGGAAATTCCACATTGTGGGAGGGGAGAAACAAAGCATGTTTCTGCCAAGTGGATTAAATAAATACATACACACATATACAGACACATATAGCAGCTGTCTGAAGCAGCTCAGAGGTTTGGAATACTTGTCATGGTCCTAGAGGAGAGAGATGAGAAGGCAGAGTTCACATGCACTGGGTCAAAGTTTTGTCCTATATTTAATAACAGATCACCCAAATGCCCTCTCCACGTATACCAGGTATAGGGGCCATTAACAAAGCAAGAGCTGTTCAGAAGTGAATAGCTTTTTTAAAAAGACTGCTTTAACAACTTTTACTTCAGTTAGTTTTTTCTTTTAATGTAAGTATACAGTATAGCCAAATTACACCTAAATATTATTACAGTTAGAACTGTCTCTGGATATTACTATGGCTCCTGTTCCTGACTTTAGTAAGTTGAATCAGTAACAATGATAATTTAGAAAACTGCAGTCTTCAGGAAGAAGTCCACAGAGTAGGATCAACCTCCAAATTAGCTTTCAGTTTTTATGAGGATAAAGACACAGAAAGCAGCACTCTAACCTGGACTGACCAGCAGCATAGCAGGCTCATTGATTTGGCCCCTGGTGGTAGTAGCCTGAATTGTAAAGGCACGTGTTCTAACCAAGGCCAGACATTCCCTTCTTAAGGCTTTCGTGCTGTGCTTGAGATCACTGAATCTTTTCCAGTTTTGAAGGAGAGACTCATGGGTTAAGCTCAAATGCTTCTGAGATTCAGTGCACATAAGCAGCAAAAAGCTCTGCTACTTGTTTTACCAACCTCCCAGCTATCCTCTCTGCAAGTGTCAAAACACGTCTTCTGCCAGCCTAGAACCAGGGAATGAACAAGGATGGGAAAAGAAAATAATGATAACACAGATGGAGATTTTAGCTGATTATTTGGTTTGAATTTGGTTCCAGTAAAAGCCGAATTTGGTTCTTCGAAGGGAAGTTGCCTGAAAACACTCATCTCAACGTTCAGGCAACCCAAATCAACTCCACTGTCCAATCCACCAGGATAGGTATTCATGTTTCTCTTCTCTTTGTCAACTCCCAGTGAGGAATTTATCAGACTGAAATGCCATAAAAAGTTATGTATTTCATCTACTTTCTACCAGAAGAAACTGAAATGCAATAAGAAGATCATATCACATGTAATTTAAAAAATACAAAGGATTCCCAGGAACCATCAGGAAGCCTGGAGCACAAATACAACCTCACACAAAAAGTATAAATGCAAATGCAAAATGAAAATCTGAGCATCTCTACAAAGATAGGTCCTTTGCTGCATCCTTCTCAATGCCTATTAATTGCTTTAGCCTTCTGTCTGGAAAGCCTAACACTAGAAAAGGGCTTTCTCGTACCACAACATTTCTTGTTAGGTCTTGTGTCTGTCTAGTTTCACTGTTCTTGTGAAGGTTCAAGATCCACTGCGCCCCTCAAGCTCCCTGGCTGAACTGATGCTGCTCGGACAATAGGTCTGTGACCAAATGCCTCCCAGAGACTTTCCTGGCTTAGCAGAGATTCAAAATAACATCTGGGACCTCTTCTTCTCGAATCCTACACCTAGGTTTGTCTCATCCAGCTCCTTCTTACAGAGCCCCTGAACTTAAAGGACCCTTATCTGCTCAGTGGAGGAAATATATAAGAAGAGAACAACAAAAAAAACCCCAAAACAAAAAAAACCCACCCAAACCTGCTATAATCAACCCTGTCACCAATTAGTGACTGAGAAACCCCATTTCTCAGCAACCGGTTTACCGGTCCCTGAGAGAAAAAAAGAATAAGAAAATGTTAAAGGAACCTCTTCTTCCATGCAGGAATGTGTGTAAATACCCATCAGAGTGATTTATTTGTTGTAGGCTGTATATAGGTTTAGGGAGAAGGAACATCTGTTAGAAAGAAAGCAGTTACACAAAGTCAGGGAATGCTTCCCGACAAATAAATCAAAGCTGTTGGGCATCTGGGTGCACCTTCTGCTGAGGAATGAGGAAAAGGGGTCAAAAGGATGCTCATCAAGCGTTCTTGACGCACTTGCTTGTCTCATCTCCTCTATCTACTTCAGATGAAATTCTATTTGCTATCCCTATTACCAGGACCATCCATTATCTCTTATTCCTATGCTCCTTGTCTTATGGAGCCAATGGTTGACTATTATTCCTATCATCCTTTTCCTATCCATTCCTCCTGTACTTATCTATGGTCTTTCTATCCGGTTTTCTATGCACATCCCCCTTCTTCATCATTATGATGTGCTCTCTCCAATTTAGATATGAAAATCAACTTCCTGGTTCCCATGGGCTTCTGCATTCTCCTTCCCAGTCATTTCTTTTCTTTAAAGAACTGCTCCTGTTCCCTTTAAGATCAATGACAAAGGTCTGATCATCTTCAGTGAAAGAAGGACTGGACCTTGGATCTTGCCACAAAACCTTTTTTTCCCCCTTATTTATGAACACCTTCAAGTAGTAAAAATATTTCACAATACAATGTATATTGGATGCAACATAAATTGTACTCGGCAAGATTTTCATCGCTTGCTTTCAGCAGGTCAGCAAGCTAGCTGGTATCTGCTGGATCTGCTTTTTCCTATCGAATGGTCAACAGTGTAAAGAGAGAGAAGGCTTGAAATGTGTAAGCTCTGACTCCACCAGTTCAGGACTGAGACAGTGGCCAGAACTTATATATCTACAGAAATCCCACCCCTACCTCCGTGCCCCCAGACTTAAAAAAAACCCAAAAACTAAAAGCAATTAAAAATAGAAACAAAAGATGATGGTCGGAATCAAGCCACATTAGCCATAATAATGAGAGAGAGAACTCCACTAAAGGTGAGATACTACTTGTTCTCTGCCTTGTTCCTTTTGCAGTGCCAAGAATGCTTTACTACAAGCCATGAAAAGAAATACAAAGTATTGGTACTGATCTGCATAATGTGCTCATGAACCTGCCACTTGTCCAAGGGAACAAAAGCAACTTTTCCATTCTTGGCTCTCAATTAATTGTGTGAAAGATCAGCACCCTTGAAGACATAATGCAATGGCTTGGGAACTGATTGCTCATGTACCAATTCCTATTCATGGCCTAACAGGCAATGGCAGCTACAGAAGCCCAGACATACGCATGTGGGAGACTGCATTTATTAGCCTCTCAGACAAGAGTTGACCAGCACACACATAGTACTCTGTCAAAGACTGGGAAGGAAATGGCTTACACTAGCAGCATGTGCTCTGCTCAGCTTGGCCTCATACATTTGCGATGGTTATCAAAAGAATGAATGGTTTATGAAAGACCCCACTAAAGAAAGTCTCCATATGATTAGCAACTCTACCAGGTTTACCACATACCCACTTTATGTTCCTTTAGGCCAGTATCTTCCTCCCATTTTCATTTCTCCAGGTTTCACTCACTACTTCCTCATTCTAAGGAAAATACTGGGCCCCTGAAACCCAGAAGTATCAGCAATAAGGCATATACATTAAGTAGCACCACCACATTGCTCCCAGCTAGTAACCACACTTTTTCCTTTTCTGCCTCACTGTAAACAATCCTTTTAAAAGAATGTTCCCTTCCAAATTCACCCAGAAATCTGCAAATGGCAATATACTATTTTCCATCTTGCAATTCCTACTCTGAAATTATGTGGCCACTTTTTAGTTTTTCTGTTGCAGGATAAACTTAATCTGTGGGAGAAAAAATTCCCTTGGGGACCAATCCCAGATTGCTAAATGAAATGTCATTACCTTCTAAAACAAGTGTGAGGTATATTAAGCTGATCTACCATTTGTAACATCAGTACAGAAGCGCACAGCATTTGACATTTTCACGATTTACTATATAGTTCACTGGGATGGCCCCCACCAGAGTCAACAGCATTTCAAGCCATGGTGACACCATAGCTCAGCACTGCTCAGTATGTGTGTGTACCCACCCCCCACCAAAGGAGCCACATGCTAATTAGCCCCCAACTCATGACTAGAACTGGTTTTTTCATGAGGCTTGGGATCCTCCAAAAATGTATATGCAGATGAGGTTCAGAGTAACAAGTTCCAGCTCCACCTCACAGAGCGTGGGGCCACACTAATCAGACGCATCAGGATGAGAGAAGGAGCAACAAAGGATTTTGGGTGAACTGTTTGGGGCCCTGTTTGGTGATGTTTGCCCCACATTTAAGACTGATAACGAACCAGGAATCACTGGCAATGGGAAAGAAAGGCACAGATCAGCTGTGGGAGTGAAGATGTTTAAATGTATTCAATATAGTGGCGCACCATGACTCAAAAAAAGAGTCAGCATTGATGAAGGGTATTTGTACCCGAACACTTGCAAAGAAGAATTTTTCCAACTATCTGCAAATAGCCAATATGCCAAGTGCAAATAAATGAAAATGCAAGTACCTGGCAGGGAAGATCAGAGGGGATGGGAGTTAATAGGTGAGAGACAGGTAGGTGGGGGGTGGAGGGGGAGGGAAGAAGGGAATGTTGACTCGGTGACAGAACGTAGCTGGTAAAATGTAGAGAGGTTACTTGGGGTTATCGGACGGCAGGTAGGTTATAATGTACCATAATACCAATGTCTGTATTTAGTCCATAAATTTTTGTATCCAGTAGATTTATGAAGTGAATTTGTAGGCTTGTCTATGAAAGTTTCATAGATTTCATAGACATTAGGGCTGGAAGGGACCTCGGGAGATCATCAAGTCCAGCCCCTTGCCCAAAGGGCAGGAAGTCAGCTGGGGTCATAGGATCCCAGCAAGATAAGCATCCAATTTACTCTTGAAGGTGTTCAATGTAGGTGCTTGAACCACCTCCGCTGGCAGACTGTTCCAGACCTTGGGGGCTCGGACAGTAAAGAAATTCTTCCTTATGTCCAGCCTGAAACGGTCTTGCAGGAGTTTGTGACCGTTCGACCTCGTCATCCCTTGGGGCGCTCTGGTGAACAAACGTTCCCCCAGATCCTGGTGGTCACCCCTGATAAATTTATAGGTGGCCATCAGATCACCCCTGAGCCTACGCTTTTCCAGGCTAAAGAGTCCCATGGCTCTCAGCCTGTCATCGTAAGATCTGTTTTCCTGACCTCTGATCATGCGCGTGGCTCTCCTCTGGACTCTCTTGAGCTTCTCCACATCCTTTTTGAATTGTGGAAGCCCAAAACTGGATGCAGTACTCCAGCTGCGGCCTCACCAAGGCCGAGTACAAGGGGAGAATGACGTCCCGGGATTTGCTCAAGAAGCATCTATGGATGCAAGCCAGAGTTTTGGTCGCTTTACTAGCCGCAGCATCGCATTGGAGGCTCATGTTCATCTTGTGGTCAATGATGACCCCCAAGTCTCTTTCTTCTGTAGTGCTATCCAACGTAGCACTGCCGAGCCTATAAGGATGCTGCGGGTTTTTCCTCCCAAGGTGGAGAACCTTGCATTTTTCGGTGTTAAACACCATCAGGTTCTCGTCCGCCCATTTGCTGAGCTTGTCCAGGTCAGCCTGGATCACCTGCCTATCTTCTGGTGTGGATGCTTTGCCCCAAAGTTTGGTGTCGTCGGCAAACTTGGCCAGTCCACTCCTGACTCCAATGTCCACATCATTAATGAAGATGTTGAACAGGATGGGTCCCAGGACAGAGCCTTGAGGGACCCCACTGGTCACAGGGCACCATGATGAGTGACTGCCATCGATTACAACCCTCCAACCATGGAGCCAGTTTCCCAGCCAGCGGATCGTGGTGGAGCCAAGGCCACAACTGGGCAGTTTGGCCAAGAGGTGATCATGGGATACCAGATCAAAAGCTTTTTTGAAGTCAAGATATATGACATCAATCTCTTCTCCCTCGTCCAGGTGATAGGTCACCTGGTCATAGAAGGAAATGAGACTGGTCAAACAAGACCTACCCACAACAAACCCGTGCTGGCTATCCCTTACAATGTTAGCCTGGGCCAGTCCCTCAAGGATGGCCTCCTTAATAAACTTTTCTAGGATCTTCCCCAAGATAGAAGTCAGGCTAATGGGCCTGTAGTTAGCCGGATCCACTCTCCTCCCTTTTTTGAAGATCAGCACCACATTGGCCTTCTTCCAGTCTTCGGGCACTACACCAGAGTGCCAGGAGTTTTCAAAGATCTGTGCCAGGGGCTGCGCTATGACGCTCACCAGCTCCTTGAGTACCCTGGGGTGCAGATTGTCAGGGCCGGCTGACTTGAAGGTATCCAGCTTCTCAAAGTGTTCCTTCACGAGGTCAGCATTTATGGAGGGTAGGGGATCCCCATCACCCGGATCTCCCTGTCCCATAGCAGGCATGGGCGTCCCATGGGACTGATGAAAGACTGACACAAAGTACCTATTTAATAGGTTGGCTTTTCCCTGGGCATCAGTTGTCAGTTGCCCCATCTGGTTTAGCAGGGGTCCAACACTGCCCTTGCTTTTCCTCCAGCTCCCCACATATCTGAAAAAGGACTTTTTGTTGTCCTTGATGCTCGAAGCTAGTTGGAGTTCAGTTGCAGCCTTGGCTTTCCTAGTTTGCTCCCTGCAGGACTGGACCAGTGCAGAATAATTCTCCTTGGAGGTGAATCCCGTCCTCTATCCTTTGTAGGCTTTCCTTTTTAGCCACAGGAGGTCCGCTAGGTCCCTAAGCTATTCTGTAAATTCCCTTTGAGGACTAGAACTGAGAGACTGGAGAGAGTAGTTGTCTTGTAAGAAGTGTGCACCCACAGGTAACTGGGTATTTTTGTCTTTGATAGATTTTTGGTATGCATTCATTCTGGTATGAAGTTGTTGTTTGGTTTCTCCTACATATTTTCCATCGGGGCATTTGGTGCGTTGGATGAGATACTACATTTCTGGAGGTGCACGTGTAAGATCCTGGAATAGTGATGGTTCTGTTGTGGGGTGTAGTTATTGTGAGCATGGTGGAGATGTGTCAGTAGGTTTTACATTTCTTGTCCTGGCATGATTTGGATCCATTTGGTGTGCTTTTGGCCATAGGAATTTTGCTTCTGGTGATGAGACTGGCCAGGTTCGGTACCTGTTTAAAGGCCAGGATGGGTGGTTCTGAAAAGATCTCTTTAGAAATTGGGTCTTTGTCTAGTACAGGTTGCAACTCTTTGAGGATTTTTCATATAAGTTTCAGGGAAGGATGATGTGTCATAAATAACTGTGTGCGGTTTGTGGGGATTTTCTTTTTGTACTGCAGCAATTCTTCACATGGTATCCACTTTCAAAAGTGTGATCTGTCTCTCTGGAGTAGTGTCCTTGTTGAGTGAAAGCCCTTTTGAGATTTGCAAGGTGACAATCATGGATGTTTTTCTCGGTGCAAATTTGGTGGTATCAGAGGGCTTGGCTGTATACTACAGCTTTCTTGGTGTGCTTAGGGTGATTGCTGGTTCTATGTAGATATGTAGGTTGGTCCAGGGGTTTCTTGTATATGGTGGTTTGTATTTCACCATTCTGGATATTGATCACAGTGTCTAAAAAAGAAATGATGCTAGAGTATTCAAGAGATAGTTTGATGGAGGGGTCATGAATGCCGCGTGCCCCCAGAGGCCAGAAAGGCACAGCAACAGCCTGCAAGTGGCAGCGGTGGTGTCAGCAGCGATCTCCCAAAGGCAAAGGACAGTGGCGATTGGGGACCACCCGCAGATGCCGCCAGTAGTGTCAGCAGCGAGGTGGAGGGTGGTGAATGGTGACCACCCACAGGCACCGCCAGCAGCATCGGCAGCACTTTTTGCAGGGGGTGCACCGCCAATCTCAGGGAGTGCACAGGAACCCATGTGCACCCTCTACATGTCGACAATGGGAGGGGTGATGATTATTGAATTTGCAATAGAAATCAATCAGAGATTGCAGATTTTCAGTCCAAATGATGAAGATGTCATCTATGTATCTTAGGTATTATGGGTTTGATGGTGAAGTTCTTGAGGAATTCTTCTTCCAGGTGGCCCATAAAAAGTTTGGCATATTGTGAGGCCATTTTGGTGCCCATAGCTGTGCCCATGGTCTGGAGGAAGTGTTGGTTACTGAAAGTGAAGTTGTGTGTGAGGATGAGGTGTATAAAATTAGTAATATCTTTAGGTCTGTACTCTGAGTTATAATCTTGCTCTTGTAGATACGTAAGGCAGGCTTGAATGCCATCCGAGTGTGGGATGTTGGTATATAAGCTGGTAACATCTATGGTGGCTAGGAGGGTATTGCTGGGAAGGTGGTCTATGTTTTTAAGTTTTTGTAGACAGTCTGTTGTATCTTGGACAAAACTTGTTTTTTGGGTGACAAGAGCTTTTAGGATGGATTCAATTAAACCTGATACTTCCTCAGTTAGGGTTCTATAGTTGGATATTATAGGTCTGCCTGGGCTCCCTTGTTTGCAGATTTCTGTAATTCGTAGCTAGTGACAGATTTTTGATTGAAAGGGTGCTAAAGAATACATTACAGCAGTGGTTGCCAACCAGGGGTACTTAAAAGGGTTGTAGCAGGTACACAAAACAGATGTGAACAATAAATGCTGTGTGCGCACTTGCAGCCACAGCATAGCATTTAGGCGGTGAGGAGCACAGCCCAGCCACATGGGAGCAGCCAGGTCCATCTGGAAAGTCTCTTGTGGGGGAAGGGGTACAGGGGAACAAATCAAGGCCCCAGTGGTGGGGGAGGAGTGGGGCTGGGGCAGGGGCTGCCTAGCTGGGGTGGAGTGTGGGATTGAGCCATGCAGGGAGGGATGGTTTCCACTGCTATGCGCACCCCAGGAGGGCATGGGGGGGCATGTGCCCCTGGATCTGTGTGTGGGGCAGGGCAGGCTGTGGTTGCAGGCTAGGACCGGGGTGGTGTCAGTGGGGTCGGGGGCTACGGTGAATTCTGGAGTGGCTGCAGCCCCTCCCGTAGCCCTGCTCCCGGCACCAGCACCACCACCCACCCCCAGTGCAGCCCAGCCTAGCCACCCACTACCAAGAAGAGCCCAGTGCCACCCTGGCCTCAGCCCGCCCCACACACAGACCTGGGGGCACACAACCCCCCATACCCAAATGACCTGCTCATGGCTGCATCCCGCATTCTGCCCAGCTGTGCAGTGCCTGCCCCAGCCCTACTCCCTCCCTCACCATGGGGACTTACGGGAGTGGGGCTACAGGGGAAGGGCGGGGGGGGGTCTTCAGCCACTCCAGAATTCTCCATAGCCCACCAACCCACCCCCTCTCAGCACTGCTGCCACCCGTCCTGAGCGCAGAATGACCCAGCCTGGAACCATCCCAGCCACAGCCCACAGCTGCAGCCCACTCTGCCCTGCATGCAGATCCAGAGGCACATGCCCCCCATGCCCTCCCAGGGTGCACATAGCAGCTGGAGCCTCCCCCTGCCCCCATGTGGCTCAGTCCTGCACCCCAGCCCCATTCCTTCCCCCATCACTGGGAACTCGATCTGCCCCCACCATGAGACTTTCCAGCTGGACCTGGCTACTCTCCATATGGCGGAACTGTGCTCCTCACTACCTGTATGCTGTGCTGCGGCTGCATGCGTGCACACGGCATTTATCAGCAACATCCATTCTGCATACGCCCTATGACCCTTTTAAGTAACCCCGGTTGACAACCACTGTCCTAGGGAATCTCAAAACACACCAATCTATCTTTCCTGTTGTTGCCTTGAATCACAGAATCACGAAAAATGAGGATTGGAAGGGACCTCAGAACATCATTTAATCCAACCCCCTGCTCAAAGCAGGACCATCCCCAACTATATCATTCTACCCAAGGCTTTGTCTAGCCTGGTCTTAAAAACATTTAAGGACAGATATTCCACAACCTCTCTGGGTAGTCTGTTCCAATTATTTACTACCTTCCTAGTGAGAAAGTTTTTCCTAATAGCCAACTTAAACTTCCCTTGCTGCAACTTAAGACCATTGCTCCTTGTTCTGTCATCTGCCACCATTGAGTACAGTCCAGCTCTATCCTCTTTGGATCCACCCTTTAGGGATGTGAAGACTGCTATTAAATCCCCCCTCAGTCCTTTCTTCTGCTGACTAAATAAGCCCAGGTCCCTCAGCCACTCTTACGTAAATCATGGACTTGTACATATCCAGCTTTTTAAAGTAATACCTAACCTGTTCTTTCAGCACTGTCAGCTGCTCACAGTCTTCTGATCAGAAGGCTTTTAGTTCAAGGGAGGTTGCAAACTGCTTGGACTGTGCATGTGGAAAGCATGATTATCACTGATCTATGCTGGACATTAGCTACCACACATTCTGGTTTCTTCCAGGCAATTTCAGTTAAATGGAGGGTAACTTGAGAGTATGAAGTAGCAAAGTACTTGTGAGAGTTAAATTTCCCTGGTGGTGTGCAGCCACAACAGCACAGCACTGGGCAGCCCAATAAGCTAGTCAGGCTCACCTGCATCTGAGCAGCCTGCCTGACTGGCTATGACTTCAGGCTTACGCAGTCCAACCAGCTACACTGTGGACCTCCCTTCTGACACAAATTCCATATACTGCATACCTCCAGCCCTGCTTTCCCCATCCTGGTTTCTGTTCCTGAGGTCCCTGGCACCATCGTTACCACAGTTTCTGGATCTTGGCCCCTGGCTCAGTTCCTGGTCCCTTGGCTCATTTCTGGACTTGTTTCTGGATTCTCCCCAGATTCAATTGCCAGCTGTACCCATACCAAAGGTTCCCTATGCCTGAATTATCACAGTTTCCATCACCCCTACACAATACAAACTAATGACCTCATGGCCATAAGAACTCAAAAGCCTCGTTTCCAGGTATAATGCAAGACCAAGGGAAGAGCTCACTGGCTGGACACTGGAGCAAGACTGATTGGCCTAATAAAGTCCTTTGCTTGTTTCCCCTTTGTCCTTGATCCTGCATAGGAACACCCATTAAGAGCTCATTTACTGAAGCTCTTTTCCCCCTCTAATTAGCTGCTGCTCCATGTACAACCAGCCCCGCCAAAAGGCCCCACAGCAGTGGGCACACAGCCTAGCTGATAGAAGGTTACAGTCACTAAGATCTGTATTCTACTGGGAGTTATCACCTAACTCAGTAGTTCCCAACCCTTTTTTTGCCGTGACCTGCTGCTGGAAGTGGAGTGTGGTGTCTTGGGGATGGGGGAGCTCCCAGCACACAGTGTGGCTCAACCTTTGTGTGTGGTGCCACCAGCATTACCCCTGCAACCCTCATTTGGGTAATGACCCATGGTTGGGAATCGCTGACCTAACTCCCCTACCAATGCAAGATGGACACTGAGGGTGTCTTTACATGTGGCTCCGCGGGTGTGTGTGTGGGGGTGTTTTACTTAGAGTGGCTCCAAGAACCACTCTGCTTAAAGCACCCACGATGTCTTGTGTATTCAGCATCCCACACTTCAAAATGGCAGTGGGGGCACTTTAACTAAAACTCGTTTAGCAAGCTTTAGTTAAAGCGCCCCAACACCATTTTGAAGTGTGGAGACACTGAATACACATGACGCAGAGGCTGCTGGAGCACACTAATTAGCACACTCCAGCAGACCGAATAAATCGAGTCTGCTCCACCATACTGTAATTACAGCACATTGGAGCAGCATCCCCGCACATCTACAGGCACCGTTAGGGCCCCCGAGGCCTTTTTGAAAAACCACAGCCCTGTCTCATACAGTGCTTTAGGTGCCTTTCAAATCAAAGGTGCCACATGGATGTCTAAAACTATTTATCTTCAATATACACTATAACTTTTTAAGCTATAAGATTTAAACGGAGGCTTACATGTCTGGCCATTGGTTGTGAATCAGCAGTACGGTTTAATCACAAAGCTAAGCTTAGACTGCATGTTCTCAATAACAGCAGAGACAAAAACACTGAAAACAAATGGACACAGTTGCAGAAACAAATGGCTTGTTTGTACCGTATTGTTTCTATAATAACTAATACCGAGCAATTAGCAGTGGGATGAAACATCACATTGCTACTGAAAAAAAGCACAGCTGCCCATTTAAGGAACATTTAATGAGCAAACTTTATGTCATCCTCAGCAAGTTTGCTGCCAAACTACAAAAGACATTTCTACACCCTTCCTTCTTCCTCTAATGAAAAGGTCATTGCCACCTTTTTCAGCATTCAATCCACAAGTGAAAGAACACAGAGTTCAGTCCAGCTAAATGTGCTTTAAATTTCACAGTCCAACTGCGAAAGAAACAGAAGCAATAGTGTAAACACTGAGAATGCATCATTAATAGAGGCAGCTCTTAACACTTTACAACTTGCCATGATACCACAGGACTGAACAACATTCCTCCTTGAGAAGTAACGCATCACTTCCTGATGACAACCAGCTGAGCTGTTGATTGCCAAAGGAATCCAATGGATGCAAGTGCTGTGGCATTTTTAGCCCTGAACAGGCTAAATATCTGACTAAATGGAAAAACAAGAGAGAAAACAGTTTTTTCTTTGAGAGCAGTTTCTATACTGCACGGTGCAGGCAGTTTCTCAGAGCATGATGGAGGCCAGTGTATACCTTGTATAAGTCAGATAAACCTTCTCCATGTGCTGGCTACAGCTGGCACTTTTCAACATCAATTTTGCCTCTGCACTTTCAGTATCACCAGCCTCAACTGGGGTTCTCCTACTAGAAAGACTCTCTCTTACTTATTGCTATACACAGCAGACATGAAGCAGTGACCACAGCAAAGTTGTTGCCACTTGATTTTCTTTTTGTGTGCCATTCACTGGTGCCACTTAACAAGGAAGGAAATGACAGTCTGCAATAATGCAGGGGAAAGTCTGCTTTACAAGCACTTTTAGAAAATCCAAACACTTATCACAGCAGAAAAGCCTTCTGCACACATGGACAGATGTCAGGGTTACAAAGGTGGATGCCTAACTTTGAAACGCTGATCCTCACTGCTTTGCAGAACATCTCAAGTTCAGTCTGAGTCCTCTGAGAATTCAGAAAGGGAGCACTGGATGAATGAACTCCTTGCATAAATTAAAACCAAGGGTGGGCAAACTCAGCCAAAGGAAGTAAGAGCAAATTCTCCCCAAGGTTCTCAGTGACCCAGAACCCAAATTTCTAGCCCAGCTTGCACCCCATACCAAAACCTGAAGGGCAGAACTACTGTGAGTACAGGTGGCTCTGTCCTGAAATGAAATAAGAGGATTAGATATCGCTCTTCATTGCCTGTATTCATGATTCACTGTATGCACACTTGAGACCCATGAGGTGTGGGTAGTGTGAATAAATGCACAGGGCAAGATTCTCAGAAGATGTCAAGTAGCTTTACATTCTTGCATCAACAAAGCTTTGCAAGGTTAAGCCAGAGGAGGATATGGTCTCACCAGCTGCTGATGTTTAACTCAGGTGCCAGCTTCATGAGTCCACCAAACATGACAGAAGATAGAAATCTGTCCTTCAGCTGGCTACATGGGACAGAAGGGAAGGAAGTACTTATGCATCTAGCATTAGCAGGGCTTGATAAGCATTTGTGGGAAAATTATAACATACCATTATGGAACATGCTGCTAACGCAGCATGGGCAAAGTCTGACCCATGGGCCAAACTGGTCCCATGGCTAAATCCATTGCCCAGCAGCCCCTTGCCCATGTCACTGCAGTCGGTTTCCATGGAGATGCCAGTAGCAGCAAGGCTGTGACAGCACAGGGCCAGGGTTTCCATGGCCACCAACCCAAGCCATGCCGGCCTAGTGCATGGGGAAGGCTTCTCCAGGCTGGGGCCAGGTTTCTGCAGCAGTGACAGTGTGGTCCAGAAATGAGGCAGAGCCGCAATCCACTGCCTGCATGTCCCCTTCTGCAGGCAGTGATGCATGCAGGAGCTGCTGGGAAATGGAGTCTGGTGGCTGTGTTGGCAACAGTGAGACTGCAGCGACCGCCCACAGAAGCCGGAGGCAGCTTTAGCAGTGGCCAATCTCAGGGGGGCCACGTGCCCCGTCCCCCGTGTCCTCCCTACACATCGCTGATGCTAATGACAGCACTACATGCACATGTGAGATGTGGCTTAAGAGTTGCAAAATGTTCTGATCAGCTCATTGTCACTCACAGCAGGGACCTTCTACCACTGGCCAGCCCCTACCTCATATTATCTGCAAGTCTGCTTGTCACAGAAGTGCTGTTATTATCTTTAGTCCACATGAAAGCTACAGGAGACAGCCTTGATCAGCCAAGTGGCCATTTCCTGCTCAGCAATTCCATGCATCCCTTAGAAAAAGTATTCTGATACCCTTGAAATGCAAGGCTTGAAATGGAATGTTAAATAAATAAAGGCCTCCACAGAGCTGCAGCACTTGAACTCTGAGTGGAAAAGAACAATGAGAGCAGAATACAATGTTACACACTGCATGAGATAATAGGAACAATTATATGAAAAAGAGCGAAACATGAAACTCCATGAAACATTAGCATGAAGAGAATCCTGTCTCCCGTGAGACCATGTGAGAAGAAAGCAGCAATGGCATCTGCAAGGACCATATGTGCTTGACAAGATCTGGTTTTGGAACAACACCTCTTCTTAAAAGATTTCTAGTGCTTTTTTAAACAAATGCACCACTGGCCAGAGAGGATACACTTCCAGCCTTGGAAGGAAATGGAAACTTCACTGGTAAATTATGGGCTACAAAGGGAAAGATTCTGCAAACACCATTCTTCTATGGCAGCACCTATAGTAGACTCTTTTTTTCTCATCTTTGCTGTTCTTGCCATGGTAGCTAGGGTGGGAGCAGCATGGAGGGACTCCAGGATGCTTGCAGCACTTTATATACAGTGTTTGTTGTCTGCTTATACTAGACACCACAGCTAATATGGTAGCACCTTCCAACATTTCATCTGGACTACAGCTGTGTTTGTACAGATGCAGTGGCATTGGTAATGGTGGCAAAATTCAGATCAATAGGCCCATGGCAGAAAAGGCCTAATAAGCTTCATTCCCAGCCCCAAGGTCAGAGAGGGGATATCAGCTTCCCTAGTGCATCTGTTCTTTGACCTCTCTGCTGAGGCTACCAACAAAGAAATCCATTATGATTGTGGGTGATTATCCACCTCTAAGAGTAAACCTCACGTGAACACCAAATAGCCATAACTTCTTACAGTTCTTAGGTAAAATAGCCCAGGCCTGATTCATCCTAGTACACTCCTCAGAAAGTGAAAGCAGCCCCTCATCCCTGTATTTCCATTACCCCAACTCCTGTGATAAAATGTATGGTGACAGAATTATTTAGCTAAAAAGGTGCTCTAAACCTATCAGAACTAGCATTGCTGTAACTGCATTACTTTCTCTTAAATCTGGGGGAACTGAAGAGTGATTCCAAGGGAAAAATAAAGGATTAAAAATGTTCTTTGAAATAGTCTTCTCTGAAAAGAAAAAAAGAAAGAGGCTCTCAAAGGCACTGTATTTAACCAAAGCAGTGCTCTCTGAAGAATCCTAAGGGAAAGATGTGCATTTTCAGCTCCCTGTGTCCCCACTTTAATCCTGCTCCTGAACTGGCATTTCTGGGGGTGGATTTTTCACAATACACGCTGCTCTAACTCTTGACATGCTGCCTGCAGCTCTGTGAGACTATCTTCACCTATTCAGGAAAAGTGTTTCTAAAGGGGACAATACTTTTATCTGTGTTGCCACTTCAGAGGTGGCAATTTGGAGACAGAGAATGGGACAGATTTACCTCTGCCAAATCACCACTTAAATCAGTGAAGTTACCTGGGGGGAATTTTGCTGATTATACGTAAGAAATAATTTCCTGGGTGAATTTTTACATGGCAAGTCACAGACAATCTGGCAACAGCTAAAAAACCAGACACAAGTCTTGACCTTCCCTCTTGCAACTGCTCAGGGTTGCACCTGCTGATGGCTTATCAGCCCAAGAGAAGTCTAAAGAGAAGTCTAAACAATTTCTGATATATACACCCTGTGAAAATCCCAGCTCCTTGTGATACAAATGTACAATATAGGAAATGACAGACAATTTGCAGCTGGTAAAAAGAGTGATCTTCTAATTACATGCATCTGATGTCCATTATCCCAGCATCTGCTGTACTGAAACCCCATCTACCTCACAAAGCACTATGCATAAGCTGAGAAAAGCAGCAACTACAGGCTTCTCTTCAACGGCTAAGTGATGGACCTTTCCCTTTATCCATTGCTTACTGTACACGTCAAATAGCAAAAGGGATCCATACAAAACTGGCCAATTGCACATATTGTACAGTATTGTGTTTTTTGGCACTGCTGGTCTGAGCCGGAAGAAAGGAATCCCCGTAGCTGGTCTTCATTGTCAGTTATCCCACAGATTCCTTACATTGGCTTGAGCAAACCACTTAAATACTCCAAGCCTTCGTTTCCCCATACATAGAATGTGGGCTATTGCCCATTCCCATCCCTGCTATTATTATGCTTCTTCTAGTTATGAACCAGAACCCTATTACAAAGAACTGTTTTGAGGTTTAAATCATCAGTGTTTGAAAGAGCCAGTCCTGGGTATCACTGTAAACTGCATCTGACTACAGGGCCTGATAGCAACGTGGTGGGGCTACTCATGGCAGGGTAGCTCCTATAAAATACTACAACATTGCAACCTCTGCAGTAAGGTGAGCATAGAGCACCTCAAAATCCTAGTACCCACTGCCTCATGGGTACTCCTTGGTTGGAGAAAAGCTAAGGGGCATCATCCACATGCCAGGAGCCTGGGTAACAAGCAGGAGGAGCTCAGTGCAAAGAATTATGACGTCACTGGGATAACGGAGACCTGGTGGGACTCCACCCATGACTGGACCACGGGTATAGAGGGCTATACCCTGTACAGGAGGGATCGTGTTGACAAAAGGGGCAGGGGTGTAGCTCTCTATGTCAAGGAAAGCTACATGTCCCTGCAAGCTGATGTTGGCGACCGGCATGGACAGCTAGAGACCCTCTGGGTAAAAATTTGTGGGAAAAACGGCACAGGGGACACAACGGCGGGAGTCTACTACAGACCTCCCACTCAAAGTCCTGAGCTTGACCAGGAGTTTGCCCGGGAACCGACTGAGGCCGCTTGCTCCAGGACCTTGGTTGTCATGGGTGACTTCAATTACCCGGACATCTCCTGGGAAGATCACTCAGCAAAATCCGAGTGGTCGCAAAGCTTTCTCTCGTGCGTGGATGACCTCTACCTGACTCAAGAAGTCTGTGGGCCAACGAGAGGCAAAGCGCTGCTCGACCTGGTACTGGCTATGGGGGATGACCTAATAGGCGACCTAGTGATCGTTGGGAAGCTGGGTGACAGCGACCGCGAGCTGATCACCTTCACCATCTGCCGTAAAGCTGGCAAGTCAGTCAGCAACACAGAAGTCCTTGACTTCAGAAAAGCCGACTTTGACAAGCTCAAGAGGCTTGTCGGTCAGGCCCTCAGGGACCATGACCCCAGGGAGATGGGAGTTCAAGAAGAGTGGTTGCTTCTCAAGGAAGCGATCCTCAATGCACAAGCTAAATCTATTCCAACATGGAGGAAAGGCAGCAAGAAGGCACAGCAGGCCTCCTGCCTCTCTAGGGACCTAGCAGACCTCCTGCGGCTAAAAAGGAAAGCCTACAAAGGATGGAGGACGGGATTCACCTCCAAGGAGGATTATTCTGCACTGGTCCGGTCCTGCAGGGAGCAAACCAGGAAAGCCAAGGCTGCAACTGAACTCCAACTAGCTTCGAGCATCAAGGACAACAAGAAGTCCTTTTTCAGATATGTGGGGAGCCGGAGGAAAAGCAAGGGCAATGTTGGACCCCTGCTAAACCAGATGGGGCAACTGACAACTGACACCCAGGAAAAAGCCAACCTATTAAATAGGTACTTTGCGTCAGTCTTTCATCAGTCCCATGGGACGCCCATGCCTGCTATGGGACAGGGAGATCCAGGTGATGGGGATCCCCTACCCTCCATAAATGCTGACCTCGTGAAGGAACACCTTGAGAAGCTGGATACCTTCAAGTCAGCTGGCCCTGACAATCTGCACCAAGGAGCTGGTGAGCATCATAGCCCAGCCCCTGGCACAGATTTTTGAAAACTCCTGGCACTCTGGTGTAGTGCCCGAAGACTGGAAGAAGGCCAATGTGGTGCCGATCTTCAAGAAAGGGAGGAGAGTGGATCCGGCTAACTACAGGCCCATTAGCCTGACTTCTATCTTGGGGAAGATCCTAGAAAAGTTTATTAAGGAGGCCATCCTTGAGGGACTGGCCCAGGCTAACATTGTAAGGGATAGCCAGCACGGGTTTGTTGTGGGTAGGTCTTGTTTGACCAATCTCATTTCCTTCTATGACCAGGTGACCTATCATCACCTGGACGAGGGAGAAGAGATTGATGTCATACATCTTGACTTCAAAAAAGCCTTTGATCTGGTATCCCACAATCACCTCTTGGCCAAACTGCCCAGTTGTGGCCTTGGCTCCACCACGATCCACTGCCTGGGAAACTGGCTCCGTGGTCAGACCCAGAGGGTTGTAATCGATGGCAGTCACTCATCATGGTGCCCTGTGACCAGTGGGGTCCCTCAAGGCTCTGTCCTGGGACCCATACTGTTCAACATCTTCATTAATGATGTGGACATTGGAGTCAGGAGTGGACTGGCCAAGTTTGCCGATGACACCAAACTTTGGGGCAAAGCATCCAAGCCAGAAGATAGGCGGGTGATCCAGGCTGACCTGGACAAGCTCAGCAAATGGGCGGACGAGAACCTGATGGTGTTTAACACCGAAAAATGCAAGGTTCTCCACCTTGGGAGGAAAAACCTGCAGCACCCTTATAGGCTCGGCAGTGCTACGTTGGATAGCACTACAGAAGAAAGAGACTTGGGGGTCATCATTGACCACAAGATGAACATGAGCCTCCAATGCGATGCTGCGGCTAGTAAAGTGACCAAAACGCTGGCTTGCATCCAGAGATGCTTCTCGAGCAAATCCCGGGACGTCATTCTCCCCTTGTACTCGGCCTTGGTGAGGCCGCAGCTGGAGTACCGCGTCCAGTTTTGGGCTCCACAATTCAAAAAGGATGTGGAGAAGCTCAAGAGAGTCCAGAGGAGAGCCACGCGCATGATCAGAGGTCAGGAAAACAGATCTTACGATGACAGGCTGAGAGCCACGGGACTCTTCAGCCTGGAAAAGCGTAGGCTCAGGGGTGATCTGATGGCCACCTATAAGTTTATCGGGGTGACCACCAGGATCTGGGGGAATGTTTGTTCACCAGAGCGCCCCAAGGGATGACGAGGTCGAACGGTCACAAACTCCTGCAAGACCGTTTCAGGCTGGACATAAGGAAGAATTTCTTTACTGTCCGAGCCCCCAAGGTCTGGAACAGTCTGCCAGCAGAGGTGGTTCAAGCACCTACATTGAACACCTTCAAGAGTAAATTGGATGCTTATCTTGCTGGGATCCTATGACCCCAGCTGACTTCCTGCCCTTTGGGCAGGGGGCTGGACTCGATGATCTCCCGAGGTCCCTTCCAGCCCTAATGTCTATGAAATCTATGAAATCCTGACAGAAACATGCCTTCGCTAAGGCATTAGGCAGTCAGCAACAGTTACCTGCTGCTCAATGGCAGAAGCTACAACCATTGAGGCACTAAATGTCTGGATTCGGTTTGGCCTTTGGATTTTGTCTCAATTGTCTAAAAGGGGGATGGCAGGTCTTGGGCAGCCTCCACTTCTCCATATGCTTGCCTTGGCTTATATGTTGAAGGTCTTGGTGTGATGGTCACTGGACTGCATGTAAGCAGATTCATCAGGCATCCAACTAGACCTCTTAAGCATACACAATGATCCAGAGGATCAATGGTTACCTGTTACTTTGTCTGAAAGAACAATCTGAGAAACCCAGTTTGAAGGCACAAAAGAAAGGCAGGTGATTACTAAATCAGAGCATTCTGAAAATAAAAACATGCTCCCTTACGGTGCTGACACAATGAACACCCCATTTGGGGAAGGTGTACAGGGCTTGCACTGCTATGCCTTTAATAGGCCAGCTTGTGCAGTGATCAGGACTGACATGAGCAAGAGAGGAAAAAGAGAGGCAACAAGGCTTATACTGCGGGGGTGCAAACCACAAATGCCTTTTTTTTCTTTTAAGACAGCTACTAACTGACAACAACACAGGAGTCTAATCTGAAAGCCTGTTGGACACAGCCAGAGGAGAGGGAACTTACTCTGCTTTCTTGGCCCCTGTCTTCAGGGCCGCCTGCTGTTCTGGTGCTAAGTGGAGTATTTCCAGATCTCAGCTAGGTTTTCATTTGCCCAAGGGAAAGAAAGAAAAACAGTTAATGAGCATTCCTATTCACTTAAACCAGAAACACCTGTTGGCATTCAAAACAGTTTTCTTGGCTAGCTTGTGTAGACTGAGAGCCTAACAGGTGTTGCTGTAGCCAATGGGAATAACCAGAATGGGCTATGGAGGCCCCATGTACATTAAATTATGCAGAGAAAAAAGTCTGAGCAAGTCAACATGTGTGCATATGAAACCACAAGAAACTGCAGTCCCATAAAGTTAAGCATGCAGTTGGGTGTCTGGGAGGAAATAAGTCCATCTAGGACTGGAAAGTCTGACCCCAGAAATAGTAAACACTGACTGGATACCCTATTCAATCTGTAGCTGTTTCCACTGATAAAAGGTGTATATGCCCCTCCTTCTGGCTGCTAGTACTCTTGCTCTGAACACGTAGAAAAAAAGTCAATCTGTTTTACAGAAAAAGTATGGCCCAGCCACATCACCAATATAGTATGCTCCAAAAATCTGACCTGACTTCCTACAGAGTCTATTATTCCATGAGGTATGGGCACGAACATGTATTACTCACAATAAGCATAAAGAAACCAACACAGAGATTATAACCATAAAGATTCTAGTGCTTCAAACACTATGGTATAGTGTGAAACTCAGAGGAAAATGTTCACGACTCTTAACTCTCTGCCATTAATTTATGATGGGATTTGGGTAAAGATGCACCGATACATCGGTCCATAACGTATCAGCACCAATAAAAGGAAAATTGACATTATCAGCAATTGTTTTTCTCTGGCTGATGTGGCTGATAATGTTGCTGATAAATGCCACATGCAAGTGCACAGCTGCAGCATGCATGCAGCCAGGTGTGCAGCCCGGCAGCTTGTACAGCAGCATCCGGCTGGTCAGTCTGTGTGGGGGAAGAGGCATGGGGGCCGGAAAAGATGGAGGGAAGGGCAGATTGAGGCCCCTGTGGTGAGGGAGAGAGTGGGGCTGGGGCTGGGGTCGGTGCTGCCCAGGTGGGGTGGGGCAGGGCAGGGCAGAGGACAGGGTCAGCAGCTTCTCCGGAGAGTTTGGGGGGAAGGGAAGGGGCCAACTCCCACCACTGTGTGCACCCGAGGGAGGCATGGGGGGTAAGTGACACCTGGACCTGTATGCAGGGCAAGGGTGGGCTGCTGCTGTGTGCTGGGGGCTGGAGGCTGTGCCAGAATCTTTCTGGAGGCTGCACTTGGGCCAGGCGGGGCGGGGCAGGCAGCTGCAGCACTGGGAGGGGGGGCTATGGTTAATTCTGGGGTGGCTTTGACCATCCGTATCCTCCCCTCCCAGTGCTGCCACTGCGCGCCCCACCCTGCCCGGCCTGGCACGAGTGCAGCCACCGTGAAGAGCCCAGCACAGCCTCTGGCAGCAGCAGCCCATTCTCACCCTGTGCACAGATCTGGAGAGCATGTGCCCCCCCACCCCCATGCCTCCCCTAGGGTGCACGCAGCAACGGGAGCTGCTGCCCCACCTTGTGCCATCCAGACAAGCCACTGGCTCCATCCTGCATCCTGCCCCAAATGAGCAGCACCTGCCTCTGCCCCAGCCCCACTCCCTCCCTCACCATAGGAGCTTCAATCTGCCCCACCCCACACATACCTTCCCCCCCAACAGACTTACCATCCAAACACTGCTCTCCAAGTTGCCGGGCTGCATACTGGCAATCGGATCAGTATTGGCCAATATGTCTTGTCAATAATCAGCCATTGGTATCAGCCCAAAAAATCTTTATCAGTGCACCCCTAGATTTGGGACTTCAGTTTTGCCTATAGGTATAGTGTGCGTGTTTGGGGTTAGAAGGAGAAACACATTAGTATGTACTGGTAATGAGGCTGAACATCAATTAATTTTTATTCAAAAACTGTAAAATACAATATATGCTTTCAAAGGGTGAGCTATGACCTTACGACTTTCTTACCTGACTTTAAACATTCCAGTGCCCTTCTGAGTTGTAACCTTGAAAACTGGTATAACCATTAGTTATGAATCACTGGCTGCAGAAAGAAAAAATCAGAACTCCCATATTTCTATTAAAAAAAAAAGCCTTGACACTCTAATAATATATAAAGAGTCTCTGAATTTCTTCTGTGGTACAGTTGTGTTGGGTATGAAGCCTCCAATTAAAGGAAACTAAGTCTGACTGCAGCAGCTCTTTTTAATGAATTTGAGCTGTGATAATTGTTGAAGGCAAATGAGGCTTCTGCACGTGCCTGATACTGAGGAACAGGTCTCTTCTCAGAGTGCCTCCTGCCACAGAGATGATAATGGTCTCTCTGCAAAACTTTAGTCATCTGTAGAAGCTGTATAATTTTATCTCCCTTTAAAGGGGACTGTGAGTAGCGATGGCTCCATTTAGATAATTATTCTCTCAACATCTTGAGTCCCCGAAATGAGCAGGAAATACCACAAGAACATAATGACACTTATGGCTCTTCCGCTTTCCAAACCCAACCAGAAATCCTGGGAAAATGATCTTTTTGGGAATATTCTGGCACAAGCAGTTCTTCATTCAGCCGAAAACTAGAAATGAAACTACAACTATTGGAATACTCTACAGCCTTAGGCAAGGTTGATTTGGGGTTCTGTTCTCAAGTCAGCAAAATGAAGGTTATATAGGCAAATGCATGGTTCATGTTTTATCCAAAATAATTCTCCCCTGCATTTTTACACAACCTTCATTAACTAACTAATGCTTTCAAAATATCCAGAAATGCACCACTGGCTAGAGAGGATACACCTCCAGCCTTGGAAGAAATGGAAACTTCACTGGTAAAGTATGGGCTACAAAGGGAAAGATTCTGCAAACACCATTCTTCTATGGCAGCACCTATAGTAGACTCTTTTTTTCTCATCTTTGCTGTTCTTGCCATGGTAGCTAGGGTGGGAGCAGCATGGAGGGACTCCAGGATGCTTGCAGCACTTTATACACAGTGTTTGTTGCCTGCTCATACTAGACACCACAGCTAAAACAGTAGCACCTTCCAACATTTCACCTGTTGGAATGAGCAAGGGGTAAGAGCTAGTCTCTGAACTCACAGTACTAGCCTGAGCCATACATTTGGACTTAATGTAATGAAATCAGTACAAGCAGAATTCCAGTTTCCTAAGATATTGGTTTTCATTTGCTACATTAAGCAATAAAAAGAACTTGTAATAAATTATTTTTCTCTCTGGCTGGTGCCAGCTGTTGTTCTGTTTATGTTGGTTGTCAGTGAAAAAGCTTCTACTCCTCCTCGAAAGAGCCCTGTTATCAAACAACTTGGTTTGGCTTGACATTGTACAGAAGAGCAAAGCTCGTCTCAGCTGAAAGCACTCCAGAGCACCGCTGGAATGCACAGAGCGTCCAAGCACTTGAATCTGATTCAGGGATGTAAGGAAAGCATCCTCCCATTCTCACATGTCCTTCATTAATTATCCTGCTAGAAGCTGGAATCTTCAACGCGTCTTCTCAGAACACACGGTCTTTCTAATTAGTGGAATCCCAGAATATCTGTTTCTTGAATTATTACATGAGTGACATTACAATAAACTAGAATAAATTATTATAATAATCATATTATGCATCTTTAACATTGGGAGGGAATGGAGGGAATGTGTTGAGATCAAAACGTGCACACAAAAATATGAAGGAGAAACCTGCATCTAAGCTGGTTATAATTTATTTTGGAAATAGAATTAAAAGTTGATGTTCACGGGCACAAAATGCTGCCTTGCGAACAGCAGCACATCTGAGGAATACAGATTTATCAACTGCAGCAAAAACTTTTGAGGTAAAAGCAAACCATTCTAGGACATATCATGCAGTGCTGAATTAATTGTTAAATGTGTAACAGTTCTGATCATTTCAACAAAAAATTCAGTAAAGTCTGTTCTAATGGTAATCATTTCTACTTGTCTTCATTCCTAATTTCACTCTATTTTTATTGGAAACTGGTTTTGCCCCCAAATATATCCATATTAATAGAGACTCCCACTTCCAAATTTATATCAAGAGGCAAAGATCTTGAATTATTAATAGTTTTGCATTGCACTGACCTCTAAAAATCCTGATGTAATATGGTCACAACCTCAACCAAACTTCTTTATAGGGTCAGTCTCACTTTGAGGAGATTGCGTGGCTTTTTCATGAGGTCTCTTGAAGATAATTCCCAATTTTTAAAGGTCATGAGAAATAAACTCAGTGTGTTTTCTCTACAATGTAAAAAAGCTCAATGACTTGAAAACTCTTAGCAGGATACAGAACAGAAACAACCCAACAGCAACAAGGATCAATAAGAAAACAGAGGAACTGTCAGTGAAGGCAGAATTCATTTGACATTCTTAAAGCAACTAAACAAACTCTTCCAAGAAACTGAAGTAAAAAGTCTAATTTTTTTTATTATTTCATCCTCTATCCAATTGTCCCAGAGTACCTCAGAAGGTAAAAAACACAGCAGTTAAAAACATTTGAAATAACGTTATTCAGCCAACAAATGCATCTGCTGCCGAAAGATTCTCTCAAACCATTCTCTCTGGGAGCTCTGAAATGAGGTTTTTGCCTCTGACTGCAGTTACCAGCAGACAGGTATCCCCATCACAAAAGTTGCCATCACAGATTATACTAATTGGTCTCCTTGCTATCAACATCAGTGTAAGGCAAAATGGGGATGAAGACTAAATGACACTCTAAATCAGAGATGAGATGGAGGCTCAGGAGGCAAGGCTGGTCTGAGATAATTGATAAGGAATGCTTGGAGACAGCTTGCAGTACCACTGCCCCTGCTGTGCCTGCTCTACTTATAGAGACTTCAGTCTCCATACTGAGGGGCCACCATCTTTTCTGAGCATTTCATGTGCAGTGAAAGAGGTGCGTTTGACTTCTATCTACATAATCCAAAGAGAGCAGAACTATCAAAAACCAAACCCCTCCCATTTTTATAGGCTAGAAACAAGTGCAATGAATTCATGATTACAAATATTTCAGCAGAGGAAAACAGAGATGCCACAAAGACTGATAGCTTTGGTAATACCACATACCTAGGGGGGTTAGAATCAAGAGGCTGAGATATTAAGTGCACCTACAATAGTGCCTAAAAGGACTCTGTACAAAGCCATAGCAACTAGGTTTACCTTTGAGCTGACAGTCTTGTGTGGGCTTGTTCCAGAGGCCACTGCGTTATGGTGACAAGACTCCTGACTTCAGTGAACTCTGCACTGAGCGCTCTGTCAAGGAGTCACAGACTGCAGTCTCACCTGAAGGGACCCTTGATGTCTCTACAGGCACCCACAGATGTTTAGGGCCCCATTCTAACTCATAGCACTTTACTCAAAGGTGTTCACAGCATTCGCCTATTAGGTTGGAGTGGAGAGGGCTGGAGCCTGCCTGCACCAGCCCTGGCCTGCAAGCGGAAGTGCTCCAGCAGCCACTAAAGAGGCTGCCAAACTGCCTCCACCCCCTCAGCCCAGGTCCAGAGCTGTCAGCAGGGGAGGAAGGGGGAGGGACAGGGAGCGGCATATTGCTGCTGGCTGCTTTGCATGGCCAGAGATGGAGGGGGGCAGGGTGGAACAGAGCCCCTTCACTTGCTGCACCCCACCCCCACTACCCTGACTGCAGGACTGTGGGGAGCTGGACCAGGTCTGCAAGGCAAGAGGACTCCATCCCACCCTGCCTTCCCCACTCCAGCTCTGGCCAGACAAAGCAGCTGGTAGCTCCATTCTCCAGCCCTTCCTCTCCCACTGACAGCTCTGGGAGTGGAGCTGGGCTAGCGCTCACCAGCGGGGGAGCACCAGCCCAGCTCTGCAAAGCATGAGAAATGAACCCCGGAGGGAACACAAGTTCCCTAAGGTGCACTGCTTTAGAGCACCTTCACCTATTACCTGATTTGAACAGGGTTCATTTTTGTGCATTTTTTACACTTTAAAAGCGCTCTGCAACCGTGTTCGTGTTATGTCATGGCTATAGAGCACTTTCAGGGACCTGATCATATGAAAACGTAACTTGTGTAAGTAAGCACTTTGCATGTAAACCTTATATCTGATACAGGCAGGCCTTTCCCCGATTTCTCATGCAAATACCTGCTTGAAAAATAGGGCCCAAACTTTAGCTCAAAGACATAACTCAGCTACTCAGATCATCCTGACTCAGTTTCATCCATGCTGCCCATGCTAATGAAGAGGGCATTACTATAGGATATTACAGGGAATATAAGGGTCAACTAATCTGTTCCCAATGCATAAGAATCCTTAGAGGTCAAGAACCTTCCTCTCCACTTCGAATTGTAATTCTCATCCAGGTACATGTGAATCTTAATTGGGTCAGAGTTTGGAATCAATTCTGAAAAGGTTGTTGCTGTTGTTGTTCATGTTAAGCAATGCTGGGTAAACCTTTCAGACCTTCTTCCCAATGTTTAATTTAGGTTCAGTTCTAGAAACAAGCAAAGATTTAGTATGTTTTATATTTTACTGAAATCAGTTTGCCCCACTTGTCCTTGATCCCAGTCAACAAGAATAAAATTTCTCTGACTGCAAATGCTGCATTTTGGACACCCTGCCCAGGCTAAACTGTAGGCATTTGGAGTCTTTTTTTAAATTATCTGCTGTTCCTGAAAGCCAGCTTGTTGGGCCAGAGTTTTTGAACTTCCCAATGGCCCTTGGCTTCCTGACTTTGGTGGGATCTCCCTCATCCTGTCATGCAATGGTTCAAAGACTCAGCATTAATTCTCTTCATTTGGCGTTCATGCATCTAGTTCTTATTACCAGTTATGCCAAGAGATCCCTGGAGGTCCATCTGCAGACTGTAATATTTTGACTGCTTGGAAAATTATCTGTTCTCTCCACCTAAATATCATTCAGCTCACCTCTCTGCATACATTTTGGCTTTCATCAGGAGTTTAAAGGAGTATTTGGGGTGGAATACACAGCTCACAAACAAGACTGAAAATGCCATTAATGATCTTCAAACCCCAACCTACATTTCCTAGAGCTGGTAAGGGTTTGCACACAAAAACTACCCTTTTAATTGGTCACAGTTGGGTGCAATTGTCCACTTGAAACCCATGCGGAAGATGGGAGTGGGGACTGACACTCAGCAATTGTATGGGTACTGTAACAATTAAGATCCTATTGGTGTAAGAAGTTGAGCATCCTCAGTTATCACTGAAGTAAACAGGTACAGAAAACATGCATCCCTTTGAAGGTGGTGTCCTGCCATCACACGACAAGGCCCAACATGAGAATGCCTAGGAAAAAAGCTTAACCACTGCAGTCTCAGCAGACAGTTTCTCCCCTTTCATTAGTGTCAGACATTAAGATAACAAGCTGTTGTCCCCATTCCTCTCTGAAACTCAGACTCAGCCCATACTGATTAAGGCTCCCTCCCAGCTGCACTATTCATCTACAAGTGCTGCATGCCCCCCGCCCCCTGGATCTGAGCTTCTACTCCTGGTGACAGAAGAGATTTCCACTAATTCGCGCTACTTTCCTAACCTTATCCCTGAACAATTCTGAGCAACAGTGAATAGCTGCTGGGGAAAGACAGACATCTTTGCTGACCTACTAGATGGTATTTGCTGGGTAGAGTTGGAGAATAACAACACAAAGCACCATTGCTGAAAGGCAGTTATTAGTGAAGATTATACTGCAAAACCTTGAGGTATCTTACATACTGCTGGATAATACACAAAGCAGAACCAATGAGGAAAAAGGAAGAAATTTTGGCCCGTCTGCCCAACTTTTCTCTCAGCCTTAATATGAATCTGAACATGACTTTCTGAAGTGCCTAGTTCCTGTTTTCTGTGCTGTTACATTGAGGCACACTGGTGAGGTCAGAACCCATCATTCCACAATACCTGGCTGTTTTTGCACAATACTTCTGGCCTGCTTATAAATGAGAATAGAGACCCTGCTCCAGACTGATTTTGCAGGCTGTAGAAGTTTGCCTTAGTATTACATACCAGCACGTTAAAAATATCTTGAAAGTGAAAACAGTCTTAAAAACCTGTTCGAGAGCCAAAATTATTAATCAAACCCTATGTCAGTACTTAAAATGGAATGACTTAATTCTAATATAAAAACCAGTGACTTGGGATAGCTAATTTGAGTTCTCTGTGAACTGCAGAAAATATTCGCAGCACCTTCATGCAGATGATGGTATTAAACAGTGAATGTCTGTAGGATGATTCCATACATAAATGTATGAAGATTCTGAAACTATGTAAAGGCCAAATATTATTATTACAAACCAATTCCTCTTTTATCTGCCAAAACCTGAGAACAGACTTGCAAGTCATGTCAAAAGCATTAGCCCTGAGCTTTCCTTTATCTGCTGGAGTTAACTCTTTCAAGGAAAAACAAAATCCTGAACCCTGAAATTCTGACTTCAGTCTAGTAAATAAGAACATGAAGGAACCCATGGGATGTTTGAAGTGAATGGAAAGGTTCTTTCAAATTCTACAGTAATCAGAGCAATGGCTGATCAACTACTGTCTGCTTCGTTAACATCAAATATTTTGGGAATACCTTCTAAAACATGCATATTTTAAGTTACCAAACATGGAACCTAGAGCACTTTATAGTTTTCGCTTTCCAGTGACTTCTAATATTGATTCATTTAATCCAAAACATGTACAAAAAAAACCTAAATGACCTATAGAGCAACTCTCCAGCGCTTGCATCCAAACTATTCAAAAGACCATGCTTCACATCTCCAGACGCACCTTATCAGAAACCTGACAGGGAATGAGGCAAGGAGGATTTTGGCCTGAAACAAGCTATTAATCAGTTCAGCTTTCAAGTGTATGTTGGGAAAGGATCTAGAAAAAAAGGTGGTTCCTGGATACAAACCCAACTCCTCTCCCTAGCAGGGCTTGTTTTCTTTTCCCTTTAAAACTCATTACCAAAATTTTGATTTGGAACTAAATCAATCCTCACATGGCCTTGCCTTGTTTTCATTTCACTAGCTGCTTCAAAGAGGTTGGTGCTACCTGTTTGCCAACTATTAAATACCTAATATTTGGCTGATGGACAAGCTGATAATACAGAATGAAATGGAGGCTTGCAGAGGCTGCCCTTGTTCCTTTTTCTGAAAAGGAGCCAGAAAAAGAAACACAGCCCAGTGTATTCACATACCTCCCTATGGACAAGAAGCAAACTATTTCTTTTCCTCCATTTATGGGATCCTCAGAAGCTCAATCAGCCCAATTCCACAGGTTGTTTGTCAATAACAGTATTGTGACATTTTGGCTGCTGGAGGAGAAAGTTCTGCTAAATTTAATACTAGTGCTATTAACAGTGGAATATATCTAGCACTGTGGGAGCTAAAGAACAACTGCTGTCATTTAGACCCACAAACCTATTTTAAGCCAGACTTATGACCTGTAAAACCACAAAACATTAAGCACAATATCCTGTTATTGTCAGACTCACAAATCTTCACAGCGGATCACTGTGGGCTAGAAAAGCTACCTGAGTTGACAACAAGGTTTTATGATGACACATACATGGACTCCAACACAGCCCTGACTGTCTTTTATTCTTGGACAGGAATGCTGCTGCTGGCTGGTCCATCTACAAAGTGATCTCAAAAGTACTTTTCTTTTGCTCCTATGGGAAGACACAGCCAAACTTTTCCAGTTTTGTTTTTAATGCACTAAAGTATTTTGCAATTCAGCACTTCTCTTTGACATCTGGTTAGAAAAGACTCTGGTAAGATCTCAACAGTAAAACCAGTTCTCCAGTCTCAACCTCCTTCCCCATTAAGCAGCCAATGCAGAAACACTCCAAATCACTTCCAGCTGAACAGTTTGAAGGGATTAGGGAAAGAAATAGGGTCATTAGGCAACTCAACAACACTGAGGGCAAGTTAAACATTTGTGTAAATGAGGGTAGAGCAATAAAGGAAAGAAACAACAGTGTCTTACAGGAGCAACAAAGCCCTTTCAGCTGGCTTTGAAAAAGAGGAAACTAATAATAGGGCCCTCCTCGATTCCTCAGCCAATCTGCTCTTTGTGTGTGGTCAGAGCAGCTTGGTCTAGCTGACCATTCAATACGCAGCCAAACTAATTAGGAAGGGTCAGTCTGGAAGGTGCAGCAGAGTTAGAACCATAGCATGCCTCTGGATCCCAGAGCACTGTTGAAACTGTCCACGGCACAGTGGAATATTTAGCAAGCAAACATGAAACCAAGACAATTGCCCGGCTGTGAATTGCTGATTTTGCTGTATAAAACAAAAATAATAGCCTTTGTGCTCTCAGCTCACACCACAAAATTTCCCAGAAAAAAGACCTTCTCAAAATACACTGGGCCACAGCCATTCTGCAAGCTGTTGTAATTACTGTCGCAATATCGTTGTGGTCTACTGGGAAAGCAGGGAGTCAGTGAAGCAGGGGGCATTCCCATACTTTCAGCAGCATATCCAATACCCATACCTGGTATGTTCAGCCCCACTACAAGGGGCACAAAACTGGAAAGCTATACAGTGGTTCAAGGGACTTGCTCTCCACCATGACAGTTTGGAATAAATGCTACATGCAAAATCTGACCTGTGAAAACTTTGGACCCCAGCACTGCCAGGAGGATGAAATACCACAGGTTACTTGAGCTGCCCAGGGAGAACAGCCAGAGATGCTCTTGGAGCCCCTTGGATTAAAAACACTTTCAAATGCCACCTCTGATTTCTTCTCATGAAACAGATCATCATAATAAAATGAACAGACACTAGTAAATTCACTGGGCCTATCCCTAGCACCTTCTCTCCAAAGCAAAGCAGAAAGTCAGACTAGGCACAAATCATCAAAGCAGATGAGGTCCATTTTATAAACAGGCAAAAAAGAAGTATGAGGCAGTCAAGAGAGATACTGAAGTGGACAGAGCACAACCAGAATCAGCACACAGGGTATCTGACCACTCCTCTCCTGCATTTAACCAAAAAATCTCCATAGTCCAGCCAAGACAATTTAATTCTAAGGCTGTATCTACCAATGACCCACAGTTAAGACGTCCATGCCAAGTGTATACCTCAACTCTTTTAGATACCTGACAAACAAAATACTGACAGCTGCCTGTCTTGGAAACAGTTCCCTGTTCCTATTTTATGATTAGTGAAGTTCAGCCTCTCCCTTCACTGGTGCAGTGGCAAGATATCACCACATGCATCAGGGACGTTATGTCGGCATTGTCCCTGTACTGCTCTTTGGCACCTGTGACATCGATAATCACAGGTGCCAAAGAGCACTCAATCAGCGTGCTCCCTGCAGCATGGCGCTAGTTAATCAGACACAGTGCTCCCGTAACTCTTCCAAAAATACATGCATGTTCCCAAACAGAAGGGGATTTCCATTTGGCTTTATATTCATTGATCTGTAGTGTTTTGCTCAGTCCACAGTCAGTAGCAACAGCAAGTCTCACAGTGATGCATGAGATTGTAAAAGATGTAACCTAAAGCACAAATGGAAATGTATATTATGCTTTCATCCCAGGCCCTTTTTAAAGATTTCAGACCACCTTGCTGAGGCATATTCTCTCATGGTGAGCAAAATTCATATATCAACACAACTATAGACTTACCCTGAAACTCTAAGGAGATGCTATAATATCTTATTGCCTTCGGCTGTCCTGGAGGTCAGGAGGTGGGTGGCCTGGCCCCCTGGCTGTCAGACTAATTGGCTACTGCCTATTTTCTAGAGAGGGTAAGTATCCAGTTGATGCTGGCTCTAAGCAGGTTAGTAAATGTACTGAATGCTGAAGAGCTAAGCCAAGATATAAACTTTTCTACTTTAAAGAACAAATATTCCCTTTTTCTTCTGTTGATAAAAGATGAAGTAACTACAGCAAATTCACACATTCAAAAGCTTCTGGAAGAGGCAAGACAAGGAAATGCAAGGTGGGACATTACCTTGGAGCATCTTGTTTTCCTCACTTAGAAACATATTTTGTTTGCTCCTGTAGGAAATCTCAGAGCTGCATGGGGAAGGTTTTCTGCCAAATGCTAAGCAGCCTCAGTGTCTAAGGAGAGCAGTACCTTAAGAAGATATAATCATCCCTCATATAACACAACAAAGCTCCTTTTGTGGATGGCAGACTAGAAAAACACTGATTATTAAATGATTCACTGAGCAATCCTAAACTTCTTTCCCACAAGCAAGCTCCTTAGAAAGACCTGTTTGAATGGGCCACCCCATTCTCCAGCCAGTCAATTAAAAACTAGCGGAAATATTGGGTGTTTGGCTTATGGAATTAACCACTTGGGTCACTTTTAATACTCAAGTAAGAAAAGGACCTAGCAAACCATCTAATTAGGGCCACTTCTGCAAGAAGTGTACAACAGGTGTCTGTGCCATACTGAGAGGAATCAGTGTAGATGCACACCCCTTGTGCCTTCTTCTGAAACCAGTGACTTTCAAACAGCAAACACCCAGCTGCACTAGGAGTATAGCGAAACCACAAAAAACAGGAGCAGCAAGGAGGCACTTTATGACCCATATATAAGTAGAAATATAAAAATTAAGAACTCTTCTGCTGCAGGATGCTGAGTACACAGGGAGGTAGTCAAAGCATGTTTTGTCCCTGGTACATTAAATAGCAATTACTGTATTAGAGCTGAGTAAGAGGGACCTTCAGGAGACTAGAGTTCTCACCTCAGCTCAGCTAAGCACTTTGGCATACCCTTAATTTTAAAGCTGTGAGTAATTCCAAGCATGTACAGCAATGCTAACAGTGCTTCAGCACATGCTTAAGAGCCTGTATGAGGCAGGCTCTTTATTCCCACTTCTGCCCTTCACTGTGTAACCTTGTGCAAGTCCCTTCTCACTCTCCCTTCTTTGGTTTCCTTGCCTGTAAAACTGATCATAGTTTTCACTCAACATTGTAAAGTGTTTGCAATCAGCAGTCAAGAGATGTTATGCTGCTGCTCTTTTTTTATGATTGCAACTGCTATGCATTTTTTCTTATCAAGAAAAATCCCATCTCTATAATTTTTATTTCTTTTTCATTTCTAAGCAGAATGCCAGGATTGCCCACCAAGAGACATAAATCATAATTCTAACTCTATTCTAAACATTTTTGTTCTAGCATGCAGATATACTATGGCCTTTGCTCCTCTACTCCCAGCACATCATACTCCCATCCCATTGACTGTTTATCTTCATGATAAGAACAACGGCTTTGCTTCGCAAGGGCTTTCAAGAAGGAGATAATTATCTGTAAAGTGAGACACAGCAGTCAGTCATTTTCTGGGCTGCTGTTACAAAGAGATAGTTTGGAAAATGTATAAAACAACTTTTTCAATGTGCATAAGGCAGTGATTTTTAGTGGTCAACTACTTTATTCTCACGTAACCAACCCAATGTTTTTTCATAAAAAACCAGCAGTGTCCCATTTCTCAGTAAAGTTTTCATAGCACTGACTACATGGTAGTGAGGTCTCTCATTACTGTTGTAAAACATATATAATAGTGCTTTGAAGAGTACACTGTGAAATATTACCATCAATGGTATACCTGCACTATAATTATGAAAAGGCAGACTCCATCCTGCATAATGTTGAACATTGAGTTGCAGATGCTCAGTGCTTACACGCCTCTTGTATTGCAGTAGCTTTTTGGTTTTAACAACCCTTGTCCCTTTGTTGGCTTTGAAAAAAGATTCAGTAAGTAACAACAGGTCTCTGAGCTATCAGCATAAATAACTGGATGTTGACTGTGCAATTTCTTTGCATTTTGCACTGAGATGCAGCCCTGGGTATCTTCAGCAATTCCTTGCAGTCGAGGATGATTATCTTCCATAATTGTCTTATCTGTGTATCCGAAAATGGCTGATGAGGCCTACCCAGGATCGACAGACTCTACTGCAGCTTGGACATATGTTTCCGTGTGGGGTGGGTGTTGCCGGATTTTTTATTTGGACCTCATCACACTGTTTTTGCTGCTCCTGCTTTTCCATCTTCTGTTGTTGTCGTGAGGTGTCAAAGTCCTGAGATTGCAGAAGACTCTTCCTCCATTTGGGGCAGTCCTGGACAATGGTTTCCCTGAGTTAACATCAATGTTGCATTTTTTAAAGTTGGCCTTGAGGACATCCCTGAAGTGCTTTCTCTGCCCTCCTCTGGAGCGTATGCCTTGGCTGAGCTGGGAGAATAAAACTTGTTTCAAGAGTCTGGAGTCAGAAATCTGGATGACATGGCCAGCCCAACAAAATTGATGCCAGATGATCACTGCCTCAATACTAATGGTGTCTGATTGCAAGAGGATGCTAGTGTTGGTGCATCTCTCTTCCCACTGGATTTGGAGGATCTTCCACAGGCAGTATTGATGATACCTCTCCAACAATGTTAGGTGTCTCCTGTATGTTGTCCATGACTCAACTCCGTACAGCAAGGTGGGGATCGTGACTGCTTGATAAAACATGAGCCTGGTTTCAGATCTGCTGTCATGATCTTTGAACACCCCGTTTCTTTAGGTGTCCAAAGGCTACACTTGCACATTTAAGGTGATGTTGGATTTCTTTGATGTCAGCCTTCTGCAAGAGATGGCTCCCAAGGTATGGGAAATACTCAACGTTCTCCAAAGTCTCGCTGTGGACCTGGATTATCAAAGTTGGGGAATGGCCATTAGAAGCTTGTTGGTGGAGGCCCTTAGGCTTCTGAATGTTGAATGAATCCCATTTTCTTATATGCCTTGGTTAAGACATTGACAATTGCCTGAAACTCTGCTTGTGAGTGAGCACACACTACAGCATCATCAGTCCACTAGAGCTCAATGACTGTGGTTAGGGTGATCTTGGTTCTGGCTCAGAATCAGCTGAGGTTAAACAGTTTACCATCCATTCAGTAGTTTAGCTCCACTCCAGCTTCAAGCTTGCTGGTGATCAGATGTAGTATCGTGGCAAGGAATATTGAGAAGATCACTGGAGTGATGATGCAGCCTTGCTTTCATTTTAACCTCTAAGGGATCTGTGATAGATCTATTACTGAGAACCACCACTCACATACTTTAAGTTACCATGGAGCAGGCAGAGAATGGTGACAAATTTTGATGGGTACAAATACTTCAAAAGGATCCTCTACAACACTTCCTGGCTGACAGAGTTGAAAGCTTTTGTGATGTCAAAGAAGGCCATATAGAGAAGCTTATGTTGTTCCCAATATTTCTTCTGCAGCTTATGAGCTGTGAAGATCATGTCACTTGTGCCTGTTGATGACCTAAACCCACACTGAGATTCCGGTAGGAGCTTTTCAGTAAGTGGAAGGAGATGGTTCAGAAGGGTTCTCACAGTGATCTTTTCTGTGGTGGACAGCATGGTGACCCCTCTGTAGTTTCCACCACTGGACTTGTATCCTTTATTTCTAGTCACTCCTGGTAGTGCTCGGGGCAACAGGGACTCCCCCAATGCCTGCTGGACCCCCTGACTAGTTTGTAACAGGCCACTAGATCCCCCCTCAGCCTTCTCTTGTGGAGGCTGAACAGGTTCAGGTCCCGTAGCCTGCCCTCATAGGGCCTGCCCTGCTGCCCCCTGATCATGTGAGTGGCCCTCCTCTGGACCCTCTCCATGCTGTCCACATCCCTCCTGAAGTGCGGCGCCCAGAACTGGATGCAGTACTCCAGCTGCGGCCTGACCAGTGCCACATAGAGGGGGAGGATCACCTCCTTGGACCTGCTTGAGATGCATCTGTGGATGCATGACAAGGTGCAGTTGGCCTTTCTGCCTGCATCTCCACACTGCCGGCCCATGTTCATCTTGGCATCAATGATGACTCCAAGATCCTTTTCTGCCTCTGCACTGACGAGAAGGGAGTTCCCCAGCCTCTAGGTATGCTGCTGGCTCTTCCTCCCCAAGTGCAGTAGCTTGCACTTGTCAGTGTTGAATCCCATCCAGTTCTCATCCACTCACCCCTGTAACCTGTCTTGGTCTGACTGCAGCCTATTCCTTCCTTCTAGCTTGCCCACTTCTCCCCACATCTTAGTGTCGTCTGTGAATTTGAACAGGGTGCTTTTTACCCTCTCATCCAAGTTGCTGATGAAGATGTTGAACAGTACAGGCCTGAGGACCGAGCCCTGCGGAACCTGACTGCCATTGAGGACTTGTAGACCCACAGGTGGGCAAGTTTATTACAGGAGCAACCTGTACTCGCCATTTCACAGCACCATCCAAGAATATATGTGGCTTTAAGAGGGAAACCATTGTCATCTGTTGTCCTCACCACATCCTGATGGTGCTACTGCTGCTTAATCCATGACTGCTTATTCGTCAGTTACCCCTGCTTATTTCACAGCTAACCTTCCCTGAAGATCACTGCACTATCCATTACTTGTGGACACACTGCGTAGCAGTGCAGCTCAGCCCCACAGAGTCCTAGGGATGGGTGGCCTATAGATGCCTCAGATGAAGGGGACCCTCAATGTGAAATTGTGCTTCAGTAAATTTCACATGCATGGACAGTACTGTTCATCAGACACATCCCCAGTGCGTCAAATACACTCAAATAATAAAGTGTTGTGTATCCAGGACAACCAGCATGCTGATAATTTTCAAGGCATATCTTTTAAGGTCACTGTTGAGGTAGCTTTAAGCTTGCTAACTTGGCAGTGCTAGCAGGACATTTAAGTCAGTGCTGGCTGCAAAATCCATCCAAGAAGCTGGATAAGTCTTAATTATGAGCCTAGCATAAGCAGTCTGCTGCTGCATAGCTATGCTGAGGTGCTTCTATGGAGCTGTAGTCAAGACTTTGGAATGGATAGTAGAAACACCTACAGTTAAACAGCTGCAAGGCATAAGGCATGGGGTGGCACTGTCCACAAAGGCTTTGAAAAGAAATTAAACATGACCACAGTGAGGGTCAGCATTCCAGCCAGAATAAGAACTTGAGTTTAGCAACTGTGTAACTCACTGCTTAAGTGTGGCATCATAATACTTTGAATATTAACAGTTTCCCCTGGTAAAGGATGGTTTCTCTGTTAGGCAGATGTTATATACAAAGCCCTGGCTATGGCTACAGTCAATATGGCAGACACTTATTTTAAAAGAGTTAAGAGGCTGAGACTAGGCTTCCTACACACAAATGCCAGTAAACCAGTGGAGCATCATGCATGCAAGGTCTTACATTGGCTTTCATCCAGTTTACAGTGATTTAGCTCACCCATGTAATTAGTACAGGGCAGCAATTCCCGAAGGGTGTGCCACTGCGTACTAGTGTGCTGCAAGAACAATGCAAGTGTGCCACAAGATCCCCTTGTGTGAGAAGGTAAGTGTCTCCTTCCCCATCCAGCACCCTGCACCTGCCCCAATTACTCCAGCAGCACCTGAGGCTGCTCTTCTGGGAACTATGGCTGCTGCTGTCTTCCGCACCCCCAGACAGACCTGGTGACACCCACAGCCAACTTTCCCAGCAGCGTACTCTGCTGCGAGCAGGCAGATGCATGGACAGAGCCACACTTTCCACCCTAGCTCAACCCTGCCACTTATGTCAACACTCCTAGGGCCAGCAGTTGGGGCTGCAGAGTTGTTCACCAGCATGTGAGACCCTAAAGGAGCAGCCTCAGCAGCAGGAGCTACTTTTGTACCCCGGAGGTGCAGAAGGGGTAGACAGAAGGCAAACAGTGGGAAAAGTCAGGCACAGCATGGTAAGGTCCTGGTCCTGGTCCTGCCACCCTTAAGTGGCACCAGCTAGATCAGTGATTCTCAACTTTTTCAGCTTCCAGGCCGCTCCATCTCTTTTCTGAATTTAGGTCCATCTTGGTGATTTTCAACTGGGGTATTACAAAATTCAGAAAATTTATGGAGTTATTTTTTAACAGTACATCTCAGCACTGGCATGGTTTCTTCTGGCAGGGGAATGGAATGGAATATGTGTTCTAAAATATGTATCTTTTTCAGAGTAAAAGTGAAGTGTGCTGCCAATTTTAATCCAGAGAAAAGTCTCAAGTATCCAAAGTTTGGAAAACACTGTTGCAGGGTTCTGTGCACTCAATTAGCTACATTAGTTTAACACCACACCTTCATTAAACAAGCACAGCTCTGTTTGTAGATCAGAGAACAAGAAGAATGGAACTTCAGTGTTTTAAAGATGAAGAACAATGAGAGACCAGTGAAGGCACTTTGAGATGCCAATCCAGCCCTTCTGATATTAGCAGCCAGGGATATGCAATGAAACAAAGGCAGCTTGGTTTTGCAACTGCCATATTCCAAGCTTAGTGGAAGATCTGATTATTATCAGTGCAAATTTTCTCCGACAACCAGAAGCAACAAGGATGGATACTGACTTTGCGGAAGCATTGGGACTAATTGAAAGGCATCAAAAGTCAGAGGCATCAATTTGAGAAAAATTCACCCACGGATAGCAGAAGCTAGAGCCATACTTCGCACAGTTTTTGTTCAGGGATCAAGAGCTAGAACTAGGGCATGTGGTTTTCAACATGGGCTGGCAAGAAACAGAAGGACAGCATGGAAGCTAAGGAGAGCTTTGTGGAAAAGGTGCATAGTCCTCCTAGTTTCCTCTTTTTTTCTCTCACCTGCAGCTCATATGAAGTGCTCCAAGGGAGCAGCCACATCTGATGAAACACTGCTCTTCAGCCCCACAGCCACTGTTTCTGTGATATGAAAATCAGACATGTCACTTGGCTCCTAATAAAGCCAGAAAGCTCACTTGTCATCAACCACTGCAGCTGACAGGGCCCCAAAAGACTCCTTCATCTAGTCATTTGAAGTTGGTGCAGACAAAGGAAGCTACTCACAATCCTTTCTCCATGCTCTCCCCTTTATTTGTAGCCCAGATTCCAGACAGCAGCATGATCCAACACAGAGCTGCTGCTCCACACTCATTCTCCTTAACAGGGATTACCCTCTTGACAGATGAGCTTCATTTTTCACAACATGACAGTCCCAGAGCAGCTGTGATTCTAACTGTACGCAGCAAGAGGAGATAGGTTTTCCATGTTGATCACTGTATGAATCAAAATATAGAGGGAGAGACACTAAGATCATATTGACTGGAGATAAGGGATCCAAATCAGATCCAAATGTGTGGGGAGCTGCAGGCCAGAGGCATGTAACCCCCCGAAACCTGGATTTGGGAAGAGGGCTCCGTGGTATCTTCTGCAAATCCCACACAGGGGCTGAAGTAAACAAAGTACATTGAAGCCCTTCCAGGACCTGCTGGGGCCAAGAGGGTTGGGCCCTGAGGTTATGGTAAACAGTGAGAATTTGGGAATGCAGGGGCAGGGGGTGCAGTAACACATGCCTCAAAGCAAAGGACACTCATGCTCTGAGACTTGGACATGAACCCAGCATTAGGGCTACAAATCCAAACCACACAAATTACCGCTCTCTAGAATTCAGAAGCCAGTTAGCACCCAGGTTTGAGGCAGCGTGTGCAGGTTCTTGCCAATCCAAATTGCGTCCTTCCCTACATAGGCTTTGTACAACACCAGTCTGTTCATCTAGCAGAAAGCAGGCGTGGTGTCACATCAGCTTTTACAGCTAAAGCCTGGTATTAAGAGAATTGATTTACACCTTGCCATTTCAAAAATGCAGCTTACTGTCAACACATGACAGGGTGTTTTTTTAAGGGTTTCAAAGAGGCACTTTAGTTCCTATCCATTATCTATCTTTCATCTAGGGCTTGCTTTTCTTCCCCGTTGCCTCTGGCAGCCTTGCACCAAGATTATATACTATTTGAGTGAAACACTTGAGCACAATTTAAGAGAAGAGGACCAAGCTCAATAATGCCAAGACCAGTGCAAAGTTTTGCATACAATATGGTTCAAACACCAATTCCTTTTAATACCTGATAAAAACTGGGGCAAATTTAAAAAGGAATGTTAAACTGGCTTCCCATCATGCTTACCTATGGGAGGGTTGATCTTAATTTCACTGTGATTCTTAGAGCTTTCCCCCCCATGCAATAAAAATGTGTACTCCAAACCAAGACCTTCTGTGCACCTTCCTCTGAATTTCCTGATTTGGGTTCTGAAATAGAAATACTTTGTGAAAAGCATTCAGTTCTCTTGGTACTTCTGACCCCACTGCTCAGAAGCTCAGAGAAAGCTTGCTCTCTGGAGATTTCCAGCACTAATTATGTTCTTCTGGGAGCTCATTGGACTTGAACCTGAACCTCAGAATCCTTTGATGTTCTCAATCACTTTGGGTTTTTATACACATGCTCTGGGAGAGTGTGTGTGTGTGGTGGGGGGGAGTGCTTTAATTAGAACAGCTCCAAGAAGGACTCTAATTAAAGCACCCAGCAGGGGTGCGCAAAATATGGCCCACGGGCCAGATCCAACCTGTAAGGCCATTCTAGCCAGCCCATGGGGCCCCTAAAAATTTTTTGAAAATTAATATTTCTCTGCCCCTGGTTCCTGTCAACAATGACAGGAACCAAGGGCAGCAGGACCCACGGGAAGTCCAGCAGGCTCGCACAACAGCAAGGCCCACCCAGCCCCGGCCCCCCAGCCAGAAACCCTGGGAGGGGCTTCTGGTCTAGGGCCACATGGCTGCCCTGTGCCGGAATCGCAGGTAAGGGTGAAAGCGGGGAAAGGGAGAACCCTGGGCAGGGAAGGAGCCTGGGGAAATGTAGCCCGGGGAAAAGCTAAGCGTGGTAAGGGAAATTGGCCCCTCGCCTGCCCCATGCTGCTGCCACCTGCAGCCCATGTGAGGCTGCCTGTGCCTGCTCCGGACAGCCCTGCGTGGGTTGCGAGCGGCTGCAGCAGGGAGCGCCAGCCATGGGGCGGGAGAGGGGCTGCTTTTCCCTGTGCTCAGCACCAGCTTCTTCCCTGCTGGCAAGCAGGAGGTCGGAGCTGTGCGCTGTCCCCCGCCTGTACCGCAGGGCTTGGGGGGCACTGGGAGTGAGTGGGCGGGGAGCCAGCGGGAGCATGGGGCCTGTACCAGTGTCCTGGGGCCAGCGCCAGTGGGGCCCAGAGCAGGGTGGCAGAGGTACAGGGTCCTGGCTGGCAGGGGCTCTACGGAGCCGGGTCAGTTCCCCCCTCTCCCTGCTGCTGCAGCCCAGCCCAGCTCCACAGACCCCTGCCAGCCTGTGCCTTGCTTTGAGCCCACCAGTACTGGTCCTGGGACACTGGTCCCAAGATGGTGACCAGGAGGCAGGGCACCTGTCAAGGGGCAGGCACGTGTCAAGGGGTGGGGCTAACCATGGGGCCCTTGACAGCCTGCCAAAACTGGATAAGCGGTCCTCTGCCCAAAAATAATTGCCTGCCCCTGACCCAGAGCATCTTGTACATCAGAGTCACTGAGCTGAAAAATAGTGGCAGGGGCACTCAAGCTTTAGTTAAAGCACCCCTACTGCCATTTTTCAGCATGGGGATGCTGATACACGAGACGCTAAGAGTCTGCTGCAGCACAGTAATTACCACGCTCCAGCAGACTCGATTAATCAAATCTGCTTCAACATGCTGTAATTACAGCTCATTGGAGCAACCTCACTGCACTTCTGTATGTGTCCTTTGAGCCCAATCCTGCAAGATGCTGCAATGTGTAACAGCAGTCTCCAAATCCAAAGGATCTTTGGGAAACTCCAGTCACCTCACACTATTGCAACCTATACTTTTATCATTCACTCATGCAAACCCTGCCAGGTATTTGGCATAGCACATTTGCCCTCTTGGTTTTTTCACAGAATGCACAAGGATCCAAATGCAACACTGATTTCCTTCATTTTTCCACGGCTTTGGCATGAGAAGAGGCAAACAAAGAAGTCATAAATAAGGATGCACTTCCTGTTTGGGTCTGAGTATTCAGAGAGCCAGCTACTTCCTCCTAAGTCTTTCAGGGACCAGATATCTGTGTCTGCTAAAGCAGGATGACTGTGCATCTGGAATATGTACCACAGAGAAAAGACAAAGTAAACAGCTCTCTTGGCAGTATGTGAGGCTCAGAGGTTGTTCTGGCCATGGGCTTGAGACACACTTCACTTAAGAATTAAAATAACTTGAAGATGTAAACAAAGATTTAATTGGGTTTTGCTGTTTTAAAGAGGTGATAAAAATGAATGCTGTACAGACACAGTCCAAGAGGCATGAAGAATGATTTTCCTGCCACATCCTATAATCTCCCCTGTTGCTCTTCTCTAGTTCCAAGTATTCCAAGGCAAAGGTTATTTTCCTCTTTCATTCCAGTGAAGGACAATCTGGGGTCAATGTGTCAGTGGTTATAATTCTGCCTATCTCTACAGACCTCAATGAAGCTATATTAAAATATGAACAGTAAGGATCTCACCTGGAATAGTTTGCCTCTTAAATTTGTCAGTGCCGTGAGAGCTGAAAAAAGCAGACAAGGAACCCCTTTGAACAGCAAAACAAAACATTGTCTGATTTAAACCATTCTCAAAGAGTGAGAGCGAGTGAGTGACACTCAACCTTGACAGAATGTGCATGTCTATCCCACCCCAGGATACTCAACCTAGACAAAAAGCTGTACAGGAGATCTTGTTAAATCAGCCTACTTCTGCAAGATTTCCCACCCAACTTTGCACTGCCAAGAAACTAAGAGACTTCACAGAAGCATTCATAGCATATTACACCTCTGGATCTTCACCCAGCACTGCCTTTTCATGCGTAATCACAATTCTATAGACCAGCTTCCCAGTAACTGAGTGGGAAGTGCTCCTTTTCAACAGATGTTTCTGCCTCCCCACCAAATGGGTCAATGTAACAGGTAAAACTAGAGCTCAACTGAAGGAACTGGAACAGCGCCTTGTGATTTATGGGTTGATTGCCCTGTTCCATTCTTCCCCCTCTGTAAAAGTCCTTTTCTTTCTACTCCTGGCCATCCCCACGGAAGTGCCTCAATAAGGCACATGGTGTCGAGTGTGCCACTAACACAAGCTGCTATTGTCCTCCCCTTTCTGTCTCATGCTGTTCCTGCAAAAAAGCTTACAGAGGAGTAAAATAAAGGCTAATCCCCTATACTCCAGAATTTGACCTTTTAAAACCAAAAGCACTGACTGCGGGTCCCTGCTGTGAGGGGGGTACACTAGTGGAATTTACAGATATATGCTCTTCCTCTCCAAAATAAACCAGTCACCAAGAAAACGTGCACTTTATTTTGAAAGCTGCAATCAATTATAATTTGGGGATTTGTTAAATGTTTCCAAATGTGGCAGTGCTCGATACCTCTCAGGTTCTGCACAGGGAGGCACCCTGTGTTTATTTGATTATTTTGCGTGACAGGAGATAGGAGGAAAAAATGGCAATGGACTCTTTTAAGAATGTTTATTTCCTAAGGAAGCTGTCGTCTCCCATTCAAACACACACCCAGCCAGCTCCTTTTGTGGAGTGTATGGCAACTAGGAATTAGCTCAGCTCTGAACCTTCCTAGTTCAGAGGACAGGAGATAAACAGTAATTTTAACAAATGGGTTTGGTTGACAGATGTTGAAGTACGACTGTGTGCACACATCCTTTCCTAAGGGCTATGTCATTATACAAAAGATTACCCCTTGAGTATTCTGGAAATATTAGTTAGCTGCAAAAAGCAAACCAAATAAAGATGCAAATTAGATTTCAAACAATACATAAGCAAAGCTTCATCTTTTTTTCCCCCAACTTAATCTAAAATGTAGATTTAACACTTAACCTTGATTCAGCCCCACAATGTTAAATGATCAACAGGTTCAGGCTGGAATGCTTCATTTCCTGTAGGCAGATGCAGGGAAGGTGGATGCAGTGCCAATCAAGTACTGTACCAGCTTTGTCAGCAGAATCTGGAGTGGCTACAAATTCCTTTGCACATCTGCCTCAATGTAACATGAAACAAAAAACAAGGCTCAAGGAAATTCACACCCTCCTGCAGTCTCTCCAGGCTATGAAATATACCACTCCAGATCTCAAGAGCACAATGTACACAAACAGTACACAGAAGTGGATGCTGGACTATCGGCATCACATTGCTCACAGCTCAGCAGAACGTTGTGTCTCTCTCTGCTATTAAGACTTTCTTAGGAACACTAAAACAGGACAGGCCACCCCGTGGGCTTTCATCTGTGTCACTTCCGTCTGATGATGTCTTTGAAACTGACTGAGATACAGGGACAGTAAAGCTAGGAGTGACATCAGGCCCTTTGCCTCTGTGATCAGAGATGAAAGAGAGCTGCAACACGTAGGCACTGGCGTGGGAACCTATCCTTTTCAGGGAAGCAAATACTGGAAATCCCAAAGCACTCCAGGGGAGTGATTCCTGACCCTATGATGGTCAGATCCTGCTACTTCTGCTTGGATTGAGACCCACTATGCCTGGGGAACTGCTGCATTTAAATCACAGGCACTATCAGAGGAGTGGGATATGGGCTTTGTGGGAGGATGAATAGAAAGAATGTGTTCTGTGGTAGCCACTAGAGGACACCGTTATGAAAAAGGTGAGAGGTCATTTTGGGCCCTCAATTACTGCATGCTATCAGTGTCTTTGATACAGAAATAGAGAAGGTATTGGCACATGCACAAAGGCCCAAAATAGCTCCAGAATCACATAGGGCCCACATGACCTGAAGGGTGGCTGCATACATGGCCATCTTCATCTTCATCCTCTATGTCTGGAACAGCTCCTATGCATGAACCTGGTAGGTAAGTTTAGAAAAACCTGACTGGGCCATTATAATGAGGCCTTCTGCCACCGTATGCCTTGTTCATCAAACTAGTCAAGCTTTGCTCTAGAACCAGAGAGCATTTTTCCATCAGACTATCTGCTCTGGGCACTTAAATATGTTCCCTGAGATTTCCAGCTTCAATGGAATGCAGCTTATTATTAAAACAAACTTTTAGTTTCAATGACTGATGCCACAGATGAGAAGTTGGTATGGTATGACTAGAAATTCTGGTATCCTTGGGCAAAATTAGCTATCTTTGACCTTTTAACTTCTGCCACCCTATCCTTATATCCTTAGATTAGGTAGAATTCCTTCCCTGGAGGTGTCAGATGGCAGGCAGGGAAATAAAAAATCTTTTTTGTTGTTCTGCAATGAAATTTAAAATCCAAAATCAGCTAAAATTCGGCATCTTCAGGAATGCTAGCTGAGCTACACATCAAAGAGCTACTCAGCACAGTTCACAAAGACACTCTCATGGACCCACAGGGACAGCCTTCCATCTTCAGCTCCCTCTGTGCAAAAATGAAGTTTATTTCCTACCTATGGGGACTTTTTACCTTCTTGTACCATCTATACCTTTTCCCAGAGCCTGACAAAGGGACTTTGATCCTGAAAGCCTGTAGAAAAGGACAATTTTCTTGTGATTTCCCAGTTGGTATAATAAAAGGTATCATTTTGGAACCAAGTGTTCTAGTTTTTGTGTATGTCTTCTTGGCTCAGACCAACACAGTTACCAAGTACACCCCTAAGACAACTGAGTAATTAGACACAGAACCTTTTGTCTTCAGAACTCTGTGATCAAGCTATGGGCTGGATGGTAGTGAAGGTAATTCACTACCATTTTAAAGGGTTACATGAAATAGCCATGGGGCTTCAACCTAGATCCTAACAGATAAGTAGCCCCATCACAGGCAAGTACCCTGCAATCCAAACCCTCTTCAGTAGAGTCTCAGCAGTAAGCATGCACATTTTGGGAAGCACAAACTAAATTCATGTAGGTTGCCTAGTCTCTGGAGAGATGCTGGCTGATGAGAAAGGAAAAGCTGAATACAGACTTATGCAATAGTATTTTTGTGGGACCTCCAAGTTGTATTTCTTTGTGGTCATGTGCCAGTGCAGGTTATACAACTGCATTAAAAGCAGTTTGTTAAAAAGTCATAGAAAAGGTGAGAGAGTCTAACCTCTTCCATGAGGGTGCAGGAAAGGCAGCATCTCCTTGCTTTATTCTCTCTACCCAGGGGATAGGATCTGCAGTCAATGTAAAATCACTCTGTGCACATAATGGAACACAGGAGACTGTATCTGTGCTATGGACAGGATTGCTGAAGCTCAACACTAAGCACAACCCAACTGTGCAAGTAGCCCATCCCAACAGAACAGAATGATAGGGTGCAAGCTTGGGAGGCTGTTTGCTACCAAATGCAATCTCCATTTCTGAAAAGAATCCAGACCTGAACACCATATAGTACGGAGGCAGCAGCCAACCACGCCCACTGGTATAACTGGGCATTGGATGAAATCAACATTTTAAATTACCAAGGAAATGCATTCTCTCTCTCCCTAAGAGTTTACACCATGCTCATCCCCAGGAACAGGTGGTACTGGGACCTGACTACTGATCACATCCCAACTCCATTTTCACTTGCTGTTCCATGCAGGAAGCCTCCAGCTCCCTGGCAGGAAGTACTCCCATTCCTACTGACTGCACACACTGGGTAAAGAGCAAGCTGCAAACACTGCTGAAAGTCTTCACCAGACCAGAAATTCTGGATCAACGTCCAAGTTATTTCTAAATGAAGCATAAATGCCTTTTAATCACTTCCTAATTGATACATGTAACAATATATTAAAGTTCCAAGAAACAGATGTACCATGCAAAATGTAAATAAGCAAGCAGACACAGCCACTGTATCATAGCTGAATGGGAACAGGATCTCTCTGCCCTCTTGAAATACAGGTTAAATTGCTCATTTTCTCTTGTGGCAGACAAACTAGTATAGAAATGTGTGCACTCTCTGGATTCCCCTGTTGTCTTCTAGCTGTTCTGACCACAGAAGCTGAAATGTAAAAACTGCTTTCCTGCCAGCCCAAATCTTTCCCTACATCTAGTCCTTAAATGGTTGATCAACCCACTGGAGAGAGAGAAGACCAACTCCTAACCAAAACTTCCCACACCAATTAACCATCTTCCCTCTGAAAAAATGAAGTGATACTCACTCCAATGCTTCAGCTTCCTTTAATTCACTAAATTAAACAAAATGCAACACAATGCTTCCATTTAGTTTCCATTTTCTCTGATAATGTTCCATATCAAACACTTCAGAGGAAGGTGTAAAAACATGATAGCAGACAATTATTAAGTATTTTGCCTGTAGGGGAAATTTCTTCCAATCAGATAGTGGCTGTGGTTATCTTATACCATGCAACATAATTCTCTCTCCCCCAAGTGACACAATTGAGAATTATTTCATAATCCAGACCAGCCCCCTCTTCCACAAGAATTCCACAAGTTAGTTATGCATTGTGCAAAAAAATAGTTCTGATGATTAGCTTCAAATTTGTTAAAGGTTTGTAACACATGGCCTGACTTTGACTTACCACTCTAGCCTGGTGTTTTCCAGACTACCCACCAAATAAATGAAATGGAATAAAACAGATTAAGCCCTTTGGAACAATAGCAGCAGATCTTTTGCACTTTGGTGTATAAATAAAGCATACAGTAGTATTCTGAGTGTTTGGCCAGCTTTGCAGTGGTAGGTTTCTGTTGAATAGCAGACTAGCAAACAGAAAGAGGTGTATGAATTACAGAATATAAAAGAAGTTCACTAGCCTTGAAGAGAGACTTTGTGTATCTGACAAGAGCTAATTAAACAACATTTAACAATTCAAAGCCCATAAAACCTGGACAGAAGATAGAACAGCTCTAGCCAGTCCTTCCCAATGCAGACTCTGTCAATGTTTAAACAACACCTACAAGTAAAAACTGTGCTGAGACCATAGCTAGAAAGGGCTTAACTATTCATGTGCCTTCTTCACTGGGGATGGCCCACTGCTGCGCTCACACTGGCTTTTGTTCCTGGCTGAGGTTCTGTTCACAGGAAACAACCTTTGGGCTGCTTTGTTCAACCCAACCTTAATCAGCCTCCTCCTCTGGTTCCAACAAATCTCTTCAGCTGGGGGTGATCAGAAAGAAAGGCCACTGTACACCATGGAGAGATAGGGCTGCATTCACAGCAAGTCACGATAAGCACTTCCTTTCCAAACATCCCATTCCCCAAACATAACAAACAGCAGCCAGAATACATGTCGAGCAAATTAACGAAACTGGACAAATAAAACAGAAGCTTGCAAAGATAAAGGCAGCTGAGGTCAGCAACTGAACATGGCAGAAGGCATCCTTCAGCCCCTGTTCCCTCAGCTTCAGACTCAGCGTACAGTACAGGGAAGGTTTAAAGCACAGGCCCCAAAGGCTACTCACCATACTGACAGCGGGGTCCTTGGAAACCAGACGGGCACTGACACAGCTGCGCAGATCCTTCCATGCAGTTTCCTCCATTGAAGCAAACGCCATAGCTGCAGGCAGCTGCTGGAAGGAAAAAAGAAGTAGCAATTGTGTTGGTCATAGTCAGTACATACAGGATCATGACTTATAAGTTTGGTCATACTGAAGACTCAAACCTCTTAATAAGTTTAACCAGCACAGAAACTTTACACAACCATTAAACAAAAGGTAGCCCAATGTTGGCTAAAGGCAGCAGCATCCAACAAAAGCCAGGAGTTCAGAATTTCTTATGTAGGGAATATTGATGTCTTCAAAGCTGAAAAACATGCAGGAGTACTGGCACCTGGTCCTGCAAGAAACATCACAAGCTTGTTCTAAATCTAATCTCACTGAAAGATGATTTTAACCAGTGCCCCAGTTTTCCCACTGACCAACCTGTGGCATGGGTTCCTCAATGAATTAGAGGCAATAATACCATCCACTGAATCATAAGCATTCCTTTCTATAGCATGGATGAAGGGGCGTTCCTGGGATGTCTCCAGTGTCCACATTGATCAGATTAACCTTCTTTGGTTTATGAAAGAGAATATGACAGGGGGTGGAGGGAATATGAGCCATAGTGCTTAGCCCCTATCCCTCCCCCCCAGAAACCCTTGGGCTAAATTAAAACTGAATAAAAGGCTAGCATTCTCCATTCTGGGCAAGTCCCACTGCAGGAAAGGTTTTCTAAAAAAGAAGACACTTTAGAAGGAAATCTCAAAAGCAAGTTTTTCTTGCACTCAATGTTTAACCTATTGATGTTCACCAGTCAGCAGCTCTACCTAGAGGGTTTAAAGCTATAAATAAGTATTCAAGCACATTTTCCTAATTTGCTCACTTGCCAGGAACTCAGACATCACAGGTTGTTCTGTCCCTCTCAGGCAACAATGACTGACATTACCAATGCCAAAGCAGGAGCCAGGCACTCCTTTCAATCTTTAAGCCATACTAGAATGCTAGTGATGTCCATCATGAGAAAAACGTACCACCTTACACCACTCGCTTCCCAACTCAAATGCCTCTCCATTCTCTTAGAAGTGATTGCAGCCAACAGAGAGGAGCTAGCACCATCTCCCACTAGAGTACTTGTTCTGTGTTTGAATTTGCAGGGACATTGACTTTTCCTACTGGAGACCCAGGAGTTTAGAAACAGATAAGCTGAGCTCTGCTTCTCACTCCATCACTAGGGAAGCTACTTCATTGCTCAGCATCTCAGTTTTTCTGGCCTTACCTACACTAGAAGGAATGTGCCAATAACAGCTACACTGACAGAGCTATATGGGCAAACCCTTCTGGGGAAAAGGCCTTGTGCTGGTATTGTTTGTACTGGTTCCTCAGATGAAACAAGCTATGCCAGCACGGAGATTTTTTGCCCATGTAACTGCCTCTGTGCTAGGACTTTTGCCAGCAAACTATGTGGTGAAGGGGGTGGTATTTTTCATGCTTCTGGCTGACACAACAATAATGGAAAGCCTTTTAAGAATGGCCACATCCCCAATTCGTAAAATGGAAATAATAACCCCCACCTAGCTCTCACAGGCTCTGAGAAGCTTAACTCCTTAGCGCTTGTAAAGCACTTCAAATAGCTAAATAAAAGGTTTTAGGAAAGTTCACAGTGGTACTTTTTAGGCAATATATTCAAGGACCACATTCTGATGGGGCCCGAGTACCCATGAATGGCAGATACTTTGCACTTCTCCCAATCCTGCACTAGGTATGTTCTGTGGAACAAGCAGAAGGTAAAAAATGGATCCTGCAAAATAATCACATAAAACAACTCAGATGACTGGAATAACCATGGTCAAGAATGTTCTGCTTAAAGTAATAGTTTATCTGAGGTAACTATACTAAAATACTAAGAATTCAAAGGGGTACTTCTGTGAAGGTCCAAAATTTATAAGACCCAGTTGTTCCCTTGAACTTGGTCCATCTGCAGTGTAACAGAAACCATGGCACTAAACACAGAGTTGCTGACAGCAAGTAGCAATTTCTATCTTCTGTAAACTTCCTGAATTCCGTGCATAACAGCAGGGCAGCTGATTTCTGAGATCTTAAAGGTCTCAGTTCATTCTGCAAAGGAGCTTCTGGTCACAGGAGTGAAATGTGCACAGAACACCACAACAGGATTGTTCTGTGGCAAACCCCAACCAAGAATCAGAGCCTGACCCCTACTCACTGCAGGCTGCCCTACAGCACCTCTACCCCAGAGTTAAAAACTCAGCATCCCAGACAAATCCCACCACAGTGATTCGCATATAGACCCAGAAATGCTACGTGTAGTTTTTGTTGGATACAACAGTCTTCTTCATTTCCTGTCCTTGAACATTGTTAGTGTTGATTTACGCAGTTAAATAGTAGGGCTGTGCGAAATTTCACCGGCTGTTCGATTCAACAGTTGCAACTCATTTTGAGCTCAAAACAGCAAAATTGAATTGAAACAAAGGGCTTCAATACAGACTGGAAACAAAGCAAGGCTAGTCAAAACGTTTTGAAAGCTTCCAAGTGTTTTGAAGCAGCCAGCAGTGAGGTGGTGGGAGACAGCAGAGAAACAGGGCTTCGCTCCCAAGAGCAGCCAAGAGCACAGCTCTGGCTCTCCCCATCTCCCACTGCCAGGCTGCAGGAAGCTGATCACAGTGCAGGGGTAGGGAACTGAACCTGGGCTGTGATCAGACTGGGGAAAGGAACTGAGCCCAATTACTCAGTTCCCCTCCCCAGCCCTATGATGCTGAGTTCATCTCCCCAGCCCAATCATGGGGCTGGGGTTAGGAACTCAGTCCAGTTGGGCTGAGTTTGTTTCCCCAGCCCAATGATCGGGCAAAACTTTGAAACAGCCTCACTGTTTCAACAAAGCAAAACAGTGAGGCTGTTTCGACTCAAAATGAAATTCAAAACAAAACACTGTTCTGTCCAAACCTCGAAACTGAAGTCGAAAAGGAACAGTGCCATTTCACACAGCCCTATTCCAGCTGTTTCATAGTTTCATAGTTGCTAGAGTCGGAAGGGACCTAGGTAGATCATCTAGTCCGACCCCCTGCCTTGGCAGGAAAGAGCCCCGGGGTCAGATGACCCCGGCAAGGTGCTCATCTAACTTCCTTTTAAAAATCCCCAGGCTAGGAGCCTGCACCACTTCCCCTGGAAGCTGGTTCCAGGCCCTAGCCGCCCTGACTGTGAAGTAGCGCCTCCTAATATCTAATCTAAACTTACCCTCCGCCAGCTTGTGACCGTTATTCCTGGTCACTCCTGGCAGCGCACGGGGGAACAGGGACTCCCCCAATACCTGCTGATCCCCCCTGACCAGTTTGTAGCAGGCCACAAGGTCCCCCCTTAACCTTCTCTTGTGGAGGCTAAACAGGTTCAGGTCCCGTAGCCTCTCCTCATAAGGCCTGCCCTGCTGACCCCTGATCATACGAGTGGCCCTCCTCTGAACTCTTTCCATATCGTCCACGTCCCTCTTGAAGTGTGGCGCCCAGAACTGGACGCAGTACTCCAGCTGCGGCCTGACCAGTGCCGCATAGAGGGGGAGGATCACCTCCCTGGACCTGCTCGAGATGCATCTGTGGATGCATGACAGGGTACGGTTGGCCTTCTTGACTGCCTCCCCACACTGCCGGCCCATGTTCATCGTGGAGTCAATGACGACTCCAAGATCCTTTTCCGTCTCCGTGCTGGCAAGAGGGGAGTTCCCCAACCTGTAAGTGTGGTGCCGGTTCTTCCTCCCCATGTGCAACACCTTGCACTTATCAGTGTTAATCCCTATGTGCAACACCTTGCACTTATCAGCTGTATTACAGTGGTGTGAGAAATTATCCCTAGCTATCTCTTCCCTACCTCGTTAAGCCATTATTTGGATTAGTTAATGTGTGGAAGGTGCTGTGAAACTTTCAAATATAAGACACAGTAAAAATGCACAGCGCTATTTAACTGGTTGCACCAAGTCTGGTGCTCTAATGAGATTAAATTAGGTGCCTGCCCTCAGGATCATACTCTTTAAGGGTACAAACAGATGTACGGTTATTCCAGTAATGTTATCTATATACTGTGCAAGTTCATATTATTGTTAAATACACTAGGAAGCTGTTTTAGAGCTTGTGATATCCTGAGGCTTAGATCCTGCTTTATGATCACCCGGGAGCAGTAGTCTAAGAGTTTCAGGGCTGCTCTCATACTGGGGATTTCATAGATTTCATAGACATCAGGGCTGGAAGGGACCTCGGGAGATCATCGAGTCCAGCCCCCTGCCCAAAGGGCAGGAAGTCAGCTGGGGTCATAGGATTCCAGCAAGATAAGCATCCAATTTACTCTTGAAGGTGTTCAATGTAGGTGCTTGAACCACCTCCGCGGGCAGACTGTTCCAGACCTTGGGGGCTCGGACAGTAAAGAAATTCTTCCTCATGTCCAGCCTGAAACGGTCTTGCAGGAGTTTGTGACCGTTCGACCTCGTCATCCCTTGGGGCGCTCTGGTGAACAGACGTTCCCCCAGATCCTGGTGGTCACCCCGATAAACTTATAGGTGGCCATCAGATCACCCCTGAGCCTGTGCTTTTCCAGGCTAAAGAGTCCCATGGGGACTGCCTTTCATCTGAGGAACCAGTACAAACAATACCAGCACAAGGCCTTTTCCCCAGAAGGGTTTGCCCATATAGCTCTGTCAGTGTAGCTGTTATTGGCACATTCCTTCTAGCGTAGGTAAGGCCAGAAAAATTGAGATGCTGAGCAATGAAGTAGCTTGCCTAGTGATGGAGTGAGAAGCAGAGCTCAGCCTCTCATCGTAAGATCTGTTTTCCTGACCTCTGATCATGCGCGTGGCTCTCCTCTGGACTCTCTCAAGCTTCTCCACATCCTTTTTGAATTGTGGAGCCCAAAACTGGACGCAGTACTCCAGCTGCGGCCTCACCAAGGCCGAGTACAAGGGGAGAATGACGTCCCGGGATTTGCTCGAGAAGCATCTACGGATGCACGCCAGCATTTTGGTTGCTTTACTAGCCGCAGCATCGCATTGCAGGCTCATGTTCATCTTGTGGTCAATGATGACCCCCAAGTCTTTTTCTTCTGTAGTGCTAACCAACGTAGCACTGCCGAGCCTATAAGGGTGCTGCAGGTTTTTCCTCCCAAGATGGAGAACCTTGCATTTTTCGGTGTTAAACACCATGAGGTTCTCATCTGTCCATTTGCTGAGCTTGTCCAGGTCAGCCTGGATCACCCGCCTACCTTCTGGCGTGGATGCTTTGCCCCAAAGTTTGGTGTCATCGGCGAACTTGGCCAGTCCACTCCTGACTCCAATGTCCACATCGTTAATGAAAATGTTGAACAGTATCGGTCGCAGGACAGAGCCTTGAGGGACCCCACTGGTCACAGGGCACCATGATGAGTGACTGCCATCAATCACAACCCTCTGGGTCCGACCACGAAGCCAATTTCCCAGCCAGCGGATCGTGGTGGAGCCAAGGCCACAACTGGCCAGTTTGGCCAAGAGGTGATCATGGGATACCAGATCAAAAGCTTTTTTGAAGTCAAGATATATGACATCAATCTCTTCTTGGGCACTCCCCAAGTTCTTGGGCACTCCCCAAGTTCTGTCAGGAAAATAGCCCTGTGGTAATTTTACAAAACCATGTAAGTGAGTCAGGACCTTAAGTCTCATTTCCAAGGGTAAGTATGGGCACTTGTACACATCACAACATTCAATCCTCATTAATTTAACAAGGATTAAAAATTTTAAACTGCTTTATTTTGGTGCTCCAGGTTTGTGTTTGCACGAATCAAGTCCTGTGTGCAATTCTAAGCATATTCCAGCAGGGGGAGCCAAATACCAATCTACCCCCCATAATGTCTTTCCTAATGAATTACAGCAGGAGGCGCATGTTTGCCAGTAAACCAGCTTCCACAGTCCCCACCAGGAAGCCTCATGCTAAGCCCCCACCCCCCACCAAGCCGCCGTCACCCCAAAACCCTGCCACTTGTACCCCCCCCTATGCTTTGTCCAGTCTCCAGTAGGTGACCCTGTGGTGATCTCGAGACCAAGTCGTGTGCATCATCCCCTCCCCTCCTCCCATGTTGGAAAGTAATGCAAATGTATATATGGAATTTTTTTTAACTGTATATATCATATCAGAAATACATGGGCGTGAGAGTAGCAGATGCCACCCCGGGTGACTGGCAATTGTAGCTGCTGGTGGGTGGATGGTTGGTGTTATATTGCCAAAGCAGAGGTGTGCCATGAATACTTATTACAAGATAACGGTGTCAAAATAGTACAGTGTGTGGGAGGGCAGAGGGGTAGGGGGTGCCAAATCTGACAGCCGTTAGTTTTCCGGGTTTTAGGACTACATTTCCCAGCATTCCCTAGCCCTCTGGGCTTGGAACAGTTTCCATGGGGACCCTTCACAGGGGCTGCTTCCCCTGCTCCCCTTCCCTGCTCACGTGACACTATAAATGCCTGAGGCCTTGTGTGTTTGTTTAGCTTTGTGAAATGTTGCGGTGTTTGGAAATGTTAAAATGGTGGGGTATTGGTGGGGTAGGGGCTGAATAGGGTTGAATGGGGTTGGGGTTGAATAGACTTCACTCCCCCCCCCCCCCAATCTTTCTGCGTATAATGGTACAGTAAACAGAGACCGCTTCTTTCCTCCAAAAAACGTTCTTTGCTGTTTCCTATGGAATTTGGGAATAAAGCGGCTGGATACAGCAGAGGCCTCTATGAGGATTTTGGACCTGTAGGAGGATTTGTAGGACAATTTTGGAGTTTGGTCGCCTCCCCTCACCCAGCCAAAAAGAGGTGTAATTAACCCTTTTGCAGGACATGATTCAGGTTGGCTAGGCAGTATTGTGCAATGAGCTGCTGTCGCCCCCCTCCCCCTCAACCAATGCCAAGCTCCAAACAATAACCCCCTACCCCAGTGCACCTCCCCACATGCCCTGCTTATTCTCCAAACCATGTCCCCTCCCTCCGCACACCCCTGCTGACAGACACAGATGCTGTAAATAGTAAAATAATTTATTTTCATCAGTGTCCATATCCATACGTGCTGCCAGGCAGTCCCGCACAAGAAGGGCTACCCAACCAGGTTCTCCATGAGGATATGTCCTCTGTGCCTGCGCTGCTGCCTGGCTATGTCTCTGTCTGGCACTGCCTGTCTTGCTTTGTCAGCCTACTCCTGGCTGAAAACCTTTCTGTGGGTCTTACAATGTTGTGCAGCAGCACACAGGCTGCCACTATAAAGGCCGTGATGTTTTCTGGCTCCAGCTCACACCTGCAATTAAGCACCCTCCACAGTGCTTTCAGTTGGCCAAAGGCACATTCAACAGCAGTTCTGCATTTGCTGAGATGGTAGTTGAAAGCCATCTTCTGCAGCTCTGTAACATGCCCTTCATAAGGCTTCATAAGCCAGGGCTTGAGGGGGTAAGCAGCATCTGCTATTATAGGTGGGGGAACAGCAACACCACGGATCCCTGTCTTGGGGACTCGGAGTGCATAGTGTCATTTCTCCATGAGTTCAGGCAACAGATAGTTTCTGAACATGCGTGTGTCATGCACACTGCTGGCCACCAGCATAAATGTTCATGAACCAGCCCTGGTGGTCCACCCTGGCTTATAAGATCACAGAGGCAAATTCTTTCTTGTTTGTGAATGACCTCCCCCTCCCCAAAGGGGACCGGACTGGGATATGAGTGTTGTCTAAAGCCCCCAGGCAGTTAGGGAACCTCATGGCATTGAAGCCAGCTATGGCTTCCTAAGGATTCCCAAGGCAAATAAAGTTGTTTGCCATGACATCCTGCAGCAGCTGGCATACCTCACAAGTCACCAGCCCAGCCATGCAGGGAGCCATGACAAACTGGTTTGCAATGGAGTGGAGGCTGAATGGGGTGGCCAGTTTCATGATGGCCATGGCCACCCTCCTCTCCGGTGCGATGGCCTGATGCATGTCAGTATCCTGCCTCACAGTGTGTGGCCCCAGCATCGAGATGACATGATAAAACACCTCCCTGGTCATCTGAAAAGTCTCTAGCCACTGCTAATTGTTCCAGGTGGTCAGCACAATTCGCTCCCATGAGTCCAAGCTGCTCTTGCGGGCCCAGACCATGAGATTGCTCCTCCTGATGTTTATCCACAGAGCCCAGTTATCTTCCACTTCTTTGCATGCCTCTTGGCTGTCCCCACTCCATCGCATATCTACGTTCCCTTTTTCACGAGGCGCCTGTACATGCAGGCATCTCTTCATTGCAAGAGTTAAGCAACACTATGGATGTATATGCTACCATCCTTATATGCACCAGTATGTCTTGTAATAATTTCAAGGCCATCAGTAAGGTAATCAGCAGCACTATCACCTCCTCCTCCTGCTCACTTATGACCTCCAGCTTCTCCATGTCGGAGGAGTCTTCACCCCATTCTTCTCCATTCTCCACTTCCTATTCCTCATGCATTTGGTCCTGAATCTCCATTTGTTCCTCCTCTGTCATCCTGTATAGATTCTTGCAAGCAAGATTGATTTAACGTATGCATCAGGGCTGCTTCTCAGATCACAGCACCACCACCACCAAGCGGGGGAGGGGAGGGGGAGGAGGTTGTGGTCTGGAGCTCTGCCTAGCTGTATTGAGTAAATGACCATTCACAGATTCATAGATTTTTAGGGTTGGAAGGGACCTCAACAGATCATCAAGTCTGACACCCTGCCTTGGGCAGGAAAGAGACGGCCTATCCAGCCTTCTCTCAAAGACCCCCAAAGTAGAGGAGAGCACCACCTCCCTTGGAAGCCCATTCCAAGTTTTGGCCATGCTTACCGTGAAGAAGATTTTCCTGATATCTAGCCTAAATCTGCTCTGTCAGTCTGTGACCATTGTTTGCATTTTAACTCTTATCTGCATTTCAAGAAGTAACCCTGGGGCACTGGGTATTTGTGCAGCAAAGACTTTGTTTGGTGGGAGGTGTTGGTTTTTACTGTGGTGAACAGTGGTGCCCTGGCTTCAGGATAACTCTGCATGCTGTATCAGTGGATAGCCACACCTGAGAACTCCCCATTCCAAAGAGGCCTGACCTGCAGTAACACTCCACTCCTGGCTAAAAAAAAAAAAAAGGTCCTCCCAGAAAAAAACATTTGCCCTGTCAGTGGCAAGTGATGTTTTGGATGCACAGGGTCTCGTCCTTTTAAAGTTGTGCTTGCTCTTACTATGTCCTACTGAGCACAAGGCAAAAAAATAAATACCCTGAGATAAGAAAAAAGTTATAATGGAAAAGTTCTGATGCGTCACGCCATTGTTCAAGATGACTGTCATCAAGCTTGCAAAGACTTAATTCTGCAATGAGACAGATAAAATGTTGCCATACTCCTCTCATGTTGAGGTAGGACCCGACAAACCCTTCAGAATCCATGTCCAGATGAGCCAGTATCAGCTGAATGCTTTTGTGAGGTCAGCTAAAATAGTTGCAGCAATAAAAATTTGGCCTTTATTCTGTGGGACTATGAAAGACAGACACAGACACAAGGTCTTTTTTGCAACATTAGAGGACATTAACCAGCCATCTGAATGGACAATGTGCTTATTTGGCCATGCTCAAGCCCATCAAGATGTTTTTGTTCATAAACAGGGTGCTTCAACACAGTGAGTGTTGTGAGACATAGGTGATACCTTCACAATCTTGAGTACATGGAATTTTCCAAGCAGGTCATGCAAGGCATATATATATAGCTGACCCACAAATTTTGCCAGCAACCTTTTGTGAATCGGCTGCTGTTCACATTGAACTGCTTCCTGATGTCTCGGAAAACCAAGTCCACCAGTATGCAGGTGAAAGAGCAGGAGGCTGATACCGCCAACACCTGGGGCCCCAATTGGACCCAGTAAGAAGTGCAGGACTTAATCGACATTTGGTCAGAGCAAAAGATCATAGACCAGCTGGAAAGTATGAGGAATAAGCCGGTGTATGCCACCATTGCAATAGAAATGCAGGTGCGATGGTACAACCAGGACTGGACCCAGTGCCAGTGTAAGATCAAGGCCCTGAGATGTGCATTTCATCGAGCCAAGGATGCTAACTCTCATTCTGGGGCACAATTGCTCCTTTCTATGACCAGCTGTCTGTCATTCTCTCCAAGGATACAGATGAAGCTACTTGTCCGTTGTGCTGGAGGAGAGCACACCGAAAGAGGTAGCAGTAAACCCTGACCTTCACCCTAGCGTTCCCCGATTCTACAGATTAGCACAGACAATGAGGAAGATGACAAGGAAGAAACCACTTCCAATGCGGTTTCTTGCCTCAACACTCAACCATCGGTTTCTGTTCCCGAGACCCAAGAAGATGTGCGACCGGTGACTTGTAAGTATCTTGGAATGTGCCTCTTGCCGCTGGCAGACACTGTGTGGGCTCATGCGGGGTGGATTTGTGGGGTGGGGGGGAGAAATGCATGTATCGCTGGAGGTGGGTCGCCATCTTCTTTCGGTGGTGGATGAAGGGTATACGCCATTCTCTTTTGGGTTTGGATACCTGGTAATGTAACAGATGCCAAACTCATTGTTTTGTTTTAAGTGTTTGTAGCTGGCATGGGCAGTGGCAGCTGGGAATGTGTTTCCAAACCGGGGACTTGTACATTTTGGGAATGTGAATGGTGCCCCACTCTTGCAGGGTTTGTTTACCCTGCAAGTGTTTTTTTCACTGCAGAGGCTGGGGGGGTTAGGAGTGGAGGTTCGTCACTGTCCTCTTGAATGTTTGGGGGAAAGAAATGTGACCAAATGAGGAATACTATTTTCATTTGTTTACCAGCTACTGCGCCCAATACCAGCCAGGCATGTGCTCTTGAACCTCAGCCCCCAGCCTGCACTACAGCAGAGTACTCAAGGGATATGAGCCACAGACAGCAACAGTCACAAGAAAGCATGATGGAGGCTTTGGTGGAGTCATCATGAACAAGTGTGTCAGCTGCAGAAGGCTGGCGGGATGAACTCCTGGGATTGCTTCGTTGTGATGAGGTCCAGGAGAACCAATTTGTGGAAAACACAACTGCCTTTCGTGAGAAGGTGGTAGACTGCATGGGCCAGTTGGTAGATGTGGTCACGCAGTGCCACGTGGATGCCCAGAGGGCACAGGACTTGATAACCGATGTCCTGCAGCGCCTGCCAAAGCGCATCTTTAAAAAGCAGGTACCACCCCAGAAAGGACGAAGTAGGTCCACTCGGCTTGCCTCTCTCCAGGAGGTAGCCAGGAGCATTACAACTTAAACTGTTCCCCCAAACACGGTGGACTCAGGAGGGGCGCACAAGTGCCAACAGGGCCAGGGGGCCACCGCTGTAGTTCAAGGAGCCAAGGCCAGTCCTGGGTGATTTCAGGGTAAAGGCAAAGAAGCCCAAGTAACCGACGGCCTCAACACTGGTGGCTCCTTACAATAAAACCTCATGTTATCCTATCTTTCTGTGTCTGGCTCCTGAATTTTGAAGGACCAGCAAAATCCCTGCTCACTGTGCTGGGGAGTGGGTTGTTGGTTGGTGCAGGATGCAGAAATCAAACCCCAAGCATTGGCTCAAACTATCACCAATGGTGCAGTTGTGGGGGGAGGTACCCTTCTCCCGCGTCACCCATGCACTTTGCAAAGCCCCCTGACAAGTCATTTCCTGCAGTTCTGCCTGCTGCTTTTTCTAGGCGTTTGTTGCATGGGGCAAAGGTGGGGGGGCAGAAAATCTTTTGGGCAGAAAATCTTCCATGCAAAGTTACACAAAGGGGCTGGACGCCTCCCCCCAGACAAGTGTGGCTTGCCACCATCCTTGGGCATTGGCATTGGGAACACCACAGGCCACCCAAAGGGGCTCCCCCCCACCAAATCTTTTTCCACAGTTCTGCCTGCTACCTTTTCTGGGCACTTTTTGCATGGGGCACTGTGGAGGCAGGGGCAGGAATTCTTGTGCAAAGGTACACAAAGGGGCTGGCTGCCTACCCCTGACAAGCCCTTGTTGGTGGTTTTCCAATACAAATTCCTAGGATCTGTCTTTACCCCACCCAAATTCCTTCCTTCCCTCCAGTTCTCAGCTCCAGTTGCTACACTGGCTACCACACCTGCCAGTGACAAGAAGAGAAGCAGCCCAACCATGTACGAAGCCGGAGAACAACACCTGATGCCACTTCCTTGTACACAGTTGCACTGTCTCAACTGGCAATGTTCGCAATGTCTCACTGGCAGGTGCCTATTGCTACTGGTATCTCTTCCTGTCTGCCTGCCTGCCTCCATGGCTGAAATAAGTATAATCAGTAGGTTAATAATACTGAAAAAAATATGAGACTAATGATGCTTATAATCATACTGCTGATAATGGTTTTAGCCAGTGCAAAAAAAATTAACCCCCCCAGTGACATGAATAGCTTCTAAACAGAGACAAAAAAAGGGCCAGTAGTGAGTTAATATAGAAGGAAATGAACATGCACACCTAATTTTAAATTTTAAATTTGTTTTTAGTATTAACATACTGCTATTTATACTGTTATTTATCAATAACTTGCATGATTTTTTCTCTGGCCAGGGTGAGAACTGTCTGTGAAGTATGCTGTGTCTCTCCTACTTCCAGGGCTGACTACGTGCTCTGCCTCCTTGCCTACTACCCTTGTGCATCTGCCTGTACCATAAAAGATTTTGAAATGCTGAAAAATTAAAAATGTTCAGGTAGTCCAAGCATCTACTTAGTGAGAAATGCTTTTTGAACCCTTTTGTAAAATGCTGGCTGAGTCTCTGCTGCAGACTGACGGTCAGGCATTCAGTTCAATTTGTACAAAGGTCCAGCAGGAGAGTTAGCATGAAGTTTTGGTATTGGGGTAATGTCTTTTCCTAACAGTAAACAGCATGAGTGTGTTATTTTGTACCTTAGGAGGACAATGAGCCCAATTAGCTCCATCTATAATAATAATAATAATAATCATCATCATCATCTGCCTCTAATGAATAAATGGCTTCCGGTAGTAATTAATAATCAGCGTCAGCCCTGCCATTGCATAATACTGACTGTGCTCTTTGGAGCTTGTGGAGCCCAGCCTCTCTGGTGGGGTTAGCTGAGTCTTTGTTGCTCAAGTTAAAGTATTATAGCTATTCCAACTATTCAGCATAACAATCAGGGGTTAGCTATTCAACGTAATAAACAGGGATCCCTGCCTGGTGGGCCTACCATCCAGGATGGTGCGTGAAGGCCCTCCTTCCTACTGCCTGCTTGGTGTCAAAGTCTGTTTCTAGTTGAGGTCCCAACTTTTCATATATTCTGATCAAGAGACATTCTGATTAAGTGACTGTTGCTATAAATAAGCATTCCATCTCAATAACAAACAGCCCTTTTCCCTACTGCCTGGTGGGTCTTAGCACCTGGTTTCAAGCAGGAGGCTGGGGGCGAGGGGCAGCACGTAAGAGACCAGTGATGGTGGTGGTGGTGGTAGTGGTATGTGCACCACTACAACCATGGGGGAGCACACCAAACTGGGCAGACATTGGCTTGCTCCTCTATTTTTTTTCTTTCCGTATAAGGACTACATTTCACATACATTCTGATGAAGCAACTAGTGCTATAAATAAGCATTCAGGAAGCATGCAATCATACAAACACAAGCAAGAAAAAAGATTGTAAACACAAGGGCAGAAAGCATGAAAACAAATGCACAAAAAAAACACAAGCACAAAAATGCAAAAAACACAAACACAATAACACACAGACAAAAACAAATATAAAGATTCAAGAAGAAATATAGCCAGTGTCAAGGTGCTGATGAATGAACCAACTGGTTTCATGACAGAAAAAAACAGAAACCACCCACAAAAAATGCAAACTAAAACAGAAAAGTAAAATGCAAGACTTCATAAAACACTTCAGAAAAATACAGCTGACTCTTAAAAGTCAAAAACTGACTATTACAGATCACAAACACTGAGAACTTGACCTCCAGAAATTCTAATCTTTGAATTACCAAAAATAAGTCTTTGTTGCTCTAGTTAATATATTATAACTATGCAATGCTAGCTGTTACTAAAAGCCATTAAGTTAAGTAAATGTTAATGGAGAACAAAGTATGGGGTCACCTGCCTGCTCACTGTCAGCATTTGGTGGGTGGGGGTCTGCCCTGTTTCACAGTAATCATTAGACATAATTGCATGAAAGCAGGATAAGTGGCCACCCCTTCATCCCCTGGACACCAGTCTGCCTATGAAAGAAAAGATGCCAATTCAGGAACTGTATGAATTTCTAAACTTTATTTTGACATTAAAATGGTGCTGCAGTTACATGTCTTTTTCTCAGTAAAAACCCCTCCATTAATTGTCTCTGTCCTGCAGGGGTGCCTGTCACAAACTATGGGGTACTGATGCCCAAATGGTGTTGGGGTCCTCTATCTGCCGAATGTCCTGCAGCGGGGGGGGTGGACTGTGAATACTTCTATGCTTGGATTTCTACAAATTTAAGTCACCCATATGTTTATTAACGAAAAAAAGAGGGTGAATAAAACATTAAAGGATTTTTATATAAAAGACTATAATGAATGATCTGCCTCCTGTCTTCTGTATCCTCTCATGAAACAGCAAACAAGGATGAATGCCCAGGCTGAGCAGCAGCAGCATGGCAGACTGGGGCAGGGGGTGGGATTGTTTGGGGGTGGTGTAGAGGTGGGTTAAGATTCCTTGGGTCCCGGGGATCCCTGTTCCCAGGAGAGCTAGCCCCCACCAAGCAGCGATCCCAAGCCCCCTACCCCACCTGCCCCCTGGTGACCACTGCCGCGGGGGGGAGGATCAGAGGGGTGGGGCCAGCTCAGAGAGCATGTTTGGATACTTACTGGGAGACTCTGGTTTAACTTAAACCAGGAAGGGGTCTGGGAAAGACATTGTATAAACCAGTTTGAGCCAAATCAGTTAAGTCTGATACTACATTCAGCCAGGTTTATCTCAGACTGGTTTCAGGCAGTTTGAAACTGGTTTATATGCCCAGAATACCTGTTCTGTTACAGGTTTAAATCAGTTTCTGATGCCTGTCCCTATCCCTGGACTCATCTCTGAACATATGTCTCGACTGACCTCCCAACCAGACACTACAACAGAGAGGGGAAAGTATCTCCCCTTGGCAAGGTAAAACAGGTAATTGCTCTTTCCTTTCCTTCAAACTGCAGACCTCAATATTGCAGCAGGTCAGTTTGTATTGTTACCCCTGTTGACCCATCTGTTTAGCCACTACTACTTGGGGTCTGGTGGGTTGCTCCAAGTAGGAGAAGAAATTGGAGATGGAGTTAGGTGTTTCTTTGAAGCAACCCTGTATATTTAAAAGCGAGTACTTAAAAGTCCAGGTTCTCTAAAGTGGGACCCACACAACAAGAGAGTTTCTCTGTTCACAGTCCCATGCTTCTTCCAGCCAGCTCCAGAAGCTCTTTCTTTAGGCTTTCTTCACAGGGCTGACCTCCCAGTACTTACCTAGGCTGTGTCTACTGCTTTTCTGCAACTTTCTCTCAGTTTTTCCGATCTTTTCTTGTATGTGCTTTTGTTCTGAGCAGCAAGCTGCTGTGGAGTAGTATTAATGTTTTCATAAATGAGATTCCCTGTTTCTGACAATTACCTCAGGTACCGCTCATTCCTCCTTCTGCCAGATTCAGGGAGAGATAACCCAGCCCCTGCCAGCATCCATGTGACTATCCACAAGCAGCAACTGGGACAGGCTGCACTCCTGGCCTAGCAATGACAGTGCTCCAACCACAGCATCTTCCTGAGCTACTTCTAAAAGACAGCAATTTTGTTATAAGAGTAGCACTGGCAGTTTCTACTCTCCCCTCTGGCAATGGGTTTCATCTGCTTTTGACATTATGAACAGCTATCACTTTTTATGAAGATCAACACTTTTTAAAGAGATAAACAGCCTTAACACACAGAGATCAGGGCAACAGAATGCTATGATTTTAAATGAATATGCAGCTTAATTTAGTAAAGGACATTTCCCTTCATTCACTACTATTCCTCATCTCTTCAAACATGCCTATAATTCTCCTTATCCCTTGCATTTTCACTCTCACTCACACTGGGAAACTCACTGTCACGCTCTTACAGTGTTACTGTAAAGGGTCAATTCTGAGCTTTCTTCCATGATCATTTCAGGTCACATTTTCAAAGCAAAGTGATCTCCTGGTTCCAGTGCACTACTCCGTGGAGCCCAGCACAAAACCCAGCACATGTGCAGCCCAGCACAAAGAGAGCCAGCATGTGTGCCTGCTAGAAGGATGTATGGTCAGAAAGCTCCTTTCATTGGTTAACAGGTAATGGATGGCAACTCATGGGAAAGTTAAGTAATATAAGTTATCTCATTTGGACTCTAAAAACTCTGCCAACAATACTTCAGCAGATACACTCAGGTCTGAGGCTGACAATAGGTAATATGCTAATGAGTACAGCCTAGAATTTTTCAAGTCTGAAACTGTATTCTAGATAATTTTTTTCAACATAATTAAATCCCAGCTCTCATGTAACAACAAGCCTGAACTTTAAATGATGACTGCAAACCATGCTAAAATCCTCTGGATAACCAAAAGTTTTGAGACCTCCTCAAGTTAGATGAACTGTTCATGTCAAACAACTGATCCAATGACTTTAGCAACATTTCTGATTCATGAATTATTTACAAAATGACTTGAATTGTACAACTGCTCATTATTCAGCATTTTCTAGCAAAATAAATGTGTTTGGAAGGGTACTTCAGCCCAAAAACTGGTCAGAAGGAATTCATCATGACTACTGGTTGGGACTATCCAAGCAAATGAACAGGGGTATAAACACACATGCATAATTTTACCATGAGATATTCAGATAAAGTACTGCTACAGAAAGTTCTTTGCTATGTGGGAATGGGTTTAATCAAGAAAAAAGAGCTATGCCATATGACTTAGGACACCAGTCACACAACACGAATAACAAAGACCCTACGCAGCACTCACAGCAAACGGTTCACAAGCATCTAGCCGCCAGAAACGTTGACTTTGACCCTTTGCTGGAAAATTTCAGGCAATGGTATTTTATGCATTTGGGGCTTAGCAGATAATTCTTTGGCAGAAAATACTGATAAACTTACTAAATAAACTATTTGTTATGAACAGCTGCTTCATATAGAACTTCAGTGATACTGAAGCTTTCCTCTTAGCAGGGCCTGGCAAACAGAAGGATCCATTTAGCGATGAAAATAAGGATGGCACTGATGAGCTGACTAACTCCAAAGCAAGAATGAGGAAAAATGATGTCCTAGTGCAGGCATATACACATACTTGCATCTACGTATAGAAGGCACCCTTAAAGCAGTCTACTAACTACCTGCTAAGTGTTCCATGCTGTATTCAGGTGTCTTTCCTGATTAGTCTATGTACAATATGACATGCTAGGAAATCTGGTCAATACACCAGATGACAAAACTAACCTATTTAACAACTTCTTTGCCTCCATTTTCCTGAGCAGGGACTGAAACAGTCCCCCCCACTGGGACCCCCTCAGGCCTCAGGGGAGGCACACATAGGCCAAGTGTCAGTGAGGATCTAGTCAGGGGACTCCTGGAGAGACTGGACGTATTTAAATCAGCTGCTCCTGATGATCCCCACCCCAGAGTACTGAGGGAATTAGCTGAGGTCATTGCAGGACACCTGGCATGGCTTTATGAGTACTCACAGTGCTCTGGTGTGGTGCCAGAGGACTGGAAAAGGGCCAACGTGGTTCCCATCTGCAAAAAAGGGAGGAAGAAGGACCCAGGAAACTATAGGCCAGGTAGTCTTACCTCGATTCTGGGTAAGCTTTTTGAGAGAATTATCCTGGCACATGTCCACAAGGGGCAGCAGGGGAGGTTATGCTTAGGGGCAACCAACACGGGTTCATTAGGGGCAGGGTCCTGTCAGACCAACCTGGTGGCCTTCTATGACCAGGTCACCAAATCCTTAGATGCAGGGGTACCAGTGGACGTAGGGTTTCTGGACTTTAGGAAGGCCTTCGACACTGTCTCTAACCCCATTCTAATTAAAAAACTGGGGGACTGTGGCATCGACACCTACACAGTCAAATGGGTCACCAACTGGCTGGAGGGCCACACCCAGAGACTGGTGGTAGATGGGTCATTTTCGACCTGGAGGGACGTGGGCCCACAGTGTTCAACATCTTCATCAGTGACGTGGACGAGAGCGTAAAAAGCACCCTGTTGAAATTTGCTGATGACACTAAGATGTGGGGGGATGTGAGCATGCTAGAAGGGAGGAATAGGCTGCAATCGGACCTAGACAGGTTACAGGCGTGGGCGTATGAGAATAGGATGGGTTTCAACACTGACAAGTGCAAGTTGCTGCACCTGGGGATGAAGAACCAGCAGCATAGCTACAGGCTGGGGAGCTCCAGAGGCAGAAAAGTATCTTTGAGTCATTATTGATGCCAAGATGAACATGGGCCGGCAGTGTGGGGATGCAGTCAGGAAGGCCAACCGCACCTTGTCATGCATCCACAGATGCATCTCGAGCAGGTCCAAGGAGGTGATCCTCCCCCTCTATGCAGCACTGGTCAGGCCGCAGCTGGAGTACTGCGTCCAGTTCTGGGCACCGCACTTCAAGAGGAATGTGGCCAGCATGAAGAGGGTCCAGAGAAAGGCCACTCGCATGATCGGGGGCAGCAGGGCAGGCCCTGTGAGGACAGACTATGGGACCTGAACCTGTTCAGCCTCCACAAGAGAAGACTGAGGGGGGATCTAGTGGCCTGTTACAAATTAGTCAGAGGGGACCAGCAGGCATTGGGGAAGTCCCTGTTCCCCTGTGCACTACCAGGAGTGACCAGGAATAACGGTCACAAGCTGGCAGAGGGTGGATTCAGATTAGACATCAGGAGGCGCTACTTCACTGTCAGGGCAGCTAGATTCTGGAACCAACTTCCAAGCGAAGTGGTGCTGGCTCCTACCCTGGGGGTCTTTAAGAGGAGGCTAGATGTACACCTTGCTGGGGTCGTTTGACCCCAGGACTTTTTCCTGCCAAGGCAGGGGGTCGGACGTGATGATCTGCTCAGGTCCCTTCTCACCCTACCAACTATGAAACTATGAATTCCTTCCCTAAAGAAGCTGGCTACATCCACAGCCTTCCCCAAGTTCTTTACTGCTTTCACTCCACTCCCCAAGTGTCAGTAAATTGGTTAGCTGTAACTCCTTCCAAAGAATTTATCCTAATGAAAGGTAGATTCCAGGGGCTCCCTTAGCCATCTCTTAATTAGCATATCCAGTATCCTGCCTCCCGGTGTTTCCTCTACACTCTTTCAGAAGTATATAGAGGTGTTAAAAAGTGGCTAGAAATAACTGTGTGCATCTCCCCAGTTCCTGTCTGGAGTAGGGATTTTTCTATTAGGCCACAGATGGCCTCACTGTATGATCCCACCTTCTGGCATAGGCGACTAGTAGGGCAGAGCAGGGGGGCATGTGCCCCCCCCCCCCCCCCAACAGGGCTGTCCCTGCCGCCAATGCCGCTGGCGGTTTCTGCAGGTGCTCGTCAGCCCCATCCCCGCCGCCGGCTCAGGAAGCCCCAGTCACCCATGCCTTCTGGTATTATTTTCATTTCCTTTTACCTTTCTTCTTCCCATTGGAATGCAAAGTCTGTCTCTGGCATCTGTCGCCCATATTTCTAGTGAATTATTCCTTGAGCAAAAGCTTCTGAGATCATGCTCCTAACATGGGATACTCCTCAGCCCTCCCCCAAAGGAAACACCTCCATGGGGGACTTGTTGTCTGTTTTCATGGACCACACCATCCTTGGCCTTTCTGCTGAAAAACAATGGGGAAATTACATCTGGATGCTAACTGTGATGTGGAATCCTGTCAAGTGGCAACTGCTCTGGCATCACCAATTTACAAAGGCCAAACCTGAGATGGCAACAGCTTTCAGCCACTATCAGTGAGGGAATAATCTGAACCAGAAACCTAGAGGTGAAAAGCTCCATTTCCCATTCCCAGTCCCAGCATGAAAAGCATTGCTGAAAAATAATAGGTGAACAAATCAAGAAAATTATACTCCTCCAAAACTTCAAACTGCCCCTAAGCAGACTTTACGAAAGACCAGTTTCATCAAAATGGACAGACTTTTGCACCTTCTTGCTGGAAGACTACTCTGCAACTAATTACCCTTCTCTTTTAAGATGCAAGACATTTCTGGGCCTGAGAGCCAAAAAAATTAAACACACAGTTAATTCTCTGCTTCCCCTGATTCCTTCTTCTGGAATTCCAAAGAGCTCTATTTTTAACATATTGCTTTCCCTATTTGTTTACTCCTGAGAAAAATTCCTTTTATTGCAATACAATGGAAACAACAGAGCGAATGTTAACATTCATCAATAGCTGACAGAGAGGAGTTTACTCCTCGCTGTTCTGCTTGCTCAACAACTAAGGCCACTAACCCAGCACTAGCTTCAGCTTGCTCAGTCTGGCTGCACAAAGTAATTGTCAACGAGGGTTTCATGTATTCCTTGTCAGGTTCTCTGCGGATCTGCTAACTGCCAAGTCTGCAGCCCACCATCGGTCAAAGTAGGCAAGACTATTCCTGGCATTGGATACTGTAATAATAAAGATCACTTCTTTATTTCAGAAGTAGGCAAGGTGAAGAACTTGGAGGGCTTTGAAAAAGGCCATTAGAAACACGTTTCCATTTTTTTAACTCCCTCTGGCACAGCAGGCTGTCTGAGCACTGCAGCATCTAGTCTGATGGATGGAAAAACAGAGTTAAACAGAAAGTGAAACTAGGCAGCCAAGTTTCCCCATCCCTTAGTGTTGCCCTAGCTATAGAAATTGTGTAACAAAATTCACCAGTAAGTTTGATCCTGGAATTTGGCAGATACATTCCACAATTAGGATCACAAGCCAGGTGAGTATCAACACAAGACAAGCAGAAAAACAAAAAGTGCATGTATATCTGTAATGGCAATGAGGGCTGCATGTCCAGGTACCTAGGTGTGAACTGGCTGAAACAGACCTCTGAATACTGCCTGATCCAGCAGCTCTTACTTAACCCCAGCAGGGTTTTGCCTGAGTAAAGAGTGGGTCCTGGAGAGGACTGGTATAAAAACAATAATGTGGAATGATGTATTATAGCTTATGCCTCCCATAAAGGAATGCACTGCAGCTGCAAACTCTGTCGTGATCACCCATTTTAAGGGATCTTGTGTCCCACTGATTTAATTTATAGGCCCAGAGATGATAATTATTTCAAGTAGCTGAAATGGCAAGGGACAGGACTAGTGATTCAAGAACAACTGGCTCAGAAACTTTAATTTACTAGAAATGGCAAAAAAAAAAAAAGCAAGTGACCCAGACAAATATTAATGGCTCAATGAAAGCCAAACACAACTCAGACTGGGATTTAGGTTCGCCTGCATTATAACTAAAATGGAATACTTTTGTGAACAGTCGTGGAGCTAAATTGACTGCCAACAAAAAATGTCAGCTCATAAACATATGTTGCATCCTATTCATGCTACCAAAGGACATGGAAGCCTTGCCTTTGACTTCAGGGGAAACAGAATTGGGAAACAGAGAAAGACAGAATGTGTGTGCATGCGCATCACTATTTATGCTAACAAATGTACCTGTTCATCCACTGAAAACAAGTACAACTGAACCACTGCCGAAGAGAGTTTAAAAACAAGCATAGCCAAAGACAAACAAGGCTAGAGCCACTCCAGGCCCACTGTTAAAGCTTGCCCAGAGCACACACAAATTTGATTTTCCTAGAAAGCTATGCTAGGAAGTCAGAATTCCCCTTTGTCCTCTGAAAAGCCAGGTCTGAATTCATAACAAAGCTATCTTCTCCGTCATTCCCCTTCCCGCCAAATCCCAGACAAGTTTGGATTGGCATTCTAGATCCAAAATAATTTATCTACTTACTTGTTTTTTAATCTGTTGACTATCTTAATTGTCCCCCAATTCATCCAGGTGACCCAGGATTGTTTTTTTCAGCAAGGAGCATCTGACGCCCAGTCTTCACTGCTGGCCTTTGTTACCAACTTGTAGTTTAAAGACATGCTTTACTCGCACTGATCAATTCTATTTATGGGAGCACTGCTGGTGCTTCAGTTTGGCTGAATGCTGCTCTATTAGAATGCATCTATACCAGGATTTATTTATTTATTTGCATTACTGTGGCTCTAAGCAGGACCATACAAAGCCACGGGAAACAAGCCTGCTCTTGCCATTCCTAATACCCACGATACAAAACAATCTGCTGTAGCAAGGTCTGAAGGACAGTTTCAAGATTTCATGATTGAGAATCAACTACATTCCTGCATGGTGCTTCCTGCTGGATTACCACTTTAAACCTATGTTATTCCTAGTTTACCATTCTTCCAGATTTAAGAAGAATAGTGTCTTGGATTATGTGGCTCAGGTTAAAAGGCAATCCTCAAGCCTTCCATATGCCTGCCTGCACCTTATCTTTATGAAGAATGCATTGTAGAAGATGCTAGTTACAAACATTACTTGTGATATGGAGCACCCTCCATCTATTTCCACAGGAAAGTCTAGGCTAGTCTACATAAGCAGCTTTGTGTATTGTGGCCACTCCTTGTAAATGGCTCACATTTTTTTTCCAGTAAATTAACATCAACTCAGAAAACAAAACCACCAGCTGTTAACATCATCTTGACTCCTGACATCAGGCTGAACATTTCTGGAAAGGCAATTCCTTCTCCTCTGAACTTGCAAAACAGCCAAATCTGTATTTAGAAGCAGCCGGGAAGGAAAATGCTAAGGAATTTAATACATCTCCAGCATAGCTGGATACACCTTGGTAATGGATCCTTCCCAGCCACTTAACTATGCAAGCAAAGCTCCAAAGGGACGATGGTGACATCTGCTGGCATAGTGTGCTGGTCTCAGCCCTGGGCACAAGCACATGGAAGAACTCAGCAGCTGACAAGCACTGAAACCTCCAGTCTCCAGCTCAAGTCTGGAGGCTGGAATGGCTCACTGGCCTCTAGCAAAACTTGATGGTTAAAATAAGGACAAACCTCTCAGGATCTGGGGGACGACAATCAACCACCCTTTAGATGTCTTAGCTGGGTAACAACTTCCCTCAACTCCTTACCACCTCCATCATTTCTAATTCAACTGGCAGAGTTAGGGACCTCCCTGGTTTCCACCCAGCTTTGAGGTGTCCTGAAGAGCAGCCCCTGTGAAAGTCACACTTTTCACACACACTTGCTTCCAACATTCAAATGATAAAGATAAACCAAAGCATTCCAGTGTGCACAGTATGCCACTGCTCCCTCCTTTGCAGCACAGTATTATTCAGTCTGTGGACTTCCTCTTTCCCCTCTGCTCTGACAGGTTAACTAATAAGTAAAGCAAGTCAAATGGTTCTACAGTTCATATCCATATCTATCTAAATATTGGCATTTCCTGCTCCAAAAATGTCTCCGAGGGCACTGTCAGACATGCAGCTCCCTGCTAACTTATGGCACTTTTCATGGTGCTTCACCGAAAGCACTATCAGTTAGAGCAGCCCTCCTGACCCAACAGACATTTGCTGTTGGGTCAGGGAGATGGGAGATCAAGGTCCACTTTGGAGCTGATCCAGAAGGAACTGCCTGTCTGCAGCCTCTCTCACTTAGCCGCACCCACCCCACTCCCAGCTCCGGTTTGTCTGCAGGATAGGAAGGGAGGGAAAGGGAGCTCCAAGATGGGGTTTGCCTAGACTGAGCTGGGGGGAGAAGCGCATGGATTAGAGACCCCCTCCCTTCTCCCCCTCCCTTCCTGCAAACAGCACTGGGGTGGAGCTGCATCAGCCCAGCCCCAATCACACACGCAGGGGCAGACAGAAGTTAATGAAGGCACTCTGCTTTGGAGCATCTTCATCTGAACCCTCATTACATAAAAATTAATTTGTCGCATGATGGGATACTTTTAAGTGCTCTGCAGCTGTGCACTTCTGTCAGGGCACAGCTGTAGAGCACTTTCAAGGGCCCGATTGCACAATATATATTACTTCTATCAGCATCCCAGAATACCTGCAGCTATAATGGTTTGTGCTCTTGCAAGAAGCCTTTTCACATGAAAAGCATACAATTAAAAGCACAAATACTTGTTTTCAACATCAGCAAGAAGCTCTGAACATACAAATGGACAAGTCTCCATGTACTGTCAATGAAAGCTCAGAGAAGCTTTGAAAATGTGGCGTTCCAGCCACACACAGAAACACCGGGCCTTAGCAGAACATTATTTGCCACTAGCATGCAGGAAACTAGAAGCACACCAACAAGCCTAGTGTCAGGGCCAGTATGAGAACAGACTGGAATGTTTCTGCTGCAGGACCAGCATGCCCTAAGATCAGAGAGGGACGTTTTTGTTTAGGCCTGCCTAGCCATCCCCTTTTCCCTTCTTGTTCCTCACCTCCAACTCCTATGTCTACACTAAGGCCACGTCCACACAAGCATAGATGTTTGGTTCCCCGGGGACAACTAACAGCGGCACACCTTATGCCACCACTAGCTGTCCCTGGGGAATACCTGTGTCATGCACTCTATGTCACACAGCAAGTTACCCCAGGTGGGGTAGGGGTGGCTGGCCCCAGCAACGTTACCTGGGGTCCTGCTGGGGTTGCATCAGCAGCAATCTTGCCACTCCAGCTGGCCAGGCTTCAGTTTTGAGCGGTGTGTGCTGTCTCTGCATGCACCACTCCACTTTATTTTTGCGCAGATTTTTTTGACCCTTTTTGACATCCAGGAATCAAAAAAACTTCATGCTCCCTTGCAGCGCGAAGAACAGCTGAATGTGTGGTATGTGGCACCGCAGATGTGTCTGCAGCACCACATACCACACAGCTGTGCTCATCTGGACACGGCCAAAGGGTTTACGTGATGTATCTAACCCAACAGGGGCTTTGTCTCCGCTTGAACCCACCTCCCAAAGTACACAGTCCAGAATGTCAAAAAGCTTCCAAACTCAGAGACAGCTTCAGTTCTAACTGCCTGATGTATGCTGCCTCTTGAACCTATAGTGAAGAGCTATAAATTTAGACAGCAATGAGGATAGAGGTCAGGAAGAAGTGTACTTAAGTCACCTGGAATGACATAAAAGGAAAAAGTAATTCCAGGCCAAAAGGTGGGGATGTCCACTGGGAATATGTAGATTGACCTGGCTCCAAGGAATGGTTCTCAGGGACTTTTAACTTGTTGGCAAGAGGGTAACTAGAGATCTGACACAAGCAGCTTTTGAGCATCCATCAGTGGTGTAAAAGAGATCAAAGCATTTTTCTGTGGGAGCCCTGCAACCAAAGAGCAAAAGGACAGAACAAAAGCTCCAGCCTGCGGTGCAGATACATTTAGCTCAGAGAGAGACAGAAAAGGAGGAGACAGAGAGGCTGCAGGTTGGAGGAGCACCTGAATTCAAACAAGGAATTTATATGCTGAAGTGTCATGTCTCAGCTGCAAACATTAAATACGTGGGTTAAAAAGCAAAGTGGGGAAAATGCCTTTGTTCTTTCTGCCATTGGACACAAAATCAAGGAACAAACCAATATTTTCATTTGCACCTTTAAGAAGGCAGTAAACGCACAGACTTAATTATCAAGGTGAGTAGTATAAAGCAGCACAGGCATCACTAAAGAGAGGCACTTCTGCATTAGAGATCACATTTTCTAGATTTTTTTCTTATTCCTACAACTGGGGATTTTGAGATGATCACTCATTGTTCATAAATAAATACATATACAGTTTGGTAGCTCTTTATTTCTCAAATGAAGTCATAATTCCATTCTTTGTGGCCTCATAATCATCAGCATAGCAGCAAGAGAAAAGATGAGGATTTCAGATGGAGATTAGGCAGTGGGACGAAGTAAAGTCTTACAGAAGAAAGAGCCTGTTTTCATACATGTGTTCTTAATATTGAGAGGTAAGAGGAGTGAAGAAAAATGCAGGAAAAGCAAGGCGTGCTGACAGAATTATTCCTAACTAGTGCATTTCCAAAGCTTTCAAAGGCATCAACTTCTCTTTAAATCAGTCTCCTGATTGTTACCTCTTGTTATCATGGAAAATTGTTTGCCTCGTGTCCCATGGAGACCCAGGATTTGAGTGAATCTGCCATTTAGAAGAGCAGGGGTGTCAGATGCAACTAGCAGAGAAATTCTAAGACCCACACAATACTGGATTTATCTACAAGCAGCCTTTCTTCCAGGAAGTCTCCCAACCACTGCACTCGTACCACTGCTACTCCACAGTGACAGAAAAAAGGAGCATGCAGGGCATCACCCAGGCATTCTGTATCCAATTTCCCTTTGGGAAACACACTTTAACCCACCAAAGCTTTTCAGCACCAATCAACCAACAAAACAAAAGTTCAGTAAAATCTGCCACCACTTTAGGACATCTGGTTAACCAAAGCACCATATGTCTGAATTGTATATGCCAAAGAAAACCCTCCTATAAGCATATCTTTCTATATTTTCTGTCTAGTGAAGGTCTGGAACCTTAAAGACACTGCTAGGTATCATCATAAGGACTGTGATGAAAGACTCGATTCTGAAAAGCCAAGGACCTGCAGCATGTACAAGGGCTTCCTCTGTACAACTTACAGGCTAGGGACAGAAGTTACAAATAAACCGGTTTAAGCGATCAGAAACTGGTTTAAATCTGTAACAGAACAGAAATTCAGTGCACATAAACCAGTTTCAAAATGGCTGAAACTGCTTTGAGTTAAACCTGGTTGAATCAAACTTAATTGATTATGGTCAGATTGGTTTATGGAACTTCTGTCCTGGACCCCTTCCTGGATTAAGTTAAATAAGAGTCCCCCTGCATCCTCTACACAGTCAAATGGGTAACCAACTGGCAGGAGGGATGCACCCAGAGAGTGGTGGTGGATGGGTTATTTTCGACCTGGAGGGATGTGGGCAGTGGGGTCCCCCAGGGCTCGGTCTTCGGGCCCGCACTGTTCAACATCTTCAGCAGTGACTTGGACAAGGGGGTAAAAAGCACCCTATTTAAATCTGCTGATGACACTAAGATGTGGAGGGATGTGGGCACACTAGAAGGAAGGAATAGGCTACAGTTGGACCTACACAGGTTACAGGGGTGGGCGGATGAGAATAGGATGGGATTCAACACTGACAAGTGCAAGGTGCTGCACTTGGGGACGAAGAACCAGCAGCATACCTACAGGCTGGGGAGCTCCCTTCTCATCAGTACAGAGGCAGAAAAGGATCTTGGAGTCATCATTGATGCCAAGATGAACATGGACTGGCAGTGTGGGGATGCAGTCAGGAAGGCTAACCACAGCTTGTCATGTATCCACAGATGCATCTCAAGCAGGTCCAAGGAGGTGATCCTCCCCCTCTACGCGACACTGCTCAGGCTGCAGTTGGAGTACTGCGTCCAGTTCTGGACGCTGCACTTCAAGAGGGATGTGGACAACATGGAGAGGGTCCAGAGGAGGGCCACTTGCATGATCGGGGGCAGCAGGGCAGGCCCGACGAGGAGAGGCTACGGGACCTGAACCTGTTCAGCCTCCACAAGAGAAGGCTGAGGGGGGATCTAGTGGCCTGTTACAAACTAGTCAGGGGGGACCAGCAGGCATTGGGGGAATCCCTGTTCCCCCGAGCACTGCCAGGAGTGACTAGAAATAATGGTCACAAGCTGGCAGAGGGTAAATTCAGATTACACATCAGGAGATGCTACTTCACTGTCAGGGTGGCTAGGATCTGGAACCAACTTCCAAGAGAAGTGGTGCTGGCTCCTACCCTGGGGGTCTTTAAGACAAGGCTAGATGAACACCTTGCTGGGGTCATTTGACCCCAGTACTCTTTCCTGCCATGGCAGGGGGTTGGACTTGATGATCTGCTCAGGTGCCTTCCGACCCTACCAACTATGAAACTATCCCTGAATGCTCTGCAGCCCTGGGCTGGGCTGGGCTGGGCTGTCTGCTCTAGCAGAGCAGGGCTGGCCCCACCCATTTGTTCCCTAGTTGAAGCAGGGGCAGGGGCGTGGCCAGATGCCAGGCGGAAGGTGAAGGGGACAGGGAAGAGGTTTATTTCCGCTTCCCTTTCCTGTCCCAACAGCATGGACCCCAGCCAGAGTCTGCCAGGCAGGGGTGCAGTAGCCCGTCAGGCATTTCACCCCACTCACTGCTCAAGCGGTGGGGAGCATGCCCAGCCCAGGCAGCAGTGTGAAGCAAGCAGAGACAGGGGTTTAATTGCCCCCTCTGTCCCCTGTCCCATCGGTAGGACCCGAGCCAGGGTCTGCTTGGTCAGAGTAGAGCAGCCTGTGTTGGGGTCCCCCCCCCCGGGGCAAGTGGAGCAGCGCTATGGCCACCTCAAAAATCGACATAGCCCCCATAATCTCACTGAGCCTTGCTGCTGCTCCTGTTCACCCTGTGGAGGCTGCAGCAGCTCTGCCTGACCTGCTCCCATCTAAAGCAGGGGAATAAACCTCTTCCCTGCCCCCTGCACCTCAGGGGGTCATGCTGTGCTAGCACCTGGCCATCCGCCACCCCTGCTGTTGCAGTACTGGGGGGACACAGACATGGGCTGCTCTGCCCCAGCCAGGCAGACCCCACTTCTTGCAATGGAGGGTGGGCAGCGTGAGCTAGGTGAAAGGGAGTGGCTTGCGGCATGTGCGGAGGTGGCTTCATCCCATCTGTGTGCGTGCAGTGAGACAGGGGATGGAGGGGGGAATTAACCCGCCTCATCTCCACTTGCTTCATGCTGCTGCCGGGGCTGGCCATGCCCCCTGCCACTCGAGCAGCAAGGGCAGGGGTGGGAAACGCCTGGCAAGGCCTGCTTCCCCCTTCCCACTCCAGGCATATGCTGGCTGGGGTGCCTGCAGGCCAGTGTTGGGGTTTAAACCCCTCCTCAGTCATACTCAGCCTACCAGGAACTGGCCACCCACCCCCTCACCCTCCTCAGCATAGCTTCCCTGCAGCTGAAGACTCATTCTAGCACCCCAGCCTGTAGCCTGAGCCATCGCAGGCATATATGCTTGCATTTCCAGACTCAAAAGTGAATGTCTATTCACTTGCAAATCAATTCAGTCTATGCAAGTTAAACTAACCTACAGAGATTGAATCAATTCAGGCTCTGTCTTTTTGAATGTCTGTACTTAGCCACAGTGCTCAGCACAGGGATGATAGAGGGGCCTTGTACAGATACTCAGGTTTTCCTGGAAGAGTCATTCTTCCTCTAGAAGAAATCATAAGTATACAAATATTCCGGCTTCTTCTCCCAAAGTAAAAATAAGCCACTATTTCTCTCAAGGGAAAAATAATCTGGGGACAACCAGGGTTGAATCACACCCCAGGAGAGTTTCTCCTGGAAGAGGAAACTTCTGTACATGCTGTGGCTTCTCTCACAAGAGACCGCAGTCCTCCAGAACTATCCCCATTCCCCTACTCAGGGAGACAGTCAATCACTTGCTGGAGTCTACTGCTTCAGCAAGGAGCAGAATATGGCCCTTTCACAATCCCAACATTGTGGTGCAGGGAAACACAGGCTCACCCTAGGTAGTCTGGGTTATCCAGCCAGAGCTGCCTTATGCACTGTTGCCATCTGTCACCAGATAGACTAAGGGAGCTCCAGTGCATGCTGAGGCGTGTGCATGCTCCCCCACCCCAGCTCACAGCTGTACAGCATTAGCACTGCAAGCTCTCCACTCTTCAGGGCCGCAGCATTTGAATGGTTGTACATGTGGCTCTGGGAAAGGTCTTTTACCAAGAGAACAAACCTGGGAGAATTCTCCCAGGTTTTTTTAAATGTGTGTATACAACCTTAGCAACAACTTATTCATCTCACCTAAAGTACTGTTTTTCTGAATTATTTTACAGTGACTTGGAACCTTTAATCCCCAAAGATTCCAAAGCATTACACAAACTACAGCAGTTGGCACAGACAATCTACCAACCTCTCTGATCTACATAGTGCTTACAACACTTCTACATAAGAAAAAGAGCATTTACCACTGTCAGGAGAGATTTATTACGACCTGTTGTCTTAGACGTGCCAAACTTCTTAATACTCTGTTCTCCATCAAGCAGCTGCCAATGATGTATCCCTCTCTTTTTACAATAGAAATGTTGGGTTGCTTCTGTATTGGGATGGGATATGATTCTCAAGGCATCGACCTAGCTTGTCAGCTATGTGAATGGGGAGCTTCACTGTTACTCCCTGCTTCTGCGGTTGGAAGAGCTCCAACGCTGTTGTGCTCCTGCAGTGTTCTAAGCTGGAATGTTAATAGGCGGAAACAGGAGAGAGCAGTGAATTACTGGCTGCCCAGTGTAAATCTTACGCTGGCCCTGAACCAGGGGGAGAGTAAGAGCTGGCATCCTGCTCAAACAGGAGTTATGGGCTGAATGCACACACTTTGGAAAGACATGGCAGCCAGAGGCTAAACTAGAACAGGAGTTTATGGGGACTGCAGCACCAGGCTGTTAGTTAAAATGCAGAAGTGGAAGCTTAAAAGGAGTACAAAAGCCAGAGACCTCTATGTATGCAAAAGCTCATTTCCCTGTAGTGAGAGGAGCCATGCTTTTTCCCCTCTCTTCTGTTCCAGCTGTTGCCACAGCTATCATACAGCCTTTGGAAGTAACTGTGCATTAAACGCTTCCAAAAGAAATGGGAATAGTGTAATAATATACAACGCCTACCACCTCATTATGCTACTGCATGTATACTTTGCACTTCTGTTAAACCATTCATTGGAGGGTCTCAAGGTTGCTTTACCAATGCAAATTAACAAACCCTCAAGACCCCCTCATCAGGTACATATTACCTTCTTTATTTTTACAGATAAGCCAATGCAAGAAGCAGAGGGGTTAAGTGACTGCCCCAGGCCAAATCAGTGCCAAAGTAGAGGCTAGAACTCATGAGTCTCGTCTCCCAGGCTCTCCTCTTACCTCATCCATTCTAATGCTACCCACTGTTATACAATGTTCTGGTCAATAAATTAAGTTCCCACAATAAATATACCTGTGTTATAGTCTGTTATCACACTGGATCAAAACTGAGAATTAAAAACCACATTACTAAGTTTCCTGCTATTCTCCTTCTACCATTGAGTGCTACATGCATTAAATATTAACTGCTTTTCCTACAAAAACACAGTTGGCTCCATATTCCCACTCTGCTAAATCCTGACATTGTCCTGTGTCATGCGTTTCCGTTATAACTTCCAGAAGTTTGGAAAAATTTCACCAGGGTTTGCGTGACTATTACATAATGTATATGAGCATAGATGATGAAGGGGAGAAATGTACTTAACATAAAGGCAGACATTCCATTATAATACATTTCTTGCGTTTCTTTCCTCTTCTCTCTTGTTTTCTGTGGTCCCAGACCCCTGCCCAAAGTTTTAAAATGAAAGCAACTAAAAAGAAATGTATTCTGAATATTAAGAAACAATTCTTAAGAGAACAGATACTTAGGATGCTGGAAGAATCACCCAGCAGAAACCATGGATGCTTCATTTCTGTTGTGATGTGAGCCCAGACTGGACAATGCACTTGAGAACACAGGCTCTCCTAAGACATTACTTCCAGCTCCTGGCTATGCTAGAGAAACCATCAGAACTGCCTATTACTTGGTGCTTCAGACCTCCCAGCTCTAGCAGGCCAACAAAATGCAAAGCTAGGACAACATGGAATAAAAATGTGAAAGCAGCTATCTAATAATTTAAAATCCCATAGTATAGTGTACAGGTAAATTCAGGGTTTGAGCATACAGCTGGAGGTACTGCTGTCTTACCTGAACCAGTCCACCAAGCCCTTGTCACAGAGCAGAGAGATATAAAAGTGTCTCTTCTGCACCCATCAGGCTTAACACATCCAGACACTGGACCCTGAGGAGCAAACATTCCCTGGTTATGGGCCTGAGCAAGCCACAATTTATGAAGTCAAGCTGCATCTCTGCTTTGACTTGCATCCCATTCTGACCGATATCTGAACCTCCACACCTTGCACCTTAAATGCATTAGAGCTGAACTGCTTAAGCCCCTGTGCTGGCTCTTGTTAAGCTGCAGTTTAAATATCTGATCACTTTTCAAATTCCCCTCCAAAAGAAGGTTTAATAATACAAAGGTAGTATTGAAGTTCAAATACCCTTATACACAGGCTAATGAAACAGTGATGAAATGTGGCTTCAGAAATCTGCTTATCTTCCTATCTAATGTTTTAGCCACTTTTCATGACTATGTAACCTTAGGTGCCATAGCAAAGCTGTATCGGGGAGCCTAGCCCTTTCAGGGCAGTATGCTGAAGTGATAGAGAAGTTCAGAAAAACCTCATAACAATCCAGTTCTGTGGGTTTTCCTGACAAATGGAAATTATTAAAGCTACTTTCTAAATGTACAGGTTTGATTCCAGGTATAAAGCCAGACAAACCACATAGCCATGCATTTCTTTTGGGGGCTTTCTACCTAAAGATGAATGTGAAGCTGCATTTTTTCTACTGTTCTGGAACCATAGCATTTCACTAGTTCTCTCAACCTGCAGAAAGACCTCAATGCGATTACACAGAACTTACCACAGTGGGTAGAAAGATAAGGTTCTTGGAGTTACAAGGTATGGCCCTGCAAGATGTCATAAGCCATATATAGTCTTCCCAAATCAATATTTGGACAGGAGAGAAACAAGGAACTTCTAGATGCTGCAGGATGTGGCATAGACACTAGTAGCTGATGTTTTTCCCTCCAAGACAGTGTAACTGGGGCCAACAGTGTGGCACTAGAAAAAGCTGGAGGTACTTGAGGAGATTTAAGACAAGAACATGGAAATTATGAGTTCTACTCTGAAGTCTGTTCCTGACTTCCTGTCTCACTCAACCAAGTCACATAATCTCTTTGTGCTTTAGCCTTCCTATCTGAAAAATGGAAATAATAAATTAGTAATGAATACTAAAACTCAGGGGATGAAAGAGGCCTGCTGGTCTTCATTCAGAAAGGTCTGTAAAGCACTCTGAGGTCCTCAGAGAGAAGATATAACATATGGCATCAAAATGTGATGTGGTGGTGTGCTTTACTGTTAAATAGGTCCTACATTTCACCGCAGATGTGACTGCAATTAAATGAAGTGATTTTGGAGGGCCACACCCAGAGAGTGGTGGTGGATGGGTCATTTTCGACCTGGAGGGATGTGGGCAGTGGGGTCCCCCAGGGCTCGGTCCTCAGGCCCGCACTGTTCAAGAGCTTCAGCAGCGACTTGGACAAGGGGGCAAATAGCACCCTGTTCAAATTTGCTGATGATGCTAAGATGTGGGGGGATGTGAGCATGCTAGAAGGGAGGAATAGGCTGCAATCGGACCTAGACAGGTTACAGGGGTGGGCGGATGAGAATAGGATGGGATTCAACACCGACAAGTGCAAAGTGATGCAGCTGGGGAGGAACAACCGGCACCATACCTACAGGTTGGGGAACTCCCTTCTCATCAGTGCAGAGGCAGAAAAGGATCTTGGAGTCATCACTGACTCCAAGATGAACATGGGCCGGCAGTGTGGGGATGCAAGCAGAAAGGCCAACCGCACCTTGTCATGCATCCACACATGCATCTCAGGTAGGTCCAAGGAGGTGATCCTCCCCCTCTATGTGGCACTGGTCAGGCCGCAGCTGGAGTACTGCATCCAGTTCTGGGCACCGCACTTCAGGAGGGATGCGGACAACATGGAGAGGGTCGAGAGGAGGGCCACTTGCATGATCAGGGGCAGCAGGGCAGGCCCTACGAGGAGAGGCTACGGGACCTGAACCTGTTCAGCCTCCACAAGAGAAGGCTGAGGGGGGATCTAGTGGCCTGTTACAAACAAGTCCCTGTTCCCCCGAGCACGACCAGGAGTGACCAAGAATAACGCTGGCAGAGGGTAGATTTAGGCTAGATATCAGGAGGCGCTACTTCACTGTCAGGGTGGCTAGGATCTGGAACCAACTTCCAAGAGAAGTGGCTCTTACCCTGGGGGTCTTTAAGAGGAGGCTAGATGCACACCTTGCTGGGTCATTTGACGCCAGGACTCTTTCCTGCCATGGCAGGGGGGCGGACTCAATGATCTGCTCAGGTCCCTTCCCACCCTAGAAACTACAATACTATGAAACTATTTTTGTGTATAGAGGCAATCTGAAATTTCTCAAGAAAGAAGTTATAGAAGTGTCACATTTTATTGCTACTATGAAATGGGTGATAGCTATCAGAGAAATAAAATCACTTGTCTTTATGAGGACTAGGTCTTATGCTAGGAAAATCACTGTCCCCTGGTTCTTGCCTGTGCCATGCATTTATATTTAGGTGTGAACTTTAAAGCTGAAGTGTATGCCTGATCCTTCGCTTTCTGATAGGATCCCCAAGCCAACATTTCCTACCACAGGACAGCAAAAGTTGGAAAGAAAATATGCTACTGGAGCACCAGGGAAAACAGCATCACCCCCCCGTTATACTAATGGTGCCAACACCTGGACAGTGACAAGCTTTTCTAGGCCACTGCATAGTAAGAGTTGCATTTTGTTATGGGAAAAGTTTAAGATCCTAAAAGAAGGAAAGCTGTTTGGCATCAAGGACTCCTGATCAGGCAGGCCAGCCTATCTCTCCCTATGCCTGAAGAAGGGTGTTTGTGCCCAAAAGTTTGCAAAGAACAATTTTTCCAACTATTTAGTTGGTCTAATAGAAGATACCACATTTACCCAAAGAACCTTGTGTACCTTAACAGCCACACCTGCAGTAAGCCTCAGCTAATGCTCTGTTGTTGTTTAGGAACAACAAACATCCAGATTGGCTGCTGGGAGTGCTGCCACTCCATTTAGCAGGAGCTGGGGCCCTGGGTTTGCAAGCCAGTCAACAGTTCTGATGTGGCAAGTCTCCTGGCTCCTGAACTCTGATTTTCCTGCTTCCTAGCCCTGCTTTTGGCTAGTTTCTGAACTTCAGCTTTGGATTTCCCTGAGGATCTATTTCCTGCCTCCTGACCCCGATTTAGCTCTGTTCACAAACTTTGCTCTGTGGATTGTCCCTCTGTTTGGTACTTGGTATCTAATCCCTGGATCCTGACCCTAGAGTAGACAGTGTTGTGGACTCTGCTTCTGGACTTTCCTCTGGTTTTCGTAATATGGCTCCTGCCCTCTGACCCAGCCAGCTGGACCACCCATAACCCAGTCCTTTACAATCTGAGAGCAAATGCCTCTATACTAAACATACTTGCCTGCCTTTGTGCAGGAGGTAGACTAGATAGACAATCACTTGGGATCCCATGCTGCTTTTCTATGGTACTTTTTTCATTCTTCTTTCTTTGTTCCTGTCCTGGAATATGAGAGCTGCACTGATCTAGCACCCAAACACCTGGTGAGGACAGTCACACTCTCTGTTTAGCTACTCTCATTCTCTTCCATCTGTGAGATTTTTCCTTCTTCTTTTTTTTTCTTTTAAATACATCTGAACAGGAACTTGGGTCTCTCATACCAAAGGGCCAAGGCATATCTGAAGCATCCCAACAAGTGGGGATGATGAAACTAGCATGCAACTTGGATGGAACCTAATGCCAAAGAAATTGCAGAAAAGTCTTGCTGAATTTGTTTTAGGTCGGGGACCCCCCACCTAAAACAAACACAGCAAGACTAGGAGAAAAGTTATAATCCCAGTACTGCCTCAAGGATCTAGTCCATGTCTTTGGTAGGGATATAGCAAGATAAGGTGTCCCAAAGGAAAATTTCATTCTTCCTCTTTACCCACAATCAAGCTCGCCCCTCCAGGCAGGTCTGTCTTGCAAAACCTGCCTGGGCAACAACTTGGGTTACAACAGCAATGAAGAGTAGACAGCATGGGATTTTTAGCTCAGGTTAACAGGTTCAGTTCAGGTCTGTAACAGCATTAATGCTGTGTATATACTGTGGACTGCAGTGCAGGGGACAGCACCCTAAACTGGCCTGGTTCCCAGAAGCAACCTAGCAGCAGCACCACTGAGCTCCCTGTAAGCTCTGAGACCCTGACTCATGGGTGGGTTTTGCAACCATGCTGTGTTTGTGCCCTGGTACCCAGATCACTCCCAGTACTCTGTGTTGCTTGCTTAATGCTACCTTGGGTATTGTAGTCAGCAGCATCAACAGACCCTAAACAGACCTGCAAACTGGAGTGAAACATGATGCTATCCTGCCTCCTCTGCTCTGTAGACCCCATGAGTTCATGGGGTTAAGAACACTTCTTTGGCTGTTAAGAGGAACTGTGTGACATGGAACATGGGCTAGAGACTGCTACACTGCTTCTCATGCTGCTTATGACATTAGCTCATACCCATTAAAAACTTAGGACTGTGTTCAGGTGCCCGCTAACCTTTCTTCTCATGCTGCCTCCTTTTCCACGCTCTTCCACCTCACAGCTTCATTGCCTAACGTGACTGGAACACAGGGGCAGGCAGAAACACTGTCTATCATCATCCAACTGCTCCATTCAGCTTGAGAGCAATGATTGGAGCAGACTGGGTGGAACCCAACTTTTCAAACACTTGGAGCCAACATGCGAGATGATGTGGACACCCTACACACAGGCCTTGTACTAAACAGCCCTTTAACGACACTATTTAACCCCCATGGAATTTATGCTGGATCTCAGCTACACTTGAAATGGATCCAGTTGGCCTCAAAGCCAGCCTCAGCCGATCATTAAGGAAAGAAATCTGATCCCAAAACAGAAGTGCAAAAGGCACCCTGCCTTCTGACCCTTCCTTCTCTGGGGTGGACTGAGTAGATGAATGGCCCAGGACAAAGGTGGATGCAAATGCAGTAAGGGCTGACATGGTAACAAGCACCCAGCAGAAGGGAGGAGACATAAGGCAGGCTCTGCACACTGAAACAGGGCACTGCACATTTACAAGGTGAGACTGGATAGCTCGCGGGAATGTTATGAGCCCAGCAGACAGTTGTGAGCGGTGCAGGGGGAGGGGAATAATGGGAAAATCAAATATTCCTCCAACAATATCCAGCTCCCTGTGGGGCAGTTAGCCTCTGCTAACCTCTTCCTTAAGTGCCATTTTACAGGGTGTTTCTATGAAATTTTCCATCTGTTACCTAGTTACTCAATCCCAACACAGCCCATGAACTCATGGGGTCATGCAGCAGAAACGGGGCTGCGGGCAGAGCCTCAGCCATTCCCCTAGCTCTGCCACCTTGGAGAAGCAGCACTGAGCATTCTGGAGGCTAGCGTCAGGTCTAGCAGTTCAAGAGAGCCCCAACCCTGCTAAACAATGAAGAGACAGTGTGGGACCAGCCAGCACACTCCTGGGGACCAGGCAACATCAGCACTTGAGAGCTGAGACAGAAAAAAAGGTGTAAGCCAGGCAAAAACAACAGGACACAGCTGAGAGAGAGAGAGACCCCGGTAAAGGAACAGTCTGGAGAATATTGTGAGGAAGAAATGTCAACTCAGAGGGGAAGGCAGAGCAAGACAGGCTGGCTTGACTCTGTGTTGCTATGTCCAACAGCCTAGCTATACCAACACCCAGATGACCTTGTCTGCAGCCCCTGTCTGTACTGCAAACTGAGTCAAAGTTGTGGTTCAAACAGGGTTTCACCTTGAAGTAGAGGGTCTTGGCCACCTTCTCCTCACACCCCTGAACATCACTAAAACCTTGCAAGGTGGAGCCCATGTTGAATATGCAATGTAAAATGAAGAGCATCTATACCTTCATGACAAAAACAGGCTGAACGCCAGTGTCTAAAGGATAGGGGGAGACTCTTTGCATGTTTCCATGTGAACCGGTGCCAGATGTGAGCAGGGAAACCTTTGACTACAAACTGAAACCCTTCTGCCATAAAGCAACCAAGAGCTCCACATTAGCAAGTCAGCCCTTCTGCATTAGCATTCCCCCAGCCCTGCTGTACTGTGCAAACTTTTCCACCAGACTGGGAAGGAACCTCCATGGAGCATTCTCTCTGGAACAGCTCTGCACAGTCTTCATTTTTTTTTATCCACAAATCCAAGTTTGTGCCTCACTTCAACTGCTAGTATCAATCTGGCAGCTCCCCCCCCACTTTTTTTAATTTTCTTGGGAGTAGCAACAGCCTCACTCTCCTACAGCTGGGGAGCCCTCCCAGCACCAGCTCCATCTACAGAGACAGCCAGCACTAACTGACCCACCCCAGAGTTGCTGAGGGAGAGGGAGACAGCTTCTGTGTTTTATCACACAGAATATTATTCTAAGATATTCTCAGCCAAACAGGGGAGTCCACAGCAGAGCTGCTTGGAGCCTGAGGACTGTGAACCCAAGGAATGGCAGGGCTGCAATCCCAGTCGCCACTACTGGTGCATCAGGTTCCTGGCCAGGAGTCTCCTATTTTCATGGTTTGCATCCTCTTCACTAAGGCATTGCTTTAAACTGATTACCTGACCCACCTGTTTCCTGTTCTGAAAACAAGGAGAAAATCATCATGTTTGTAGATCTCCTCCTCAGACACCTCCTGTTTTGTTCCTCTTAAAAATCCCAAATAAACAATATGTAAAAGGGAGCTACAGGGTCTATGGACCTATACATCACAAGGAAGGGAAGAGCATTTGATCTCCTCTCATGTCTGCTACCAGCACACCCTGAAAACCAATACAGCCCACAACCCCTGCTCTCAGAAGATGGGAAATGCCTTCGTCCCATAGGAGAATCTGGCTTCACCCATACCCTCTGACTTCTAACCCCAGCACATATTCACAACCTGGGCAGTGCAATTAGAAATTTTTCCTGCATTTCTGAGTGTCGGTGGATGACAGTTGGAGATTTTTTTAGGCAGCACTCTTTCCCTTCCTTCTGGTTCCTTTTCTAGATGAAATTATTCACTTCCTTGACAGGAGAGTCATCACGGAAGCCACTTTTCTGAGTTCAGCTGAGACTATTATCCACCCACCACCACAGAGTAAGGCACGTGTTATACAATAATTCTGGGTGGATCCTGGAGCTCTTAACACCTGGACTGTCCGTCTGCATATTAATGCCTGAAACTAGTTTTAAGCGCTTGTTATGCATTGTAGCTCAAAGTTATGCCACTCCAGGGCAGAATTATCTCTGATCCACGTTAGTCAGATCGTGTTATACTAAGGTGTAACTACTCTCGGCTACATCTTGGTGTTAACATCCCACCTGTCCCCCCTCTCTCACTGGTCCGGATGGGGCCCACTTCCCCAGCACCCCAATCCCCACTCACTGTTCCCCCAACTGACTCCCTATTCCCCGCCACCACTACCACCTTACTTGTGGATGGTCTTGCTGTCTGTTCCAGCTGAACAGGAAGGGAAAGGCTAACCTGCCTGCCCAGCCACCAATCTGCTGCTCTCCGGAGAGGCTCAGCTAGAAAAGCAGTAGCCTGACAGGGGTGGCAGGGCACTGGGCTGGGTAGGGGGGTTAACCCTTCCCTGTCTGCTCCCCAGGACATAACATAATGAGGGCAGACACAAGTAAACAGAAATGGGATGGGGAGGGGGGGCATGGAGGGATGTCCCAAGGGTCAGCAACAGGACCTCCATGGGTAGAGGGGAATGGGGAGGGAGGGGAGGGGAGGGAGAGAGCTCCAGAGGCAGGGGGAAAGCCCAGAATGAGAAGTGGGGGATTCTTACCTTTCAGTCCTACAGGCCTCTGCTGGCCTGAGTGTGTGATTGCTTCAAATTCAAACTAGCACTAACATCCACTTAACATGCAACAAAGCCCTTATTAATAGGGGTGTGCGAAACAGGACCTATTCCATTAGGATTCGGCCCAAATCAGGGACAGCAATTCAATTCATTGATTCGGATCACTGTCCCCGATTCAGTTTGGCCGAATCCGAAGGTTCAATGCTGATACAGAGAATCAGCAGTTCAGACATAGACACAGCTTTGAATGTTTTTTCTACATACCTCGAGGTACTAGCACGGATTGTGAATGCTGTGATGCTGGGGCGTATGGAGCGTCCCACAGGAGTGCAGGGGGGCCCTCCACATGCTCAGCGGTGAACCCGGAAGTGCAGACTACTTCTGGGTCTGTTGGGCAGTGCTCTGGGGGTCCCCCTGAGCCCCTCCCCTGGCTCAGTGATCAGCCGCGGAAGGACCCCAGGTGCCCCCCCCAGACCCAGGAGGCACCAGTGGTCAAGCCGGGGGGTGCACCCTGTGTGATCCCCGACGGACCCGAAAGTGCTTCTGGTCCACTTCCGGGTCTGCTGCTAAATGCGCTGGGAAGCTGCCCGCACTTCTGTGGGACTCTCCATGCGTCCCAGCATCGCAGTGTTCATGAGACACCTGCTACCTAGAGGCATGTAGAAAAAAACATTTAAAGCTGTCTCTATGTCCGAATCACCAAATCTCTCTGAATGTCTCCAAATCAATTCAGAGGGTTCCAATTTGATTCAGAGAGATTAAAAGGTCTCCTGATTTGATTCAGATTTGTAGATTTGGCCACCGAATTGGGGTTAATCCTCGCCAAATCAAATCAAGGACTGAAGCTTATAGTTTCATAGTTGGTAGGGTCGGAAAGGACCTGAGCAGATCATCAAGTCCGACCCCCTGCCATGGGCAGGAAAGAATGCTGGGGTCAAATGACCCCGGCTAGGTGATTATCTAGCCTCCTTTTGAAGACCCCCCCCCCCAGGGTAGAAGCGAGCACCACTTCCCTTGGAAGTTTGTTCCAGATCCTTGCTGCCCTGACTGTGAAGCAGTGCCTCCCGATATCTAGCCTGAATCTACTCTCAGTCAACTTATGGTGGCTATTCCTCGTTACTCCTGGTAGTGCTCGGGGGGAACAGGGATTCTCCCATTGCCTGCTGGCCCCTTAGCCAGTTGGTAGGTGGCCACCAGGTGCCCTCAGCCTTCTCTTGTGAAAGCTGAACAGGTTCAGGTCCCTTAGCCTCTGCTTGTAGGGCCTGCCGTGCTTCCCCCTGATCATGCAAGTGGCCCTCCTCTGGACCCTCTCCATGTTGTCCACATCCCTCCTGAAGTGCAGCGCCCAGAACGGGATGCTGTACTCTAACTGTGGCCTGACCAGTGCTGAATAGAGGGGGAGGATCACCTCCTTGGACCTGCTTGAGATGCATTTATGGATGCATGACAAGGTGCAGTTGGCCTTCCTGACTGCATCCCCACACTGCCGGCCCATGTTCATCTTGGCATCAATGATGACTCCAAGATCCTTTTCTGCCTCTGCACTGACAAAAAGGGAGTTCCCCAGCCTCTAGGTATGCTGCCGGTTCTTCCTCCCCAGGTGCAGCAACTTGCACGTGTCAGTGTTGAAACCCATCCTATTCTCATCCACCCACACCTGTAACCTGTCTAGGTCTGATAGCAACCTGTTCCTCCCTTCTAGCATGCCCACATCCCCCCACATCTTAGTGTCATCAGCAAATTTGAACAGGGTGCTTTTTATCCTCTCGTCCAAGTCACTGATGAAGATGTTGAACAGTGTGGGACCGAGAACTGAGCCCTCGGGGACCCCACTGCCCACATCCCTCCAGGTCGAAAATGACCCATCCACTACCACTCCCTGGGTACAGCCCTCCAGCCAGTTGGCAACCCATTTGACTGTGTAGGTGTTGACGCCACAGTCCTCCAGTTTTTTAATGAGAACGGGGTGAGAGACAGTGTCGAAGGCCTTCCGAAAGTCCAGACAGACTACATCTACTGCTACCCCTGCATCTAAGGATTTGGTGACCTGGTCATAGAAGGCCACCAGGTTGGTCTGACAGGACCTGCCTCTAATGAACCTGTGTTGGTTGCCCCTAAGCATGACTCCTCCTGCTGGTCCCTCACAGATATGCTCCTGGATAATTTTCTCAAAGAGCTTCCCCAGGACCAAGGTAAGGCTAACACGCCTGTAATTTCCTGGGTCCTCCTTCCTCCCTTTTTTGAAAATGGGGACCATGAGTGGTCATAAAGCTGTGCCAGGGGCCCATCGGGGATCCCAGTGGGGGGGATGCCCCGGTCCCTGCTCAAAAAGATGAAGGCAAAGAAATTGTTAAAGAGGTTAGCTTTGTCGTCTGGTGTGACCACTAAATTTCCTAGCGTATCCTGCAGAGGCCCTACATTACCCAGTACCTTCTTTTTACCCATTATGTATTTAAAAAAGGACTTTGTGTTATCCTTGATCAGGGTCGCTAGTCCCAGTTCCATCTCTGCCTTAGCCTTCCTAACAGCCCGCCTACAGTCTTAAGCAATGGAAGTATAATCCTCCTTGGTGAGGGCCCCTCCCTTGCATTGGGTGTACGCCTCCTTTTTGGCTATGAGATGTTCCTGGATGCTTTTGGTGAGCCGTGGGAGCTTTTGAGCACTCTTGCCCCCTTTGATCCGCTTTGCACAGCTCTACGTCGAGTGATCATCATAGGCGACTCCATCCTGAGAGGTACAGAGGGCCCCATCTGTGGCCAGGACCCCTTGACGTGTCAGGACCCCTTGACACGTGAGGTCTACTGCCTACCCGGAGCAAAGATTCAGGACGTAACGGGGATGATGCAGACTGTGATCCAGCCCACTGATTACTACCCCATCGTCCTAATCCATGTGGGTACTAATGATGTGGCCAGGAGAAGCCATGACCACCTGATGGCCGACTACCACGCTCTGGGGGGCATGCTGAAGGAGATAGGTGCACAGGTGGTATTTTCTTCTGTCCTACCAGTGAGCAGACGCTGGAAGATGGAATGGTGTCTTGAGGCGGGCTTTGGCTTCCTTGACAACGACCCGCACATCACAACGAGAGACGTGCTCGGGTGGGATGGGCTCCACCTTTCCCCTAAAGGTAAGCGTGTGTTCTCTCCTAGGTTGGTGGATCTCCTCCGGTGAGCTTTAAACTAGGCTCATTGAGGGAAGGGGAATACAAGGGAGGAGGAAGCCTTGGACCGCTAAACCAAGCAGCACTCACCAGGTCAGCCCAGCCCAGACCGACAAGCGGAACAAATACCCAGGTAAGCAACAGGGGCCAGGGCAATGCTGAGATTAGGGGGCCAGTGCACACATCCACAGGAGGCCTCAAATGCCTCTACACAAACACTTGTAGTATGGGAAACAAGCAAGAGGAACTTACCCTTCTGCTAGCTGACACCAACCCGGACATAGTAGGGCTCACTGAAACGTGGTGGGACCCAACACATGACTGGGCGGTGAATATCAAGGGCTATAGGCTGTACAGGAGGGCTAGGACAGGGAGGAAAGGTGGGGGTGTGGTGCTCCACATTAAGGAGGAATACACATCCTCATCAGGTAGCACAGAGTCAGAGGAGGGGCACACGGAAGTGCTCTGGGTTAGAATACAAGGCAGTTGAGGGGAAAGAGATTTAATGGTGGGGGTCTACTACAGACCACCCAACCAAGGGGAAGAGCTAGACCAGGAATTCTTAAGTCATCTCACGGAGATAGTTAGGTCAAAGGATGTGGTCATCATGGGTGACCTGAACTTTCCAGACATCTGCTGGGAAGAGCAGTCAGCCAGGTCTGACCGCTCATGTAGGTTGCTAGCCAAAATGCAAGACCTCCATGTATCCCAGGAGGTGCACAGCCCCACCAGGGGAGGCTCCTTGTTGGACCTGGTGCTGGTCACAGGTGACGACCTGGTGAGGGGGCTGTGGGTACTCGACCACCTGGGCAACAGTGATCATCGCCTGCTGGGATTCACCATCAAGTGCAAGGTGGCAAAGGCCTGCAGCAAGGCAGCAGCCCTAGATTTCAGGAGGGCGGATTTCAATGAGCTAAGGAGAATAATCGGGGAAGCGCTGAGGTCCTGGAGGGGAGGGGAGCCAGGTGTCCAAGAAGAGTGGTCGATCCTCAAGCAGACAACCCTCCAAGCCCAAAAGGAGGTAATCCCAACACAGATCAAAGGGAGCAGGAGGGCACAAAAGCCCCCATAGCTCACCAAAAGCATCCGGGAATCTCTTCTAGCTAAAAGGGAGGCGTACACCCAATGGAAAGGAGGGGCCATCACCAGAGATGACTATACCGTGGTTGCTTGGGAATGCAGGGGGGCGGTCAGGAAGGCCAAGGCGGAGATGGAACTCGGACTAGCTTACCAGATCAATGACAACAAGAAGACCTTGTTTATATACATAGGGGCAAAAAGAAGGTACCAGGTAATGTGGGGCCCTTGCAAGACACGCTAGGAAATCTGGTCATCACACTAGAAGACAAAGGTAACCTGTTTAACAACTTCTTTGCCTCCATTTTTCTGAGCAGGGACTGGATCAGCCCCCACACTGGGCTCCCTTTGGGCCCAAAAGGAGGCGCACACAAGCCAAGGGTCAGTGAGGATCTAGTCAGGGAACTTCTGGAGGGACTGGGCGTATTTCAATCAGCTGATCCTGACGATCTCCATCTCAGAGTGCTGAGGGAATTGGCTGAGGTCATTGCGGGACCCCTGGCATGGCTTTACGAGCACTCGCGGTGCTCTGGTGTGGTGCCAGAGGACTGGAAGAGGGCCAACATAGTTCCCATCTTCAAAAAAGGGAGGAAGGAGGACCCGGGGAACTATAAGCCAGTTAGTCTTACCTCAATCTTGGGTAAGCTTTTTGAGAGAATTATCCTGGCACATGTCCACGAGGGGCCAGCAGGGGAGGTTATGCTTAGGGGCAACCAACACGGGTTCACTAGAGGCAGGTCCTGTCAGACCAACCTGGTGGCCTTCTATGACCAGGTCACCAACTCCTTAGATGCAGGGGTAGCAGTGGACGTAGTCTTTCTGGACTTTCGGAAGGCTTTCGACACTGTCTCTCACCCCGTTCTCATTAAGAAACTGGGGGACTGTGGTGTCGATGCATACAGTTAGATGGGTCACAAACTGGATGGAGGGCTGCACCCAGAGAGTGGTGTTGGATGGGTCATTTTCAACCTGGATGGATGTGGGCAGTGGGGTCCCCCAGGGCTCGGTACTTGGGCCCACACTGTTCAACATCTTCATCAGTGACTTGGACAAGAGGGTGAAAAGGACCTTGTTCAAATTTGCAGATGACACTAAGATGTGAGGAGAAGTGGGCACACTGTAGGAGAGGGACAGGCTGCAACTAGATCTGGACAGGTTACAGAGGTGGGCGGATCAGAACAGGATGGGATTCAACACTGACAAGTGCAAGGTACTGCATCTGAGGAGGAAGAACCAGGACCATACCTACAGGCTGGGGAACTCCCTTCTCATCAGTGCAGAGGCAGAAAAAGATCTTGGAGTCATCACTGATGCCAAGATGAACATGGGTCAGCAGTGTGGGGATGAAGGCAGAAAGGCCAACCGCACCTTGTCATGTATCCACAGATGCATCACGAGCAGGTCCAAGGAGGTGATCCTCCCCCTCTACGCGACACTGGTCAGGCCGCAGTTAGAGTACTGCATCCAGTTCTGGGTGCCACACTTCAAGAGGGATGTGGACAACACGGAGAGGGTCCAGAGGAGAGCCACTCGCATGATCAGGGGGCAGCAGGGCAGGCCCGACGAGGAGAGGCTACGGGACCTGAACCTGTTCAACCTCCACAAGAGAAGGCTGAGGGGGGATCTAGTGGCCTGTTACAAACTAGTCAGAGAGGACCAGCAGGCATTGGGGGAGTCCCTGTTCCCCCAAGCACGACCAGGAGTGACTAGAAATAATGGTCAGAAGCTGGCAGAGGGTAGATTCAGATTAGACATCAGGAGGCGCCACTTCACTGTCAGGGCAGCTTGGATCTGGAACCAACTTCCAAGTGAAGTGGTGCTGGCTCCTACCCTGGGGGTCTTTAAGAGGAGGCTAGATGTACACCTTGCTGGGGTTGTTTGACCCCAGTACTCTTTCCTGCCATGGCAGGGGGTCGGACTTGGTGATCTGCTCAGGTCCCTTCCGACCCTACCAACTATGAAACTATTTATTAAGTGCCCATGGAGTTTCTATTGGCACAGTGGGATTGGTCTGCAGCACCACAGGCTTTTGAATCAGAAAAATAAGAACTGCTTGATAAGTGCATCTTACTTTTTCATCTTCACCTCAAGCAACAAAACAAATGATGACTAACAGAAAGACGCTTCCCAGTGCCCCAGGGCAATTATAATCAGGGATCCTGGTTTTGCCCGATTAAAAAAATGCAAATTTTCTGATAAACCCTCCAAAATATATTATTAAAAGGAAAGGCCCCTCAAATTCCCCATGCCCTCCCTGGCCCTGCTGGTACCCCTCACTCCCCCACAACAGCCCGCTGGTCCTGCTTATGCCCCTCACTGTCCCCCCACATTCCCCCGGTCATGCTAATGCCCCTCACTCCATCCCCCCTGCATAGTCCCCCCGGCCCTGCTGGAGCCTCTTCCCCCCACCCACAGCCCCCTGCCACCCGTAGCCCTGCTGGAGGGGGCCCCCAGCTGCCAGGGCTATGGGGCCAGGAACCCAGGTCTACAGCCCCCTGCCCCTGGCAGGAAGCAGTGGCTACTGCAGCGGAACAGCGGCTCCCCTCCCTGCTGTCTGGGCTCAAGCAGGGGAGGGCTAGTGCAGGCTACCCCTCAGATCTGTGTGCAGGGCAGGGCCAGGCACAGGCTACCCACTGTGGGTTCGGGTTTGCCATCCTGCTGCCCTCCCCAGGGGCCTCCACGACCCAGTGGATGCAACCCAGTGCTGCAACGAATAGCAAGGCCATGCAGGGAAACTTGTTGCCACTGCTAGCTCTGTGCTGCGCTGGTGATGTGTCCCCTGCGTGCGCAACAGCAGTGAGGAGCACAACCCTGTGCCGCCCCCAGTGCTGCCACACACACAGGGGACACGTTGCAAGGGCAGCATGGAGCTTGCAGCACCAAGGAGATCCCTGGAGCACCAGGTCACACCCACTGGGCTGTGGATGCCCCTGGGGAGGGCAGCAGGGCAGAAGCCTGAGTCCGCAACAGGCAGCCTGCACCCCTCCCCCCCATTTACAGATCTGGGGGGCACGGGTCCCCTTCTGCCTACCAGAGTGCACACGGTGGCAAGGAGCTGGCCCCACTCCCCTGCCCCCCAGATGAGTCACCCGCCCTGCAGCCATGCATTGTGGCCCTGGCCCCCGAGCCCCACGCACTGCCTGGCTGGGCACTAGCCTCAGCCCTGTTTAACTCCCTCCCTCCCTATGGGGGCCTCAATCCTCCCCCCCACCCCCACCCAACTTATCTCTGGGAATTGCTTTCTAGGTTGCCTGGTGGCCATGTGCATATACATGCACATGTTGCCCCCCTCGTCCCCTGGCCTGACTGCCCTCCCAGCCCCCTGCAGCCTGGAACTGCCAGCCTGCAGAGAGCTCTTTGTAAAACTGCAAAACTTGCAGGTTTCTCTGTTAAAATAAGAAATCCACATTTTCCTCCGACAAGGGAAACGGAAAACACAGATCCCTAATTATAATCGAGATCACTTCAAAAACAGAGATGAAAACTGTTGGCTTTCCATCTTTTGATCCCAAAGCAGCCAAGTATTCATATGTTTGTTAGCCTGCCTGTCTGTTACCTCTTATGAAGAGTGCTTTGTAATGATGTTGATAGGAGATGCATCATCAAGTTCTGATTGAGGAGCTGATTATTTTGTTCAGCTCTTCTTCAGCTCCAGAGCATGAAAATAACAATATAATGAGAAGGAAGGTATAGAGCACTGCCTCACTAGTGACATATTTATTCTAGATATGTGTTTGGCTAGAACTGCATGTGAGCCAAAAGAACATGCTCCTTTGTTTCAAGCTACTCCAATGTACCATTTAAAAAAAAAAAAAAATCAAACATTTTTCCAGAAGAGTAACATAAAATAATGGCAAACAGGAATGAAATAGTGCATGGCCACAGCATGGCTTATGTGCAGACATTACAAGTAGGGGTAAACAGATAAAGATTTTCTTGGCCAATACTGAGAGCTGATTATTAACCAGCCATACTGACCGATACTGATTCGATAGCTGATTTACAAGAATGAAGATGGGCAGTTTGGAGAGCAGCATCCTGTTGGTAAGTCTATGTGGGGTAAGGGGCATGGGGAAGGGAAAGGGAAAGGGCACATGGTGGGGCAGATCAAGGCTCTCATGGTGAGAGAGGAAGAGGGGCAGGGGCTGCCCTGCCAGGGCAATGAATGTGACCCTGGGACCAGGAGCAGGATGGAGCCACGGGTGGCTTGTTCAGTGGGCATGTGGAGGGGGGGGGGCCTCCCCACCACTGAGCACACCCCTGGGGGAGGGATGGAGGGGCATGTGTCCCCCCCACCCAGGATGTGTGTGCAGGGTGAGGGCAGGCCGCCTGCTGTAGGCTTAGGGCCAGGGGCTGTGCTAGCCTCTTCCCAGTAGGGGCCTGGGATCAAAGTCAGTGGGAGTAGGGTGGGCTCAGCTGTGTGGGGGAGGCAATGGCAGCAATAGCAGCACTGGGAAGGGTGGCTACAAGGAATTTTGGGGTAGCTATAGGACCCAAGCCCCTCCTAGTGCCACCCCTGCTCAGGGCACTCCACTCTACTGCCTTTTCCTTGTGAGCCCTTCACTGGCCATGAGTCCTTGGGGTGGTCCCCACTCTGCGCAGCTGAGCCTGTCCCATTCCCACTGCCTCCAAGCCCAGCCACCCTGCTGGGAAGAGGCTGGTACAGGCCCTGGCCCTGAGCCTGCAACAGGCAGCTCATGCTTGCCCTACATACAAATCCAGGGGAGTACAAGCCACCTATGCTTTTCCTGGGGGCGCACACAGCAGCAGGGAGCAGCCCCCCATCCCCACCCGTGCTCCCTGCAAAAAGCTGCCTGTGGCTCTATCTTGTTCCTAGCCCTTGGGTCACATTCACTGCCCTGACTGGGCAGCGCCTCTCCCTGCCTCTGCCCCTGCCCCAGCCCCACTCCCTCCCTCACTGTGGAGGCCTGTCTGCCCCTGCCATGCCCCTTCCCCCCCACCCGAGACTGACCAGCAAGACACCACTGCTCTCCAAGCTGCATTCCTGACCACATGCATGTGTGGGGCTTTGTGCAGCACACAGCATTTACTGGTGACAATACTGGCTACAACAGCCAAATACCGATAATGTTAATTTTCCTTTTATCGAAGCCGATATAACATCTGACCGATATATCGGTACACCTCTAATTACAAGCCCTTCCATTGAGATTGTGAAACAGGTGGTTTTCTATGTATTTTACATACAGTTAAGTGGGGGGGGAAAGAACGATTCACCAGAAGGCTCAGAGCAAGACAGTGGAAAACTTGGAAGCAGAACCAAGCTAGCCTGGCCCCAAGTCCCTCTACTCAAAGCCCCCTAGGGATACTATATCACCCCCTTCTTCAATTTCCTGTTCTGAGAAAGTGACACTACAACATCTTCTTGTCAATGGCCTTCTGTGAACCTCATGTTTAAGAAACCATGCACCATTAACGAGGGGAGCTGTGACTAAAAGCAAAGGGTGAAGAGACTACCAAAAATAACAGAAGGGTCACTTGGTGCCTTTGAGGCTTTGCAAGCCAGCCTGGGAGACGCATCTCCTGGAGAACAAATCTACGAATGAACCTCAGTTCCTTTCATTCTTATTTTTAGGTGCAGGGAAGATGAAACAGGCAGCAGGCTCACTCAATTAAATGTCTGTCTACTCTCAGCCAAAACTAACAGGCTTCTGTAACACAACAGTGAAGCCCATTTTCTTACATGACCTATCCAAGAAGTTTCATTTGTTCACAAGCTTTGTTAGCCAAAGGCCTCCTCCTCTGAGGAAGCTGTCAGAAACTAATCCACAGAATGCTGAACATGAAGAATTAGGGGGCAAATTAGCTAACTATCACTGGCATGTTCACTTCCACAGACAGCAATTAAGGTTGTGCTTAAAAAATACTCCACTCAGAGCTCAGATTACAGCTTTCCACTACTTCCGCCAGTGGCACTACTTAAATCACCAATTGGGGTTTTATTTAAAATTTTAAGAGCATTTTGCAACTGAGTAACCGAATAATGTGATATTGAAAGTCTTTTTGTACCACAATGAGGAAGTTCTATAAGAAAGAGGGCAGAGAAAAACTTTTTCTCCCCTCACTTCCACTGAAATAAATAAATTTGTGTCAGACTAGATTTTAAAACACCAACTGCAATACAGAAAATAAGTATGAAAGGCACTTGCAATTAGAGGTGCACTGATAGATTGGTCTGATACCAGATTGGTACCTACATAAAGAAGACTGTCTATATTAGGTATCAGCCCGATGGGGAAGATAATTTGGCTGATAAATGCCCATGCTGCACGCAACCACAGTGCAGTACTCAGGCAGCAAGAAGCAGAGCCAGCAGCATAGAGAGCTGCCTCCAGTTGGTAAATCTAAAGGGCAGTGGTCAGGGAAGAGGCATGGGGAGGCAGATCAATGCCCTCCACAGTGAGAGAGGGAACAGGGGCAGGCGCTGATCAGCCAGGGCGGAGGGCGTGTGGGACAGAGGCACGGCTTGTGGAGTGGGGGCGGCTCCTGCTGCTGCTTGCACCCTGGGAGGGCAGGGAGGGAGGGGGCATGTGCCCCTGGATCTGCGCAGCGCAGGGCAGGTTGCAGCTGTGGGGTGGAGCCAGAGTCTGTGCTGCACGGGGCTCTTGTTGCCAGGGGCTGGGCTGGGAGCATGCTCCAGCAGCACTGAGAGGGGGCTGCAGCCACCCCAAGTTTTTGCCACAGCTCCATTCCCAGCCCCGCACTGCCATCCATCACAGCCACAGCTTTTCCTGGAGCTTGGGTGGAGGCAGAGTGTTCAGCTGGGGCTGTGCCAGGCAGGGGGCAGCAGCGCAGGGCTGGGAGCAGAGCTGTGGAGAGATCTGGGTTGGCTGCAGCCCTCCCTCAGTGCCGCCAGAGCCTGCTCTGAGCCCAGCCCCCAGCAACTAGATGTCTGCACAGTATCAGCTCCAGCTCCACCCCACAGCTGCAGTCCATCCTGCACTGTGCAGATCCAGGGGCACACGTCTCCCTCCGCCCCTCCTCCCGGGGTGCAAGAGCCACCCCCAGCCCACAAGCTACGCCTCTGTCCCATGCGCTCCGCTGCCCCAGCTGGGCAACACCTGCCCCGATCCCAATCCCATTCCTGATCCCTCCCTCACCACAGGGGGGTTGATCTGCCCCCCATGCCACTACCCTCCTCCCACCCTTCCACCACAACAGACTTACCATCTGATGGCAGCTGTATTGGATATTGGATCGGTATCAGCTGATATGCCCCTTTAAATATCAGCTATCGATATTGGCCCCCAAAATCTCTATCGGTACACCCCTACTTGCAATGCAGCTGGTTGTGAAGAGAGTGACACTTACGGTAAAAACAGCCAGCATCCTCTCCAAGCTGGGACCACCCTGGGCAGCACCGGTACACAGTCTGATACTCCATGGTGTACACTTGTCTGTAGCTCGTGTAATATGTTGTTCTAAAAGAAAGAAAAACCACAAACAAGACCAGTATTAATTCCTATTGGAGGAGGATTTACTATGGAATAGGGCAGAACAATGCTTCAATTCTGCCAGTGGCACATCAATTAATTTGTTTCTAAATATTCTGAATGTATTCCCACATATTATAAATCAGAGATTGTGGATCTTAAGAAAATATTTTTCAGCTCATTGTATCCAGGGAGGTGATAGCCCAGAGGGAGACTGCTTCACAGCATTCCCAAAACTTCTCCTTTCTTCAGAGTTTTGTATTTCAGGAAACCTTTTAGGATTCTATGTAATCCCCTCCTCCCACCCCAGATTTAAACTACCATTTCACAAAGGAAATTCAATTTACAAAAAACAACAAGGCACTTCAACTCCAGCCCTGGCAGCTAGCAGCACTGAGGGGTCAATGAGTTCAGAAATTATAAAGCAACCCTGCAAGCATCCCATTGGGAAACATCATGCTATTCCATGCACAGAAGTGTCCCAATGCTGACACATACTAAACAAGAAGCTAACAGACATCCTGGAAGGTTCCCATCTCCTCTGTTCTCTTTCACCAGCTCCTATATACCCTATGCATAATTCCTCATCTGCTACCTTGAGCCCCTTACAAAAGAGTATTTTATACATAAAATGGAACTGGCAGCAATATGGACAATCCAGACTAGGGCTTCAGCTACTAAGGGGACAACAGGAGCAAGCAGCACTGCATACAGCCACCTGATCATCACATAGCCCACCTAAAGCCCCGCCCTGCTGGCTTAGTGCTGGCTGTGGCCGTAGACCACAATCCCAGAGGTACCTGGAAGTGATGAGCAACTCTGCAGAGTCTTGCTGCTGTGACAGTGGACTGCAAATCCCAGAGACCTCGGGGACAGCAGGAAGAGAAAGTGAACACACAGCTCATGTTGGCTATGTGCAAGAGAGCTGTGCTCTAGCACCCCCTGGCTTCTGGCTTGAGCCACTATAGGCATGTGACTGCATTTCCTGAATCACAAGTGAATGTCTGTTCTTGTGCTTATTGGTTCAATCTTTGCAGCTTAGATTAACCTGCAAAGACTGAATGAATTCAGCCTTCAGCATTTTGACTGTCTGTACTTAGCCAAAAAGCAAAGACCAGGGGAGGCCCCTGCTCACAGATCCGTTTCCTGGGTCTGCTGAGCTGAAGACAGACAGAATATTTAGTCCTCTGAGTGTCTGGTCTGGGCCATCTTCAGGTGCAAGATACTTCTTCAACAACCAAAACCTGCCAGACTAAACACAGCCCATGTTTTCCTTGACCCTCCGAGAGAAGAGGCTTTGGCCACAGACCAAGTGCATGACCAGAGAGGAGGCCAGACATCTGAAGGCTTTCCTTTCTCAGTGCCTATCTATATCAGTCTCCTTCCCACTCTGTTCTACCCAAACCCTTAACCTCAAATGATAAACCCTTCTCAGGCCCCCAGAGACAAGCCTTTTTATCTAACACACCTCCTGGGCATCTTCCCCTGCTCCCCATTAACAAGCATTAAACAGTGCAAAGTGCTTGCCTAAGGAGACCAGGATTCGTAGCCCTGCATTCCAGATGTCACTGGACTTGTCCAAGCAAACTCACAGACCTGGGAAGGCCCCAGTCCACATGGCCATCCTGCCTGTCTCGGAGCATCTCAACTTCCTGCACTTCTCAGTTCACACAGAGCCTACTTATTTATTTTGTAGTAGCACGCAGAAGCTTTAACCAGGAACATGGTTCTGTGCTGGCAGATACTGCACTGAGGCTGAGAACTGAAGGTCCACTTAAATGAGTCCTGCTAATGAGTTCCAGGGTGGGAGTTAGCATGGGGAAGCAGAGTTTGGATAAATAAATAAAAGTAACACCTTTTCCCCCTGGAAACGTAGTGCAGTTTGTATACAAAAAACAATACAGATCAAACTTCTGAAGCTGACGTTAAAAATTCTGCTTTGGCAAGACATGAAACTGTTCCCCCAAAGCATGATGGACAAACAACAACATAAAATATCTGGCACAGCAGAAAGTGTTGTGCATGTCCACAGAAAATATTTATCTAAACTAAACTGTTCGACTTTGTCTATGTGGTTCTATAAACCAACTGCATAATGGCAAACAATTCAAATGAATTCCCACGAAGGAACCCTTCCACCACTTTGCACTGCCAAAAAGCATGTTGAGACAAGTAAAAGTGGTTAATCCATTTTTGGTATAAGCTGTTAACGAATGATGAAGAAAGCAAGCGGTTTCCAAATACAGCAGAGCAAAACATGTACAGCCTTACATACATCAGGAAAGGCAGCCATCCTCCTGACATCCATCTGGATCATGCATTGTCAAAAGTTACCCACCAGCCCAATACCCTATGTTGAAAACAAATACAGGTTTCCCGTGCTTTATTTTCTACATGCGTTCCTAGAAAATGGCACATAACTTGAATTCACATATAGGGAACCCACTTTACAATGTAACGAATAGAGATACCTTCCAAGACCTCTCTCTACTGTACTGACCCCCAGAGCCATTTCTATCTCTTTTACAAGACAATTTTGGTACTCACTGGCAGCAGATAGTACACACAAGCACAGGGTGGTGGGAAATGTTACCATAATGGGGATGGCAACTACAGAAACACATCACAGACAATGAGTGAGAAGCACAGATCCACACAGGATACTATATTTTGGTGCGCGTCATTCACACAATGCACAGCACAGAGCAGTTGACTGCGGGCTTCCACCACACTGATCACATAAGAATGAATTTACATCGCATATAATGAATTTTTGGTATAAAAAGGCTCATCGCATAAGAGCAAATTCACACATATAGAGCCCACATAAAACGAGGGAAACCCATAATGCTTTTAATGAAATACAGCACACATTACAGTGGGTAAAGGTAATGCTAAGGATATGGTACCTCACTAAGCCAAAAAGCATCCATAGTGGAAATGACGAAAGATGACCTGCTCATGTGTAGGGAAAACAAAACTACCTCTGCATTGTGAACATGGGAGACAATTTGGGAAAACATGGGTTTTTCCTACAGCAGGGGTAGGCAATGTTTTTTGGCTGGAGTGCCAAAAAACCCCACAATGTCTACCTTGGAAGGTGCTGGAGTGCCAGCGTGCCAGAAAAACAAAATGAGGGCGGGGGGGTTGGGTGCATGTGGCACTGCATAATAGTATATTTAATAATCATAAATGTTGCCTTTGTTGCTGTGTATTCCTTTTTTGTTGCGCATGTGGCAATGAGAGAGAAAAAAGGACAAATAAGAGAAAGAAAAAGGAGAGCAGAGAGAGAACCAGATACATGCACACAGAAAAGCAGAACACACCCAGAGCAGACACATGCACACACACATCCAGAACCAGACACATGCGTGCGCACACAAACACACAGGACCAGACAGAGGCAGACAAACATGCACAACCAGGTGTGTGGGCACACGGAGCTGGGCTCCTGGGCCACTGGACAAAGTCCGCTCCAGGGCACTTGTGCACCTGCCAGTAGGGAGCTAATGCCAGACCCCAGAGCAGATGTTTGCAGCCTCCCGGCTGCAGCCAGCCCAGGCTCTGGGTAGCTGCTGCCAGCCACGGCAGGGCTTGCAGCCACCCAACTACCTGCTGGGAGCAGCCCAGGCTTCGTGGCTAGCAGCAGCTGCCTAGAGCTCAGGCCGTCGGTGGTGTGCCAAGCAAAATGGCCTCACATGCTGGGGGTTGCTGACCCCTGCCGGGGTGATCTCCTTCCGGATCACGCAAGTGCAGAAACATATGAAAGGCTATTTTAAGTGAAAGCAGGGGTTCAGTAGGAAAAAAAACAGCTGGACCATCTTTTGTCCTTAGACACTCCTGCTACTTAAGATGGGGAGGGCATGTGGGGGGAAATGAAAAAATATTTACCCAGTTCAACTCCTGCTGCTTGCCAGCATGTCCATTAGCACAACAGTTCTCAACCTTTTGCGCCTTGTGTCCCACCAACCACTTTGTCAAAAAACCCTGGTCCCACCATGATAAAAGCAAAACCCCACTTTTCCCAAGAAGTGTATTTTTATGTTTACACGCATTTTAGTATTATTGTAATCACTACTGGAAATTTTCAAATGAGTTGAAGTCCCACCTATATGACCTTCGCAGCCCACCCCCACTGGTTGAGAAACTGCATTAGCAGACACTGCTCAGAGGAATGGCAAAGGCAGGTAAGGAGACTCAACAACTCCCAAGAGGAGGAGAAGGGATAAAATACCAGCTCTGCAGCAAGTGGTTAACTTCAGGGTCAAGATACAGGGTATGGGAAACATTCCTTTGAACAGCACTGGCAAAGCACCTCTCTTTCATATGCTTTGGTTAGATAAGGATTCTGTCCAGCATCAATCTGGCGCTTTTTATGCTCATATCAGAATCAATAAACCTTAATAAAGCAGGAAGTCCTGCAGTGAATTTGGGTTCTCCTCTGCCCTTAAAAGATCTCCCAATGTCCAGAGGAGCCGCAAGGGAGAAACACCTCATCTCATCTCCGTTAACCTTTCCAAGCCCAGCCTGACGGCAACAAAAGTCAGACAAGCTCAAGCCCCAGGTTAGTTCACAAAGGCCATGCCCTAAGGCACCCACATATTAGCACCAGCAGAATCGGAAAGACAGCAGAATCAGAAATGACAAGGGACTAGAAGATTTAATGTGTTTTCTCTATCTGCCACCCAAGCCCCAGTCACAATGTGACTGCTCCTGACAGTGTACTTCCTAGAGTGAAGTAGCATTTGTTTTGGTTTGTATAAAGTGTGGCAATCTGATATTCTGGGCACAGAGACAAATGTTAACAAAAATAAATACTTCCACTAGTAGTAATATCCAAGAGCCAGAAGAAAGCTCTCTGAAGCTGACTGTCTCAATGCTCCGCCCAACTCAGAAGAAGCCTAAGGGAACAAAACAGTGAATTTGCCCTTGGATTCTGATCCAGAGAAAATCCTTAGCAGGTCCACTGGAGTTCTAGGCTTAATGACAGGAACTTCCCTGTACCTGCTATGTCCCAAGAACGCAGCCAGGAATTCCAGGGGTTGGCTGCCTGGCACTACCATTGCAGTTTGTTAAATTAGTCTCAGCTCAGCTCTGCTGACATCTGCCCTTCATTATGCAGATGGCACCACTGAAACTCTGTGCTGGGGAGAGGAAGAGCAGAGGCTGCATTTTTCCTAGTCACATCCCTGAGCGCCGAGGAGTTGCAGCCAAGCTCAGCCCTGTCCTCTATGTCAGATCCTGAGGCTGTTAATAGTTTTCCTGAACCCATGGCTGTCAGGGCATGGTCCAAATGGAGCAGCTCCAGCAGGAGAAATAAAAGCTGCGTAATGCTCCGGCAGATGCAGTAACCACGTGCTCCACTGACTTCAGCTGTGCAGCTCAAAGGAGCCTGGCATCAGATCTTCCTGCTAATAGAATAAATTTGTCGCAAAGAGAAGCATCTACCAAGACATTAAGAAATGAAGGGATATGCTATGGAGTCCAGCTGCTGTAAGATCTTAAATGCTGTAAGCCCTTAAATGCTTTTTAAAAAAAATCTAGGGGCTAAATTCTGCTCTCTGTCACCCTTAGGTCCCTGTTAGAGTTCAGCTACCTCTGGGGGCCTGATTTTTGAGCACTGACACAAGGGGGAAGATCCTTCTTTCCCAGAATGTTGGGTCTGTGCAGGCCTACAAATTAGCTAGCCAAACCAGAAGTCAGGCTGGTGCATTTTTTCATAGTTGGTAGGGTCGAAAAGGACCTGAGCAGATCATAAAGTCCGACCCCCTGCCATGGCAGGAAAGAGTAGACCCCAGCAAGGTGTTTGTCTAGCCTTGCCTTAAAAACCCCTAGGGTAGGAGCCAGCACCACTACACGTGGAAGTTGGTTCCAGATCCTAGCCGCCCTGACTGTGAAGTAGCGCCTTCTAATGTCTGGTCTGAATCTATCCTCTGCCAGCTTATGACCGTTATTTCTAGTCACTCCTGGTAGTGCTTGGGGGAACAGGGACTCCCCCAGTGCCTGCTGATCCCCCCTGACTAGTTTGTAACAGGCCACTAGATCCCCCCTCAGCCTTCTCTTGTGCAGGATGAACAGGTTCAGGTCCCGCAGCCTGTCCTCATAGGGCCTGCCCTGCTGCCCCCGATCATGCGAGTGGCCCTCCTCTGGACCCTCTCCATGCTGTCCACATCCCTCCTGAAGTGCCGCGCACAGAATTGGATGCAGTACTCCAGCTGCGGCCTGACCAGTGCTGCATAGAGGGGGAGGATCACCTCCTTGGACCTGCTTGAGATGCATCTGTGGATGCATGACAAGGTGCGGTTGGCCTTCCTGACTGCATCCCCACGCTGCCGGCCCATGTTCATCTTGGCATCAATGATGACTCCAAGATCCTTTTCTGCCTCTGCACTGACGAGAAGGGAGTTCCCCAGCCTGTAGGTATGCTGCCGGTTCTTCCTCCCCAGGTGCAGCAACTTGCACATGTCAGTGTTGAAACCCATCCTATTCTCATCCACCCACGCCTGTAACCTGTCTAGGTCTGATAGCAGCCTATTCCTCCCTTCTAGCGTGCCCACATCCCCCCACATCTTAGCGTCATCAGCAAATTTGAACTGAGCCCTGGGGGACCCCACTGCCCACATCCCTCCAGGTCGAAAATGACCCATCCACTACCACTCCCTGGGTACAGCCCTCCAGCCAGTTGGCAACCCATTTGACTGTGTAGGTGTTGACGCCACAGTCCTCCAGTTTTTTAATGAGAATGGGGTGAGAGACAGTGTCGAAGGCCTTCCGAAAGTCCAGACAGACTACATCTACTCCTACCCCTGCATCTAAGGATTTGGTGACCTGGTCATAGAAGGCCACCAGGTTGGTCTGACAGGACCTGCTTCTAATGAACCTGTGTTGGTTGCCCCTAAGCATAATCTCCCCTGTTGGCCCCTCGTGGACATGTGCCAGGATAATTCTCTCAAAAAGCTTACCCATGATCGAGGTAAGACTAACTGGCCTATAGTTTCCTGGGTCCTCCTTCCTCCCTTTTTTGAAGATGGGAACCACAATGGCCCTCTTCCAGTCCTCTGGCACCACACCAGAGCACCACGAGTGCTCGTAAAGCCTTGCCAGGGGTCCCACAATGACCTCAGTTAATTCCCTCACCACTCTGGGATGGAGATCATCAGGATCAGCTGATTTAAATATGCCCAGTCCCTCCAGAAGTTCCCTGACTAGATCCTCACTGACCCTTGGCCTGGGTGGGCCTCCCCTGGGGCCTGATCCGGTCCCTGCTCAGGAAAATGGAGGTATATCTAGGTTCTTACAAGATGTAAGCAGGGTACAGGCTAAGGACTGACCAGGCCTAGAAAGAACTCTATACCTATTTCTAGCTATGGTCACTCCAGATGAGGGCTGGTACACACCAATAAGTCGCCTGGGGAAGCTGTGTTTGGTGCTGCCTATGCTAGATTTGCTGAAGACAAGCAGAGACCTCTGACTGGTGTGACTATCCAGATGCACACTTCACCAGGGCTGCAAGCCACTGACGGGTGTACAGATCAGCCTGGAACCAAGCAAAATTAAAATGTTCTCTAAAAAAGGCTGAGAGGTTTGTTGGACTTGAATCTCTAGTTTCTTCCAAGGCAGAAGGCAGCCTTTTGTTCCAGGGTGGATGGATATTCCTAATAGAGCACAAAGTAAAATTATGTTGTTTGAGTCCCTTGATTCAAAATGTCAAAAATCTGGCATCAAAGAACTTAAAAAGGGACAGTTGCGACTGTAGAATTCCCAGGCTTTGAAGTGGCAAAAGACAAGGCAACTACCATTTCAAAGTGCTCCCTCAAAACACAGTCACAGAGACACTCTATGTTTGCTGCTATATTACCATTACATAGATATCATCACCACGATAATTATGGACAATTACAGGTTAGGAGAAATTCCTTAAAACCAAGACTTAAAAGCTGTCTCTAGTCCAGGACGTTTCCTTGGAATTATTTTCCAGATGGGTCTTTAAAAACAGGCCTATCACTTTTCAAGGGGGTGGGGAAAAGTAGAAGAAAAGTTGAGGAAAGAATCAAGTTACACAATGGTCTTATGCTTGGTTCTACCCTATTATAACAGGGCCTGCTGCCCAGACAGCAACAGTTTTAGTTTGGATCTCAGAACCCAGCATTTGTGCTGCCCTGTACAACCAGCACCTCAAGCTTTATCTCCCTGCTCCCGATTTTGGCCCACCAGCCACCTATTCAGTACACCGATAGGCTGCCCATTACCTATCAGCTCAAACTATTGCCCTTAGGTTACCAAAGGCCAAAATCATCTTGTACCTAAACAAGTATAGGTCTACTAATGGGAGCTGTTGTGCCTGCTTATACCAGGGCTGAATTTGGTCTCCTTTAACTTCATGACACTTGTTTTATACGAAAACCCTGTGATTCTGCACTAAACCAAGTGTCAAGTCAACCACTGTCACGACAGCAGTTAGGCACCTTCTGGGTGCACCTCCATTACACCCATCACCATTTCTCTGGGCTGAGATTTTAGCTTCTCTGGTGGTGCCAGCCCATTACTTTTAATTGATTCCATCTGCAGCCAAGCTCATGGCCTCATCCAGGGGTGCTCCAAGGTTACCAAGATGATCACTGATGCATATCTGCTGTTAACAAACTCTGTATCCCAGTGCCAACAGCAGCTGAAGACCACAGTTGAGCTGCTGACAGCAACCTGCACTAATTTCATTTTACTCCAACAAAACTTGCATTTATACTTCTCTGGATCAGCTGGATGGGAGCCTACTGATGGCAGCCTACTTACAGAGCTTATAGCCAAAAGGCACCATCAAGATCACCTATCAGCTGACCTACTGCAGAACATGCTGAAGATGCCATTTAGCAGTTCCACCATCCAGACCATTTGAAAAAGCTTCATTGCCACAGAGTGAATTTCAGACTCCAGATCTTTAGCTTAGACCCACATTTTTTGAGTGCCCAGAGGCTGGGGGCAGAGGGGAATGACAAAAGGCTGCAGTCAAAAAGTGAGTAAGGACACAGCTGACTGTTAAAAATATAGGCTTTGTGGAGAAAGCTGTGCAAGGGAGCTCATTAATAAAAAAACTCCAACAAAACAGGGGAATAAAAAGGGCAGCAGTAAAATTTTGTCTATGTACCAGAGTGGCCAATTACAGTGGAGGGAAGAGAGAAGGGGAGAGGAGTGATGTAGTGCGGTATGCCTGGTGGACATACCAGACCTATGGGTGTCTATACATGTGCTCTGGAGTGTGTGCACGTGTTGGAGGGGGGGCTTCAACTAATTAGCATGCTCCAGCAGACTTGCAGCAGACTCGATTAATCAAGTTTGCTCCAAGGTCCATCACATAAATAGGTGCCCTATGTCACAGAATGCTTGGTACCTACATGTAACACTGACGCATTTCACAGTGAACTGGTTTAAAAGAATACTTGATTTTTCTAGGCGTACTTTTTAACTCTTCCAAGCAGCTCTAAAATGACTTAACAGACTATGCTTGTCTGCTTCAGGTTTCAACTGTATCTAAACTGGTCTAAGTGTTACATAGGCCCATAACCTCACATATCGATAGCTCTTGATTGTTCGTTCATACCTACTCAGACAGGCTTCTGGGACCAACGCCCATATATTATACCTCTGATTTAGAAAAGACAGACCTAGGTTAAAATGCTAAAAGGAGTCAGCCAGTGAAGTGAGTTACATATTCTATTCATAAAGACGATATGAGAATTCCCTGTAAGAACTATTAAAGTGCAAGAAAGGGAAAATATTAAGGATTTTCATTTTTATCACCTACACTCAGAACAGAGACCATCTTCAAAGCTCTGCTTGAAACTGTCTTACACTCTACTCAGGAGGAGAGTTTTGATGCTGTTAAACATCAGAAGATGCATCTTGATTGACTGTTCATGGTTTGACTTCATTCTCTGCACCTCTGTGTAGTAACTGCTCTGGCTAATCCTACCATTTTTTATTCAACAGTCTCTGCTCTGATGAGATTAAGAGAAAATGGAAATGTATTCATTTTCTTCAAGCCTCCCCACAACCCCAAAAAAGAGATTTCCAGCTCAAGCTGATTTCTAATATTGTCAGTCAAAAATATGATCGTGGTGCCAAAAGCAACTCCTCTACAGCATGTCTACACAGATCCCAGTACCAGACTGAACTATTACAATGTGGATGCCGCTAGAGATCACTTTAAAAAAAAAATCAGCTAGTAAAGAGTAAAGATTCTGATGCGATTTGTGGCACTTCCTATGGTAAGGGCATAATGATGATTAAAAATTAGCTTTTTTCAGTTCTAAGCAGTGCTGGATTTAACCCATCACAGCTTTTAATGATTTGAATCCTGGGCACTCTCCCATTAAACCACAGCAATTGAGATCAACTGGGACAGTCAGGTTCAGAGTTCCTAGATTTGATCATTCCTAGGATCTGAGGAGAAGAGTACAACCCTTAGGTTGGAAACAAGTTCCTGCTGCTCGTCTGACTGAGGCTGAATTCACTGAGTGCCAGGATGCATTGCAAAACCTCTCCAGGCTTCAAGCAAGGATGACTGGGAAGGCTGGGCAGAGAGAGCTTGTGTTTGTATGGGCAAAGAGTGCTTAGTGTTTCAAAAGCATTCTTTCATCATGATAAAAACGTAAGAGTGCCAAAATGGGTTAAGCCAATGGTACATCTACTCCAGTGTCTGTGTACGGGTCTATTCAAGACACGATTCTGCAGATTTCACAAAAAACACCAAATATGAGATTTCCACAAAATCAATTTACAAAAAAAGTGTATAGTTCATATAATATGCTGTTTTAGACTGTCCTACTGCTTATTGCAATACAAAGGCAATTGACTTGCATCTAAAATTATGCAATGATATCATTACAATCACAGACCACGTGATTGAGAGTTTCTGGCTTCTTGCATTGGTGTAGACTAAGTGAAGGTGCCAGTCACTAAGGTAGAGTGAAATGATTATTCAGCAACATATTTTAAGAAGTTAAATACAGTAGTTTGAAGTATGAAAATGACTGAAAGTAAATCATATAAAGCTAAATACATTTCAGCTTAGGACTGTGCAACACAGTTCCCTGTAGGAATCTTACATTCAGGTGGTGGTAAATTGTTTCATTCATCTTGCAACAGGACTTTAGATGCATCAAGAAAAAACACCATTGAATGCCATTTAGAGTCTGAATTGCATATACAACTAAAGACTTCTGCAGAGGCTGTAGGTCAGAACAAATAAATGACAGCGTCCTCAATTTTTAGAAGAACCACTAAAAGCAATTTAACAAGAAGAGAAGCTACATTTGAGTTAGTGGAGGCATTCACTGCTGCCAGTATACCTTTGGAAAAAAATGATAACCTGAAACTAAGGGAGTTCTTAAAAAAAAACAACCCAAAAAAACACATACCAAATGCTGGCAGTTTTCCATGTACAGTCAAACTTTGCCAGGATTATGTAGCAAAAGTAACTGCTTTCACGTTCAGTCTACAAATTCTGCATTGGCAGAGTGATTCAATTTCAATTGTAGCAGACAAAACAACAAACGCACAAAATAACTATATACTCCGCATTTTATTTATACCCGAGAACTGGAAAGACCACAGCCTGTCTGTTTTCCAAATACAGCCGGCCCAGATCACCTCATGTCTGTAAATTTTTCAACTGTAGCACAAGCTGTAGTGAAGGCTGTTGTAAACTACGGTTTAGAATTTAACAAGATCTCAGCATTTCTCTCTGGTAATGCTGTGTATATGTGCAAAGCTTTTTCTGATGTGCTCCATGGAATGATGCCCAATGCAATTCATGTTACCTGAAAAGCACACATTCTTTCTTTTGTAAGTGATATCTGGTGCACATGTTTTCCTGATGTGGATAGACTAGCTTCCTATTTTAAAAAAGCATTCAAACATTGTTCAGGCCATAGATTTCGATATAGGGAGTCCATCACCAATCAAAGAGAAGATCTAAATGCAACTGTGTGACTTCCACCAGAACCAGCGATTACAAGGTGGAAATTGTGGTTTAATGCAGATTACCATGCAAAGAATATTAAGTACTAACAGCAATGTGTGTGCAACGAGCTTGAAATCACACTTGGCACACAGTATATGCTTAAACTACGTAAACTCTTAAAACAGGGCGACATTGAAAATCGAGTTAAGTTTGTGGCTGAAAACGTGATCTGGTTCATGGAGCTTCTAGCATGGTTTGAAAGTCTGCAGGTTTTGATTCACAAAGCACAAAACAAACTGATGGATGTAATAAATTGTGTTGATGACATGGCATCACAATAAATTTTAGACTGTCAAACTGAAAACCAATGCAGACAAGAACTGTTCCAGGCAATAGCTAGGAAGTTAAATCAGTACCATAAATACGATCAGTCACTACCACCTCAATTTAAATAACCGGCTGCCTACTTTTTTAGTGCTGTTCACATTTTTTACCCAAATCAGGTGCCTTTTTTGAGTTTTGACCCTCAGCTAATTAAATCAATCTCTGGATGGCAGAAAGAGCAGGGCAATGAATAGTCTGCTTACATGTATGTTGTCAAAGAATGACAGATGCCTCCAAATGTAACTGAGTTTTGAGATTTTATTTCTGATCAGCTTGCATATCTCTACATCTTGGCAAAACACTGCTTTACAATTCCAACCAACTTAAGTGGATGCAAAACATGCAATATCAGTGTAAGGACAATTCTTCACACTAGAGACAGAGGATGTCAGCTGCTACCACTGCTGGATATAGCATGTTAGCATTTAACAACTAAAATTAATTGCTTTTATTAAGAGAAGCATAAATTAGTATTTCTCAAGTTTTTGTACAACTCTACATATAATTTATTTTGTTGTACAACTTGTATGGGCACATCCAGGAAATATCCATGGAATTTACTATTTGCACCATGACCAACCCATGAAAATTGTTTAGTTTCTTTGTGATTTAAGTAGACCCCAAGTCCTGTGGCAAGAGTGGAGACTTTAGAGCAGGGGTGACCAACCTGCTGCATGCATGCTACAAGTAGCATGGGCAGCTTCTTCTTTAAAGGGAGAGCACTGAACCACGTACATCTCAAGAATCATTTTGCAATGTGTTTTTCACTGACTTCCAATGTGCCTAAACTCTTGAGGTAGGTATATTGTTTAGGGGGAAAAAAAGAGTAAATACCCAGTCAATTTAATTACAAAATCAAGTATTTCATTCCTACGAGCAGCACTGCTGGAGCAAATACCAAGAAGTAAAGCGAGTTAGAATCCAATCTGCCTCATACCTTGTCAGCATAACTATTACCTAAGATCAGATGCGTTGCTGGTAATGCAAGAAGCAGAAAGTATGTAAAAGGGCATGGACAGTCCCAGAGTGAGCTTGTGATAGCACCAGCTCAGACAAGGCCTTTGCCTTGTTAATACATTAGATCTACAATTCCTGTAAATAAGCCTGGGCACAGTCACGTCAGCTTAAAGTCTTTTTCAGAGTATAACCCATATTTCCAGATCAGCACGGACAATAAAATGCCTTGTGTTCTATGGTACTCCCAGTTTCTTTTCAGTCCTCTGCATAGATATGTTCTCTCCATGGTAGTGTTCCTGGTTCAATGACCTTAAAGTTGACTGCCAACTTGGTTACTGCAGTCTGACAGAGGCAGGCCAGTGAGTTCTATCTTAATGAGAATAAAGCCTGGCAGAGGCCCTCACCCCTTTCCTTTGCTTGGCTTTGGAAAAGCCTGCTGCAACAACTCCCCTCCCCCCTGGCAAACACACACACTCTCAGCAAGGCCTTGGAGATTTTTATCATATACACTTTCAATTTCAGGCTTCCTATTGGATTTCTTTTGTGCATGCAAGAGTCCTTAAAGGAGCCTGAGAAAGCACTGGCATCATAAACTATGGTACCAGGAGGCAGATAAGAGAATACAAATAGTATAACTGAATTTTTATGTCATGAAATCTTAATAGCTTCTCCAGCAATGGATAAGAAAGCTGAAGTGTATACAGGCATACCTCATTTTATTGCGCTTCGCTTTATTGCGCTTTGCAGATATTGCGTTTTTTACAAATTGAAGGTTTGTGGCAACCCGGCGTCGAGCAAGTCTATTGGCACCATTTTTCCATTGGCGCCATTTTTCCAAAAGCGTTTGCTCACTTCGTGTCTCTGTGTCACATTTCGGTAATTCTCGCAATATTTCAAACTTTTTCATTATTATTATATTTGTTATGGTGATCTTTGATGTTACTATTGTAATTGTTTTGGGGCGCCACGAACCGCACCCATATAAGACGGCGAACTTAAATCGATAAATGTTGTGTGTGTTCTGACTGCTCCACCGACCAGCCATTCCCCCATCTCTCTCCCTCTCCTCGGGCCTCCCTATTCCCTGAGACACAACAATATTGAAATTAGGCCAATTAATAACCCTACAATGGCCTCTAAGTGTTCGACTGAAAGGAAGAGTCGCACGTCTCTCACTTTAAATCAAAACCTAGAAATGATTAAGCTTAGTGAGGAAGGCATGTCGAAAGCCGAGATAGGCCGAAAGCTAGGCCTCTTGCGCCAAACAGTTAGCCAAGTTGTGAATGCAAAGGAAAAGTTCTTGAAGGAAATTAAAAGTGCTACTCCAGTGAACACACGAATGATAAGAAAGCGAAACAGCCTTCCTTATTGCTGATAGGGAGAAAGTTTTAGTGGTCTGGCTAGAAAATCAAACCAGCCACAACATTCCCTTAAGCCAAAGCCTAATCCAGAGCAAGGCCCTAACTTTCTTCAGTTCTATGAAGGCTGAGAGAGGTGAGGAAGCTGCAGAAGAAAAGTTTGAAGCTAGCAGAGGTTGGTTCATGAGGTTTAAGGAAAGAAGCCATCTCCGTAACAAAAGTGCAAGGTGAAGCAGCAAGTGCTGACGTAGAAGCTGCAGCAAGTTATCCAGAAGATCTAGCTAAGATAATTGATGAAGGTGGCTACACCAGACAACAGATTTTCAATGTAGACGAAACAGCCTTATATTGGAAGAAGATGCCATCTAGGACTTTCATAGCTAGAGAGGAGAAGTCAATGCCTGGCTTCAAAGCTTCAAAGGACAGGCTGACTCTCTTGTTAGGGGCTAACGCAGCTAAGTTGAAGCCAGTGCTTATTTACCATTCCGAAAATCCTAGGGCCCTTAAGAATTATGCTAAATCTACTCTGCCTGTGCTCTATAAATGGAACAACAAAGCCTGGATGACAGCACATCAGTTTACAACATGGTTTACTGAATATTTTAAGCCCACTGTTGAGACCTACTGCTCAGAAAAAAAGATTCCTTTCAAAATATTACTGCTCATTGACAATGCACCTGGTCACCCAAGAGCTCTGATGGAGATGTACAACGAGATTAATGTTGTTTTCATGCCTGCTAACACAACATCTATTCTGCAGCCCATGGATCAAGGAGTAATTTCAACTTTCAAGTCTTATTATTTAAGAAATACATTTCGTAAGGCTATAGCTGCCATAGATAGTGATTCCTCTGATGGATCTGGGCAAAGTAAATTGAAAACCTTCTGGAAAGGATTCACCATTCTAGATGCCATTAAGAACATTCGTGAGTCATGGGAGGAGGTCAAAATATCAACATTAACAGGAGTTTGGAAGAAGTTGATTCCAACCCTCATGGATGACTTTGAGGGGTGCAAGACTTCAGTGAAGGAAGTGACTGCAGATGTGGTGGAAATAGCAAGAGAACTAGAATTAGAAGTGGAGCCTGAAGATGTGACTGAATTGCTGCAATCTCATGATAAAACTTTAACGGATGAGGAGCTGCTTCTTACGGATGAGCAAAGAAAGTGGTTTCTTGAGATGGAATCTACTCCTGGTGAAGATGCTGTGAACATTGTTGAAATGACAACGAAGGATTTAGAATATTACATAAACTTAGTTGATGAAGCAGCGGCAGGGTTTGAGAGGATTGATTCCAATTTTGAAAGAAGTTCTACTGTGGGTAAAATGCTATCAAACAGCATCGCATGCTACAGAGAAATCTTTCATGAAAGGAAGAGTCAATCGATGTGGAAACTTCATTGTTGTCTTATTTTAAGAAATTGCCACAGCCACCCCAACCTTCAGCAACCACCACCCTGATCAGTCAGCAGCCATCAACATTGAGGCAAGACCCTCCACCAGCAAAAAGATTACGACTCACTGAAGGCTCAGATGATGGTTAGCATTTTTTAGCAATAAAGTATTTTTAATTAAGGTATATACATTGTTTTTTTAGACATAATGCTATTGCACACTTGATAGACTACAGTATAGTGTAAACATAACTTTTATATGCACTGGGAAACCAAAAAATTCATGTGACTCGCTTTATTGCGATATTCGCTTTATTGCGGTGGTCTGGAACCAAACCCGCAATATCTCCAAGGTATGCCTGTAATGTTCTATAAAATAAGATACCTGGAATTTATTATGCAGTGCATTGGTGTTACACTGTACCACCAAAAGAACAGGGGCTGTGGGATAGATTTATAGGTCAGACCTTGCTAATCTTCCCAATGAGTGACTGCACTTCAGTGGGAAGAGCCAGTGGTCTCATTACAGTATGCAGGATCCCCTACACCAGCAGAGATTGGGAAGACTACACAAAACAGTTCCTGCTCCTTCTGCCAAGAGAAGTGCTAGACTCTGACACCCATCATTACCCAGCACATGAAATAGTGGTTGCAGGCTCTAGCTGAAGCAGTACCCTAGCTAGATGAAGGGTCAGGGCTGGATCTGAGTAAGGAAGGGAAAAGGACTGAGGATTTCATAAGATTCCTCCACCCAAAACAGCCTTACTGTGATTAGTTATTGATCACTGGTTGCTCCTGAAACTCAGTTACCAACAAGTCTGGGGCCCATTGTGATCTATGCCACAGTAATCCCCCGATAAATGACGGATGCTCTCTTAATTCCCCATTAACCAGGTAAATTGCAGCCTCTAACTCACAAAACCTGTACCTACGCTTTCAGGGTCTTGCTGACAGTGCAGAATTTTACCTTACTCAGAGTAGGATGTAGAACTGAGCTTCCTGACATGATACTGGCTGGTCAGAACAGATTAGGGCACCATATGCTCAGCCTCATCATGATTAAATCCGGCTGGATGTTTTTGGCCAAAGAACTATTTTTCCCCTCCTAAAAAAATTCTGTCTTTCCCTGAGCCATTTGATTTTTAACAATGTGCAATAAAACTCCTGCACTGTGAGTGATTGCTTTCAGGAGCTCTATAAAACTTCACAAAGACATCTGCACTCTTCTGTTCTGAAGCTGAGGGACGGATGATGTGTGCGATGCCTTTAATTAATTTCAAAAGCATGGCATGATCACAGGAAACAGATGTAATACACATTTAGCAAAGTGGAAACAATTAACTGCAGTGGCTAACCTGTGTCAAACCCAAAAGCCAACAGTGCTTGCGTACTGAGGGTTTGAAGGACTCGGGTGCCTCAGCACTAAAGACATATATATTAGTCCATCGCAGTGGCAGGCTGAAGCACCCGCAACCAGCTCTGCATGCATTTCCCAACCCAGAAACAGCATAGCTGCATCAATGCTGAGTTGCATATGGTGCAATAGCTTCTCAGAGCTTATTCCAGCATGTGCAGCATTGCACTAACTTGGCAGGTCTCAGTACAACTCTGCCTTATACCACAGACACACAGCCCACATATACTCAATAAGTTGCACTGCTACTGTAGCATGCAAAGACTCCAATTTAGATCAAGGCTTCATTATACTAGGCCCCTTGCCAAAACATGCAGAAGAGACCTCTGCAGCACAGGCAACTGGTAGGGGGTGCATGGTGGTGCATGTGCCCCCCGAGAGCCGACACTGATGCTGTCGGTAGGGCTGGTGCCTCCCCTGACAGGGCCACCGCTGTCAGCGGCTTCTGCAGGTGCCTCCCCAGATTCAGGAGGCACCAGTCACTCATACTCTGCAGTAGTGAACCAGGGCACCAGCTAAGGATTCATAAAATCCCTGTTGCATTTAGCCAGATAAATGTCTAATAAAACTGCTACGCAACTGACAGCTAATCTGTGGCCCTCATTTTCATAGCTCTCTGAACACAGCTTTGTGATTATGCGAAGGTCACTATACAAACACCATCTTATCCAGGAACAAAACTGCAACATGAAATCAAAATCAGTAAGTCATGTAAGCTGCAGCAATTCGAGTACAGCTAAATGGTGACTGAACCTCCCGTCAGATCCTTTCATATTTCATAGACATTTGGGCTGGGAGGGACCCCAGAGGACCATCGAGTCCAGCCCCCTGCCCCATGGGCAGGAAGTCAGCAGGGATCATAGGATCCCAGCAAGCTAAGCAGCCAAATGTGTTTTGAAGGCATTCAAAGTGGGCACTTGAACCGCCTCAGGTGGCAGTCTGTTTCAAGCCTTGGGGGCTCGGACAGTGAAGAAGTTCTTTCTTATGTCCAGCCTGAACTGGTCACAGTGGAGTTTGTGACCGTTTGATCTTGTCATCCCTTGGGGGGCTCTGGTGAACAATCATTCCCCCAGATCCTGATAGGCACCCCTGATAAGCTTATAGGTGGCCACCAGATCACCCCTGAGCCTGCGCTTTTCCAGGCTGAATAGCCCCATTGCTCTCAGCCTCTCATCATAAGGTCTGTTTTCCTGTCCTCTGATCATGCGCGTGGCTCTCCTCTGCACCCTCTCAAGCTTCTCCACATCCTTTTTGAATTGCGGAGCCCAAAACTGGACGCAGTACTCCAGCTGCAGCCTCACCAAGGCCGAGTACAACGGGAGAACGACGTCCCAAGATCTGCTTGAGAAGCATCTATGAATGTAAGCCAGAGTTTTGCTCGCTTTACTAGCCACAGCATCACACTGAAGGCTCATGTTCATCTTGTGGTCAACCATGACCCCCAAGTCCCTTTCATCTGTAGAGCTAACCAGCATAGCACTACCGAGCCTATATGCATGGTGCAGGTTTTTCCTCCCGAGGTGGAGAACCTTGCATTTTTCGGTGTCGAACACCATCAGGTTCTTGTCTGCCCATTTCATGATTCTGTCCACCTGGATCACCCTCCTGTCCTCAAGTGTGGATGCTTTCCCCAGAGTTTGGTGTCGTCGGTGAACTTGGCCAGTCCACTTCTGACACCAATGTCCACATCATTGATGTAGATGTTAAACAGTATAGGCCCTAGGACAGAGCCTTGTGGGACCCCACTGGTCACAGCACACCAAGACGATTGGCTCCCAATGACCACCACCCTCTGGGTCCTACCATGGAACCAGTTCCCCAGCCAGCGGGTCGTGGTGACGTCAAGACTGCAGTTAGCCAGTTTAACCAAGAGGTGATCATGGGATACCAGATCAAAGGCTTTTTTAAAGTTGAGGTATATGATGTCGATCTCTTCCCCCTTGTCCAGGTGATAGGTCACCTGGTCATAAAAGGAAATGAGATTGGTCAAGCAAAACCTACCCACAACAAACCCATGCTGGGTATCCCTCAGAATATTGCCTTCAGTTAGCTTGTTTAGGATGGCCTCCTTGATAATCTTTTCCAAGACTTACTCAGGATAGAGGTCAGGCTGATGGGCCTGTAGTTAGCCAGATCTACTTTCCTCCCTTTCTTGAAGATAGGCACCACATTGGCCCTCTTCCAATCACCAGGCACTTCACCAGAGTGCCAAGAACTCTCAAAGATCCGTGCCAGGAGCTGAGCTATGATGCTCGCCAGGTCCCTGAGTACCCTTGATTGTAACCCATCAGGGCCAGCTGACTTGAAGGTATACAGCCTGTCAAGGTGTTCCTTCATGAGGTCAGCTTCGATGGAGGGCAAGAAATCTCCCTAACCCGGGCCTCCCTGACCCATAGTGGGCAGGGCCGCCCCATGGGGCTGATAGAAAACTGACGCAAAGTACCCATTTAGCAAGTTAGCTTTTTCCTGGACGTCAGTTGTCCCATCTGGTTTAGCAGGGATCCAATGTTGCCCTCGCTTTTCCTCTGGCTCCCCACATATCTAAAAAAGGACTTTTTATTTTCCTTGATATCCAGACTAATGCACAGTATTCTTCGTTGGTGGCGGTTCCAGTCCTCCATCCTTTATAGGTCCTCCTTTCAAGACGCAGGAAGTTCACTAGTTCCCTGGAGAGCCGAGGGGGCTGCTGTGCCCTTTTGCTGCCTTTCCTCCGAGACAGGATGCACTTTGCTTGTGCATCCAGGATTGCTCCCTTAAGGAGCATCCACGCATCCTGAACTCCCTTCTCCATTGGCTTGTGGCCTTTTAGGGCCTCTCTGACAAGCCTCCTTAGCTTGTCAAAGTCAGCTTTCTTGAAGTCAGGGACTTCTGTACTGACTTGCCAGCTTTACAGCACATGGTGAAGGTGATCAGTTCATGATCACCGTCACCCAGCTTCCCTTCGATTGTTAGGTTGCCAATTAGGTCACCCCTGGTTGCCAGTACGAGGTTGAGCAGTGCTTTACCTCTTGTCAGCCCAGACTTCCTGCGTCAGACAGAGGTCGTCCACACGAGAGAAAGTTTTGCAACTGCTCAGATTTGGCTGAGCACTCCTCCCATGAGATATCTGGGCAGTTAAAGTCTCCCATGACAACCATACACGGGGACTGTGCAGCCTCAGCCAGCTCCCTGGTGAACTCCTGGTCGAGATCTTAACTCTGGGTAGGGGGTCTGTAGTAGACCCCCACCACAGTATCCCCTGCACCGTGTTCCCCACAGACTTTAACCCAGAGGGTCTCAAGTCATCCACCATGGGTGCCAATGTCAGCTTATAGGGACGCGTAGCTTTCCTTGATATAGAAAGCTACGCCTCCACCCCTTTTGTCCACTCGATCCCTCCTATACAGGGTATAGCCATCTATATCCGTGGTCCAGTCAAGGGTGGAGTCCCACCAGGTCTCTGTTATCCCAATGACATAGTTATTTGCATTTAGGAGGAGAACAAGTTCTTCCCATTTATTCCCCAGGCTCCTGGCGTTTATGTATAGACACACAAGCGTCCCCTTAGGGGCTCTTGCCTTGCTTACGTTTTGTTCCAGGGCTGGGGCTGGGGTGGGATCCCTTATGTGCTTTGACCTGCTGGCTTTGTAAGGGTCACTCGGTGGGCCAGCAGCGGCAGTAGTCCCCCCATCCCCTGGCAGGCTTAGTTTAAAGCCTGGTGGAGCAGGTCAGCCAGTCTAGCTGAGAAGAGCCTCATGTAAACCCCACCTCATGTTAGACGTATTAATTATGACCACTAGTGTACTGCTTATATATTTCTTATTGTCCACTCCCTTTTGTGAACTGAAAAAGGAGTCCCCTCTGTAACTATCAGATACACTACTTATACTACCTCCTTCCCTAGCCATTCTTTTATAATCCTGGACTACTTAAAAAGTGACAACTGCAAAGCTTGGGTCTGGCTGAAGGAGTGGAGGGAAGCCACAAACAGCCCATATGGCAACTGGTATCCTGAGGCACTAATAGGGCAGAAGGGCCACAGCGGAGTGTCTCAGGGAAAAGGCTGAGCTAGACTAGGGGCAGGCAATTATTTCAGCTGGTGGGCCGCTTAATAAGTTTTGGTGAGCTATCAAGAGCCACAAGGATAGCCCTGCCCCTTGACAGGTGCCCTGCCCCCTGGTTGCCATCTTGGGACCAGAAGTTCTGTGCCTATCCCCTGACCTTTGCCACCAGAACTCTCCCCCTTTGCCCCCTGGAAATACTCTATTCAGGAGAGGGGGTTGCCATCTTAGAACCAGAAAAAACAATTCACATACTAAAAGGCAAACACCTAGTCCAACACATTTTTATTTTATTACAAAAAATATATTTGTCATGGTTTGTTTGCCTATTGCATATAGAGGTGATTGCATAATAACTCAAAAATGAAGTCTTACTCTTGTATACCGTGTGTGGGGCGTGGTTGGGGTCATGTGTATGGTGGAGCGTGGGGGGAGTGGGGGCAATAGGATTTGTTGGAGTGTGTATACGTAGGGAGTTGTGGAGACAGGCTGTGGGTGTGTGACACTTGTGGGGTGTGAGGCTGGGTGGGTGTGGGATTCCCCACCCTCTTCCCCGCTGCACGCCCCTGCTGCCAGCGGCAGCAGCAGGCACTGGGGAAACTGTGCTGGCAGTACAGAAGTCTGCAGCTAAGACCTCACTTAGACAGAAAGTACATTTTGAGAAGAAAGCAGTGGGTTCAACAAAAGACAGAAATATTAAGACTTGGGATCAATCTATGAATATGTTTTGAAATGTTCAAAACCCACATTTTACTGATTTTTAAAATGAATAAAAACAATGACCTTTATGGCAAGGTGGCAAGCCAAGTCAAGACCTAATATTTGACTCACTTATTATTACATCTGTTTGATTGGTCTACCTATGCCTTCTTGAGAACTAATTTCATTTAAGATAACTGAAATTCCCAAAGCTCTCCTTTTCATTGACAAAATAGTTTATAAAATACACAGACATATACTAATTTGCAGTTCTTTGTTTAGGGCAGTTATTACTCTTACACCACATTAATTTAAACCCAGTTGTGTGGCTTCTTGGTAAATAGTTCATTTTTCAGTGCTTTGAAAGAGGGTAGTATCAAAATTAAATTGGCCATGTCCTATCCCTATTGACAACAGTATCAAAATTCATGTCTTCAGTGAGAACAGGAGTACACCCAGTCTGATCTATGTTTTTATAGCCATAAATAATTACCTTTATGCCTCTCCCACTTAAAAGTGTAAATATGTTAAAGCACTATTGTATTATTGCTTTATTATACAAGAGTATAATAATAAGTCCACTAGCAAAAGAAGCATGTTACAACATAATTTTTTTTAAACATTTCAAATGTGACTGTAGTTTCAATATATTGTAGATTTAATGTCAGTGGAAACTGAATACCCTGAAGGGAATGTAGTGTTTAACAATCTATATCAGGTGAAAGGAGGGAGGGATAGCAAGGGGTGCATGGGGATGTATAGAGGAGGCATGTGTACATGTGAGAGGGGGCTGCCTGGAAGCCAGCCAGGGGTGAGGGGAGAGAGGGGGTTGCAAGGGGTGCATGCAGCAGAGCTTGCCCAGTCAGCGGCTGCCCCTGCAGTGCTTTCTGTGCCCCCCCTACCCCCCGGCCAATGCAGTGCTCCCATGCACACCCAACAGCCCCGGCTTGAGCCCTGGTCAACACTTGACTTCTAGCAGAGCTGTTCCTAGTGTGGCTGCACCTAGCCAGCTCACATTGTCACTAGAAGGTGAGGAGAGCAGAGCAGTACCCAGCTGGCTGCAGCCACACCAGAAACTGCATGCTGGCTGGGGCCAGCTGGTCTGTTCTGCTTCCCTCACCTCCAGCTGCCGCTGCTGCCACCGCCACACCGCTCTGGGTAGGCAGGGGGAAACTTCAGTGGGAGGCTCCTGCCTAGTGCATGGAGCCCCAGCTCTAGCTCCTGCCACCTTCCACCTGCTCTGCCTGCCCAGTGGGATGAGCAGCCCCTGTGGGTGGGCAGGCAGAGCAGGTGGAAGGTGACTACGAGCTGGAGCTGGATCTCCATGCACTGGGCAGAAGTCTCCCACTGAAGCTTCCCCACACCCAGAGTGGCGTGATGCAGCATAGCAGGAGCTGCAGCTGAAGGTGAGGGGAGCAGAACAGCCCCACTGGCCCAGGCCCCAGTCAGCATGCAGCTCCAATGGGGCTGTTCCCAGTGCAACTGCAGCTGATCAAATGCTGCTGTGCTCCCCTTGCCTCCAGTAGCTCTTCCTCCTATTCCTGCCCCTGCTGTGCTGCTCCAGGCAGGCAGGGTGGGGGAAGCTTCAGCCCAGCAGCTCCCACTGGAGGTGAGGGCAAGCACAGAAACATCTGGCTGGCTACAGCTGCACTGGGAATAGCCCTGCCAGAAGCAGTGCGTTGGCTGCAGTTGGTGGAAGCACAGCATGGGCTGCCTAGGTGGGAGCAGGCAGGGCTCAGCCCCATGTGGAGCACTGCAGGGGCAGCTGCAGGTCAGTCCCAACCTGCTGGCGGGCTGAATCTGGCCTGTAGACCACATTTTGCCCGCCCCTGAGCTAGACTGAGCTCATTCTGGGGCCCTGGGAGCAGCCTCCCAAATTCTCATAAATAACATCAAGGCATGGCAAGTGAGGCAGAAAGGGAGGGTACCCTGGGAAGCTGGAGTTGGGGCAGGGGTTGAGTGGTCACCAGGGGGCATCACAGCCACCCCGAGCACTGATCCTGTCACGCTCATCCACTCCAGGACTCCATGAACTTGAAGTCAGTATTTTGATCTAGCTGTGCAGGTCTGCATGTCCATCTCACTCTCATTCTTATACACCCATACTCATACTCTGGCTTAAACAAAATGAGCTTGATTTGCATTTTCACTATGAAGGAAGAATTCATGTTCATTCTACACATCTTAGAATCAAGCTCGAGGAAGGAACACCTACCTTCGTTCATAGCCCAAGCACCACAGATGTCCTGCACAGCCCTGCTTCCACACTTTGACCATCCGAGTGAAGGCTTGCATGCATGGCTGCTGGTGCCCCACTATTGCCAGCTCTTGCTCTGTACAAACGTTTGGCCTGTCGGAGAAGAACAGACATTTCTTTAAACCCCCTCACTGCTGGGGCTGCACCACAACATATTGACAGTTCAGGAAGGAAGAGAAAGTGAGAGGCCTACAGTTTTTCCTCAGAAGATAGTTATACAATATTTATCTACTCCATTATATTATTTATAAAGGAGGCCTGGGGAGAGAGATGGTCTCAGCTTGTCAGGTCTTGAGTTATCAAGGGCTTTTTATGTCAAATACAACCTCTTAACCTCCTCCCAGAACCTCACAGGGAGGCAACTCAGATCATGAATCACTGCTGTAATGTTCCTGAAGCAAGCTATATCACTAACTGAGCACCCTGCCATTTTTTTCCAGTAATTTCAATCCAAATCACACAAAACTATGACCATCTTGTACGTCTTCATCTCACTTGAATATCAAAGGCCTTTAGGAATCACGTAAGCTTCATGGCACCTCTATAAGTTACAGATTGTTCAGTGTTTTATACATGAATAAGCAGAGGTATGGAAAAAGCAAGCTCTTAACAAAAGTTCAAAGACTGGCAGAGGCAGGAACAGGACTCCCAGTATCATGTTCCAACAGTAGCCCTGCAACCTTTCCCCCTTTTATTTCATTTTCAGGTATAGTAGTGGACACGTAGCAAAAAGTATAAAGTAACACCTTTTTATACCATCACCTCCACTGAAATTAAATAAACTATAATTATACTTTCCACTTTTATAGCAAGGATCCTTTCTTTCAGAAGATTTAACCAGTAATTGATTAAAATAAACAATACGAGGTTGGTAGGAGATGTATATCATTACGCCCCTCACTAACCAGAGATGTGCAGCCACCTCTGGCACCAAATACAGCTGATGGTTCAATTTAAGCCAGGAAGTGATCTCACTGGGATGCTCCCAAGGAAGTAAAATATTCTGCTTCCAAATGAAACATAGGAGGAATATTAAAGTGATCATAATGCAACATTCGTCAGGATATGAACAAGCCTTCATCCTGTCATGTTATAGGTTCACAACAGAAAAGAAAAATTAAGCATCTTTCAACTGTGCACATTAAAGTTCTTATTATTGGAAATCAGTTACAGCAGGCCAGAAAAAAAGCATACATTATTTCAATCCATCTTTCTAGGCCACTAGGTTCATAAAGATCATTTTTTGTCAAGTGAATTGCCAGTAGAGTCAAAATGGAAACAATAACAGATAAACCTACCTCCAAACACATTTCCCAGCTTATTCCCTGCAGGCTCCATACTCTGTGAACTCTCAAACCATGAGAACAAGTGAATAAGGTGCATTTTTCTTTTAAAAGTTATGGAACATATAAAATTAACCAGCAGTTTTAAAGAGATGATGATTAGTAAGCAAATATATCAAGAACTCACACAAACTACAAAATGTCTCAGTGTACTGCAAACAAATGATCATAAGATTAAAATATTTTAGTTTCCCAAATGCTAACAAATAAGCCCTTTGCATGTATCAAGTGCCCCCAGTTTGGCATTTCTGACCTCCTCCTTTTTCCGTCTCCCTACAAACAATTTTTTTTTTTTACTGTCAAGTTTGTTTTACATTTCCAGAGTGCCTTGGCACTGAACAGAAGCTATTGGGATTAATTTCTGAAAGAAGAGAGACAGGCATCTAGGATTTGCCAGCCAAGATCAAACTCTTGGTCCATCAAGCAAGGACTTTATCAGCTGTTGTTCATTAAAGCTACAACAGCATTGACTAACACATGCGGGGTGGGGGAGGGGAGGCAGTATGCAGTTTCTGCCAAACAGTGAAAAATGCCATTTTCTCCAAACCATTATAAAACAGGGAATCATTTCCGAAGTTGGTTTTAATTTCCAATGCTAACACAGGCTCTGGAAGTAAGAGAGGCATTTTTGGAATTGCACATTTGGAACAGTGAAAAGCTGAGAATGTCTTTGCTGATCCATAAACAGCTACAGCCTCATTATTATGACTATAAGACTGTTTGAGTGGCCACAAGCAGTGGGAGGTCTGTACTTCAGAGAGAGGGTTTGAGCTTTGTTTTGATGTTCTCAACATTTTCTGAGGAAAATGTTGATTCTGTGTTTGGAATTATTTCTTGCCAGACTGGTTAAACCTGAGCTTATTTTAGGAATTAGTTGCTTTGTATCCTGCTGGGAAAAGGATGTCTCTCCCCCCCGTTGTAGCCCTTCCTGCCGGCTGGCTTCAGGGTTATACTAAAGTTGCTGTGCGAAACGATGGCCGTGAAGCATATGGAGCATGTTTCTAGCCTCATGTTGAACACAAAAGGCTGATGGAATAGCATCTTTTTCCAAAAAAATCACACAAATTGCTGTGTGCTGCAGTGCTTCTGAGCATTCCAGCTGAGACGGTGCTTCTGGGGCACAAGTACAAATATTCAGTCATCTGATTGCACAACTGAAGGAAAAAAAAATGGTGATTTTCCACTATTGTGAAGCCCTACTCTGGTTCACTCTTATGTTCCTTGCTTTTTAAAAAATGGAAGTTGAATCACTTTGTAAATCCTGGACCGCTCCACTTTTTAAAGTAAAATTCTACTTCATCAACTGGATTTATTTTTAACCAATTCCAGCTGGTCCTTATCCTCAAGAAGACCCAATGATACTTAAATCTCCTTGGATACCGGCACTTCTTTGTTGTGCCCATTTCCATTTTTTTCTTCTAATCCCATTTCAAAGTTCTTCAGTTCTTAGAAGCCTGGGGACTGCCATCCCCAGTCCAATCCACTGGGACCCCTGCTCCCATCTCATACAAGGCAAGTGCCAGATGCTTCAGAAAAAGTTAAAAACAACTTACTGGACAACCATGCAATACATTCTGAGAAAGGTTCTTTATAACCTCCATTGAAGAGATGGGATTATTTCCATTATTACTTTCATTCTCTCTCTGACTTATTATTCATGTATATACCTATAGCATTTTTGGATCATGCTAAGCTCTCGACTCAAAATGAAACCTTGTGGCAGTAAGTTCCACATATTAACTAAGCATCTTGTAGAAAAATGTTTTCCCCTGTCACCTTCAATTGCAAAACTGCTTTGTATTATGAGAAAGAAGGAGAATCAAGAACACGTGTTCATCCTATATCTCTTTTATGGCTCAGCTACCTTTACCACTCCCTCTTTTTCATTAAAGGGACCTGAATGAACAACAGTTTGATTCACTGGCAAAGCTGGTCACCACCAGGACCCTTTTCCTGAATTCGAGTACCAGTAGCTTAAGATAGGAAACCTGCATTAGATCAATGAATCTATCAACTTTAAGACCAGGGGACAGTTCCCCTCACAAAGAATCCAGCATAGCTGGATTAAGGAGCTACACCTGATCTGTGCCAAAAGGCTAAAAAGTGATGTAATGTTGGTCAAGAGCATCCAGGTTTGCCTGATAAAGAAAGACCCAGTAAAATTACTAACACTGAGGAAAAAAGAGAAAGTGTGATTCTTATGCATTTTTTTCAGAGAAGTGTACACAGGCCTTCTCATTGCCTATGCATGCTGATTGCAGGGAGGAAAGGTATTTTGAAAGGATGAGGTAAACAAGCACCTGGTCTGAACAGGCATTCTTCCCTGCTGTCTCCCTAGGGAGAAGCTCCTCTCCTAGCAGCTAACACTGGTCATGAGCATTTGTACCTCTAGGCAAAGTGAACCACAAAGCCTATTTGAAAGATCCAGCAATTACTTGTCCGTTGAGCTGACAGGTATATTTTTTACCTCGAGACTTTTAAGAAAGGTAGTCATAAAAGCCAAGAGAGTCAAAAAGGAGGCATTTTTCCTGTTGGCCTAAATTTTAAAATGACAGGGCTGAGGCCATGTCCGCTAAGTCACAGTTTTTCTACCGTATACAATCTTTATTTATAGGTTAACAGATTCTTTTTCTAAGTGTCATTGTTGCCAACTCCACCGAAGGTCCTTCTGATTCTGACACCATCAGAAATAACAGTTCTGGTACTAACCTTAAACAGTGATTTTGTCAATGCTGCCAAGGCAGCATCCATTCCATTTCATCCTCTCCTGGATGCAGCCACTTTTTTAGGGCCCAGGCATGTAAATACTCCAGTTGAGTAAAGGAGCTAATAAGTGCAATTCGGTCACAAAGAGGCTCAACTTCCTAAGGAGATGCCATATTTTTACTTGTAGTTTTTCACCTGTGATTACACTTCAATGTATCTAAGAATCTGTGCTTTAAGTCTTTTAACATTCGCTCACGAATGGATAAGATTTAGGAGGAATGTGTTGATTTATTTCTATTTCTGGTGCTTAAAATGCCCTAAAAGTCCCTGTGAATTTTCACCAAAAAAGTAGTTTCTACAGCAGAAGTCAAACTCAATAACTCCAACATGGAGAAGAGTGAGATTCCAGCTGGCATTTTACTGCTCCAGGACATTTAATTATGGTGCTGTAACAGAAAGCCTGAAAATGCCTTTTCAATTATTGGCATTTTTCCCTCAGCAGCTTTGCCTTAAAATCCTTCCTTGTTGTTCCCACATGTGGCCGCTACAGAGCTGTTTAGTTTGTAAAGCTTTTACACACATTGGTTTACCAATATAACAATCCAAAATCCTGATGGACAGATGCCAAGGAAGCTGTTATGACTTTATTGGCCTCTCCCTATTCAAAAAGCACCAAATTCACCCATTTAACCACCAGCAAAACTTGACTTAGCTACTGAGGAGAGAACAGCATCCCGCCCCCCCGCAATGTCCTCTGCTATTAGCTTACACATGCCTTACCTCTCAGCTATCTGCAGGGCCAGAAGGGAAAAACTGAAACAAACCACAAGAATGAGGCTGGCAGCAGCAATGTTTCTGGAGTAATTTATTGCAAAGGAGCAGTTTTGTGTGCATCAAACAGTGGCTTTGTGTCTAAAGGGTATTGTCAGAAGTGCCCTATGGGGAATTACACTTCTAAATTAGATTCAATGTTTCCCAGTCCCTGACATTTTCTTTTCTAGAGTACACACATCTCAGCTCTCCTGTCTCAACCAGCAATCCTGACCCGCAACTCCTAGGGAGATAAACATGAAGTCTTTTACAGACACAAAACAAATGCCTTTGCACAAGTCTTTCAGAACACATCCAATGACTAGGAGTGGCCCTGATCCTGCCTAGCAGAGTTAATAATGTAAAGGAAAGGTGGTCTGGGTTTAGCTCATTGCATAATGCTGGTTTCACTTACAAAAATAAATAAATAAATAAATAAATAATAAAAAAAGAGAGTTCAGGCTGCTTGGAGAGAGATCTTCTCCTGGCAGTATCCCAAATTCCAGAGGAAGTTTTCCAAGGGATCCACAAAGTTCATGCCAAACTGAAGTGATAGCATTGTATTAAAAAAAATACAGGGCTAAGAGCATCTGGATTAATACCAAAAAGGAAAAAAACGAGAAGTACACAGAAGAATTCAGTAAGAAAGAGAAAGGAGGGGATAATGAAAAAGAGTATTGCTAGGAAAACACACCTCAGCCTGCATAATTATAACTGATGTTTGTACAATAGCTACATCTCAATTAAAAATAGCCAATCACTTCTTGGAAGTGGCGGGAACAATCCAAACACTTTAAACTTCAGTTCACCCTTTTGTTCTCTGCATATTTTTTACTAGAAAGGGGCAAAAAAAATTCAGATTAGTTTTCATTGCATAGCTCAGTCTCTCCTTTATGGAGTTCCTCCCAACCTGACCTGCCCACACCAGGATCTCCTCACTCAATACTTACATCAGGGGCTGCAGTTTGTTCCCATAGGTGAGCAAAGATGCTTGCAGAGTGAAAACAAACAACTGTGCCAACATGTGTAGCTCCATTCTTGCTGCTATCACCCTTTTCCTTTGCAAGGAAGATCTGAAGGGTGCCTAGAAAATGTTACAGCCTTCCCCAGTGACAGGCTGGCAAGTTCCAGTTCCTCAAAGAAAAATGCTCATTGCTATTTCCTGATGTTGCCAGTTTCTCTGTTTCTTACAATGAGCAATGCTGCTGGAGTCTTGTTGAGGCTCACAGGAGAAATAGATGTATCACTCTTGGACATTTCCTCCCATACAGGTTCAGCTGAGGCAAGTTTCTCTTGTCCCTGGAGTCCAGAGGAAGTGACTGGAACACAGGCTGTCACAGAGCTTTACTAGGAACCAAGCCTGGCTCCTTAGCTGTGCTCGTTAGCACTGAAAAATGCTGAGGAGACTTCTTCTGGCATTTGCGCCTTGACAGGACCCACACTGCTGATGGCTTAACAAGATCTGGGTTCTGTCCAACAGGGAAGCCCTATGTGGACTTGCTCAGTTTGGAGTCCTCAAGCACTTCAGAAAGCAATAGATAATCCAGCACACAGAAAGGGAAGGGAGCTCCTCTTTGCACACAGAAGTCCACCTCTCTAAGGATGCACTAAATTCCCCAGCCGCAGGCTGTTTTCATTTAACCCTCTGCACACACCTTAAGCCAGGCTCCCACCTTGCTCCTAGCAGAAGCCTCTCCCACTCTCAACAGAAACACCTAAAGGAGCAGCTCTTCTCTCTCCCCTGCATTTCAGCAGCCTTACAAAACTTTCCCCTTGCCTTGCTCAGGTCTAGTTCCTTTGATTCACATGCTCTCGTTTCTTTCTTGCTGACAGTCAGAAATCCCTCCCACCAGCTCTTCCCACCCCCAAGGAAAGGAGGGAGTGGGGGTGGCAACAGAAGAGTAGCAGGCATAATTTAGCTTTCCTGGTCAATAGACTGTTTTTTTGTAAGACCCTCTGCCAACCTCTAGAGCTATACATCCCTTCCAGCCCCCAAAGATGAGTCTGGAAAAAACAGAGACTTCGGCTTGCCTGCACATCTATAAGAGCTAGTAAGGCTCACAACTATTCCAAAAGGTATGTGGCTGCATCTAATAGCTGATAGGGACAGGCACACCGTCCACGAAGATGGTGGAGAGTCAATGCCTTCCTCACAAAGGCCTGTACATTGTGCATGATTGTTGGAAGTGCTTTAGGGGTATGGGGGTGAAATTAAACCTGTACTTAATTAGAATGTAAGCTTGGGGGGGAAAGAAAAAGCAAAGAAGAAATCCAGGCAAATTGCTGGGAAAGAAAAGGAATGAGCTTCATTATTTAACTGTCCCCTGCTAATTAACTGCACCTCTTGCAGAGGGGAAGAATGATGGGGGTGAGGGTTGTGTAGGGGAAGGAGAATGCAGAATCTGGCTCAGGAGTAGGGTTACTCTCTAGCTTTATTTGTCCACCTTATTTGCTATTGTTGTAACCTGTGACAGGGGTACCTGGAGAGCCCTTGCTCCTGTGGTATAAATCCAGACAAACAAATACAACAGCCCTCTGCCCACTGCTCTCCTTGGCCTTAAGCGTTCTCAGTCTTCTCAAACATCGCTCCCAAAGGGAGCCATCAGGAGAACTTTCCTGTTTTCATTTCAGGCTTGACAAGCAGAAATACACACCCCACCTGCAAGAAACATTATGATTTTGGCCCTAGAGGGAAGTTTCACTCATATGCATGTTGTATTTATTTGTGTTGGAAGAATTTTGAACAAATGACTGCCTGGCTCAGGAAACAGGGTACTGAGACACTGACTCCTGGGGACAGAGTCCTCCCCAGCTCAGTTGTGTTATCAATCATGCAGTGACTTAACTGATGGCTGTGTAAGAAATCAGGAGGAAGGGAAGAGATATGGGTCTCCATTCAGTTCCCAATGGGATAAGGGTCTCCCTGCCCCTGCTCCCCAACAAAAACAAAAAAGTGTCCCTAGTGTTGTTCATTTGTCTTGCATTGATCAGCCTCAGCACAGACACCAAATATATATGGGCCTACAGATGACTGGACTCTCTTCATGCCAAAAGGTGGGGCTGAGGTGTGAGAAGAGAAGAGAGCACCTATGTGAGGAACTGGTGGGCAAAAGATGCATGTCAGAGACAAGGAGTCACTGAGGAAGCGGCTGGGGGAGAAGCAGGCATAATCCTAAGCAAGGACTGTCCTGAAGCAAGGGAAATTCAAGCCCGATGGTTGAAGCCAAACAGCCAGCTCTCACAAGACCTTCATCCCAGAAATCTGAGAGACTGCCAGAAACAAGTCAATGGTGCAATTTGCCCACAATTTGCCCTTGTACGGCCCAGGCTCTAGCTCCTGGAATCAAGAAGCGATGGGGAGGTTATTCTTGTGCCAGTAAAGCCAAAGTGCACTGACAGGACCGGGTCTGCTTCAACACACTTACTCTCTCATTTACATGACAGCAGCATCTTTCAAGTGCAACAGAGGTGCTGGGCCTCCAAGGCAGTGCTTACCTCCAAGAGTTGATGGAAAAGTTAAGGCAAGGGTGTTTAAGTTTGTTGGGCTGAACTCATTCCAGTGCCAACTTTACTAGGTAAATGCCCCTATAATATAATACCCCTATAATTATTCAAGATGCAAAGTTTTTGGGTAATGTTTTTGATTGGACCAGTTGTACAGCTGGAAATGTTGAACAAAATATAATCAAAAGGACCTTGCTTCTACCTGGAGTAACTTCTCTACATTTTACCAGCTACATTTTATCACCTGTCAACATTCCCTCTTGTGTCTTCCCCACCCCTCCCAACCTGTCTTGCACCCATTAACTCCCATTCCTTCTGACTTTCCCTGCCACACACATTTGCATTTTCACAGACCTTCATTTTGCATAATAGCTTAAGCTTCTGTTCCACCCAAGAGAGTACACAAACCCCAGCACACTCTCCCCATGTCTGAAGAACACTGTTTGTGTCTGAAAGGTTGTAAAGAACAATTTTTCCAACTATTTAGTTTGTCTAAAGAAAGAGATCACATTTACCCAAAAAACCTGCCTATATCTTTAGCTCAACAAGGCTATAACCAATACCCCTGAAACCTGAGGTACAGGGAAATATTTTAGTTGAAGAAGGGGGACAGTGATTTTAATGGCAAAAGATATCTTTACCCTTTAGAGGCAGAGCCAATTACGTGGCTGCTAAATTTTTTAGTGGGTAGCTCCCCCTTGCGTGTTTGGAGTATAAATGCAGTTGAATTCTTTAAATAAGTTGGAGGGGACAGTGGTCCCTAGAGGGCAGACACAGGGATGGAGAGGCAGGAGCAAGCAACAATCGCCCTGAGCTACAGGCTTATCTTCCCAACTCCAATCTCAAGTAAATGGCCCAGACTGTTAAACTAGTAACATGCGAGTAACAAATGGAATCCGTATTGCTTTTCAGGAATGACAGGAAATGTACACAGGCTGGTAGCTGTCTGTTGATCCCTACTGTGATTGTTGCCTGAAGGCACGTCTGGGAAGAAGAGAGTACATTCTGATGAAAAAGGCCTTGATTTAAACATGTCTAACATGGGAAATTATTGGACATGAGGCCTGTCCTGTAATGCTCATGCTAACAGCTTTACTGAAGACATGGCAACCACCTGTAATCAAAACAGACTTCTCACGTCATCAAGGGTTGCAGGAAAAGGTTTTCATCAAGCAAACGTTAGAGAGCTAAAACATGGGGTGGTAAACAGTACTGGCAAACAAATGAGGAATTTAAAACAAACAACAACCCCTTTTTCCCTAAATATTTTGATCCCTGGGTATGTAATCCCTTGCATTGTTTATTTCTCTCAACTACCAAGCAGACTAAACATGGTACAACACCTAGGCCCTGGGATTTGGATTTGCCTGTCATTCTGCCACTGACTGGTAACCCTGGGTGAACACGTGATTCCCTACTTCAAAAAACAAGCATAATGACCTTTGAAGGGTCTTGGGAACACATGGATGAAGAGCACTGTATTAAACAGCTACGATTCTTCTGGTGTTGCTGTTTGTGGAGCTGTAACCTTGAGGGCAATGTGGCAATTGCTCGTTTTGTGTACGATCTTCTACCCTGCAACCCATCCCACTTCACGATATGCAGCCACAGTCATTATTTGACTTAACGGCTGGCCTGACTGCTTATTAACCATAGCACAAAGCAAACACTAAAGCACAATAGACGGTATCATGGCAATGTTGCAGCCTTGGGCAGCAAAGCGGGGTTGGGTTTGGCCACCGCCTCCAGCCTTTCCAGAGGGTTGCGACAGCCCCTCCACCTCCAGATGGGGGGTGAAAATCTGGTTGAATTTCACCCCCCACCTTGTTTTTGGTCATCCCATCCATGGCCCCACCAAGTCCTGGTCAACCTCCTCCTGGCCCTGGCCAAGCGGGCCCTGTACCTGACCAGGAAGGAGGCTCTGGCCAGGAAGGTGCCCCGAGACTGCGGGGCTGCTTTCCTCTCCCGTGTCCGAGCACGTTTCCAGGCACAGCACCAGTGGGCAGCGTCCAGCGGCTCCTTGGAGCCCCCACCGGCTCCTTCAAGCACCGGTGGGCGCAGTCTGGGGGGCTCTGCTTGGTGTCCCCCTCAGGTGCACTAATTTTCACGTTTTTAACCCTTTGCCCCTCCTGTCATTCCTGGCCTGTTTTTTTTTCCCCTTCATTGTCCCAAAAAAACCTGTTGAATATTTCACCCACTGAAGCCCAGCACAGCAGGGGCGGGAGGGCAGTCAGCCCGGTGGGGTAACTGGAAGGATACAAGTAGACACGAGGGCTGCGACCACCTAGGCCGCGGGCTGCAAAAGCTGCCTTGGGGGAAAAAACTAGACCCCCAAAGCGAGGGCAGCCGAGGGACCAGCCCGCTTCCCACAAAACGGGCAGCAGAGGCCAACGGTCCTCTCCCCTCAACCCCGCTCCCGCCGGGCCCGGGAGGCGGGGCGCGGCTGACGTCACAGAGCTCCCAGCAGCCCTAGCCCCGCCCCGCCCCGGAAGGCGGCGCGAGCAGCGGGGCGGCCGCGATGCTGCAGCTGCGGGACTCGGTGGAGGGCGGCGCGGGGGCGGCGCTGCTGGTGCCGGCCGAGGCCGACGTGCCCCTCCCCAGCCCCGCCGCCGGGTCCCTGCCGCCCCGCCGCACCCTGCGGCCCGTCACCGTCTGCAACCCGACGCGCGGCGGCCGCCTGAGGGAGTACTTCGTGTTCCGGGTACGGGGCGCCGCGCGGGGGCGCCGGGGGCGGGGCGGGCGCGGGCGCGGGGCGGCGGGGCGCGGAGAGAAACGCGGTGCCTCCTTTCCCTCCAGCCAGGCACCATCGAGCAGGCCGTCAATGAGATCCGCCTGGTCGTCATGCCCAGCGAGGACGGGGAGGTGCAGAGCGTGTGGCTGCTGACAGAGTAGGTACCGGCCCCCGGAGGCAGCACGGCCCAGCTCCCGGTCGTTGTTGTTTCAGTTCTTCCTCCCTGCCGGCTCCGGGCGGGACGGCGCCTGTTTGCAGCGCCCCACGCCGCTGGTCAAACGTTTCACCTCCCGCTCGCTCTCAGCGACCCCGGCCCTGTCCCCGCGCTGCTCCCGTGGCCTGCGATGTGCTGCTGAGGCTACACAGCAGCAAACGTGCTTGGATCGGGCTTTAAACCGGTTTAGTTTAGGACCAGCACTGAACTTCCACTTTTTTTGAAGCCCAGGTCTGAATTAAAGGGTCGTTTGTGCTGGCGTAGACTCAGTTGGATTAAACAAGGTGCAGGCTAAAAGACTGCTGCTACCTCCAGTGCATGATAGGTGATGGGCAAGACCAAAACATTCTGCTGCGTGCACTGTGTTCTTGTGAGCAAGGAGAACTGGCCATGATTCCCTGCCCCCGGGCATTTCACAGAGCATGACCTGTCAACACGTCTGTGCTGTGCTCGCTTGATAAGATCATGCTGTCTCATGCCCAGTTTTGTAAGCGCTGCAGTTAAAGCCCAGCCTAAAAGATTAGATTATTTACAATAAAGGGAGGGTGCAGTTTCAGTTTAGTGGGCTTCACCTGAACAGCATCACTAAAAGTTATTTTATGCTGCGAGCAACAGAGATTTCTTCGGGCATCCTATCTTTTAATGGATCAACTGCATGGTTGGGATAGAATAAAACAAGCTTTTGAATGCTAGACATTAGTCTTCCGGTCCCCGATTAAACCTTGGAGCGAAAAGAAAACAGAGACCAACATGCATTTCAGCAGTGGTTATAATAAACTGTAGAAGTCTAAGGATGTCGTATTCCTACAGCAAAGGATAAAAGCACAACGTCTACTCTAGATTGCTTCAGTGGACTAGGTACTAAAGAACAAAAAACGAGGCGCTAAGGTAGTTCAGTACCGAGGCAGCTTTTTATCCTGTATTTTACAGACATGTTCCACAGTCCCTGGTACCTGAGTAAAGCTGACAGTAAGCTTTAAGAGACTCCTTTGACATTTATTGAAGTTGTTGATGATCCTTCTTTTAATTTTAATTTTTAAAGCATTGTTACAAACTACTCGTTCATCTTAAGCCTTTTTCTGGATCTTGATAACTAGTTGTTTTCTAATAGATTTGTTTTATTCTCAGTGTATTGCAGTATACCCCCAGTAACAAACTCTGACCAACTCTAATCTTATCCTTCTGCTGCGGAATATACTTCTTAAATTCTTGCAGTGACTGGTGTGTGTTTGTCAGGCTATTAAGTGGTTTTTCCTGAAAGTTGTTACCTAAAAACAAATGAAGTTGAATCCCTTGCTTGTTATCTGATCAGGATTGATCACTGGAATAATGAAAAGGAGCGCCTGGTTCTTATCACCGACTGGTCTCTTCTGATCTGTAAATATGACTTCATCAACCTGCAGTGTGAGCAAGTGACTAGAATATCGCTTAATGCAGTTGATACAATTTCTGTTGGAGAGTTTGAGTTCCCACCCAAATCGCTGAATAAGTAAGTTCTGATTTGCTGGGTCTGATACTGCTAACATTAAAGCTTTCAGTCTTCTTATCATAAATCACATATTATCAACTTTGTTAGCTTTCAGATTTCTGAAAAAGTTACAAACTTTTTTTTTGGAATCTATGTATTACTGAAATTGCTGTGGGAGATCAGTAAGGAAGTTGTCATTGAGATGGTTATCAGATAGACTTAAATTATTATCTTACTCTTGCAGTACTTTTTTAAAATAAAGTTGCAATTGTTATTAGGGAAACAAGCTCCTAGTACCTAAACTCAACTGGTTTATAATAGTGCTACCTTAACTTGCTTGTGAATAGGCCTTGTTATATTGAGCACTGCCGTTACCACAGCCCACACTTTATGTACCTTATGCTTTATGGCACTTCAGTGTACATCTTGATGTCTAGGTTCTAATAAACTTAAACTTTTTGCAACATTCAATATTAAAATCTTTGCTTACCATGAAAGCTGAACAATGAAGATGTTTATAATACTGATAATTGTCTTGAGACCAGCTGCTGCTATCAAACAAACTTAAATCCTAAAAATGCACTTTTAGTTTTCTCAGATATTGCATTTTTAATCAGTAAACTTGGTGTGAAAATTTAAGTGCTACATCATCAAGTGTATTGTCTCTGAATTTTAGGCGAGAAGGTATTGGTATTCGAATTCAATGGGATAAGCAAAGCCGTGCCTCCTTCATAAACAGATGGAATCCATGGTCCAAAAACGTGCCATATGCTACTTTTACGGAACATCCAATGGCAGATGCTGATGAGAAGATTGCATCACTTTGCCAAGTAAGGAAATAATCTGTGTTGTACCAGCTATGACAAGATAAACAGAGTAGGTTGGATATAGTTGTACCCTTTGCAAAAATCAAAGGACTTGTACTCAGCTAAGTAGAAGGCACAAAACTAGTTAAAGCATATAGGTTAAAAACTTCTCTGTTCCCCATTCACTTAACGTTGTGCTGCTACTTAGCTATTGCATTTTTGGTAACTCTCCTATTAAATCTCCACCTCCTTTTCACTACACTAACAACCTACACACACCTTTGAAGCCAAAAGGAGAGGAAAATATTTTTCTGCGGCACCAGAAATCTAATCTCTTTTGCGTTTTAACTAGACAGGTGCCCAGGTTTTACCTAGAGTAGTTGTAGCCCATGGTTCCAAAACATTTGTGGTAGATCAGTAGGTACAAGACAAAGAAATCCTCCCATATATCAGTCTCTTCTTTAGTTTAGTGGTTTTAGACAACTTTTCTTCAGAGGGTTTTGGACTAAAGAGCTGGAACTTTTCCAAGCTGTAGCACAGAGAGCATTTAACATTGTATAACAGCTGAAGCTCTTTAAATCTGTTGCAAAAATCTTTTGGTAGGCATTAATAAAGGTCTAGTTTGAAACAACAGCATCATTAAAGGTTAAAGGCAAGAATATGGATTTGATTGTAGCTTGCACCTCCCTTACAACTACAGCTCACTTGCTAATTAATGGTGGCTTGCATTTCAGTTGCGAAGTCCCTCCTGTAAAATTATGCTTTGGTAGAGAACTAATGGGAAAGTGTCAAGTGATGCAGTCATAATTAATAAGGTCTTTACATTTTTTTTTCAGTTGGAAAACTTTAAGACTCAATTAATCCAAGCAGTGAAGAAAGCCCATAAAGAGTGTCCACTGCCAGGAAGAGCTAATGGAGTACTAGTCCTGGAGCGGCCTCTTCTCATTGAAACTTATGTGGGATTGATGTCCTTCATCAACAATGAAGCCAAACTTGGCTATTCCATGACAAGAGGCAAAATTGGATTTTAAATTCACAGTATTTAATCTATGCCAAGGAGAAGTGATTTCAAGCTAGTATCAAGGTGGGAGTTTATCATGTAGCAGATTACTCCAGGGCAACAAAAGAAAAAAGCATATAAACAGAAAAGGGATTGGCTAGCTGTAAAATGAGCAGTTAACAGAAATCACTTTACTGTTATAAAGATCACTAGAATCTTCAGTCAAATAGACCTCAGGTGGTCACAAGCTAATTGCATTCTTGTACTTACTGGTTCATATGGAGGTTTAGTGAGCTGTGATATTTTCTCTTCCATTTCTAGCTATACCCCTTTTCCCTGATAAATGTAAAACTTGTACTCCCTATATTACTATCCAACATAGTTGCATGTTCATACCATATTATAATTATATCATGTAAATCCATAGCTGTTAAATCATGTCACTGTGGTTTGAGACTACTCATGAGGAGGTAGTAAATCTAGATTATATAATAGTCTCAGAAACTGGGCTAATTCAAGCATGAAGTCTTCTTAAGCCTTCATTCGTTACCTAACCAATGTGTTGGCAAATTTGGTCAAAGCTGAACCCTTACATCTTCTCACTACCAGAATTGAACTGTTGCTCTGTGAACTGAAACGTATGGATTTGGAGTGATTTTTACTAGCCTTTAAAAAAAACAGCTATATCCGAATGTGTTAAAAGTTGTAGATTCCTCCTTTATGCGTTTCACTGTAGCCACCTCCCATAAGAAATTTTGAATGCATGACACCCACACCTTCCACTCAAAAGCTTGTAGGGTCTTTGCCTTCATGTAACATTCTGCCCAATTGAAACCACAGTTATTTTAATTTTTTTTAAATCTCCATCAATTAGTTTTGTCTTGACCAAACGTATTATTAGAAACACTCGGTTAGACAATAGGGCTGTGCAAAATTTCACCGGCTGTTTTGTTTCTACTTGTTTCAAACTCAAAACAGCAAAATTGAAACGAAGCAAAGGGCTTCAAAACAACTTCCAAACAAAATTCCAAAGTTCAAGCTGGGTTTGCCTGCAGGGAAACAAAATAAGGAGAGGGAGGGGGAAGGACTGCTCTTGTTGACTATGTAGCTGGCCAGTGATTGTGATCCTTCCGAGGTCCCTTCCAATCCCAGTGCTCTGGAGGAGGGATGGAAAAACAGCATAAAAGGCAGCATTGTTTGAACTGGCCTGCTTTCTGCCTTGGAGTCTGACAGTTACTGAGCTGTGTCTTCCAGCAGCTCAGGCGCATTAGACAACGAAGGCTACTATTAACATTGAGTTGAATGATTTCCTACTTGCTAGCCTAGCCAGTGGGATTCCACAATACTGTTTGCTTTCTTCCAGACCCTTTTATTTTATTATTATTGTATTCATTAATTGATTATTTTCAATTTTGTAATTATATTAGATATTACACTATAGAATCTATATAGGAAGGGAGATACATTTATGTATTTGTATAACAACAAGACGCTATGAAACACACCATGAAGCGTGGTGGAAAAGCAGCTGGCAAGTCTTCAGGGAGGGGCAGAAGAGGGGGTAGAGGGAGAGGTGTAAGTTCCCCCCCACCCAAACTGAGACGCAGCATCTTTCCTACAACTAACAGGGATGAGGTTTCCAGAAGCAGCAAGGAGAGAGGAGTAGTGTCAGTGCCACTGCCTGTGCCTGAGACTGCATCCCCTCCAAGGGCACCACCCATAACTCCCCCCACCACCATGACTAGCAGTACCAGCATGACAGTCTCTTCTACTCCCATTTCACTTCCCATGCTGAGCCTTCCAGTGCCAGAGGAAGAGCTAGAGCTAGATGTGGATCTGAGTGCCATAGCAAAGGAAATATTGGGGAAGGAGGGGGAATCAGCTGAGTTTGTGCTCCACACCCCTCAAGTTTCCCCTAAAGCCAGGTCTCCTTCCCCAGAAGGCACTTTGGAGGAGGCTGAGGTAGAGGTTGCGGCGGCAAGCAGCTCAGCTGAGTGTGCTCCTCCTGTTGCTGGGCCTCTGCCTGCTGAGGAGGGGGGAAGTGCAGCATCCGCACATGCACCCATGCCTCAAAAGCGAGTGGGTAGTGTGGTCTGGGATCATTTTGAGCTGGCGGATGATCCCACGTATGCTATCTGCCTGCACTGCAGAGCCAAAACCAGCCGGGGCAAGGGAACAAAACACATGAGCACCACAGGGATGCTGATGCATCTCCGCAGGCACCACCCCCTTGCCCTTGCTTCTCAGCCTGGCACCAGCGGGAGCATGCCCGAAGGGAAGTCACCCTCTCACTCCAAAACCCCTGTCTCCCCAAAGCAGAGGCAGGCCACCGTAGAACAGTGGGGGAAAGGCAGACAGAAAGGGGGGTGCATTGCAAGGGCAAGCGAGATCACCCAGAGCATTGGGGAGATGCTTGCTGTCGATGTACAGCCCTTCTCCTTAGTTGAGCGGCCAGGGTTCAGGCGGCTCATGGCACTCTTAGCCCCATCCTACCAAGTGCCCACACGCACCACTTTCAGCAGGACAGTGGTGCCCTCCCTGTATGAGGCATGCAAGGAGCACTTGAGGGAGGAGCTGCGCAAGGCAGGTCCGCAGGTGGCCTTACACTTCACCTCAGGCATCTGGAGCAGCCGGGGTGATCACGCCTACCTCTCCCTCACAGGACACTGGCATGACAAGTCAGGCCGTCGGTGGGCTCTCCTTCAAGCTGAGGTGATGGATGAGTCCCACACGGCAACCGAGATCACGGGGGCCATGAACCACTTGATGCAGGAGTGGCTCGTTGGGCAGGGTGAGCTCACCCGCGGGTTCATGGTCACTGACAATGAGACCAATATGGTCAAGGCAGTCCATGATGCCAACTTTGCTGGCATCTGCTGTGTGGCACACAAGTTCCACCTCACTGTCAGGGATGCCTTGGAGGGAGACAGGGCTGCCGGTGACGGTGCCAGCCCCACCAGCAAACTCATTTCCAAATGCAGGAAGGTGGCAGGCTACTTCCACCGGAGTGTCAAGGGGGGCAAGATGTTGCGGGACAAACAAGCAGAGCTGAACATCCCACAGCACAAAATCATGCAGGATGTGGAGACTCGGTGGAACTCCACATACCTGATGCTCGAGAGGCTGATGGAGCAACAGAAGGCCATCCATGAGATGGCCTTGCTCGGGGAGATTGGGATCAGCGGCCCCTTTAACAGAGCTGAGTGGGATACCATCTCCCAGATCTTGGTGGTCCTCAAGCCCTTCCTCGAGGCCACCGAGACCCTCAGTGCTAGTGATGCTCTCCTTAGCCAGGTGATTCCCACTGTGAAGGAACTTCAAAGCCAAATGGAGAGCTTCCAGGGGATCAGTGTTCCTGGCTGGGGCAAGCCGCTGTCACCAGACGTCCAAGCACTGGTGAGGCGGCTGAAGGAGGGCATCAGGAAACGGCTTGATCCCTTGCAGTCCAGTACGGTTCATGTGCTGGCCGCCATGTGTGACCCGAGGGTGAAGGGCAGCGTATGCAGCAGCCAAAGCCTGAATCAGTGGACGGAGGTGCTGGTGAAGAGAGTCAGGGAGGCAGAACAGCGGAGGCAGGGGGATGTGGAAGAGGGGGATCCACTGTCCCATGCTAGTATGCCATCCACCAGCCAGTCTCCTCCGCCACCACAGGTGCTGCCAATGTGGGCCAAAGGCATGGCTTCCATGGTGGGGTCCAGAGGCACCAGACCCCACCATCAGGCAGGTAGCACTCAGGCCTTGGTGGCTACCTATCTTGCTGAGGATGTGGAGCCACTACTGTGTGACCCCCTGGCCTACTGGGCAAGCCGCAGCCAGATGTGGCCAGATTTGGCCACAGTTGCCTGCGAACACCTGTCCTGTCCACCGACCAGTGTTCCGAGTGAGAGGGTGTTCAGCATTGCTGAGGATGTAGTGACACCCCACCACCCCTGCTTGGATCCTGGTTTGGTGGAGCAGCTGGTATTCCTCAAGGTGAACCTCCCGCTACTGGGGTTCCCCAAGCTCCAGGTGCAGACAGAGTGAATGCCACCCTCCTCCTTCCATCTGTACCCATTTCCTTTTTTCATTTACTATTCCTTCCATCCAGGAACAGCACACAGACACACCAACTGCAGGTGCTTCCTCAGCCTGACAAAGGTTTTTTCAACCCAAAAGCTTGCTACGATGCATTTCTGTAGCTAACTATTCAGTCCGTCTCCTAAAAGATACCAGCTTAGATTGACCCAAAGGAAAGGACCTTGTCTGCCAGTGCCATGTCCTTAGACCAACACCCCTAGCACCTGACCAGAAGGATGTAGGGCCCTGGGCACATCTAAGCCCCAGGGCTGGAGTTGCCAGGCAGAGTTCTCTGGCAGCTGCTGGAGAAGCAGCTCCTGCAGGAAAGGAAAGAAAGGCTCTAGTCTCCGACAGTTTGGCTGCCTGAGATGCTGCTAATGTTACTGTACTGCTCACTAAGTTATTACCTATTGTCATTTAAAGTGGTGGACCAGACTGAGGCTGTAGGGGAGGAGGCAACCTCATTACAGCACACTACCTTGTGTAGAGGCCATAGTACTAGTGAGGGCGCACCTTAACACACACAGTGTTACCCATGTCACAAGTTTTGCTTCTCAGCAGCTTGATGCGCAGTTTCCCAGACACCCCTGCACCTATCTCCTTGAAAGCTGGCAGGCTTCATGGCCTCAGAAGGGGCTACCATCCCTGCAAGTTTCATCCAAATCAGGCAGGAAATGATAAAATTATAGGCACTTTCATTCTTCCCTGTTATAGCCTATGTGCAAAATGTCAAAACAGCATCAAAAGAGTTTCAACGAAACAGAACAGCGGTTTCGAAACAAAACAGAACTCAAAATGGAAGTGTCCCATTGAAATGTAAGCTGAAACAAAATGGTGCTGTTTTGCACAGCCCTATTAGACAACATCGAAGTAGGGTTTATTTGCAACTTGCAAGGCCACAGCCGCTGGAGAGGCAGGGAAATTTTAGTCATAACAACGTATCTCAATCTGGATTTATTTAAATCTTCCACTTAAATTTTTGTAGGGCAGTACTACTGAAATGAGTAACTTCATCTGCAGAATACAGAGACAGTGAGACAAATAGCAGCATGAGATGACTATGACAAGCTTCTCTATGTATGAACTTATCACCAGAAGCATTTTTCTGCCACTAACATGCTAATTAAATGCTGTGCAGCAGTGGTATTGGCAGGTTTACTTTTTCTTGGTTTTTTGTTTGTTTTTTTTACCTTGAAATAAAGCGGATGTATGTTCATTCTTCAATTAAATTTTGTGTAAAAGGATTCTGGAATGCACCTGTATGTCTCTCCTCACTGTGGGTTCTTTTTTAAAATACTGGTCTAGCTTTTTGTTAATTTGGCAGTAAATTTAACTTTAAGAACCACTGCTTTTTATTTATTCTTTGGTGACAGGTGTAGTGGTTCTTGAAACTAAATGTAAATTGCACTAACCAATTAAACAGAACAAGGCCCAGGTGTAATTTGATGCATATGATGCTGGCATTATCAAGACACAATACTGTTGGACCTTCCTCCTAATAGTTGTATCCAATTTGATTCCTCATTTCTCAAATTCATTTCTAACAACAGCTGAGAACATCACTCCTCCTTTCACTACTAGCATAGTAATTGTTTCATCAACTCAAAAGAATAAAATAATGCGTTTTAAGAGTGGCTTTTCAAAAAGGCAGCTCTTATTGAAAGCAGTATCAGTCTCCACAGAATAGTTCAGATTGGGCACAATCTGATGTTTTAGTCTACAGAAGCAAGCTGGTTATCACACCTGGTTTGATTAATAAAACATTCACAAAGTAAAATTATACTGTACAATATTCCACTCAGGCTTAGAGTAACAAATTCTGTAAGCATATTCAGCATCTAACAGCTATTTTCCTATCACTTATTTAATTCCAAGAGACCACTTTTCTCTTATGTCTCAACTGCTTACATAAAACATGCATGTTACTCTGTGCAGAAGAGCCAGAAAGGTTGTTTGAGATATGTTATTCATTAACCAATATCATTTTGCAGTGCGCTGTGTTACTAAGTCAAGATGTGAGCACAACAGTGAAATGCATTTCCACTTCCAACTCAAAACACTAGAATGAAAAAATATATACTTAGAGTAGGCTGGATTGATTTTATGCAGTTATCAAAATGTTTACTGAGATATATAAAATTAAATAATTTCTATACACAATATACAAACAACACAGTTTCACAAAGTATTTTTCTCGTCAAAAAGCTTAGAAGTTTTCATTATATTTTACTCCATTACTTCATTAAAATCCTGATGCCTTGTTTCCACCACTAGTACTTTGCAATTTAATTTTGAACAAGTCATTCAAGTAACTATCACAGTATTTTACAAGGGAGTTTTGTTTCCCTCCAAGTAAGATTTTAATGAGTTCAAAATATCTTCAGTTTGAAGACTGAGATTCTGCCCCATCTTCACTCCTCTAAGTCCAGCAGCACATTTTCCATAAATATCTATTTGCAGGATGGCTTTTCTACCCTTTACTGTAGTTATTTTACCTCCTCTCTTTCCAAGTAGCACACACAGAAGTTATCCTTACTCAAGAGTGCCATTGAGTCCCCACCAGAGTGCCAGCAAAGAGAAAGGACTTGGAAATCACCTGCACACACAAAAGAGAAGCAACTGAGCAAGGAATTCAGGCACGCTAAAAAATCTTCAGGAATTTGAGCAGGATGAAACAGGATCATATTTCAAAACTGAACATGTGGATTAAGACCTGGCCCCTGGTATCTAACAAAGACCAAACAATTACAAATCTCCTCAATCTGCTAATATAAGGTACTTCCTATGCTAATTTGCTAATACTTTCATGGAAGTAAATTTAAAGTAGTTACCTTTTTAAAATGACCCATACAAAGACTAAGGTTTCTTAAAACAATTAGCAACATAGCATATCACTGAGTGCAAACGTTCTCAAAGACCTTGTAACTACGCATTTGGGGTTGATGTAAATGTATATGGGAACTTTAACTGCTTTTTAGTGTAGTAGCCATATTTTCTGTAGCTACTTTCAGTATCCATTAATTTGAGGTATCTAAAAATGCATTAGATGTTTAGCTGTCCTAATTTCAGCATCTGAAATACTGGAAAGCTACAGCTTCTGTATTCAGCCAACCAGTATAAAAAGTAAGGCCTTTAAGTTCAGTTTAGGTATATCAGTAACTTAGCCATCATAGGCTACATCACCTTATATTTAGCTCTTCTTGTTATCTGGTTGTCCAGCTTCATTTAGAGTATATTATTTAAGGAAAGGCAATATGTACCTTTTCAGAAGTTCCAGACACTTCTAATCCATCACTTCAGTAACACTGTTTTGACCAAATCACCACATTAACAAATAAGTTTTGGGTGGTTGTTTTGGTTTTTTTTTACATGTAGTTGCAACATAATTTCAAGCTGCCTTACCTTCCATTGGTACCTGCACTGACACGCATCCTGCTGGGGACCACAGGTACACTTTACTATTTCCAGTGCATATGCCAAGTCGAGGTTGCCGTGGGTCCCACTGAAATGAGTGAACGGTGCACAACTGCTCCAAGACTACGAACAACTTAAGCTTCTGAATGTCCCAGATCCAGATGGCATTAGGAGTATTATCTATCAAAATGGAAACGGTGCCAATACCATAAGAAAAAAAATGCAATATGCAGTGGCATTTCAATACCTGACTTTACATGTTTTCATTGAAATTCCTGATCTGTATTACCATTTACACCAGTGGCAGCATGGTGCACAGGGCATAAAAGTCTGTATTACTAACACGACTGATAAACAACCTTACAACCTGCCTTACTGATCAGCCCCCAAATAATGATAAAAGATGCCAAAACCATAGATTGAAAGCCCTCTGCACACACCATTTATAGCACAGGTATACCAAGAGTGCAAGCTTACTCTCCAAATAGGCCTTAATCTGCCATTAAGGGAAACTGCAACTATGACAAAAGAGTAGTTCAGTTTATATTCTTGTCCTTAATTGTCTTTTCTAAAACTACTTATAATGATGCTATTATTGGTGGTTTCTGTCACATGAACTTTTCTCAGCTAGTAACTGGATTAAAAGCTTCTCCCTCAGTTGATTCCATAAGAATTTTTCTCCATCAGTTGAGGTTAATTTTAATGAGTCTAGGAGCCCCCCCCAACTCCTCTTAGGGCCACAAATTTATATAGTCATATATAGGAACTTCAGCATTGCCAATAGAAAGAGCTATATGTTCAGTCCATCATCTCTGTATTTAAATAAGTAAACAATAAACAAGCCAGTGTTTTTAAAACTGCAGAACAGCTATATATATGCAAGGAGATATTCATTACAAACGAAGCCAGCAAAGATTGGTGTTTTACCCAGTATCTGCTACATTTATGTATATAGTACAATAATTTAAATATGAAGGTGTATAACAAGTTATCACCTGGTGCATAAAGGCCAAGTGTTTGAGTTCATGTATCACCAAGGCAGCAGTTAATAGCTGATCCCTCGGTCTATCATTTTATGATGTGAAAACTCATGGGCTGAAGTCCTTTTATGTTTGTACAGTGTTAATTAAACACAATGCAGCCTCAGTCCTGACTCCAGCCTTGAGGTGCTACCATAATATAAATAGTTAATAGCTGTGATATTTACTTCCGAGATTATCTCCAGAGGGTAGATGGCAAGACCTAGATAAAACCAAGAGATTTACCCTCTAAAATATAGCCCTCTGGGAACTAACCATTTTTAGTTGCCAGGAAGCAGTTATCAGGACTAAATGCCAGTGTTCCAATTCCAATTCTTGGATTTGCCCGATCAGCAACCGGTTTGATGTACTGTAAAGACATGGGCACCTGGGAAATGTTATCTAGAATTTGAAATAAGATCACTTTAACAAACAATTTCATGCAGACAAGGCACTGATACTTAAATCATACCAGCTAAGCATTCTAATCTCAAGTAAAAGAATAATATTTTGCATTTGATATCATTCCATAACAAGATCTCAAAATGTCTCCAAATGTTAGATCATTGTATTGCTCTGTGTAGAAGAAAAAACTGAAGATACAAACAAGGCTGGGACAAAACTAGAAAAAGAACCAAAATCACCCAACTTCCAATCCCACAATTTAACTCAGGGGTGTCAAACATACAATTTGTGGGCTGCATCCAGCCCACAGAGTCACTCTATCTGGCCCCCAGATCCCTTCCCCAGACCCACCATTGCCAGCAGACCCCCTCCTGTAACTGGCAGACCCCCCCACCTCTGGACTCGCTATCATCACCACATCCCTCACCGCTGCTGAACCTCCCACTGCTACCTCTGTGCCCTGTGTTGGATCTGGCCTGAAACAAAACCTGCAGCCCCAGGTGAGTTTGATACTCCTGAGTTAACTAATATTCCATATGATAAAACTTCATTACTTCTTTGCCTTGCATGACTGTTAACTAGGTAATAACTATAAACTGCGCTGTGCACTTAGTATTTATCAGGGTGGATAAAAATCAGCAATTAAAACAAAAACTGATTATTTCATTTAAATCAGATTTGATTTAATTGTATTTTTTAAGACGCTTTAAAAATAAAATTATATAAAGATAGTTTTAATTTAAGGTATGTTAAAGCTCAAAGTTAGAACTTCTAATTATATACTATTTGAGACAATATAGTCGTAACCTTTTTAGAAATTTTATAAATAGGTCATAACAAGCCATGGACTATATTAGGGGCCCAATCTTATAGGGTTCCTAGAGGCTCCTCTATAGATTAGTAAAAATTAAAGCAAGCAACTCTACCCAATGGGACTCGGCGCTCAGTCTAGAAGATCCCATTAAGCTGCTCGATGATGCTTAGTTTCAGTTCTGAAACGGGATTTGTCTCTCCAGAGATCGTACAGGCAGACAAGGTTCTTTAGGTAGATGTGATATCTTTTATTAGACCAACTAAATAGTTGGAAAAATTGTTCTTTGCAAGCTTTCAGGCACAAATACCTTTCTTCAGGCACAGGGAGAGTTTGTCTCCAGAAAACATCCTTGTTAACAGAAGTATATGGAGATAAGAGTATATGAAGTATATGGAGATGTATATGAAGTATATGGAGATAAGAGATAACAAATGTGAGATTACCCACCACCCATCAGCCCTATTGTTTCTCTTCAAGTTTGTGAACACACAGTCAAGCCTTTACCTTTCTCTAAAAGTGCAAAGTTTCAAAAAGTTAAATGAATAAAGGACATCAAAACAACAAGAAAGCGCTTTTCGTAGAAAACAATGGTTACATCAAGGCTTCCTGGCCAGTGATTTAAATCAATTTACTTTAATCAAGTCAAATCCACCCTGGTATTTATGTTACCTGTTATGTGTTCTATAGCACTGATTAAAAAAAAATATAAAAGATTTTACAGTCACCAGTACCATAATGTGCAACTTCTGCTTACATTTACTCGGCATACTGAAGAGAGAGCTGGCCAGTGCTCTGGTTGGAGGGAAAGAGAGTTTCTGTGTTTCTGCAGCTGCAGATTTCTCCACTTCCTTATAAACAATCTACATAGAAACAAAAGAGAGTTCCACAAAACAAGATTTGAAGCAGAGGTATTAAAAAATTATTAACATTTCACTCAAATCCAAGACTAAAGAACATTCATTTTAATTCACGCATTGTTTCTAAATGCATCTAGTTATTTCACAACTGAAGCAGCCAGATTTGAGAAGGCAAATTCTCAATTTCAGGACTTCAGATTCCCCTATTTGAAAACTAGGTCCACAATCAGAAAAAGCTAATCTGTGCCACAGAAAACCACAATCTATATAAAATGAGACAAAGAGAGCACATACTTCCCATATGTTTTTCAACAGAAGACAAAATTGGCTAGTATAGCCCAGCAACCATTAGCAGGCAGGACTTTGGTTTTGATAAGACCTGTGACTATTTAGTTTCATGGCACTGAAAACTAATGCAAATAAGCCATTTTGAGGTGATAGCAGAACAGGATGCATATATATGTTGTGACTATAACTGGGAGTTTCCAAATGTCAACACCAGTATGAAATTGTACCAGCAAGTGGTTCCAGTCTTTCCAATGCAAACAGACAGGGCTATTCTAACTTGTTTCTGGTTCTGATTTTCAAATTTTGACTTTTATCCTCAGAAGTGAAGCTTAAAGATAACTGATATGTTTACACGTCACAACTCTTATAACCAGGGATCATGGTTTTCTCTGTTTAAAAGATCCAATATTTACCATTTTAAAACAATTTAGAAACCTACCAGCGTCCCAATCATTATAACAAAATAAATCCTAAATAACTATCTATTTGGCGTTTGATTTGGGGGTTTTTTTAATCATAGATCAGAGCTCCTGCTGCCCCCTTCAGTCATCAGGATGCAGGTCCAGCTGCAGCTGTCCCTCCCACTGCTTTGTGTTGCTGAGCAGCCCCGATATGTTGGTGCCCCTCACTCCCAGCCCACAGCCCTCCATCCTCACCAGTGCTCCTCATTCCTGACCCACAACACCTCACCCAGCTGTGCATGTGGGGCAGGGCCAGGGAGGGTGCCTGACCATAGGTGATGAAGAGAGTGATTTTGGACCCAGAGAGTGATAGTCTATGGAACACAGTTAACATGGCACATGGGGACCAGTGCGCCCCACCTTCCCCCCAGGATTCAGTACTCAGACCAGTACTCTTTAATATATTCATAAAGGATCTGGATTCAGGTGTCAGAAGCTAACTGGCTAAATTCGCAGACTACACCAAATTGTGTTGAAGTGCAGTCACCTTAGAGCAGCGATTCCCAACCTTGGGTTGACATAAGTCACCAATGTCATGCCTCAGCTGGCAAAGCAAATAAAACTCTGGCTTGCATCTACCAGTGTATCTCAAGCAAGACCCAAGAAGTCATCCTCCTGCTTTACTCGGCCTTGGTGAGGCTGCAGCTGGAGTACTCCATCCGATTCTGGGCTCCACGCTTTAGAAAGGACGTGGAGAAGCTTGGGAGAGTCCAGAGGAGAGCCACGTGCGTGATTAAAAGTCAAGAGAACAGGCCTTATGAGGAGATGCCGAGAGGAATGGGACTCTTCGACCTGGAGAAGAGGAGACTCAGGGCTGACTTGGTGGCAGCGTATAATAGGAGTGTGCGTCAGGAACTGGGAGAGCATCTGTTCACCAGGGCACCCCAAGAGAAGACAAGGTCTAATGATCACAGACTGGTGGAAGACCATCTTAGACTGGACTTAAAGAAAAACTTCTTTACCATCCAAGTCTCCAGAAGTGGTGATCCTATTTTGGATACCTTTAAGAAACGCTTGGATGTTTATCTTGCTGGGGTGATCTGACCCCAACTGACTTCCTTCCCCTTGGGCAGGGGCTGGACCTAATAATTTTGCGAGGTCCCTTCTATAAAGACACCATAGGTAACATATCAGAGAGACCGGGGGGCATTTGTCCCCCCACCGTCCCAGATTTGTGTGCCCACAGCAGGGCATGGGGCTACAGCCTGACCAGATCGACACAGGCAGGAGCTGCCTTCGCAGTCCAGCAGGCAGGACCCAGAGCAGGAAGGCAGACCAGGGCAGCAAGACTCATTGCTGCTGCCACTACTGCTGCCAGGACCGCCAGGTCAGCTGCGCCACCAGCAGCACGAGGAGTAATAGACTGGAGGGGTGGGCTGTGCTGCCCTTACCTCCTCCTGCTGCCAGCCGCTTGCATGCCGGGCTACAGCTCTACCCTGCCTCCATGGCCCTGCTACCACTGTTCCCCTCAGGCCAACCACACTGCCCCCCAACCCCACCTTCCCTCCGGGGCACAGCCATGGAGTAGCCTGAGGGGAGCAGTGGCAGCTGGAGCATGGCACAAGGTAGAGCTACAGCCCTGTGTGCACGCAGCTGGCAGTGAGAGGAGGTGAGGGCAGCACTACCTCCCCTCTTCCCCCCCACACCAGTTCATTACTCCTTATGTTGCTGGCAGCATGGATAGCACAGAAGTCCTGGAGATGGCAGCAACAATGAGTCTCACTGCCCTGTGCCAGGTCCATGCCTGTGATCGCTCTTCTCCCACTCCCCACCAGCCCCAAGCAGCCCCTTGCAGGCTAGAACTCTCCCAACCTACAAGGGGAAACCCATGGTTTCCTGTGTTTTTCTCTTCCAAAGGATAAAATCTGCATTTTTCCACAGCAAACAGAAAACCCAGATCCCTGCTTATAACTTATTTTGACAAGATGACACAGAAAGAGAAGGAAAAAAGACCCCACCCCCAAAAAACACAATGAAGTTATATACCAAGAAACTACAACAATTTCCTAACAAAGTAAATTTAAACCAAACATTCTGTAGTTCATGTCTTTTGGTAAGCAGCAACAGTACATTTATGCTGACTTAAAAAAACCATACATCATGAATACTAATCCTTACATAACTTACTAATAAGATTTGCTTAAGTTCCTTCTATCAATTGTATAATACAATTACAACCATTGGAGATCCTCTTTTACTTCATCTGAGAGAGACTATCAAGTTTGGGGTTAAAATGTTCTCTGCTTCCTGACAACTATGAAGCATTCTGTGGTCTCACACATTTATCAGACTCGAGGATAAAAATAAACTGAAAGAAAATGCTCATTGAGTTTAACGTGCTTGTAAAGATGAAGAGTGATCAGATTACAGTTTCAGCTGAACCCCTACCTAAATGCCTATTCATAATGTAAATCTGTTTCATAGAGAGTACACTTTCACATTCACAACACCACATGTATACTCAGTCTAACAGTCACCATTCCTAGCAGTTGACATTAGCATGTGTCAGTAGTCTCCAGGAATCAATCACACCATATACCTAGACAGAATAAAAGACTGTGGGCGCATTCAATCAGATTAATCATTTTTAGCTGACATAAATTATCCGTACTTCAACATTTTGATTGAATTCCTCTACCAACATTTGCAGGCCAGGAGGAAGTCAGGACTTCAAATTAAAATACTTTTACTACTCTCTCTTACCAACAGATAAAGGATCCAAATAGGTCCTGATTTTGTACTTACAGTCTTTGGATTAGCAATGATTGGAGGATGCTCAAACTCTGTGATCTTCTTCCAGGTCACGTGGTTCAATATGCGTACCTGATTCAAAGACAGTGTTGTAAGACGGGATTGCTAGGATGACAATTTTGAGTCTTGACTTCAAATTTTTGTTTTGTTTTACCTTTTCATCATAGCTGCCAATCGCCAAAAACTGACTGCTGGGGCTCCAGGCAATTGATTTAATACCCAGTGACCATTCATATGCACGATACGTGGATAGCAGTCGGCCATCAAGGGAGTACAGCAAAATTTTATACTGGAACACAAATTCATTAGCTCTAAAGATTAGTGATATTGTTTAAAAAAAATGAACAAGCAAACAAACTTACTGATACAAACTAAATAGCCTTTTGTCAGGTTATCCTCACCTAAAATCCAAATATGTTAAAGGGAGAGTTGTCTTTTTCTCTACAAACTTATCTACACAGGCAAGTTCTTACAAAGCAAACTAGGGTGTAATTTTATAGAACACATATTACCCCATACTAACTCTGCAGGATCACTCAGCACACACTAACTTTACCGCTCAGAGGCATTTCAAGTGTGCCATAGATTCACATCCTCATTTATTCAAACTTAATTTCCCAGGTAAACAACCCCTTAGTGAAAACTCTTCTGTTAAAGATTTAGGCAGCTGTTCTGCCATTTTTCAAAACAAACTACAAGTTAAATTTTTAATACAATGTATATATTAGAAAGAATAAGCTGGATAATTTAGTAAGTGACCTCTGATGGCGAATGCAGGAACTGTTTGATATACACATGTAACATCACCATTTAACTGCTTGATTGCTTTTGCTACAAAAATACTCTTATGTCAAATACTTTTTGACAATATACTGCTTTATGTTGTAACAGCAACTACGAAGTGTCATCTTTAAGCACTTACAATCTTTAGAAACAAATGGTCCCTCATACCTCTAGACAGGTATCCCACACTGCCAGAACACATCCATTTGGAGCCCATTCAATGCCAGCCAAGTCTTGAGTTTCAGTGTCAAAATGCTTTCCAAATGTAGAGAAAAGAAAACTGAATAGTTAAACACACAGAACAGTGTTTGCATCCAGGTCTACAACTTAACAGAACAATCCACTCTTAATTATCACTTCTACTTACTTAGATCCTATTGCTGAGTTAACAGATTTTTTCCTGTGTTTGATTATATAAAACAAAATTCCTTTTCCTTTGTTATAATATTCTGCTTTCACTCTTTCCTTATTTTCTCTAGGGAAGATAGACATAATTAAGCTTTCTTAATATGAAGTGCATTCTCTGGTGGCCTTTCATAGCATACACTCTTTAGACTTCATAGTCTACTTTAAATAGAAAATACAGACATACTGTATTTTACTCAAATCTAGAGACAACTCTGAATTTAAAAGGACCCCCCACTAATTAGATCCCACACAAGGAAAAATCTTAATTTGGTATTTTTATAAACAGACCTACTGACAAAAACTACAGTAATACCAGGGGTGCATCAACACATGCACTTCAATGCAGAATAGACCAACTAGGTCCGCAGTAAAGCATCACCGTCTACAAGTGCACCGGTATTAGCACACAGTAAACAAATTAAATCTACTGTAAGAAATATCTTACAGCAGAGTAATTAATGGCCCTGAAATGCATGTGTAAATGGTGACTGGGCAGGGGCCAGACTCCTGGTGGCTGCCTAGGCAATGGCTCCACAGGTTTTTCACCCTCATGTCCCAGCCAACCCCAATGTTGCCACTCGCAGCCTGCAGCTGACCACACCCATGGCCCTGCCAGCCTGGGCCTGCTCTGCCCCAGCTCAAATTGCTGCTGTCCCAGGCACACATGTAGATGCTACACCTGAAAGCAGTTTACTCTGGCTCACACAGCTCTGGAGTTTATTGCTTTGCCTTAATTTCACATGTAGATGCACCCAGTAAATCATAAGTTTCACATTAGCTCCAATTCAAACATTAACTTAATTTATATTAGGTTCTGTCCAGAATCTGGCGAGTGCTACTCCTTTCAGACCTACAACTTAGGACTGGTCACTTTCATATGCATCCTCACACTCTTCACTGTTCTCATCTTCTCATAAAACATCATCTTCAGTGCCATCCATGGGCACTGGATATACAGCACTTCTTGAAGCCTTTAAAAATGGATTCTGAAAATACCCTTTCCCAAGAAGTCAGAATCTACTGGCAAAGTAGTGTTATGGTTGGCTTCATAATCTTCCCACCAGATATAAGCACATGGTTCCCTGCCAAGAGCGAGTCTGAGTACTGACACCATAAATTGTCCTTAAAGGGCTTATTTACTGACATCCAATACTTGGAGTTGAAATGTCATACCAGCAGATCTGACTACAAGATCACAATTCACTGACTGAATTTTTACTTTCACGTCTGATGTTAAATACCTTCTGAATGCATCTAACTCCAACATTCCTCTTTTCTTTAGCAGTGCCCCAGGTCTCCATTTCCACACAACATCTAAAAAGTCATTCATCAGTTCACTTGACATCCATTCTTGTTCTTGGCACCTAAACACTACTTCTGATAGAAACGTTTCTTTTGGCAGAGTTTTGCTTTCAAAATCACATAATTTGGCAATTTTCTCCCATCCACCAATACTGCTAACATCACTAATTCACAACTTTTCATTTCCTGCATTTCTCCTAATTATGGATTTTGTGCCTCTCACAGATGATACCATTGGTTGGCATGTCAATATAGACTGTAGTCTCATCAGCATTACATCTCTGGCCCAGCACGTAATCATATTTTGTGCAGCTCAATAATGTACCACCGGAATTCAACGTCTTTTGCTGCAGTCTGATGGTAATTTTTGCGCAAGTGGTATTCTTTATCTTGGGACTAAGCCACTATGTCACATCATTTGGATACAACCACCCACTACTTGCTTGAATTTTTGAAGAGGAATGTTCAATTCCTTTGCTATTTCTAATGCCTTGAGTCAAAGCACTTCACGGGTAATTGGCATCCCCCTCCTTTCTCTTTTCTTGAGCATACTTGAGAACTTGCTTATCAGATTTCAGAAAAGTGACTTTATTTTGGATCCCTGAATATTTTCTGTGTGGACTTAGCATTTTTGGGTTTTCCTTTTAATTGCTTCTATCAATGCACAGTTGCTTCAGTAATACTATAACTTCCTTCCCGCCTCATAATTATATTTTTTTAGCATAATTTACAACCTTCATTTTTAAGTTTATATCGTAGCTGCACCATAATCCCTTTGGTATCTTCACATTTGTACCACTTCTTCCTTTTTCTTACTCCATGGTGAGCATGTCTACATGAGACGTTTATTGCGCAGTTGACTTACTGCACAGTAAATGTTTCAGTGTCTATGTGTGCACCTCTATTAGGGCAAATTAAACTAATAAACTCTGCAGCAGGGTAGTACTTGTAAATACAAGTATTACCCTGCTGTGAAGTTTCTTTGCACACAGCAGGACATGTACACACTGCTCTGGCTGGCTGGGGCACAGGGTGCTTCAGTGTGGGGCCAGCTGGCAGGCAGCCCCCGCACTGAAGCACTCTCATGCCTCAGCCAACTGCTCCGTAGCATATGGAGCCCAGCTGGAACAGCCCTGGGCTGGCAGGCTGACCTCCAGGTCCCCTGCCAGCCCAGGCTGCTCCAACCAGGCTCCACGTGCTGCACGCAAGAACTCTGGAGCAATAAGCTCCAGATTTTATTCATGCACATTAATCGCACATGTAGACATGCCCGGTCTGTAATGGGGTTCCCCTACCACTACTAACCCCACAGAATTTGCCATAGTTTTAAATTTGGGCCAGTCAATGGTGATCAGGCCCTGTGATCTGCTGCTTTCCCTACTACCCTGCTGGGTGCTCTCCTGCCACCTGCCCCTCTGCTGGGTACTTTGCTGCCCAGAGCCTTGCTGTGTGCAAGGTCCCTCACTGGCTAGCTTATGCTGGGTGCCTCATTGTCGCCTCGCCACAGGCTGGATCCCTTGTCACTGCTGCCTGGTCCCTCACTGGAATTTCTAGGAGTCTTGCCATGTGCTAAATCCCTTACTGCCACTGCTAGGAATCTCATTGTGCACTGGATCCCTCCCTACTGCTGCCCAGAGCTTTGCATTGGGTCCCTTGCCATATGCGGTGTCCCTCATCACTGCAATTAGGTCCTGCCCTGCAGCATACAGAGTGTCTGGCTAGCCCCCGAGGGTCCCTCCTCCTTGAGTGCTAGCCAGCCCTTCTTGGGTCCCTCCCTGCTGTGTACTGACTGGGATCCCTCCTTCCTGGGTAATGACCGGCCCCTGTGGGGTCCCTTCCTGCTGTGTGCTTGCCAGGCCCTCCCCACAGTGTGCTGGGTACCTGGCAGGCAGGTGATCAAGTGACTCCCAGCTGCTGCCTGGTCAGCGGGTACCAGGACAATTCAGCATGTGCTGGCCAGGCTCCTTGCACACAACTCAATGACCTAGCAAGCACTGGTCAGGCACTGCCCCTGCAACATGCAGGATCTCTGGCCTGTATGTGCCGAGTCACTCTGAGCTGCTGCCCCAGTGGCAAGTGCCAGAGCAACTCAGCATGCATTGACAGCCTGGCTGTGTTCCTTGCCACATGCCAAGTTGTTCTGGCACCCACCACTTGAGCAGCAGCTCAGAACAACTCAATGCATGCTGGCCAGAAACCCCACATGCTGCGAGGACTGTGCCTGGCTACTGTCCACCAGGTCATTTCAAGCTGTGTCCAGGGTTCCTGGCCAGTGGGTGTTGAGTCGCTCTGAATAGCTGCCTGCCACACGCTGAGTTAATTTGTCACCCTCTGAAGAGAAATCCTGCATGCAGCTTGAAATGACCAGCAGGCGCTGGACAGGCACAGTCCCTGCAGCATATGGGGTTTCTGGCCAGCATGCACCAAGTCCCTTGCTGTGTGCCAGGTTGCTCTGGCACCTCCTGCTTGAGTGGCAGCTCAGTCAGTTGGCATGTGCTGGCCAGAAACCCCATAGGCTGTGGGAACAGTACCTGGCTGATACTTGCTGGGTCATTTTGAGCTGCCTGAAAGATTTCTGACCACAGGGTGCCAAAGCAACTTGGCATACGTTGGTAGGCAGCAGCTGGGAGTGACCCTACACTAGCTGGCTAGGAACTCTGCATGCTGAGGGGAGGGTGGCTTGCATGAGCCTGGGCACCCTCTGCTGGTTGGCCATGTGACGGGTGCCTGGCTGTGCTCTCTCTTCACTCATTTCATTGTCCCCTGCGCATTTTCTGATTCCAGGTAAATCATGTGCAATAAGACCAGGCTTAATGTTCCCCATGTTGAGTGGGGGAAGGGGGAACCCTCATCTTATAATCGACTAAATACAGTAAGAATAATGTTGTAATTTACAGATTAGATTATTAATTTGCAAGTTCTTTTCAATGTACTTGATACAATGTATTTTACTGTAACAATAATTCCTCAAGAACTAAAGACAGGATATTTGCAGGGCCTCACAACAGAAGTGTGACACTTTATCAGTAAAGTTTATGATAACCGGAGCAGATTTTTCCACATACTTGTAGGCCAACCAGGGAGTGAAGGAGATGCTCTATATTTGCAAGTCTAAACATGAAGAATTAAAGCAGTTTGGTCACTTAGTTGTAATTTCTACTGAAGAGTGTACACTTGAGATCTGTGCAATAGCAGTGGAATATTAAGAGATGTCTTACCCGCAAGAGTTGCCAATCACTGCACACAAATAGGCTAATAAAGTCTTTGCAGTCACGCCTCTCTGCTAAGGCCATGTAGTGGCCATCTTTCGTAAAGGCTATCCCTGCCAAAAAGATTAGAGTTTTATGAGGTCAAAAAAAATTAAATTGTGAAGTCACAGCAACAGCTTTTCATGAAAGAACAGTTAAAAGTTTTAATTTTCCTTTAGCCTGTCCTCTAACAGACTAACATGTTTCTTATATGGCATCAAAGATTAGTTACTAGCTGGTTTGTTACCTTGGCAGTTTTTACGTGTTAAATATTTAATTATTTTGTTAGATCACATGTTTAGCCACTGTCAGATCATGTTTATGTAAAATTGTACTTTAATAAACGACGTAAGTGGTTAAATAAATTGAGATGGAAGAATGAGTTTTTGAACTAAGAACTTCATGCCCTTTCCAGTATCAGTTCTCAACAGCTCTCACAAAATACCTGAACTGCTTCATGTAAGGAAGAGTAGCATGATCTCAGAACAGAAGACAGCTAAGCTAAAAGCTAGAATTCTAACTTCAGTTCTGACACTAATACCCTTTTTACATTTCTTAAATGGCAATTAAAGCCACTTATCTCTTTGAGGAGTAGTATTAGTGAAGTGATAATATATCCAACCCACTGGCCAAACAACCACATTATTCGCTGATGTAACGGAGTGCATTAGGCACTTTGCAAAAGCAAGCAAACTCCTTGTTCCAAAAAATCCCACGATCTAACAAGTGTTACCAGAAGTTGCTCCCACCCTTCTCTGAAGAGGCTATCATTGTACATGGCGCAAGTCTACCCCTTCTTGGGGTTTCACTTCAGTGGTAACAATAGTCTTCAACCCAAACTTTTCTCTCATCAAGCTTGGATGAGCCTACCATTTCCCCTGCACATTCTTTCTTTCCACCATATTTCCCTTTGTACCTACCCAAAGAAACTTGCATCCCTTTTTCAGTCCTTTCTGAAATTAACTAAAATGCACCTGCCACTAAGACATGACAGTAAATTACTTTCTCATCACACATAGCTCAAGCACTGGACATCAATGTCTTGAATCTCTGTACAAGGTCTCAGTATGCTACCCTGTTGCAACCACGTTTGCATGGATCAAGTAGGGATCCATACAAAAGAAAGAGTAATGGAGAGGGCATTTATATGCTTTTGTGTCATTCTGGGCTCTCTAGCTATATTATTTACAGAAAATATCACTAGTTACTGTAAGACCTCACAACCATTTTGTTCAGTATCTTTTTTAAAAAAAGACATGGGAAATGACCAATTAAATAAGCTAAATGCAACACTTGCATCTCAAGCAGTGAGAACATGATTACAGGGTAGTTCTCACTGCCACTGACTACAGTAATAGTAGGACATAGGTACTGAGCTTGCTGAAGGAAGATACATGCCCCAAGGCTGATGTACAATTCAGGTGGCAAGAACTCAGATGCGCCCAGATCCTAAACATATGTTTGATCATTATATATAAATTCCATTCTCTGCTGCCATTATTAAAAATACCATTCCCATATTAGGTTTGATACACTCACCCTGCTGACAGGCTTTGGGATACTTGATATAAGATACAGATTTTGTACACAAAGACCAGACAGTTATCCGCAGCTGTTGGAGAGAACAAGACAAGATAGTATTTGTTTATCTTTACAGCTGAAAAAAAGTATACAGGGAACCTAGTTCCAGAACACCGAATGCTCCATTAGAAGAGTGCATGCTACTCTGCATATTTTTTTCTGAGGGTCTCATGTCAAAATATATTAGACCACAGAACCCAAAACATTTGCTAATATACAAGAAACATTGTTAGACTCCCTCTATTGTGATCTTTAATTCTTTTTTATTCACAAGCATCTTTTCATAACACGTTTATATAAATCTTCTCTAAGGCCCATTCTATTAACTTGTCTAACAATTCATCAAGTTAAAAGCATCCACAGAACTAGTACTTTTGCTGTCCTGTTTTATTTCTTTGTTGCATTGTTTTCAGGTGTAATGTATTCCAGCCATTACAAAAAAAAAATCCACTATAATGTAGTATACAGTTATCTCAGATAACTGCATACCCACTTCTGAACTTTTAAAAGCAGGGAACTGCATGAAGAAACAAAAGCAAACAGTCCTTCCGTGTTAGATGTAGATGTGTAAGAGTTTACATTGAAAAGGTAGTCTTGCCTTGCAAGAAATTTTGGCAACAGAAGCCTACTATGTACATTAATAAATTATGAGAATTTAAAATGGAAGTAAACATGAAAGACAAAACAGAACACCAATTCTGCACTGTCCATGTTCAATTCAGTTGCATATTCCCACATTTTCCCACGTAATTGGAGATCAGCATAGGTCTGATGCAATATCTAGACCTAAGGAATGGAATTAAGTGCTATACATCAACTGTGTTGTCTTTGCTTTTCCTTAGTTTTATGAGTTTAATGAAAAGCCTTAAAGTTACTTGACAAAACGTTAGCATGGGATCCTAAGTAAATCTAAGATCTGCAAGCACTCAGTTCCCATAATTAAAAAAAAATATTAGTGACATTTATGCTTTGCAACACTTGAGCTACAAGATGCAGAACACTAACACTACAATAAAAATAATATTGGATGTGGATAATAGGAAAAGAATAACTTCACACTGTCTGTGTCTTATAGGTCACTTTCACCTACATCAGAGGCAGGCGATTATTTTGGGTGGAGGGCGACTTACCAAGTTTTGGGAAGCTGTCGAGGGCTGCATGGGTAGTCCCGCCCCTTGACAGTTGCCCTGCCCCTGGTTGCCATATTGGGACTGGAAGTCCAACCTCCTAGCCCCTGCCCTTTGCCACTGGAAGTCCCTCCCCTTGCCTTGGAAGTACTCCTTTTGGGAGGAAAGGTGTTGTGATCTGGCAACTGTGAAAAAGATATATATATATGTATACACCCACACACACAAAAATACACACACACGACATCTACCATAACCTATTTTCATTTTATTTAAAAATGTTTTTCTACTGATTTATGTGTTTACAAAAAAATGCATCTAGAGATGGCTGCATAATAGCTTAAAATACAGTCCTACTGTGTGTTTTGTGTGGGAAGCAAGGGGTACAAGTGGCGGTGTGGTTGGGAAGAGTCTGTGAGAGTTTGTGTGTGCATGTGCGCGCACAGTAGGGTGTGGGAATAGTGGCTGGGCATGTGCTCTGAGAGAGCCGGGCCTGGGCTACCAGCTCCATAGTGTGCAGCTATAACACATTGCATGTGAGCCTCACACAATGCAGCCAGGCAGCCCCACGCCCTGGGTCTCTGCCAGTCCCAGGGCACTTGCACAGTCTCCATGTTTCCACCCGCAACCACCTTTCCTTGCATTCCCTCCTGCAGGCTTGCCCACTGCTCCCTGCAGTGCTTTCTGCGGTCCCCGATAGGGCCCACTGCCTGCCACAGCCCCACTGTGACTCCACTGCTGGGAACAACCCTGCCACTCACCGTGGCTCCGCCATCTGCTGGACCCTCCACAGCTATGCTGTCCACTGGGGTCAGCTGTGCCTGTGCTGCTGCTGCCTGCTGGGGCTCTGCTGCCTGCAGGTTCCTCTTGGGGCCCAGCTGCAGCTCTGCCACCCACTGGGGCCCACCTCCTGCTGTGGCTCTGCCATCTCCTGGGGCCCGCTGCCTCCCCACTGCCCACTGGGGCCCAGCTGTGGCTCTGCTGCCTGTCGGGGCCTGCTGTACCACCTGCAGGGGCCTGCCATGGCCCCACTGCCCACTGGGGCTCCACCACCTACCAGGTCCCGCTGCGGCTCTGCCGCCCACTGGTTCCCACCGCTCACTGGGGCCCAGCTACAGCTCTGCCAGGGCCCACCACCTGCTACTGCTCCACCAGCCACCGCAACCCCACCAACTGTCGGGGCCCGCAACAGTTCTGTTGCCTGCCGTGGCTCCACTGCCTCCCGGGGCTCACTGCAGCCCCGTCACCTGCTGGGGGCCGACCATGGCTCTGCCACCTGTTGGGGCCCACTGTACTGCCTGCCATGGCCCCACTGTCCACCAGGGACCACCATGGCTCCGCCGACTGCTGTGGCTCCACTGCCTGCTGTGCACATGGGTCCCACCACTCCCTGCAGCTGCCACTTCCTGTGCTGCTCCCCACAGCCCCTCCTACCACACCTCTCCCTGCAGCCCCCACCGCTCACCACAACCACCACTTCCAGCCACTCTTACCTCATTTTCCACTCAGAGGGAGGGGGAACAGCTCCAGGGGCAAGGGCCAGAAGCCGCAGAGGCTTCTGGTTGGGGGCTGAGGGGAGCCAGGCTAGCCTTTATGCTCAGTCACAGGCTCCCGCTGGGTCCTACTTTTTCAGAAGCTCCACGGGCCAGATAGAACAGGCTGGTGGGCCGGATCCAGGCTACGGGCTGTATTTTACCCATCCCGGCCTACATAAACAATTTCTAAGTCTCAAACAATGTGAAATAAATAGTCGAGAAAGAATGGAGAAATTCTTGCATTTAAGTCTTTAATGAAATTCAAGAGAATAGGAAACAGTGTCAATTCAAGATTTAGTGACTACGTGACTAGTTAATAAGTCTACACTATACTTTTCAGTTTTTGAAAAATCAAGACCCACACTCATTAATTAGCATCTCTCTCCTCAACCCATGCCAAAAAACACTACGTTTCACGATTATCCAAGCTCAATTTACAGAAGTACCAACAGAAAGCAAACTATACAAAATAAGCTATTTCCATGGTGAGCGAGGTATTTTTGGAGACTTGTGCATCTGCAGAATGCAGGAACTGCAGAGAAGGCAGTCAGCTGCAAAGCAGACCTCTCCACAGCACTTCAAGGTCACAGCCTGCATTATGGCAGCTCCATGTTACCATCTACAGATTATTCAATTAAAAACAAATCCTTACTCCCCCATAGCAACAGCAGCAACACAAAACACATGCGTCTTCATCAATATGCCAAGTGAACCTTGCATTTATATTTGGAAATTGAAAAAAGTTATTTTCTTACATGATGGAGAAAGGTATACTAGGAAGAAAGTCCTGGTACAGTATCATCAACACCAACACATCTTACAACCAATAGCTAACATAATACATAAATGTAGAATAACTATATCATTCTCCATATCAATTTTAATGGTTTGTCTAAGAAAGGGGGAAAATAAAACCATTAGATGATGTTACAGTCCTGAAGGGAGATATGGTTGCCTGCTTCAAGGCCTACACCAGGAATAGGCAACCCCTGGCACGTGCCAGGGTGTGGCATGCAAAGGCACTTTGCTTGGCACATGCTTCAGGGCAGATGGCGGAAGAGCTGTGAGGAGTCTGATCCTTGTTGTGGCAGTGCAGCCTCAGCCCATGCACCTGCTCCCAGCAGCTAGCCAGGCTGGAGCTCCTGCTTGCTCGTGAGCAGCCTGGGCTCTGTGGCAGGCGGACAGGGCCTGCCCAGAGCCCAGGCTGACTATGGCATGAAACTGGGAGGCTGCAAGTGACTGCACCAAGGTGCACAGAGCCCCAGCCTGGCTTACTGCTGGTGGCAGGTAAACACAAACCTCAGGGCAGGCAGCGGGGAAGGGGCCTGGGCTGCACTGTCACAACAAGAATTGAGCCCCTCACAGCTCCCCTGCTGTCTGCCCCTGACATGCCAATATCTTACAAATTGAGGTTGCAAGTGTTTTTGCCACTCTGCTCAAAAACACTGCCTACCCCAGTACACCAACCACTGCCACCTGAGTTAGGAAGCTTCTCCCATGGTTAGAATGTTTTTGCTTGTCCCTGCCAGGCTTGTTTAAAACTTCCCTGAAATAGCCTTCTCCAACAGCAGTCAGTCCTGGTCAGGCATATCTTTCATTTGTGTTTCTAGAGCAACTGTGCAGACTTTTCTTATTTCACTAAAATGCATTTTCAGCCACAAAGTCAGATCCTGCACTTAACTTCTCGGACACTAACACCTGCTGCACGTGGCTAAGTGCTGGCCCACCTATATTTTTACTAAATCCTAATAAGTGGTACTTCTGCACATAAGAATCCAGCGAGTCCCAAGGCAAGAGATTATTAGGTTTAATTCACCAACCTCCTCCACAGTTAGCATCATGAGAAGCTTCACGTAAAGAATAATGCCAAAGACTGCTTGCAAGAGAGGTCTAAAGAAGCAACTTAAAAGTTGAACCAGGCAGGTTTCTTGCAAACCAGGAAAGAAGAGAGTCAGTTGCTCCTTTGAGCATAGTCAGTTGCTCCTTTGCTTCCCACCCCTCTATCTAACCTTGTTTGTACCAAGGAAAATGAAGTTAGTATAGGAAGTAGTGGCAGGCACATGTTTATTAAGGGTGCACCGATAAAGAATTTTGGGGCAGATAATGATGGCCTTATTAGCCAGCCATACTGGCTAATACCAATCCAGTTGCCGATACGCAGCCCAGCAGCTTGGAGAGCAGCATCCACCTAGTAAATCTGTGGGGGGAAGGGGCATGGCAGAGGGAAGGAGCATGTGGGGTGCAGATTGAGGCCCACATGGTGAGGGAGGGCATGGAGCTGGGGCAGGGGCAGGTGCTGCACAGCTGGGACAGGGCAGGGAACAGAGCCATGGCTTGTCTGAAGTAGTGAGGGGTGGGGGAGGGGAGTGGCTCCTGCCACTGTGCACACCCCGGGGAGACATGGGGGGCACATGCCCCTCCCCCCCAGATCTATGCATGGAGCAAGGGTGGACTGCCCGCTGCACACTCAGGGCCCAAGGCTATGCCAGCCTCTTCCTAGTGTGGAGGGGCTGGGCCCAGGCTATGCTCAGGGCAGAGCGGGCAGCACTGGTAGGGGTGCTACAACCAACCCAAATTCACCATAGTCCCCCCCCAGCACCACCACCCGCCCCGAGTGCAGGCAGACCCACCCCCCTCCCACTGGGAAGAAGCTTGCACAGCCCCTGGCCCCAAGTGCACAGCCCACCCTCACCCCGTACACAGATCCAGGGAACACATGCCCCCCATGCCTCCCCTGGGAGTGCATACAGCAGCAGAAGCCGCTCCCCCACCCCACCCACTAGAGCCATGGCTCCATCCTGTGTCCTGCCCTGGCTGTGCAACACCTGCCCCAGCCCTACTCCCTCCCTCAACACGGGGCTCTCGATCTGCCCCCCACCCCCACGCTCTTTCCTCCACCACACTTACCAGCCCAGTGCTGCTTTCTAAACTGCTGGGATGCATTTCTGGCCGTGCGCATGCTGCGGCTGCTTGCATGCACAAAGCATTTATCGGTGTCATTATCAACTACATCAGTCAAAAAAGAGCCAATTGCTGATAATGTCAATTTTCCTTTTATTGGTGCCAATACGATATGGGTTGATGTATCAGTGCATCTCTATTGTTTAGCATTTTTATCACTCTCCTATTTAACGTCTTATAAAGTAGGAATCAAGTATTTGTTGTACTATTTTAGGAGTTTATAATATAGTAACTAAACACTTGGTCTTTGAGGAATCCATCAGATAGACCTTTAATAATCAAGTTTTATATCACTGCAACTGCTGACTTCCGGACACACAAAAATATACACCATTATTAGGCTGTTCCTAATACAAGATTTACTTTAAAAATACCAACACAATGCCTACTCACATTCTTCTATAGCAACTGAAATAGTGATACAGTGCTTGCTCCTATTAATTGCAGTGTTAACTGTACTTGCTGCTGCTCCTCCCCTAATCAAATCCCACAGCACATATTCACACACATTCTATGCCACTTAATACAAGCTTAGCAGCTGCAAACTCTGAATGCTAAAGTTCTGGGTTACAGTTTTTCAGGAGACAGGCATTCAAGCTAACAGTTTTATTACCAACTTAGCTTCTTGGTCAACGTGCCTGTTGGCTCCACAAGTACTCTGCACCTAAGGCACTCCTACACTGCCCCATGTGGACAGTGGACCCTTCAGCAGAGGACAAACACCTGTTGCTTGTATAAAGCCCAAGTAAATGGGACCAGGGAACATCCCAAGGACAGAAAATAGCAAGATTGTAGAGTCATTCTAACCTCTGTTCTGCTTTAGTTTTCATTCCACTCCATTCAAGAAAAGACCAGCAAATCCACACTGGAAGGAATCCTGTTGCCCAGTGTCTGTATTGTGTAGAAGACAAAGCAAATGAAACCTCACAGGTTCCCAAAGCACCTCAAGTGTACTAGGTATAGGTCTCTTTATCATTATGAAAAACTGTCGCCTCATCAAGCAGTTGATTTCTGTGAGAACCTGGGAAAACTTTTCATGATTGATTTAACTGTGTTAAACATCTTTATTTTGCTGTTATGGCACAGGTACCCTACATAGATACAGTGCACACATTTTCACATTTTAAAATTCCTACATGCATTTGCACATACATTTCTTCTCCATACAGTTTCTTTACTTGCAATGATTAAATAAAATGGGATTTAGCATCCCACAGCACCTGAGGAGTCCAGGAACTCTCCCACACTAAATAGTAGCATCTCTTGTCTAATGTCACTTACAGGCATTTGTTTAGGAGTTAGGAGACCCACTTCAAATCTCTGCCACTCATTCCATGTGATCCTTTGATCAAGTAACATAGGCAGAAATTCTCCAAACTAGTTTTCCAAACCTAACATTTTAAATTTCTAAAAAAACCCTCAAAACCCCACAGACCACTTGGATACCTGCCATTAGATTCTCTCATTTGGAAATACTGCTATTATTTGTGACTTAGTTCCGTTACCCCAGCTGTGTGACAAAGTTTTCCAAAACTGTGAAAAGTACTCTAATAACACTTATGAAGTGTAGGGTATGATTATCTTTGCTTATATTTATGATATTTATTAATCATAAACATGTGATTAACCTCACTGTGAAAAAGGGAGCCTTCACATTCACCTCTGTAGAGGCCACATTAAATCGACAATGAGCAGTACAGGTGACGGGGGAAGAGTATAGTAAGGCATGTATGCAAAATAAAGGCACAATACACCTTGAAATACTTAATAAATTCAAGGAAGAAAAAAAAACCAGACCATTTTTGCAACAGGAAAACACAACTTGTGGCCAATTAGATGGGCTCAGGCATTTCTTTACTCATCACTCTGAGGGGTTCTCTCTCTCTCTCTCCCTCCCCTTAGCATAGGTTCCTGGATTAAGTAGAATTGTCAAACTCACATCCTGATGATAACAGAGTCCAGGAAATTTTCAGCTGTTGTTTTGCAGTGGAAAAACAAACCAGAAGCAGAAGCATTTTTAAAATAGCCTAAAAACAGCTGAGAAATAAAAAGTATTTAGATGGTAACGTGATAAACAGTCTCCAGTGCTGGGTTGGAGATTGTGCCCCAACTTTGACATCGACAGGCAGGTGTGAGACTGGTGATTTTCACTATACAAAACACACTTTTAAACAACCTTGCATCTCAAGTGACTGTCAACTTTGTCCCAGACTTGACTGGGTCACAAGGCCTCCTTACATAGCTGTGTCTGTCAGCGCAGGATTTCAGAGGATTATTTAGGGCGCATTCCTCGACAGAAAGTATTTTTCAAACCAATATAGCCATTTACAGTTACTAAGGATTAGCTTCAATATGTACATGAGTACACGGCCAAAAAACCACCACTACCAATATATGTTTCAGAACAGGTTCACTACTAGCTTAACCACCCAAACTAAGCTAGAAAAGATGGCTTATGCTAGGCTAGCAAATATGGGAGTCATGAGAAAAGAAAGGCTTAAAACTTCTATTTCCTATTAACTGGAGAAGTAAATTACCTAAACCAAATTTTAAAAAGGGGAAGAAAAGGAGAACCAGAAATTAGGGGAAATCTGAGTATCATACGTTATCATACATGAAAGGTCTGGATTCAACAGAAGTTGATCATGAATTTACCAGCACGCACCACCATCCCTTTTTGTATTCTACCTGAGTTCTTTCTTACTTGGACACACAGGCTAGGGACAGAAATTACACAAACTGGTATAAATGATCGGAAACGAGTTCAAACCTGTAATGCAACAGAAGTTCAGTGCACATCCACCACTTTCAAATGGCTGAAACTGATTTAAAATAAACCTGGACGGATGTAGTACCAGATTTAACTGATTTGGGTTAAATTAGTTTACTGAACTTCTGTCTCAGATCCCCTCCAGATTCAAGATAACTCTCAACCCCCAGAATCCCAGGATGCTTTGCACCTTCCCCACAAACCTGCGCCACAGGGCTAGCCTTGGCCCAACCAAAGGTGGGCAAAATCCAGGCCAAGGGCCGGATGCGGCCTGCCAGGCCATTCTATCCAGCCCACCAGGCCCCTAAAAAATTTAGAAAAGTAATATTTATCTGCCCTGGACTGCCTGTCATGTGGCCCTCAATGGCTTGCAAAACTCAGTAAGTGGCCCTCTGCCCAAAATAATTGCCCACCCAGGGCCCAACCTGTATGCTCCAGTGCCCCCCACAACAGCTTCTGGCTTGAGCTACTGCAGGCATGTGGCAGCATTTCCAGAATCAAGTGAATATCTGTTTATTTGCTTATCTGTTCAATCTACGCAGTTTACACTAACCTGTGAAGACTGAATGAATTCAGCCTTGGGCTTTTTGACTGTCTGTACTTTGCCCTACACACTACATAACATTCAGACAAGATACAAAATGCCTGGCACAGTATATTCCATTAGAGAAACTAATACTATGGATGCTTGTGCCAATCTGACTGCTGTACTGGTAGTGACATTATTCAGGTTAACTGCAGAGTTGCAACGTATACTAAGAGTGGGATTACAGCAAGAACACGCCCCTTGAAACCAGGCAATTGCATTGGCACAGTAATAGACACGGTCTTTACAGCACAAGCTTTCTGTTCTGAATTCTTCCCTGTGTAGAAATCGTTTTCTCAACTCTATAAATCTAAAATTGTTCCCAATTCAGAATTATAGCTGTTTACCCTACTGACTAATATAAGCATGTTACTTTTTGTCCCTGGTTCAAAATGAAAAGCAAATATAGCCATAGGACAGCGAGCAATCTCATTTTTGATGTCATGGGTCAAAATTATAATTTCTCATTAAACCAGAAAGAAAGCCAACCTGGATTTTGATTCCAGGATGAGTTTGGAGAGTTGGCACTTAGAAAAAAGAAGCATTACCCTTTAAATTAAGACAATTTAACCTCAAATAACTACATGTTAATGGGTCACTTTTCAGAACACAAAATCACAGTAAGGCTATTAGTTGCAACAACAAATTTTCATAAACTCATAATTCTGTGGAAAAGAGAAAAATCAAGATGATTTTTTTTTTTACATTAAGCAGTCCCTTTGATAAATGTGCACGATACTAAGGTGAAGTGTTAGCCAAACAAAGCGACTTTGTGATACATTCAGCTGACTTCACTTAAAATTGTAGCAGGTCCCAAAGGTGACTTGTGCCCTTTTTTTGTATCACAGTATGCAGCACATCAGCTTGTCCAGCAGCAGGGAAAAGCATCCTACCAAACCATACACAGCAAGGTCCTTGTAAGGAGGCCAGTTAGAGGACAAACTCCTCACATGTGAAGAGGGGAATTCGGATCTTGTGGTGTTAATTTATTTATATTATGATTGTATGTTTTTCACGTTGTTTACAGGAGCATGGCTTTGAGCCAGAATCCTTATTAATAATAAATGTAACAGCTCACAGTGCTTGTGGTGTAATTTCTGCCCTTACCCATTGCTTTGCCAGGTGGTTTGCTGCCTTGCAAAGCCAGTACAGCTAAAGTAGTAAACCTTCTTGTCCTTCCCTCTCATCTATTAGATGCATCATTCAAACTTTATTCAGAATCATGTTAAGTGTTAACTCTCACAAACAAATTTGTTTAAAAAAAAACCAAGAACTCAAAACACACAAAAGCCAAATATCCTTTATTTAAAATGCAGCATTTGGGTAAAATTGAAAAAAAAACCAACAAAAAAACAAAAACCCCAAACAACTGGGGAGTGCAGTAAAGGCCACACACAGCAGAACATAAATGAAGACCATGCAATGTATATAGGGGTGCACAAATAAAGATTTTTTGGGCCAATGGCCCATTATTAACAAGCCATATTGGTCAATACCGATCCAATTGCTGATATGCAAGCCCACCAGAGAGCAGCATCAGGCTGGTAAGTCGGGGGGCGGGGGAAGAAGGAAGGGACGGGGGCGGGTGCAAATCAAAGTCTCCGTAGTGAGGGTGGGAGTTGGGCTGTGCCTGCTGAAGGGGCAGCGGATGGAGCTGCAAGCAGCTCAACCAGATGATGGGGGGAGAGGGGGGCGGCCTCTCTCCACTGCGTGCACTCCCAGGGGAGACATGGGGGGCACATATCCCACAGATCCGTGCATGGGGCAAGGGTGGACGGCTACTGCAGGCTGGGCTCTTTACAGCAGAGAGGTTGGGCTGGAGCTGTACTTGGGACAGGCAGCAGCACTGGGAGAGGGAGCTATGGCCACCTCAAAATTCACCATAGCCCCCCTCCCAGCACTACAAGTGCCCACCCCGAGCACAGCCCCAGCCCAACCCCCCACTAGGAAGAGCCTGGCAATACCCCCAGCCTACAGCAGCAGCCTGCCCTCGCCCCGTGCACAGATCCAGGCGGCACATGCCCCCCATGTCTCTCCTGGGGGTGTGCGCAGCAATGAGAGCCACCTCCCCTCCCCGCATCCCCTGCTCTGTGCCAGCTGGGCAGCACCTGCCTCAGCCCCACTCCCTCCCTCACCACAGGGGCCTCAATCTGCCCTTCTACCTCCCACCCCTTCCCCCACACTGACTGTCTAGCTGGACACTGCTCTCCAAGCTGCCAGGCTATGCTCCTTGCCACACGTATGCTGTGGCTGCGCACATGCACACAGCATTTATCAGCAGCATTACTGGCCACATCAGCCAAAAAACCCGACTGCCAATACTGTCAATTTTACTTTTATTGGTGCCGATATGGTACAGACTGATATATCGGTGCACCTCCAAATGTGTATATAAAAGTGTTTTTGTAGAATGTGAAACCTGTATTCCTTGAGTTCTTATATAAATTTAACTGTAAAATTTTACTGTTACCTCTTGTATATACCATTCATAGACGTATATTGTAAATTTAATATAATTTGCCTAATATACAAAGGTCCTTGTTTTGAAGCCCTGTAATCAAGAATGATAAGTTACACAAATTAAAACCCTTCTTAACATGCTCCTTAAATATTCAAAATAACAGTCAACATTTTATTAGGGGTGCACTGATAAAGATTTCTACACCAACACTGTTGGCCAATTCTTAACCAGCCGTATCAGCCGATATTGATCCAATAGCCAACATGCAGCCCAGCAGTGTGGGTAGAGCTCACTGTCATTAAGTCTGTGGGGGGCAAGGGGCATGGTGGGGTTGTGCTGGCAGATCAAGGCCCCCACACTGAGGGAGTAGGGCAGGGGCAGGCACTGCCCAGGATGGTGAATAGCGTGCTTCCAGCAGGGTCGCAGAGTCACGGGAGGCTTGTACTGGGGGGCGCAGGGAGTGGGGACAGCTCCCCACTGCTGCATGCTCTCCCAAGGGAGGAATGGGGGGGCATGTGACCCCCTGGATTCACGCACAGAGAAGAGCAAGCTGCCCAGTGAGGTCTTGGGGCTGCGCCAGCCTCTTCCTAGAGGCACGGCTGGGGATGCACTCAGGGCAAGCAGTGGTGGTGCTGGGAGAGGTGGCTATGGGGTGGGCTACAGTCACTCTAAAATTCTCCATAGCCATCCCTTTCAGTGCCTCCCCAAGGCCTGCCCTCGCCCCAAGCACAAGTCTGGGGGGTACATTCCCCATGCCTCCCCTGGGGGTGCACACAGCAATGGGGAGACATCACCTCCCCTCCCAGTCCCCAGTGAGCCGCCCACAGCTCTGGCCCGCTCCAGGCAGGGTCACATTCACTGCCCTGGCTGGGCAGCACCTGCCTTTGCCTGCCTCCCTCCCTCCCTCAGCATGGGGGCTGCAATTTGCACACCCCCAAACCCCTTTCCCCATACAGACTTACCATCAGGCAGCTGCTCTCCACACTGCCAGACTGCATTCCTGGCCACATGCATGCTGTGGCTGCGCACATGTATGCAGCATTTATTGGTGACATTATCAGCTACATCAGCCCAAAAAAAGCTGATTTCCGATAACGTTAATTTTTCTTTTATCAGTGCCAATCCTATGTGACCAATATATTGGTACACCTCTACATTTTAGAATGCTAATTATCTTACTGCCTCTTCAGGTTATTCAGAAACTGGAACACACATTATTTGTAGCTTATCACTTCAAACCAAGTGCCATTACATACACGGAGGCAGGAGACTGCAGAGAAACAAAAATGGCCAGCTTAGTGGGGGTACGCAAGTGCTAAGTCCATTGCCTATCTTGGCTGTTTTCAAATATTTTGCTGGCACCACTGCAACTGAGCCATTTAAATGAGACCAATCAACTGCTCTACAAACATTTACAGGAAGCACATTCTAAAAGTGATGGGCCACAAAGTAAAATGCACAAAAGTAATTTGTTGGTAATGATGAACCAGAGACCAAAGTCAAACTCTCAACAGCAAATGAGAAATTATGTGCGTTAAATAGCTAGTTATAAATGCTTGAGTCTCCCCTTTACTGTTGCCCATCGGTCAATCCTAGCACGAAAGGATCAAATGAAACATCTGAAGAATACGACCAAATTGAACAATGACGACACAGCTTAACAGTGAAGAGACACAAAAAAGGAAATCTATATAATTTGAAGAGTATAGGCACTTTTACATGTTCATTAATGAGCCTTTGCTACTGCACATTAAGTTTAGTACCTCTGGGTACGTTTATTCATGTGGCAGGGGGGAAATGACACTTTAATGAGAGCGGCTCCAAGAGCCACTCTAATTAAAGGACTGCCATGTCTCCTGTATTAGTGTCCCCACGCTTAAAAATGGTGGCAGGGTGCTTGAACTAAAGTTTGTTCAGTGAGTTATTGTTCAAGCACACCCACTGCTATTTTAAGCACAGAGTCGCTGATGCATGAGATGCAGGAGTTTGCTGGAGTATGGCAATTGCCACATCCCAGCAGATTTGTCAATATCATTCTCTCTCACAGATTAATTGAGCCCATTCCAACACACTGGAATTCCAGCCTCTCCAGTCGTGTATAGACACCCTCTAATATGAGGTACCAGATAAAGGCACAGTAGCTGCGCTAATGCACAACAGCAAAGATGAACCTTTTTGTAGCACTTATTGTGCATTAGCATGGTTTTTGCTGCGATGCGCTAATGCGCAGTAGAACAGTCCACTGCACATAGAAATTTGTAGTCAAGTTGTTTTCTCAAAACTGACTATACCTCGTAACTACTACCAAACTAATTACAATGCAACACTTGCAGGGTTAGAAGCCCACCTATAGCATTTTATGTTATTGCATAACAAGCTTAAACTAGAATGTTTTTAAACAGAGCTTAAGTGTACGTTTCAGAAAATATCTGTTAGTCAGTTTAGACCCATCTAGTAACAATACAGTTTGAAATGATGGTAGAAAACTACCACACATTAAGTTAGAAACTGGTTTACCATACATATGATAAATATAAGCTTTATATTTAAGCTATATTTAATTCATATAGAGTACAGCACACCTACTATGAAAATAACTCATCTGCAATTTGTTGTAGGAAATTTTAAGTGCCACTAACATAGGTAGCCTAATCACACTCCTTTTCGCTTGGTGGTAGGAAAAAGAAAAGCTATTATTGAACCCATTTCGGAGCTAACTTGTTGACCTGAAGAATTACAAGTATGAACAATAATTAGTTGGTGTTACATGAAAATGTCAGGCTTCCAAAGTTGAGCAGCGTGGGTAGACAGAGAACCTTTGAACCCACCAAATAATCCCTGAACTTGATAATGTACATAATACGGTGATATTGGGTATCCTGACAGTTTCTGTCTCATATGCTACCCCAGACCGTCCCTGTAGACTATAGATTTAGCATACTAGAGAGTAAATACAATACAGACACTGGCGTAACCCAGGCAGCTGTCTGACACAAGTTAATTTAGCAACCTGTTTACAGCTGGAGAGAAAGCCTATCCCGACACAGATGCCAACTTGGCAAAGGCTTAATGAAATCCTTTGGGGTCAGAGTGAGTTCTGAGGAGTGGCAACAAATACTCATCCATCCACCCACACACACATGCACGTGCCATTCTGAACTTACTTGCACCATGAAGCTGCAGCCCACGGTCTGGGTTATTTGAACTGCAGCAGCTTTGCCTGAATATTAGGCATGTGTCCTTTTTTATTAACTTGACATTGAACACCTGGAAAATGTTATCCCCATTAAGGAAAATGATTACTGGGAAGACTAATGCCTGAATTCACCATGTATTGGTCCCCAGTTTCCAATAAAAATAAAGGAAGTGTTGATCTCTGGTAAGAAAACAGAGACCTCTAGCCATGTAACACCAAAACAGTGCCCTGTGAAACTTAAAAATCTCAAGAAAACGTGTTCTAGCTGTATACAATTTCATTCACACACGCTCTTGGAAGTGTTAGCATTTAAGGTTCCTATAACTCCCAATAACCTACACAATAAACTAAATTTCCCTTCACACCCACAATGACACTGATGTGCTGCTCTCCCTACCTACACAGGCTTTCCCACATTGATAACAGGAGCATCACTTCTGTAAAAACAGCAAGATACAGGTATAAACATGCAATGGAGAAGGTCAAATTAGAACTTGTATTCTACCTGTAAAAATATATGCTTACATCCAGTCATATAAGATGTTCATAATTAGAAAATTTTGTAACCCAAACATACTGTAAAATTGTTCCATTAGGAAGCGAATGTATTGTTGATGGGCATGGCTGGTGCAACAGCCCTGACATCTGAAGTCTTCTACTAGTCCCCACACAAGAGCCTCAGCAGCCAGGAAAATTCAGTTCTTAGTTTCTTTTCATTGGTTAACACTTCGCATTGTCCCTGAACAGAAACTGACTGAAGTTAATAGGAACTCTTTAGCTGACTTCTCTAGGCTTTAGACCTTGCTCATAGTGAACCAACTACACACCACCTTGGTTTGGACTCCAGGCTAGGATCCTTATCCTGGAAGCACACACTGCTTAATTTAGTCTTAAATAGTTCCAGTGAAGTCAATACCACTATTATACAAGTTACACATGCATGGAAGTATATCCAAGATTAGAGTCTAAAATTCAGGAGCAAGTTTTTGTAACTATTTGTAATTAAAAGCAACTGAGACGTAAAAATTGTGCCATACAAATTACTTTCCCTAAGTAACTTGCATTGCATTCGATTAAAATATTAGCTAATTCACTTACTTTCACAGTGTTCATTAGTGTTTGCATTCCTCAACAGGGACAAGAAAAACAGGTTACTTCCACTTCCAGATGCTCAATTAGAACCATAGGAACATTTCTGTTCATAGATTTTGGAAAAGTTTGGGGGGATTTTTTTTTAAGTCTAAATCTGAATTTTGGGTCACATTGTGGTATGTTCTTTAAAATGAAAGCTGAGATAGATTATTATCCAAAATATTATTCTTGAAACCGATATAAAATTCTATAGGTCACCTTTTTAATAGAGGCAAGAAGAGCAAGCTGTAAATAAACAAATATGGGCCAAACTGGAATTAATCCAAAGAAATCAGAACAATATATAAGCACTTATGAGCAACACTACAGCTTTAAGAACTTCAGGCTATTTTAAGAGCCAAAGGGCAGACAGTAACATCTGACACTATGGGAACAGTCATGACCACACACTTACATGAAACTCTGTGGTATTGAGAATGTGACGACCATCCGGACTCCAGCACGAAGCCACCAATCCTGCTGACCCTTCGTCAATCTTGCAGTGCCAGTCTGGCTGTTCTAAAGACCAGACCTAAGTCAGAGAGAAGATCAGTCAGTGCAGCAAACTGAACAGTACATCAAACCCTCTTCTCCTCACTGCAGACCACACTACAGCTGAAAAAGAAAATTCCATCAGCACATACCACAGAGGTCAGGAAATCTTTGAAAGCCTTTGGCCATGAAGGACTGGCGCTGGATTCCACTACAAAAGTAAGCCACACATCTCTGTGTATTAAGGCAAATTTTTGCCAGGATTGTATTCTGAATGCCCAACATGTCTAAAGATTTTGTTCCCTTTAAGAGAAGTCTGCATGTATTTATTACCTTCTGAAACAGCAAGTTTGAGAGGCTCTCCAGGCACCTTTGGTTTTATAATTTTACTGAGTACTTTTTAAATTTACTTTGATTTCAAATAAGAAGGCTTTTAAAACTTTCAGAGGAGTACTTTGGGCTTTCTTCAGAGCAAGTGCTATTGATCAAAGCATGTTATTTCAGCAAAGATGCTTAACTAATGCTTGGCACTGGAAATTCTAAATTTAACAGTAAGTTCTAGACAGATATCACAGGCCCTGCTGTACCTGCCCTTACCTGAACAATCCCTCGTTTGTACATGGCGCATAATATAAAGAGAGAATCAGATGACCATTCCACATATTGGATCTGATCCAGGCAAGTGTATAGCTGAAGGATTTGAAGGGTGTTCACATCTCGAACTATCAAACGGTACTGCACACAGGAAGCCTGAAAGCAAACAAAAACAACAGTTTAGTTGCTACACAGATACCAGGAGTTATTAACAATGCCAAGACTTATGCTGTATCATTCACATACTGCCCTGTTGCTCTAGGATTCAACTACTTTGGATGCACCAGGATTTATACTTTTGAATTTGAAGGCTTGTTATGAGCTGCATAACTAAGTGACACAAAAGAGGAGTAAAGACAGATCAATCAAATTCATATTAAACACTAAATAAACTAAGGTAAAAAGGAAAATGTAAAAAGAAATCTGGTTAAAATGGTGTATTTTTAAGTTAAATAAAACTAACCCAAACATGCATTCAAAGCTGAAAGCTGTCATTTAAAAACAACATTTTAAAAAAACCATTTTTAAGTTAAAAAGAGAAAAAGTTGAAATTTTATAGTTTTTTCACATTCAAATTGGACAGTCAATATAAAAGCTAGTTTTAAAAAATTCACTAAAACAGTTTTAGACACTCTATGTGCCCCCCCATTCCCTCTGCCAATTTTTTCAAATGAGAAAATTTTATTGTAAAACAACAAAAAAGGTTTTTGTATACATTTATCTAAATAAATCTTGCCACAGACTATGGTACACCAGTGATTCTCAACCAGGGTGCCATGGCACACTGGGTTGTCTTGGGAGCCTTTCAGAATTGCTTCCGGATGCCATGCAATGTTAGCACTCTTAGGTGTGCAAACATGATCACAAGAGAAACCCAGAAATTTCAAATTGAAATCCACAGTATTAAAAGCATTTTGACCTGCTGTGGTCTTCCTCAGCTATTTACAAGAGAAATTACTCTGTTATCTTGCTGTAGTTCAAAATCAAGTGAAAACAAAGAGCTGACATCTTTAAAGAGGTGCCACAAATCTAAAGATGGGTGCTTTGACTTTATCAAGGCATCATGAGTCTAAAAAGACTTGAGAACCACTGGAGTACATGATTTTTTTTTAAACCCACAACTCGCTTAAAATTAAACACCCAATTAAACAATTGCAGAATTCGAATCTACCACAGTAGGAGCAAATTCATATTCTTTTCATTACTACTTTTAATTCTAATCTTTAATTCAACATTTGAGAGTTATTTCTTGGCCCCCATTAGTTTACTGGGAGGTTTGACCTTGAAAATTAAGTATCTAGGCGGAATGTTGTCTGACATGATAAAAAAGATGAAGGTTTTTATTCCATTATAAATTACCATAATGTACAGATTAATAACACAAAAAGACAGAGTTGTACCATTGGGTGTCACTATAATACATTAGAAGAAAATACAGAAAAATAAATAAATAAATAAAATAATCGATATCTGATGCCCAGAGAGGGAGCGAGGGACACTGAATTCCCTCAAGCTTTAAACACACTATGCACTAAATGGTTCCAGTAAATTTTTGTTTTAATTACTTTTCAATTCCTCCTTCCCCCATCTCCTGCAGTTTAAGGGGGAGAAAAAGAAAGACAAAACTTGAAAAGCATGAATCTCTCTATGCGAAGGACTAGGTAGTATCATGTTCGTATTCCCCGTCACACATCTCATTATTATTGTAGCAGTCAAGAGGCCACAACTGAGGTCAGAGCCCCACTGTGGTAAGTAGTGTACTGCTCTGAGTTTACAATTTAACAAGACTGATCAGTGAGGGCTCAAGAGGAAATGCAGACACAGCGTGGTGAAGTGACTTGCCCGTTGTTGCCAAAAGTACCAGTAGTAGCTTCCGGAACGCGAGCCACCCCTCTCTAGGCTCTGTGTGGTGGTGTTTTAAAAAGAAAACACATAAAAAAATCCAGATGTTTTGTGAAACCTGTGCACTAAACGAACACCTAAATCTTACAACAAAGCAAAGTATAGGAACTTTCCCCTGGTAACAACATCCTCACTACACAACCCAATCTAAGTCAGCCTCATCCAAGAAGAGCAAGAGGAACAACATTCAGTTGTCCCTGCACTAGTTATTTCACTAACAGCTGCGACTGAACTTTTGCAGCAAGCAAAGGATTACACGCCATGTCGAGGAGGCATCTTTTCATGAACTGTGCCTGTAAGATATTAATAGCTACAACCACCTACAAACACACACAGGAATGGGGGAGGAACAGACCTAAAATACAGGAATATCCAAACTTGCTTAAACTCAACAAGCAATTTCTATGCCAGCACGTCCTCAGCCGGGCAGGACAGCATCTGGGCAGCCCACCCAGGTCCTTTCGAGGGAGCCAGAGGCTGCCCCACAGGGGAGGCGCAGGCCCACGGCTCGCAGGGGGGCAGCGCTGGCCTCTCTCAGGTCTTTGCAAGAGAAAAATCACCCTATGGGTTTTCATCCCCATTTCGACAACGCAACAGGGAGACTCGCTTCTCTAGGGCCCGCGGAGAAGGCGCGCTGGCCCCGACCGCGGCCACCAGGCAGGGGAGCCGCAAACAGGCGCTTTCCTCCGCCCTCTCAGCGGCAGAGAGCAGAGCCGGGGGCAGGGAAACCCCAACCACCGCCTCCCCTCGGGGAGGGCGTCTCCGCAGCGCATCGCGCGTGGGCAGCTCCGGCCCCGACCCTCACCAGGCGCTTCCCGTCAGGGGAGAACTTGCACAGCAACCCAGAGAGCTTGAAGCCTTCCGAGAAGTTCATGGCAGCGGGAGTAGCCCCGGGCCCAGCTGAGGGAAGGGAAAGGCCCGATTCAAACCCGCCGCCCCCAGCGCCGCGGCTAACCGCCGCCACAGGCCGGAAGCGGAAGTAGGACAGCGAGCGCGCCTGAGGCAGCGGCCAATGAGGGCTCGCGGGGCATGCTGGGAACTGTAGTCCGGCGCCTGTCGGGGGGACAGCGCCTCCAGGAGTGGGGGGCCAGCTGGTGCCCGCGGTGCAGGGACGGGGATCCGGGCCCGCAAAGTGGCAGTCTAAGCCAGCCCCGGGCTTCTCCGCTCTGCGGGGCGAGGGAGTCCGTGCTCGGGCCCCTCCCATCTCCGCACGCGCCGGTCCGCACCGTCTCTCCGTGCCCTTTCCCCGCGGCCCACGAGCACTCGGGGGGGGGTCCCCCTTGTTCATCTCCATGCCCCGCCTCGCGGGGGCTCTAGGACGGGACGCGGCCGGCGCGAGCAGCCGTGAGGGGCGAGGGGCACGTGGGACTGCGCGGAGCTCCCCTGCCCCCCTCCCCGCGCCTAGAGGCAGCTGCTTCCCGCCCGCGTGGAGCCAAAAGGCGGCGAACACCCCCCTCTCCCCGCGCCCGGCCCGGCCCGCCCCAGCCGCCTCCTCGCGCTCGGGCGCGGGCAGCAAGGGGTTAAGGAGGCGCCGCGCTCGGGGCCCCGGGGACCGTGGGGCGCGGGAGGAGGAGGTGGCAGGGTGCAGCTGGGGGTCCCGGGCCGCCTGGTGCCTTCCCTTCCCTTCCTCGCCTGCCACTGGCACCGATGCCATCCTGGGCTGCAGGCGCCTCCTGCTCTCGCCTTCCCGCCCGCACAGACGGCACCGCGGCCAGGTAGGGCAGCTCCGCCCGTGCCTGCTGGAGGAGCTCCGAGCAGCCCAGGCTCCTGGCAGGGCCCAGGCAAGGCAGCCGGAGGGATGAAGGGGCTCGGAGGCCCCAGTGGCCGGTCAGGCTGGGGTGCATGAAGCATCCAGAGGGGGGCTCTGGTCTCCTCTTCGCTTGGGGAGGGGGCCGTTAGCCCTGCCTGGCAAGGAGTGCTTGGATCGCTGTCCCCAGGAGCGAGTCCTCCTCCTGTATTCAAAGTCTTTTAGATCAGGCAAAACTGATGACCTGGGAGAGGAAACTTTCCAGGGTGGGAAGAGCTGGGGTGATGCTTCAAAACGCTCTCTCTCCTCCTGCTTGGTCAAACTGTCCTGGCCTCCTTTTCTTACACCTTCATCTCTCTGCCTTGCTAAAGTCTTAAAAGGTATTTCCAAGGCAGATTAATTTCAGTGTTTGCTTTTCAGCTCAAACTTTGTTTGGCCAGGCCAGCCCAGAAAATACGGAGATTTTTCTCTCCCCAGAACAGTGCCCTTATTCTACACAAGGAAACGGGGAAGAGGTACTATGTGGCCAAGTATGCTGTAGCTTCGAAGAAAAAAAAAAAGACTAAGCAAAATGATGGTGAGCAAGTGCCTGAGGTTGAGTTGCCTCTGGTTTAGGGCTTTCGAGTTTTTGTTTCAGTCTAGATGTCAGTCAGGTTCTGGAAATGGTGACCTAATGATAGATGAGAGATGTGTAGAACAACCCTCCTAGGCTGTGGTTTGCAACTTGGTGCTTGGGGGTGTTGGTGACTGAAATCAAAAATGATGGGCCTGATTCACACTCTGACTGTTGTAGGTAATTAGGACTGGCTTTGGTAAAGTCAGTGGGAATAAGAGTGGAAAGCTAGAATAAGGCAGAAAAGGTCTGGCTCTGTTTGTAATCACATTGTGCCTAGGGTTCCTGCTGCTTTTGCCCTCCTTTTCTTGGAAGTACAAGGAGGAGCAGAAGGGAGGCATCCACCCCATGACTTCCCCCAGATTTGGTTTGGCATCCTCCAAAGACAGTCAAAGGGATGATGTTGTGGGGGTCTGCTACTGGGTTGAGGGATGAGAATTTACTATCAATTTCATAGGCTGTAAACATATATTAATGTTGCAAGTTTTTTTAAATGCAGTTTGCAAATTTTTAAATAAAGGCTATATTGGAAGTGAAGAACAAAATCACTGTGCCATGAAATGACAAACTAATCCTCCTTTACCCGAAAGATGTTCTACTTACTGACTTGTGTGGTGGGGAGACCAGACTCTGCTCTTACTCAGTTAGGTGTAACGCTGGAGTGACCTTATCTGTGTAGGTGCTCAGATGGCCAGCACCACTGCAGTATCTGGATTTGGCATTTTCCCCTATTAGGCAAATAGGAAAAAGCCAACGGAGTGACAAAAATTGAGCTCATCTGAAATGACACAAGAATGAATGAGAGCAAAATTTGGTGCGTGTTGGTTTTCATGAAGCTTCTTCTGACTTACATTGGTAAAACAAAGAGCAAAATTTGGCCCATGTACTTCATTGGAATTACTCAAGCTTTACACCATTTTAATTGAGAAGAATATGGCCCTCTGTGCCAGATCTGGTCTCTCTAATCCTGAGAGAGCATGTTAGCGACCCTGCAGGAGTGAGCTGAACTCTGTTACTATGGTGGTTACCATGGATGCTGGTATAACCAGCTAGGAAGATTACACAGGTGGGGAAGCCAAGCTACAAAATTTAATGGAACATTTTTAAAAAGAGAACTCTTCTCTTGAGAATTATCCAAGCACAGGCGTATACAAATGGCTTGAGAATGCTCAGTAGACTTCAAACTTTATTTTGCAATGCAGTGTACCATAAGCAGTCACATCACTTGGAAACACAGTCCTGCCTCTTCCTAACTTTGAACCTAAGTACTTTTGCTTCATTCAAAGAGGGAACGGGGGGGTGGATTTTTTTTCCTTATCACAAATCCTGTCTATAAGAACAAAAAGTGAATTGAGAGGGCGATGTTCTATCTATTTGTATAAATTACTTCAATGGAAAAGTGTTTTTTAAGTACATTTAATCACAATTATTTTAACGGATCTTAAAAAGATCACCTACCAGAGCAATGTGATGTGTACAGTTTTTTTTACTTCTGTAGGTTTTCTCCTCCCAGAAGCATCAAAGATACAATGCTCTTGTTCTTCATTCTGGAGGAGATATGAAAGGGAGGTACTACAATGCAAGTCCTTTATCTTGTAGATTTTGTACCTCAAAGCAGCTGTTGAATGGGTTTCTAAACAGAAAACCAGGTCAGTCCAAAATGAAAGCTACCATGTCAATGGAGCAGACCCAGAGCATGGTGTTGAGAACCACTTCCATACTTCATAATTGGCAAATAACTCCTGCCTGGATGGAACGTTTGGTGTTTTTCTCATTCCTAGCACTTGGAGCACAAGTTCTGGATTTCATCTCCAGTCCTAATATCGAGTCAGTCAAACTTCCCTGTGTGTTAATTTTCCCTTGGAGAATGGATATAATGGACACTTGTTGAGTCTTCATTAATATTTGTTAAATGCTTTGAGATCATCAGATGAAAGGTGTTATAGAAAGGTCAGTTTTTGATAACTAAAGCCCTGAGGGGGGGGCATCACTGTTTGGACACAAATTGTAAGTGTATTGTTACTAACAAGAACACAGTCACTTTAGAACATGACCTGTGCACTGATTCCACAAAATGGTTAATGCTTAAGGAGTTTCCCCGCCTGGTCTGGTGTGTTTTCCCTCTCTGAAATCCTGTCGTACTGCCAGCATCAAAGAACAACATGCTTCCTGCCAAGTGCCAGCTGGAGATTCAATTCACTTTATTGCCTTTGCCAGCTGTGGGGTGTTTAATTGCCCATCTGCTGGTACTCTCTGCAGTAAGACTCCCTGGGGAGCCCCTCTCTGGGGGAACTTCTCTGTGTAATTGGACAGATGTTCTTTCATTTAGGGCTTCAGCCAGTGTTTCAGTCACCTGTGAGCTTGGTTCAGCAAAGCACAGTCCTACCTCAGCCTCTCGAAGCCAAATTTCACTTAGGCCTAGTCTATGCAGGATTTTTCTCTTGGTAGAAGTGTTTTGGTTTTCTGGTACAGTTATATGGCACAACCCAAAATGTACAAGTGGTAAGGCAGCATAAAGTACCTTTCATCAGTATAGGAGGTTATCTTCCTCCTTGTGTGGATATACCCATACTGAGATACTTT